>NC_047572.1:0-681500 GCF_011004845.1 Esox lucius | reverse complement strand
GAACAAGCAAAGGACAGGATATATTCAACAAACTTGATGTTAAGATGCAGGAGGAGGGGATGATGGGCAAACATAAGTGTCTAAAGGCAAAGTTACAAGCCATTGCGCCACACGTAAGATTCACTCATCAGTATCAAGCATAAAGCCCGGAATACAAATGGTGTGTTCTGAGCATCAGGCTCATCCATCTCATTAACTTGAGTGAGTACAAAAAGTAATAACACTATGTTTATATATTAAGATGTTGTGGTATTTAGCCTATGTAGCACCTCTGATGCTAAATTAGAACAGATTATGGCTAGACAACCTAGGTTCTGAGCAGTAGAATGAATTGACTTACTAAAAGAGACTTGTATAAGAAAAGGTAAAACAGCTGTCACATTTATTACAAAATATACCTTACTTAGAAATTTTCACAATTATGAATTGTCTTCACATTCAGAGTTTTTGGTTGTTACACCAAGAAAAGAGCTCCTTTTGGGGGAAAATACCCAAATTAAATATTTGTCCTTCAGATTCTCTCAGCCCGGGCAGTGTGAAACAAAACAGTTCAATCTCATCTGAATTCGTTGTCTTCTATCCAAAAGTTCAGTTGCTCTGTGCGAAAAGGAATCCAAAGCGTTGGCCACACCGCTTCCAAACGTTCCCTCTCTGCTGAGTACTCATAAGGACTGGCTCGCCATCAAAATCGAGCTCAACCATAGAATAGAATCCAATCTAAGACCAATATGCACATAGCAATACATAATCAATACTAATTACTATTATTGCATTATACATATATCTAATTAGTCAGTTTTCCAAAACCAACAATATTTACATGGGTGTTGGATTTTATCAATGGTTTATCATAGCAAATCAAATACTTACTAATTTACCTTTAGTAATGATATTATACATATTCATCCATCTGAAAAATAGTTATAAATATTATTTATACTGCCTTTACTTCAGTAATACGAATTTAAACTTTACCTCAACTACCATGCAATATCACTCGAGCAATTACCAAAGGACAAATAACAAATTATAAACATGAATAACATATGTGCCAAATGCAAAGAACAAACATTTCAAAATACTTATTTCACTCCGATTAGTTTTATGAACATCATTACACTCTAACTCCATTGTACTGGAATATTCTTATCCTAGCAGCTACCAAGACACCATGCTAAAAGGCATGCTTGTGCATACAGCTTACCGAAGTTCTATGTTGAAAAATAACACAAAAAACCAGCTGAAATCAAACTTTAGCTCAAAAGTTAACAAAATGCATACACCAAGTGCATTAATCAAATTCGGTATTCTCTGTCAGCCATTTTACATAGTGGTGATCTTCTTAATCTAGCAAAAGTTGTGGCGCGAAGAACCCATTTAACCCATGCATTACATCAGCTACCCTCCCCATTCTGATAAGTTAACCCTTTAGTAACTGCATAATCTTATGTGTGTTACACCCACCCCACTTGAATCAGCTTGAGTCCCTTCAGGTGCCACCATGATCTAAATCACACATGTACCATAGGACATGCTCCTTGTTCATCCAATGTACTAAGCGCTAGATTAAAACTCTCTAAAAGTGTTTGAGCAAAAGAAATTAGGCGTTTCCCTAACTGTGGATAATGGAAACGGCCAGGTGGTCTCCGGGACCTTTCGGATTTGCGTACAGCATCATCCACAATTCCTTCGAGCACTTCCTTGCTTCGTTCCTCCGGATAAGCATTTTCCGTTACTTCTGTTAAATGGCTTTCATCATTTGGCTCATCCAAATCCAACATCGGTACATCATCATCCACAACTACATTGATTGGCTCATTTATTGTATCCACTTCAATAGGGAACTGTTAAGGAGGGTTTTCAGATGGCTTATCACCTTCCTCAGGACACTTATCCACTTCTTCGGCAGGCAATTGTGATAGGTTGCCATCAGAAGTCACCCCTTGAGAATGGGACGGCTTCGTCTTGATCTTATCACCCTCAACTGTAGGAATGACAGGTACATCCAATTTCATTTGAACGTCGTAAACCTGTGTGAATCTCTCTTCAGGAAAAACGGATGACCGTACAGGGATGAACCTACAATTGTCTTCTGATTCAGATGTTTCCTCCTCTTGTACTTGGGGGTGGCTCTGTCTCGTCCTTGGCCGACGAGCAGGTCTTCACTCTGATGGCTCATAAAATTCTCTACAATGGCCCATTTTAAAGCCAAAAACTCCAGTTTGTGAGCTGGATATCTTGCCTCACTTTGTGACAGTCCCCTACTGGCATAGGCAATGACCCGAGATCGGCCTGAGATCCTGCTCCTGATATAGAGCAGTTCCTAGACCAGCATTGCTCGCATCAGTATGGAGTACATAAGGCAGCTTTGGGTTTGCAAAACCTAGTACTTCGGGGGATGTCAGCTTCTCGATGACTGAGAAGCAGGAGTCCAGTGGTCTGCAAAGGGTTCTTTGGGATTGAAGTACTTCCCATCACATGTTGTTTTCTTGTGACCTTTTCTGAATGGGGGGTATCCAGCTGTGAGATCATTCAGCGGCTTCACTATCTTGGAAAAATCTTTCACAAAACAACGATAATAGCCGGCAAAGCCTAAGAATGATCTGAGTTCTTTTAGCGTTTGTGGTTTTGGCCATGTTCTGAGTGCACTAACTTTTTCAGGGTCGGTTTCCACTCCATTTCTTGAGACAATGTGCCCCAGATATTGTAGTGATGTTTGAAAGAATTTTACATTTCTCTGGGGACAGTTTGAGACCATTTTCCCTCAAACGTTGAAGTACATGCAGAAGCCTTGCTTCATGTTGCTCTAGAGAGTCAAAGAATACAATTAAAATCTTCAAGGAACACCAACACCTCCTTTAGGTTGATATCTCCCATAAATGTTTCCATTAGATGTTGGAAAGTGTTGGTTTTCCCTTGGGGCATCCGATTAAACTCCCAAAAACCAAAGGGACAAACAAAAGCGGTTTTGGGTTTATCACACTCTTCCATTTCGATCTGGCAATACCCCGACTTTAGGTCCATTACCGAAAACCATTGGGAACCAGTAAGGGCAGAGAATGCTTCTTCCAGATTTGTTAGTGCATATGCATCCTTAATGGTCTGTATGTTAAGTTTACGATAGTCAACACAAAGACAGATTTCACCATTCTTTTTCTTTAGTACTACAATGGGCGAGGAGAAAGGGGATTCATATTCAAGTATTATTTCAGCTTTGAGGAGTGTTTGCAGGTGCTTTCTAACGGCTTCATAATCATGTGGATGTATTGGCCTTTATCGTTGCTTAAAAGGTGTTTCATCTTTGAGTTTAATATGATGTTTGACTTTAGTGGCATGTCCAAAGTCAAGGTTGTGCTGTGCAAACACATCTGCAAATTCATTAACCTTTTCAGCAATTCTGTTTTTCCACTGCTCCGAAAGTGGAGAACTGCCAAATTCAAAACTGAGGTATGTATTGGTAGTTTGACTGTGAAGTAGTTGAGGCACTACAACATTTTGCAGTAGCAGAGTGGCTATCGCCGACGTGGGTTTCGATTATTTGATGGGGGACATGTAGCTCGGCTATAAGCAGTGGAAAAACAGGTGGGGAGTTTTACGTCATGTTCTGTCTCGTTTCCAACCCAAACAGGCAATTTACGGAGTGTCTTCAACCTTCAAGCAGCATTCTCTGTCCTGCTGGTACAACTACCTGTGGTTTCCCTCAGAGTGTCATCAAACCTATTTGGCCACTAACGTTTTGCTTTTTCCTGAGCTGAAGTGTTTTTAGGATCTGTCTACAACCATAGACTGTAGAACTGGGAGTAGTGTGCTCACAGAATTTATCGTATAACACATCAAGTGTGTTGGTCCCTAGGTACTTCAATAGGTACTTCAGCGTTGGAGCGCATGTCGGGAACAACTAAGGCTAGAGTGGAAACCTCAGGTTGAGTTTCAATAAAGTCTTTGGGAAAAGCCATAGGTACATCCACCGGTTGGATAGACTGCTCTGACAGGTGGTCATTATAGAGTAACAATGATACTGTGGTCCCTTGATACCCCGTGTCAAGTAGACAGTTACAATTTACTCCTGACACAGTAACGCATGCTGTACATTTTTACCTACTAGCCCTCTAAGGGTTTTAGCTTTGTTATCAGTACTGTATGAGCAAATTGAGTGTTTAATTTGGAGTCGGTTCTTGTTCCTGTTAGTCCCTCTACAGGAACATAATCTAGTTTAAAGGGAAGATGTCTGAGGAACTAATTTGTCCTTCCCAAGCTCGCTGCTTCTCCTTAAGCTCTTTCCTTTTAGCCTCAACAAGCACAGGGTTTGGGAAAACCTCCTCCTTGAACTGGGGGGGTTTGAGTACCCGAGTGACCCTAGGAGCTATGTTGTCTGGGGCTATATGCCCCTGGTAAGGTCTCCCAAGGCAAACAGGTCCTAGGCAACGGGTCAGACTAAGAGCGGTTCAAAATCCCCTTAATGATGAGCAACATTTTGAGTTCTGTGACGTCGCCCGGTATGGCGCAGCCGGGGCCCCACCCAGGAGCCAGGCCCGGGGTTGGGGCTCGTATGTGAGCGCCTGGTGGCCGGGCCTTTCCCCATGGGGCCCGGCCGGGCTCAGCCCGAAGGTGCGACATGGGGCCACCTTCCCGTGGGCTCACCACCCACAGGAGGGACCATAAGGGGCCGGTGCGGAGAGGATGGGCGGCAGTCGAAGGCAGGGGCCTAGACAACCCGATCCCTGGATACGGAAACTAGCTCTCGGGACGTGGAATGTCACCTCGCTGGCGGGGAAGGAGCCTGAGATCGTGCGTGAGGTTGAGAGGTTCCGACTAGATAGTCCGGATCACCTCTACGCACGGCTTGGGCTCTGGAACCACACTCCTTGAGAGAGGATGGACTCTTCACCACTCTGGAGTTGCCCATGGTGAGAGGCGGCGGGCTGGTGTGGGTTTGCTTATAGCTCCCCAGCTCTGCCGCCATGTGTTGGAGTTTACCCCGGTGAACGAGAGGGTCGTTTCCCTGCGCCTACGGGTCGGGGATAGGTCTCTCACTGTTATTTGTGCCTACGGGCCGAACGGCAGTGCAGAGTACCCAACCTTTTTGGAGTCTCTGGGAGGGGTGCTGGAAAGTGCTCCGACTGGGGACTCTATCGTTCTACTGGGGGACTTCAACGCCCACGTGGGCAACGACAGTGACACCTGGAGGGGCGTGATTGGGAGGAACGGCCCCCCTGATCTGAACCCGAGCGGTGTTCAGTTATTGGACATCTGTGCTAGTCACAGTTTGTCCATAACGAACACCATGTTCAAGCATAAGGGTGTCCATCAGTGCACGTGGCACCAGGACACCCTAGGCCACAGGTCGATGATCGACTTTGTTGTCGTTTCATCTGACCTGCGGCCGTATGTCTTGGACACTCGGGTGAAGAGAGGGGCGGAGCTGTCAACTGATCACCACCTGGTGGTGAGTTGGATGCGATGGCGGGGGAGGAAGCTGGACAGACTCGGCAGGCCCAAGCGTACTGTAAGGGTCTGCTGGGAACGTCTGGCCGAGTGTCCTGTCAAAGAGATTTTTAACTCCCATCTCCGGCAGAGCTTCGACTGGATCCCGAGGGAGGCTGGAGATATTGAGTCCAAGTGGACCATATTCTCCACCGCCATTGTCGAAGCGGCCGCTCGGAGCTATGGCCGTAAGGTCTCCGGTGCCTGTCGAGGCGGCAATCCCCGAACCCAGTGGTGAACACCGGAAGTAAGGGATGCTGTCAAGCTGAAGAAGGAGTCCTATCAGGCCTGGTTGGCTTGTGGGACTCCTGAGGCAGCTGACGGGTACCGGCAGGCCAAGCGGACTGCAGCCCGGGTGGTTGTGGAGGCAAAAACTCGGGCCTGGGAGGAGTTCGGTGAGGCCATGGAGAAGGACTATTGGCTGGCCTCGAAGAGATTCTGGCAAACCATCCGGCGCCTCAGGAGAGGGAAACAGTGCCCTACCAACGCTGTTTACAGTAGAGGTGGGCAGCTGTTGACCTCAACTGGGGATGTCGTCGGGCGGTGGAAGGAGTACTTCAAGGATCTCCTCAATCCCGCCGTCACGTCTTCCATTGAGGAAGCAGAGGATGAGGGCTCAGAGGTGGACTCGTCTATCACCCGGGCTGAAGTCACAGAGGTGGTCAAGAAACTCCTCGGTGGCAAGGCACCGGGGATGGATGAGATCCGCCCTGAGTACCTCAAGTCTCTGGATGTTGTGGGGCTGTCTTGGCTGACACGCCTGTGCAACATCGCGTGGCAGTCGGGGACAGTGCCTCTGGGATGGCAGACCGGGGTGGTGGTCCCTCTTTTTAAGAAGGGGGACCGGAGGGTGTCTTCCAACTATAGGGGGATCACACTTCTCAGCCTCCCCGGGAATGTCTATGCCAGGGTTCTGGAGAGGAGAATACGGCCGATAGTAGAACCTCGGATTCAGGAGGAACAGTGTGGTTTTCGTCCAGGCCGTGGAACACTGGACCAGCTCTATACCCTCTACAGGGTGATGGAGGGTTCATGGGAGTTTGCCCAACCAATCCACATGTGTTTTGTGGATTTGGAGAAGGCATTCGACTGTGTCCCTCGCGGCATCCTGTGGAGGGTGCTTTGGGAATATGGGGTCCTGGGTCCTTTGCAAAGGGCTGTCAGGTCCCTGTACGACCGAAGCAGGAGCTTGGTCCGCATTCCCAGTGCATGTTGGACTCCGGCAGGGCTGCCCTTTGTCACCGGTTCTGTTCGTAATTTTTATGGACAACACGTCTAGGTGCAGCCAGGGGCCGGAGGGTGTCAGGTTTGGGGAACACACAATTTCATCTCTGCTCTTTGCGGATGATGTTGTCGTGTTGGCCCCTTCAAGCCAGGACCTTCAGCATGCACTTGGACGGTTTGCAGCCGAGTGTGAAGCGGTGGGGATGAAAATCAGCACCTCCAAATCCGAGGCCATGGTTGGTGGAGAGGGTTGGTGGAGAGTGCCTGCTTCAAGTGGAGGAGTTTAAGTATCTAGGGGTCCTGTTCACGAGTGAGGGAAGGATGGAACGGGAGATTGACAGACGGATCGGTGCAGCTTCTGCAGTAATGCGGTCGATGTATCGGTCTGTCGTGGCGATTTACAGGTCAATCTACGTTCCTACTCTCACCTATGGTCATGAGCTTTGGGTCATGACCGAAAGGACAAGATCCCGGATACAGGCGGCCGAAATGAGCTTTCTCCGCAGGGTGGCTGGGCGATCCCTCAGAGATAGGGTGAGAAGCTCGGTCACCCGGGAGGAGCTCAGAGTAGAGCCGCTGCTCCTCCACATCGAGAGGGGTCAGCTGAGGTGGCTTGGGCATCTTTTTCGGATGCCTCCGGAACGCCTTCCTGGGAAGGTGTTCCGGTCCCGTCCCACCGGGAGGAGACCCCGGGGAAGACCTAGGACACGCTGGAGGGACTATGTCTGCCGGCTGGCCTGGGAACGCCTCGGTGTCCCCCCGGAAGAGCTGGAGGAAGTGTCTGGGGAGAGGGAAGTCTGGGCATCCCTGCTTAGACTGCTGTCCCCGCGACCCGGCCCCGGATAAGCGGAAGATGATGGATGGATGGAAGCACAGGGTTGCGCTCCCCACTGCAGGATGAAACTATATGACCATCTTCACCGCAGTTAAAGCAGTACCCCGGTCTAGGTTTTTTGTTTGCTTTCCACACATTCCTCTGTGGCAATTTCTCCTCAGTCTCTTTAGGATTGGCTTTCTTTGGTTTTGTTGTTTGAGTAATAGCCTTTGTTGCATGCTCATTCTTAAAAGCTTTCAGAGTTGCGACCTGGGCCTGAAGCTCAGCTATTTGTTTTTTTTATTTGTAACTGAAGATGATGCATGCTCAGCAACACTTTGTATGTCAGTATCATCTGTACCAGAGTCATACACACTGTGTGGGTTGGACTGGACTTTAGTTTTAGGGAATCCGAGGTGTTCTTTCATGCGTCTAGACTTCGAAGCTTGCCTATCTTCTTCAGTCCGCAGGAGGAGTAACAGCTCGGCGAATGAGGGTGTTTTTTTTACTTCTTTTGCTCCAGCTGGAGACTTGTGATTAAGTGGTTGTTCCAGCAGCCTCTACAAAACTGTTTCAGCAACTGGCGGTTCGCATCACTGGCAGCGATGCCATATCTCTTAACAACTGTACTAATTGCAGCCTGCAGTCTTTGAATATAGGCAGATGGTTTCTCACCGGCGTTCTGGTTAAGATTGAGAAACATAGCGAAGAGCTCATCACCATCTTCAACAGTATCAAATGCCAAATCCAGTAAACTCAAATATTCAGTATGGGTGAGATTGTGGCCCTAAATGCTTCACCATACTTGCCGCTGGAGGTAGGAGGCTCTCTACCATCTTCCTGACCACTTGTACGTCAGAGACAGTAGGGTCTATAAGATAAAACTCAGTGTGGCGCCAGGTGTCATAGTCCACTTCCAAGTTGGAGCAGGGAGTTCTTCCTGAGAAAGGCCTCAACTTGGGAGTACTGTGGTGCTGGGAAAACATGTCACTGCCTTTAACAATGTGCTCCAACACCACTCTTTGAACTTCAGGAGTACTCAATTGTTCAGGTGATAACAGGCAAGCTGGTCTCCCATCATGGGAAGAAACCTCAAATTCAGACTGGAATGGATTGGAAATGCTGTCAGTAGTCTTAGTCACAATAGGAGGGGCTGGACATTGTCATCTACTGGTGCTGCTTCTTGCTCCTTACTAGCATCAGGGAATGGGTTTTTCTTGCTCTGGAATTTCAATAGGGGAATCACTCTTTGTGGTGTCTTTCATTCTAGTGAGCTCATCAAGCAGTAATTTTTCAAAGTCCGCACAACTCAGTTTTGCAATGTCTTTCAAACTAGCTAAGTAAGATTCAGTCAAGCTAGCGCCTCGACTAGTGGTATAGATGCTAGACAAAAGCTGAATGTAATGAATAATTTCAGGATCAGCAGAGGATGGCCTGTGACACAGCAAGATGTTTATCAGTGCTTGTACAGCTGTGCCATACTGAAACTCAACTATGACGGTATTTTGGAACTCTTTAACTTTAACTATCCTTGAAATTGACCCATAATCTTTTAAGAAGTCAAACACCTCATCTACCTCAGCATTAAACACCCCACTAACTAGGACTGAATTAGCTACTTTTATATTCTCCGCTTGTATAACATCCATTTTGTAGTAAGAGGTAAGTTGTTTGGAAGGTAATTCAACTACAGTGATTTGATTAAATACACAAGAAAAAATTTATTAAATTGAAGTTCTAAACACAAAACTGTTGTGGTGAATTGTGAATAAAAGTGCCAAAAACTGTTCAGTGAAACACTGGTAATTATAAAACTGCTCCTGGCTGGCTCGCCAATATTTGTGTAGCACCTCTGATGCTAAATTGAACAGATTTTGGCTAGACATCCAAACCTAGGTTCTAAGCAGTAGAATGAATTGACTTTCTACAAGAGACTTGTATAAGAAAAGGTAAAACAGCGGGCACATTTAATACAAAATTCACCTTACTTGTCTTCACATACAATATTTTTGGTTGTTATACCAAGAATATTTAAAAGATAAAGAAAAGAGCTCCTTTTGGGGAAAAATACCCAAATTAAATATTTGTCCTTCCGGTTCTCTCGGCCCGGGTAGTATGAAACAAAACAGTTCAATCTTATCTGAATCCGTTGTCTTCTATCCAAAAGTTCAGTTGCTCCGTGCGAAAAGGAATCCTAAACATTGGCCACACCGCTTCCAAACGTTCCCTCTCTGCTGAGTACTCATACCCAGATAGCAAAAAATATCCACACGGCTTCTTTTTGCCGCCGGCCCTAAGCTGTCGGCTATAGGTGCGTCCTGCTGGCAGGGATGAAAAGTTTGCCGCCGAATACGTCACTCCCATTTCTTGCGAGATGCCTGACTGCTTCATTTTCTCTGGCGGTTGCCTCGGTCAAATGGACCGCGGTTGTCCGGCGGCAAGCCGCTTTTAAATACAAGGCTACTCTCAAAATCGACCAGCCATGTTGGTTTGGACACATTCGCATCAGTTCGTTGCTCAATCGCGAGTTACTACAGCCTGCAGTTTGCTAGCTAGCAAAGTCATCGACTACCATCGTTTAAGTAAGTGCATGTTTCCTTTTTGTGTAACGCAATATTATGTTTATGTTTTTAGTATATATATTTAAAATGTGTAGTCATCTTTGTTCTTGCCTAACTAGCTAAAGTAGCTTTGTTTACGCAATGTTGCTAGTACATGTAGAATTTTAACGAGCTATATTAGGTAGGAAAAGCTTTACATCTAGAAAGACTAAGTTTAACTTTTAGTGTTTTCTTACAAAAATAACGATGTATATATGTTGTTTAAATTATTTTGTTTGCCTGAACAAGTATGCTGTTAGTCCAGTAGCTAGAGTGGCTAGTAAGTGTTAGCTAGCACATGCTGTTTTGCCTTTGTACACACTGTGGCTAGCACGTTTCGTGTTGTGTTGCTACTGTAATGGATTTAAGGCGATTGTGATTTCTAATTCTCTGAACTTTTGTACTTATTGTTTGAGGAAAATTCTGTGTTCACTTGAATCACAACATTTAATGAATACATTTTATTTTTAACAATTTCACTGTTCCACATTTGGCTGATAATGTTTCCCCCCCACGGCATAGCTACTGTATATTCCTAACGTTAACAATCCAGTTTTGTTCACATTTTCTTGCAGATACCTTGCCCAGAGCATAACCGGTTATCTTCACCCAAGATACCTAATCGTTTTGGCTTTAAAGGTAAATGCATTGTTAGTCACAATGTCTAGTTACTGGGCCAAAAGGAAAATAATATTGAAAGGAATTGAGAGGGACAAACAGGACATTCACTTGAATCACTACATGCTACAGAAGTTGCATCGATTCCAGAAAACCACGAAAATGTTGAACCATCTGTAGACTTCAGAGCTGGTATGTAAAATGTATTGCTGTGATGCTTAATTTGTGATCCTGTAACTAAACTATACATTTTGTTAGATTTTCAAATTTCTGTTCCCTCTTTCTCAGAACCAGGTTTCTCCCCAGTAATCCAGACTCGACTTCACAGAGCCAAGAGTTTGAGTACAAGGTAAGTAATGTTATTTGTGACGTTTTTTGTCTTGGAAACTTTTACTTCTATTTAAGATGAGGAATCCTTTTATCCATAATATGTTTTTCATTAGGGCACTTGACTTTCTGGATAAAAGAAGTCGTGGTGTGTTGTACATTCCATTAGCTTTGAACAGTTCAATTATTGTTTCATTACTGAATATGCAATCTCTGCAGTGAAATTAAAGCTGTTATGTTTGTTCCCCCAGCTCGTCAAGCACTAAGCTTTACACCCCCAGCAGCAAATTTACCCTGGCAGCATATGGGTGAAAACGCTGGAGGTATGCAATACGTTGCGCTAAACTAAGTTTTACATTTAAGTCAAATTCATTAAATGTATGCAATTACTTCAAACATATTTTTACGTCAATTATTATCAATAGGAGAAAGTCATCGCTTTGTTATTGGCCCTTGGACGCCCCTGGCATCTCGTGTACAGCACAAAGTTTTCAGCTATGAAGGTATATTCTAGGCCTATGTCTTATTGTCCAGTGTTTTAACAGTATTGAAAATATTGCCTTTAGTAGTTGTTTTTTAATTTTTTTCTGTAGATTTCCAGAGACTCCAGAATGAAAACCAAGCCCTGAAGGAGGAGAACCAAGCCCTGAGGGAATGCAATGCACAAGCAGGTGAGAACGTGCACTCTTTCTTAAATTTTACTTTTTTGTGTGTAATGTAGGTTCAGAATTACCAAATGCCTTTCATTTGGTAGCTTCGGATGACAGCCGCTCACTTCAAGAGCAGGTGAAGCAAGTAGGGACAATGTTGTAGACGTTTGCTCTAACTGGGCAATCAGGTACAACTTGCAAACAACACCTGTGGTTGTTAGTTTAATACCTGTACATGTAGTAGACCTATTGGCTTATATCATTCTGTCAGTGCTTAACGATTCTATTATAGTTTGTAAATCCTATTTCATACCTGTTACTTGATATTGCACATTAACTAGTACCAAAATTCTACTTTCATTCCATCAGTGTGCTTAACTGTTATTCTATTACTAATAGCTTGGAAATACTATTTCATACCTCTGATACTTGATATTGCACATTACCTGGTACCAAATATTCTACTTACTCTGTTTTTAACATCAGCATTTTTCATTAGCTTGTAAATCCTTGTGCCACAGGTCAGCATTGCAGTTATAATGGTCTGTTCTACTATTGTTTTTACCTCTGTATGTTTATATAAATATATATGTCAAGTTTTGTTTATCACAGATACAAGAGAGACAGATCTTATTGCAGCACGGTGTAAATCTTGTGCTCCAGGTCTGCAATGCCATTATAATGGTCTATTCTACTCTACAGCTTTACTCTAAATTATTACCACTTTTCCTATTGTTAGAAATGGCTTGAAAATGTGATGTTATACCTCGATTTATTTGGTATCCTGCACATTTTTTGGTACCAAATATCCTCATTACTTGTTATGTTTACTGGTAATTATTTTCATCCCAGAGCTGACCTCTTTATATTATTAACAATTATTGTGTTTGTGTTATAATTTGCTTGTAGGGCTGTTTTTTTTTACCAAAATGTAATTGGAAACCTGCATGTTCTGTAGTGTGTATTTATATGTATATTTTTTTCTGCCTGTTATTTATTTCAGTGATCTGACACATCTTGTTTGAATGACAGTTACTGTACTTTGAAATGTGGAATTAAAACACTAAAAATGGAAATTTGTCTGGTTTGATCAATCATTATTCTCAATAAACTGCATGCTATAAATATTATATATATATAAAAGTGTCAGATCGCTCGAAAATAGCGTTTGTCGCGGAAGGTCCGCCTTCTGTATAACGGCGGTGGAACAGCGGTTGGCCCACAGGCCGGCCGCAGAACAAAGGAGGTAGGAAGGCGGCTGCAGCTGGCGGTGAGCCGGCAAATGTGTTTGCGATTTAGACATTCTGACGCTTCTACTGTCTCAGGAGGACCGCCTCCGGTCCGCCGACTCATTGCTATCTGGGTAAGGACTGGCTCGCCATCAAAATCGAGCTCAACCATAGAATAAAATCCAATCTAAAACCAATCTGCACATAGCAATACATAATCAGTACTAATTACTATTATTGCATTATACATATATCTAATTAGTCAGTTTTCCAAAACCAACAATATTTTCCTTTTCACTAGATCCACAAAATGGTGACAGTAGGAAAGAATTGCGTGTTATACATACCTTTAACACGTTACATGGGTGTTGGATTTTATCAATGGTTTATCATAGCAAATCAAATACTTACTAATTTACCTTTAGTAATGAAATTATACACATTCCATCCTTCTGACAAATAAATATTATTTATACTGCCTTTACTTCAGTAATACGAATTGAAACTTTACCTCAACTACCATGCAATATCACTCGAGCAATTACCAAAGGACAAATAACAAATTATAAACATGAATAACATATGTGCCAAATGCAAAGAACATACATTTCAAAATACTTATTTCACTCCGATTGGTTTTATGAACATCATTACACTCTAACTCCATTGTACTGGAATATTCTTATCCTAGCAGCGACCAAGACGCCATGCTAAAAGGCATGCTTGTGCATACAACTTACCAAAGTTCTATGTAGAAAAATAACACAAAAAAATCGAATGACCCGCTGAAATCAAACTTTAGCTCAAAAGTTTACAAAATGCATACACCAAGTGCATTAATTAAATTCCAAATTCTCTGTCAGCAATTTTACATAGTGGTGATCTTAATCTAGCAAAAATTGTGGCACGAAGAACCCATTCAACCCATGCATTATGTCAGCTACCCTCCCCATTCTGATAAGTTAACCCTTTAGTAACTGCATAATATAATGTGTGTTACACCTACATAGTTAAATAAGTGTATAAAGTAAAATGCCAATTAATGTACGTATGTATGTGTATTAGCCAAGAATATAAATGCTGTTCCCAGCATCAGGCTTATCCATTTCTTTAATTCTAAGTAGGGAAATGTATTAAGAATAGAGTTATGAATAAATATATTTGGCCTATCAATTCTGAAATAAAATGTATTTAGTAAAATGCTAATAAACGTGTATAGGCCTACGTTTTAGGGCAATAAATACAGCTCTGGAAAATATTAAGAGACCACTGCACCTTTGTCTTTCCTTTTCAAAAAAGTTGAAAAAGAAAGTTTTGAGTGAAAAACTGAAAAGTTCAATTTGCAGTGGTCTCTTAATTTCAACCCTTCTGTTCCTCACTCAAATGTAAGGGGGGGCCGAGGCAAAAGGCTTGGGAAACCCTGCTGTAGAGGACTTTCAATTATTACAATTATCTATATATTTATGGTCCTCTCCGGGAGCCATCACCTTATCGTGGTGGAGAGGTTTGTGTTTTCCTATGAACCTGAGGGCTGTGTTGTCCAGACCTTAGTGCTCCTGGTAGGGTTTCCCATGGCAAAGTGGTCTCAGCCAGACTAAGAATGGTTCAAAATAACCCTATGTACAAACGAGGAAGAGGAGGAGTTACCCTGCCCGGAGGAAGCCCGGGGGCCCCCGTCTGGAGCCAGGCCCAGAGGGAGGGCTCGCCGCCGAGCGCCTGGTGGCCGGGTTTGCCATGGAGCCCGGTCGGGCATAGCCTGAAAAAGCAACGTGGCACCCCCCTCTCCATCCTATGGGCCCACCACTCATGGGAGGAACCGCTGGGGTCGGGTGCACTGCCATATGGGTGGCAGTGAAGACCAGGGTCCTCGACGGACCAGACCCGGGCGGCAGGGGCTGGCTCTGGGGACGTGGAACGTTACCTCTCTGTGGGGGAAGGAGCCAGAACTTGTGAGGGAGGTGGAGAGCTATCAGTTAGATCTAGTGGGGTTTACATCCACACACAGTCTCGGTTCTGGAGCCGTACTCCTGGATAGGGGATGGACTTTATTCTTCTCTGGAGTTGCCCAGGGTGTGAGGCGCCAGGCGGGGGTAGGGATACTCACAAGCCCCCGGCTGAGTGCCGCTATGTTGGAGTTTACCCCAGTGGATGAGAGGGTTTACACCGACGGGTTGTGGGGGGAGAATTTCTGACTGTTGTTTGTGCATATGTCCCGAACAGCAGTTCGATAAATTTGGCCTTCTTGGAGACCCTGAATGGAGTCCTGGATGGGGCTCCAGTAGGGGACTCCATAATTCTGCTAGGGGACTTCAATGCACGCGTGGGCAATGATGGAGACACCTGGAGAGACGTGATAGGGAGGAACGGCCTCCCTGATCTGAACTCGAGTGGTCGTTTGTTGTTAGAGTTCTGTGCTAGTCATGGATTATCTATAACGAACACCATGTTCAAACATAAGGATGCTCATAAGTGTACGTGGTACCAGAGCACCCTAGGCCGAAGGTCGATGATTGATTTTGTGATCGTGTCATCGGATCTGAGACTGCATGTTTTGGACACTCAGGTAAAGAGAGGGGCACAGCTGTCAACTGATCACCATCTGGTGGTGAGTTGGGTCAGGGGGTGGGGGAAGACTCTGGACAGACCGGGAAAACCCAAACGGGTAGTGCGGGTAAACTGGGAACGTCTGGAGGCCCCCCGTCCAAAAGATCTTCAACTCACACCTCCGGCGGAGCTTTTCTGGCATCCCTGTGGAGGTTAGGGGCATTGAACCTGAGTGGTCGATGTTCAAAGCCTCCATTGCAGAAGCTGCGGTGAGGAGCTGTGGTCTAAAGGTCTTAGGTGCATCAAGGGGCGGTAACCCTCGAACACCATAGTGGACACCGGTGGTCAGGGAAGCCGTCCGGGATATGTTATCCCGGAGGACTCCGGAGACAGTTGCAGTGTATCGACAGACCCAAAGGGCTGCGACCTCTGCTGTGAAAGAGGCAAAACAGTGGGTGTGGGAAGAGTTTGGGGAAGCCATGGAGAAGGACTTTCGGTCGGCACCCAGGTGTTTCTGGAAAACTGTAGCTCCACCTCAGGAGGGGAAAACGGGGAACTTTCCAAGCTGTGTACAGTAAGGATGGGACACTGTTGACCTCAAATGAGGAGGTAATTGGGCGATGGAAGGAACACTTTGAGGAACTCCTAAATCCCACTAACACACCTTCTATATTGGAGGCAGAGCTGGAGGCTGATGGGGAAGCATCGTCAATCTCCATGGCAGAAGTCACTGAGGTATTCAAACAACTCCACAGTGACAACTCCACAGTGGCATTGACGAGATCCGTCCAGAAATGTTGAAAGCTTTGGGTGTGGAGGGGATGTCTTGGAGGACACGCCTCTTCAACATTGCGTGGGAGTTCCCCTGTTCAAAAAGGGGGACCAGAGGGTGTGTGCCAATTACAGGGGTATCACAATTCTCAGCCTCCCTGGGAAAGTCTACTCAAAGGTACTGGAAAGGAGGGTTCGGCAGATAGTCGAACCTCATATTGAAGAGGAACAATGCGGATTCCGTCCTGGTCGCGGAACAACCGACCAGCTCTTTACTCTTGCAAGGATCCTGGAGGGGGCCTTGGAATATGCCCATCCAGTCTACATGTGTTTTGTGGATCTGGAGAAGGCGTATGACCAGGTCCCCCGGGAGATACTGTAGGAGGTGCTGCGGGAGTATGGGGTGAGGAGGTCCCTTCTGAGGGCTATCCAATCCCTGTATGTCCAAAGTGAGAGCTGTGTTCGGGTTCTTGGTAGTAAGTCTGACTCGTTCCAGGTGGGGGTTGGCCTCCGCCAGGGCTGCGCTTTGTCACCAATCCTGTTTGTAACTTTTATGGACAAGATATCGAATCGTGGTCGGGGTGGGGAGGGGTTGCACTTCGGTGGGCTGGGGATCTCATTGCTGCTTTTTGCGGATGATGTGGTCCTGATGGCATCATCGGTCTGTGACCTTCAGCAATCATTGGACAGGTTTGCAGCCGAGTGCAAAGTGGTTGGGATGAGGATTAGCACCTCTAAATCTGAGGCCATTGTTCTCAGCAGGAAACCGATTAAGTGCCTCATCCGGTTAGGGAATGAGGCGTTACCCCAAGTAAAGGAGTTCAAGTATCTCGGGGTCTAGATCGCGAGTGAGGGGACAATGGAGCGGGAGATAGGCCGGAGAATTGGCGCAGCGGGGGCGGTATTGCATTCGCTTTACCGCACCGTTGTGACAAAAAGAGAGCTGAGCCAGAAGGCAAAGCTCTCAATTTACCGGTCAATTTTCGTTCCTACCCTCACCTATGGTCATGAAGGCTGGGTCATGACCGAAAGAACAAGATCGCGAGTACAAGCAGCTGAAATGGGTTTTCTCAGAAGGGTGGCTGGCTTCTCCCAGAGAAGCTCAGCCATCCATGCGTGAGGAACTCGGAGTAGAGCCGCTGCTCCTTTGCATTGAAAGGAGCCAGCTGAGGTGGTTCGGGCATCTGCCCCCAGGACGTTTCCCTAGGGAGGTGTTCCAGGCACATCCAGCTGGGAGGAGACCTCGAGGTAGGCCCAGGACTAGGTGGAGAGATTATATTTTGACACTGGCCTGGGAACGCCTCGGGATCCCCCAGTCAGAGCTGGCAAATGTGGCTTGAGAAAGGGAAGTTTGGGGTCCCCTGCTGGAGCTGCTGCCCCGCGACCCGATACCGGATAAGTGGATGAAGATGAGATGAGATGTATGGTTCACAAATCAATAAACATTTAGGATTTGTATTCTTTGCGTAGCCTTGATCCAGTGTTAACAGTCTTGACTCCATGCATTTAAGTGGCTCCCCACTGAAGACCAGGGTTGTATACCATCTCTACTCTCAACCACTTTCTCCTCTCTTCACCTGTCTCCCTAAGATTCCAAATATCAATAAAATAACAATACAAATATCAATATGTCCACCCAAAATTACAAATATAAGCTAAAAATTGGCTAACATGACAAAAAAAGTAAATGCCACAAATTCCTCTCTGAAATTCACCAATATATTTCTAATGCTATTACAGTTGTTCTAAATAGCCTCTCACTATTTGACAGTTTTGCTAGGTCTTGGGTATTTTGAGGAATACTGCCATTGTTGCAATACATCTTGAAGTGAGAATTTGGTTTAGTTTGCAAACGGTTTAGTTTCCTTCAGCCCCATTAATAGCTCATCAGAAGCAGAATCAGTGTTAATTTGAGAAAACAAGTTAATGGATTTATAACCCCTTGGAGGATGGGTGCCAAGGAATGGGATGTCCAGTTATACAGTACTTAGCACACTTCTATGAAAGCATTAGAGAATGCATGGTGTCTTGCTCATTGGCACAAAAAGCGTATAGAGCTTCACACTCTCTATGTCACTGAAATAATGGGATTATGGACACTAATTATCTAATGAAACATGAAAGTGAAGGGCACCGTTTTCTCTAATCAAATTTTTATTTGGCAGTATGATTAGAAGTCCAGGTAGTCAGGCAATAAAAAAAACTGTTAAGATTCTAGTTGATTCTTGTCTTACTCTGAACCCTTATTTCATCTATAAGCCATCATGCTCCACTCCGTTCTTGATTTTTCTTTACTTTGATTCATTCCTGCTGTAGGTCTGATCCACATTAATTTGTCGAGACCAAAAATAATTAGTTATATAAAGAGAGACAATTTATATTCAAAATCTAATTGAATAATGAATTCCCCAATCTTTCCATCCTTTTTTCATAATCAATAACCTCTACACTTTATCCTTTTTCATGTACTCCAAACTGCGGAGAGACATGAAGATTTCAGAATCTGTACATTTCAGCAGCATACCCTTAGCATTTTGTCGGGCCTGACAGGCTTTCTGGTGCACTTTGATAGCCCCTTCTATTTAGCCTTCTCAGAAGATAAGGAGGAAGCTTTGGCGTTTTGCTCTGCTGCCATTTCTGCCAATATAAAGGAAAGTTTTAAATGATTTGGGCAGGTTATTGATGGTAAGCAAAAGGGATAGTGAAAAATAATCCTTGGTGTAAAGCCATGGATTACCCATTTCAACATATACCTTTGTTAATATCCTTTGTGTGTTTCAATACTATGGGAGCTTTCTGGAAAACAAATGGCCTAAACAGTATAATTGTCCCCACTTTTGCCCATAAAGTATTATATTTAATATGTATGTTCGACAATATATTAAATAATTTGACATGAACATATAAATATTTTCAAAATAGTGAATATACAGTGCAATCCTTAATACTTTGGACAGTAACACAAGTTGTATTTAGTTTTGGTTTGGTACTCCAGCACATTGATTTTGAAACGAAACAATCACTAATACGTTAAAGTGCAGACAGTCAGCTGTAATTTGATATAATTTACATCCCTAAAAACTATCAACTGTGTATGAATTACAACATTTTAATACATATCATTTTAGGGGACCAGAAGTAATTGGAAAAATGTACATAATCATACAAAAAGTTGTCGTATTTTGTATGTGGTTGCAGGTCTTTTGTATTTGATGAATGCCTGAAATCTGTAACCCTTAGACCTAAAGATGTTGGGTATCTTCCCTGATGAGGTTCTGCCAGGCCTATACCACAGCAAATTTCGGTTCCAGTTAGTTTCTTGGTATTTGAAAGGAAATGGGCATGAGAAACTTAACACAACACAGAGGTGCTGACTAACTCTGAACAAAGGACCATAGATAGGACCTGTTACCTGCTACTGATGGGCCCCACAATCCTGTCCATACATTCTGTCCATACCTCCTGCTAGGAGTTGCCCATTTGACTGACATAGGCTATATGGATAGGTCCATTGACCATAGGTTGGAACATACCATACAAGGGTCTGTTGTAGGATAAACCTTTCTTATTGGAGGGTATTGGAATGTGTAATGGTTGGTTATGACCACTGGCCCCCTCCTATGTGTCCTTGCATAAAAGACTGTGTTGCCTCTGTTATTATGGGAGAGATAGAGAAAATGAAAGAACTCTGGAAGGTTATCATTGTAGCCTCATGCTTAATAAAGATGGCTCTCCCCTGACTTCCGGTTGCATTTATTTTGTTCATGGATCAAACTTGGACAGAATCTAACAGCATGGTGCCGTGAAATACCACAGGAGAAGTTAAAGCTTCCCTGTTGTGATGGGAAGTGCTTACTAGACTGAATAATAAGCTAAGTTCTTTTTAGGCCACTTTTGAGTGTAAATCTTCGTAAATCATCTAAGAGTCCTTGTTTTGGGTAACAAGTTGACACGTGTGTAGTA
Source organism: Esox lucius (assembly GCF_011004845.1). Lineage (NCBI taxonomy): Eukaryota > Metazoa > Chordata > Actinopteri > Esociformes > Esocidae > Esox > Esox lucius. The sequence goes on along the minus strand of NC_047572.1, from coordinate 661,276 downwards.
ATAATTTAAATATTGTAAATAAGGGGAAGAAAAAGACGTCTTTAAACAATGTGGTAAAACTGAGGACTGCAGCCTCACACGTTGTAATGGAGAAAATAGCTGATGACATAGTTTTTTTGATATACAGAAAATATTGGAAGAAATTCAAGGAATGCCTGATGAATTACAAAAAACACGTTGATCGTTGATTGTGTTATCAGAAATTGAAAAATGTAATGATAAATTCCTCAAAGATGATCTTGAAAGATCTTTGAAGAAGAAATAATGTGTTTGGGCGTCGGCTGAACAAATGGCTGAACTGGACAAGTTGAAAAAAGGTCTTGAAAAGTTGAAAAAGGAACTGGAAACGTTGAAAGCAGGAGCAACATCTAAAGACACTCAAAGCCCATTAATAAAGAAACCAGGATAATGTCACTATTGTGGAATCATTGGACATTGGCAGGATGAGTGTCACAAGAAGAAAAAGAACAAAGGAAAAAACAGGATGCACAGACAGTTGTAACATGAGACATTCTGCCCACATGCCGAGCAGGAGCAAGGAAAGATCTCCCATGTATGGAATTAAGGAATCAAAGACAGAGGACTTCCTGGTGATACCTGGAACAGACGTGAGCTTATATAATCATTGATTAAGAGTTTTAAACGTGTTTCCAAAAATGGTAACTAAATATTGAGTAGAGCTGGAACTTATCAAGGAAATCTGATCACTTCCCTTGATAATGACCATGCTTATTCAAGTGAATATTAATTTGAAAGCACTTTGATGGTATATAGCATGTTTTAATAGGCATTCGAAACAGCCTGTTTTGTTCTGTCATGCTTGAACATGTTTTAATAGGTATTCAAGCAATAGCCTGTTTTGTTTTCCTTTGCCATGTTCACTATGTACATTTAAATCAAACTTATTGCATTGATGATGATGTTTAAAACCATAAGGCCTCAAAGAGGGTCTCTAATCTTTAACGTTAAGGAGAAACGCTGTCCCATGAGGACTGAATATGAATCCAAAACAGCCATAGGCCTTTACAAAATGTTTCTACCAAGTTGGAATTCATGTGTTTTTTCTCTCTCTGTCTCTGCCTCGTCACAGGATGCCTGGTGAGAGGGAAACAACACAGAGGGATTTTATTTTTTGAAGTTAAGTAAAACACATGGCTTTCCATGTGCACTGAATTTGGTTCTAATATATGTTATAATTTGGTTTTAGACAAAAGATGTATGACAAAAAAGGTGAAAACAGCCAAAAGCGAGTTTATCCCCTACAATAAAATGTAATATTTTATTGTAAATGCTAAATTGACTTTGGTTAATTAAGATATTTTTCATTTGTTTGTTTTTTGTGTTCCTCTTATAACTGAGATGACATTTGTGTTTCATAGAACAAGTTAGATAGTAAAAAGTTGACTGACTAAGATTGTTTCACCCTTGGTTCAGAGAGTAGCACGGGGGGGAGGAGTGCTTGAGCCAACCCCCACACACATTGCCCTGGAGTAGCAAGAGTAATATAGGCTTATTTGGGAGGTCATGTCAGTTTTTAGTTTAGTCATAATTTTTATCAATGTTTTGGAATGTCCACAAGAATGTTAAGTTATGGTATAGATATGACAAGCATATTTTTAGGTAGAACTAGAACTGCAAACAATGTTAGAGATGGGTAGGACAATAAATCTGAACCTTCACTTAACAAAGGATATTGGCTAAGTTGAAAGAATAACATATTTAATATTTAATATGTGGAAACCAACATTTCTTATACATTTTAAATAATCCATTTGGCCTTTATTTATGGCTAACCATAAGTGTTTTCCCACTGATGGTTAGCCATAAATAAAGGGCTCCAGGAAGGGGGGCAGACCCCAAGGATGACCCCAAACAACCTCTCCCATTAAATCAGGGTAGCCTGTTACTAAGGGTTAAAGTTGAGTGTTCAGACTGGTCTCAACTGGGGTAATTTCCCCAACATAAGAATATTCAGTTTTGGGATAATCAAACATTAAGTGAAGGTTAGACACATTTTCCACTCAATAGCTTTAACATTGAAATTTATGATTTTGAAAACAACTGCAGTGAGGATAGACACCAAAAGTCATCCTCCATTGTTGATGATAGTCATTTAGATGTCAATAGAACCATGGACATGGTCAAATATAAGTTGTGATTTAGTGTTTGGCTGACCGCCACTATTTAAAATAAAAATTAATCAAAGTTGGAGAATTGTACTTAAATGTAGAAGGTTAATCATGACATTGTTTGTCACAAGGTAGTTTGGTCGTTGCCTGTAAAAATGCTAAATTTGGGTGCTGTAGATATGCTAATACAATCGCCTTGGTGGTTGCAATAGGTATACCACTGGAACCTGGACTGGAGTTTTTCTCCTACAATTTAGTTGTGCAGCTTATCCCCTAGTGGGCAATACAATTTAGTTAGGCATGTGCCAATAAACTTCAGGATATTATAAATGCATGATAGCCAATCAAAGAATTAGAGAGCTGTTTAGCTCTGTAAGACAAATTTGTCAATGGGTTATATGGTTTAAAATTAATTTGCACAAGTGACTGTGTTGCACACTGATGTATTTGATTGTATTAGTGAATGTTTGTGTTGTTAACATTTCCACTTTGTTGTTTTGATGAATATACAGTATGCAACTCCATATTGAATGGATTCCAGATCCATCCCTATTACCAATTCTCTATTTTACGAAATGATGGCCAGTGCGGGTTCAGGATGGCACCTCCTGTGGCCACATTCGCTTTGATTCTGCTTTCACTCATGGTGTCACTTTCCATTGACTAATGAAGTGAAAGCAGGGGGGATGGGATGTATGATATGATAACTGATTATGATTGGAAAGAGTTGAGCTTAGGGCTCAAAGCAAATCAAATTGGTACTTAAAAGGAGTTACATGATTTTTATTTTTCTGTTTGCATAGTTATAATGGAGCATTGGAATATGATATGTTTAACATATTCTATTCTTAGGATTTGTTTTAATTGTTTATTTGGAAACTGTTTGACGTAAGGTCTAATGGTGGAATAGCATAGATCTTACAATTTTTTATTTGGCTAAGCAAAGTCTGATCAGACAAAGGAATCTCATAGTTGCTGAATATAGCACATTGAATGAAACATCAACCAAGCTAGTTCTGGATGGAAAAGGAAATTTGACATAGACTTTTATGGAAACTTGTCTGAATAGGGTGTATGCTTCACTCTGATGATGGAACTTCTGAGATCCACAAGTTTTCAGGACTGATCTATTGTCTTCATTGTTGGGAGTTGAAGGAAACAATACCCAGTGGATGAAAGTCCGATGGAATGAAACACATGAATCGTTATTTTGCAATTATACTTTCAACAGATCTAGGCATCACAACCCCTTTTCTGATGATACATCACGTCACTGACTGGACACAGACGACTGAGTGTGTTCAACAACTGAGAATTTTCAAGGATGATTTCTATAACCACACAGGTCGAATCTGTTCCAAATCTTCCTGACAACTCACATGGCAGAACGATGCCAGGGTCAGATCATTTGGCTTCAAATTCCATTTCCAGATGCATCGTCGACAGCAAGATGAGAGGAGAGTCCTGAAGGACTCCACATACTACAGGTCAGAGTACCACGGGCCAGTTGACTGGAAAGGTCACATGGTCCCAACACAGTGGAAGACACTGTTGTGGTTTTAATCTTGAATTAGTGAAGTTTTGGAAACTCATTACTCAACTACACACCTACACTGACTTGTTAGGACAACCAGGCAATTTCCTGGATCCACTTCACACCGACTGCAATTACTGATATTGGAACTTTACATCACTGATGCAAGACAGAGAAGACTGAATATTAGAACTACAGGACATTTGATGGGAATCTAGTTTCATTCCTAACAGTCAATAGTTGTCCTAAATTGACTGATATTCTGATCTCTTATGTATGTATGTTCATTCCTCACAAGACAGGTAGAGGACTACATATGATCACTACCCAAACATTGGTCATTGACACTTGTGAATTTGCTTAATAGTCATAATTACAACAACTATCCTGATATGTTTAATAGTGCCATAAACTGTCACTGGTACATTCATTGGAGTTGAGTGTTGTGTTATGTTCAGGATATGTTGGGTTGTTACTATGATGTTGATGCATGACTCATGATATTGACAAGGGGGGACATTGATTGTTTAAAGTGTTTATTGGGAATTAATTATGCATTCCATTAATATGTCATGTTAATTAATTAATATGTCAGTAATTATGGGAGAGAGAAAAATGAAAGAACTCTGGAAGGTTATCATCGTACCCTGATGCTGAATAAAGAAGGCTCTCCCCTGACTTCCGAATGCATTTATTTTGTCTTACACTCAGTTGTATTCAGGTTGGGTGATTGAATTGGCCAGTCAAGAACATTACAATTTTTCCCCCTTATAACTCCTTGGTTGTGACTTCCGGTGGTGCCATGATGGGAGAAACTGCATAAAAACTGTGCTCCATATGAAACTCACAAAATAACTAGATTTTTGGGCTGACAACCAAACTGAGATGTCTGCCAGGCATGCAGATATGCATGTTACAACCTGGGAATCAGAAGGGGGAAATGAGAAGAATAGTTGAGTGTCATCTGCATAGCAATATTTGGACAGGCTATGTGCAGATATGACAGTGCCAAGTGACCTTGTGTAGAGGGAAAAGAGGAGTGGGCCTAGGACTGATTCCTGGGGTACACCAGTAGTGACAGACCCGCTCCATGCAACCTGGTAGGAGCGGCCTCCCAGGTAGGATGCAAACCAAGAGTAGGCAGAACCTGAGACCCCCAGCTCTGAGAGTGTGGAGAGGAGGATCTGGTGGTTCATAGTGTCAAAGGCAGAGGAAAGATCAAGGAGGGTAACAACAGAGGACAGAGGGTTTGCTTTGGCAGTGCAGAGAGCCTCTGTGACACAGAGAATTAAGGCCTCGGGTGTGACCTGTCTTGAAATCTTGTTGTTTAGGATCCACAATATTATTCTGGAACAGAAGAGAGTTGATTGAAAACACCATGCTCAAGTGTTTTAGAAAGAAAAGGAAGAAGGGATGCAAGTCTAGTATTAGACATGAGAGGGATTAAGTGTTGGTTTCTTGAGAAGAGGGCTGACTTGTAGTCACAGGGAACATACCCAGTGGACACCCAGACATCACTAGACACAGGACTTTGTCTGAAGAGAGGGAAGAGAAAGAGGTCAAGGAATAAGGTAGTTCACTGACAGTGGGGACAGAAGCCTGAACAGGATAACCCTTTAGTGTCTCTGTTGACTATCCATACATTGTGTCTCCTCAGGAGTTGAGAAGGATAAGGTGGGGGGACAGCCCGCCCTTTGGGTAAACTCTTGTGACAAGACCGATGGCAGCATCTTACCACACCCCTTTTTCTATGTAATAAATACGGATTGTTCATGTATGGAGTTAGAGACACCTCAGACGATTATGTGTGTGTAAGCGGTTGACGTGTCTCTCATAATAGTCTCTGTGCATAATAGTTAATAAAATGGTTATAATGTACAAAGATAATTTTGTCTCTGTGTCCCTTACTCCGAGTGTCGATACATTGGAATTTCCATCACAATGTGGAGGTATCTCACAGCTGCCAACACTCATCGCTATGTTGAAGTTATTCAAGATTTAGTTCATGGATACAACCATAGCTACCATCGGTCTATTAAGATGAAGCATGCTGACGTTTGTGAAGAAAATGTTAGATTAGTTCTCAAGAACCTGTATGGTACAACATTAACGAGAAATGGCAAGTTCCAGGTTGGGGACACTGTGAGACCCTCAAAGCTGAGAGGTGCGTTTACAAAAGGCTATGAAAAAGGGTACACATATGAATATTTTACAATAACAGAATGTATTCCTCGGGTACCTCCTGTATATAGAATAAAAGATTACGATGGTGATGTGATAGTTGGGACCTTTTATGAACAGGAATTGCTGAAAATAATCGTGGCTAAGGATAAAACTTTTAAAGTGGAAGCAGTTTTGAATGAGAAAGTACAGAAAGGGAAGAAAATGTGCCTTGTGAAATGGCTTGGTTGGCCTGATAAATTCAACAGATGGATACCATCGGAACAAGTGGTTTACCTAGAAACTGGATAAAACTCCAGGATTTACTGAATCACGTCATTTACATTGACTGCAATCAGCATGGGTGACGGTGGTTTCTACATAACGCTGCCCAGTAACTCATCGAGACATGTCTATCCAAGCAATACGAGTTTGTGCTATACCACAAAATTTGCCAAAGGAATATATTTGAAAGGTGCCTGGGAAGTATCTTTGATAGAATTCCAATACCCGCATACGTGGAAGACTTTTACATGGGGTGAAAACGCATTTGAACTACATGACTCGAATAACAACAAAACTTGGAAATATGAACTTACCACTGGTTATTACAGCAGCATAGTAAAACTAGTGACAGAGATCAACAGTTATATAAAATCACATGGTGTATGGGCGGGGTACGATGAATTTAAAAATAGAATGTTTCTAAAAGGTGAGCCCCAGTTTAGTTAGAAATTTAGGCGAGCAGTGGTACGCCCCATGGTATGGGACATTCCCCACAGATATTCTGGCTGGGTTTAACACCCTATACATCTACACAGATATAAATGATTATCAACGTGTTGGTGACAGTCATGTCCCACTGCTGTGAACTGTACATATTGCTGGGAAAAAGAACGAAGTTGTCACAGTGACATACGACAAGCCACACTACGTACCTTAGTAAGAGCCAGTTTGATGAGATCTGTATTGAAGTAAAATCTGATCAAAACCAGCTGGTTTCATTTGTAGTGGGTAAGGTGATTGCAAAATTACACTTCAGACCCATCAAACATTCGTTTAGAATTTAAGATGCAGCCTCAGAAACTCTAGGATGATCCTCAAAGGTATGTTGAATACTATACAACACAGGCTGGTAACGGTTTACCGGGTTATCATGGTAGTGCAGCAATGTATGGGGCTGGTCTAGGGGGCCTTTTCCGAGGGCTTTTCCAGATGGCAATACTTTTGTTGAAACGAGGGTTCTCAATAGCAAAACACATCTGAAGAATGCGGCTAGGAATATAGTTGGCGATGTTGTCAACAGTGTTATGTCACGACAAACAAAACAGCAGGATAGTTCTGGATTGATGGTTATGACTCTGTGTTTTAGAAAGAGACCACCAGGTAGGAGGAACCAAGAGTAAAAAACGCAAGAATGAGACAAAAACAAAAGCCGCGGTTAAAAGAGGACATACACCCCGGAGGACACTCAAAGGGAACACGGCAAAGCTGCTTAAGAATATATTTTAGAAAGATGGCACTCCTACACCGTATGTCTGGTGAATGTATGAAAACATAGTTGGATTTATTCACAGTTCCATTCACCCAGACATCTATTGAGAAAAATACATACATTGAAATACCGACCCTATCAGCAATTTCAGATGCAGCCCCTCTGGAGTTCTTTATTGCCGGGAATGGCGAAGACTACGTTGATCTAAACAATACTTTGCTGTACCTACGTGTAAAAGTCACTAAACTGGACGGAACTAATATTGATGCCGGAGCACGTTTTGGGGTTATCAACTATCCGATAGCCACCCTATTTTCACAAGTGGATGTCTCCTTGGGTGATCGTTTAATTAGTCCTAGTAGCAACACATACCCCTACAGAGCCGTTATAGAGAGCATTCTGGATTATGGATGTGATACATTAAAGACACAGTTTTCAGCTGGTTTGTTTTACAAGGATGCCGCAGGTCACATGGATGTTACGGACCCTGCAGGCGAGAACGATGGACTTACAAAAAGGGCAGCGGATAGTACATTTGAAATGATTGGCCCTGTTCATAGCGATATCTTCTTTCAAGAGAAACTTATGTTAAACGGCGTTGATATAAAGGTTAGGATGGTACGCAGTAAATATGAGTTCTGCCTTATGGGGGTCGGGAATGTGCGTTATCGTTTGCATATATTACCAGCGTCACTATTTGTCAAGAAAGTGTCTGTTTCGCCAGCCGTGAAACTTGGACACGCTCAAGTGTTACTCTCAACCAAACCCAATTGAAAGAGTGTGTATGAAGACATTTAGTTTACCGGGGGTCGCGTTTGCAACCAGGAAAACCTATTTTTAGGACCTCTACCAAAATGTATTGTAATCGGATGGTGGACAATGACAGTTTTACCGGAAGTTACACAAAAAATCTATTTAATTTCAAACATTATAATTTGGAGTTTATGGCTATGTATGTAGATGGTCAGCAATTTCCTAGCAAACCATTCCAACCAAATTACACAACAGGGTCAGCAGTGTGTGAATTTTACCAATTGGCCTTAGCTTCAGGAAAACACCTAAAGGACCAAGCCTTGGCTATTGACAGGTCGGACTTCTTACACGGCTATGCTCTTTATGCATTCAACTGCGCACCCGATGAGGAGTGTGGTCAGCACCTATGCTTGATTAAGTCAGAGAATGTACGACTTGAGGTTCAGACAACCACTACCCCACACAATTTATTTAGTTGTTTATTCAATCTTTGACTCCATTATCGAAGTGTCAAACCGGCGACAAGTCATGGTTGACTACTATTAGGAAAACTGTGTGGAAATGAATACTGCAGAGTTGACTAGTTTGGTGAACCAATTTTCATCTAGGACCCATTTCTATGGTGTGTTGGCAAGCGACCAACTACCTAGTATCAACCACGTGTGGGCAACATTGTGTGTTCTTTCTCTATCTAATGACAAAAGTTCTGAGTTATAAAGATGGTATGTCTTTTTATGTTGATGATTTACGAGAAAACGATGTCCTAGTCACAAAGTTTGTAGCTAAGATGTACCAGATAAGCAAATGTTTAATTGCATACAACATGCTCAATCTTGTGAATCGTTTAATTTGTGCCATGGTTGTTGAAGAAATAGAAAATCAAATCACGTGTTTGTCAACTTTATTATTTGAAAATAAAACCATTTGTAAAACCACATCAATGTTTACATAGTATTTTTCATACAACGTTTATTCAAGGTAAAACATACACTTCGACAATGGATAAAAAATGATAAAAAAGCATGACAAGGTGTTTGTGGGGTCCGTGGTAGGGGGTTCAAAGAAAGCTTTGGTTGGTTGAAAACCAGTTGGTGGGTGTGTGGCTAAATCATCCATTGTGTCACCAGACGTTTGTTTATACAAATTAATTTTACATCTTACAAGCGCATTTGGAATAGTTGTAAAAGGCAGGTTGAGACATGCCATGGCCTCTAAAAACACCCCCCACCCCAACGGTCTTCTATCATCAGCAATTTTATTGGTTGCTGTCACACTTTTAAACAAGATCCAACATGTGGGAACCCCTGATTATCTCTCCTTTGAAAACGAGTTCACTATTTGAATTACATGAAGTCAAATCTTTAGACCGGTGCATTCTATTAAGAATATATTCAACATTCTTTCTATGCCTCGCAGGCACATTATCCAAAATTTCATGAACAAGGTCAACATTTCGGTCTACAGTTTGCTTAGTCTCAGCCACGTTTAATACATCAGACCCAGTCTCAGACCCAGGTAGACTTAAAGTCAGTGTGTTTGTATCAAGCTCCCCCTGTTGCTCAACAGTCAAAAATCTTTGTAAATTGGCAGAGTATCTTTTAGCTTTCTAATGTAAATCCATATCAGGCTTCAACAGTATATTGCAAATCGATAAGTCCAAATCATTTTCAACAGATCTTACATCGGTGCTAGTTGTTTTGGATTATCGCAGTTTTTCTAACTGATGTTGTGGCACCAGAAACATCTGAGCATGATCCATGTTGTTTAACTGTGATGCAATAAGACTGATTAGGAAAGGAAACGGCAACGCTTAGTAATGGCAGGAGAAAACCTCCAGATTGGTTGATGGTTTTTCTTTTCCTTGCGACTGATGTGTTCTTTCTAGATATGTATATATTTTTGTCTTTTTGTCTCTTTACTTTTCGAAGCTGCGATTCTGTTAAGGGTATATTTCCGCACCTTAGATTAAGCGCTATTTCACAGAGTGATGTCTATTTCAACCGTATGTCTTTGGCCCACCACTAAGCTGTCAACATCCGGTAACTCATCGGTCAAGTCACCCAAGAATGTCCCCAGTGGGGGCACCCAATCCCCAAGGCGTGTGACAAAGATCACAGAATCAGTGTCTGTGTAGAGTACACGTCTATCCAACTTTTCCAAGAGTGAATACAACTCGAGTCTAGTATAAGCGGTTGTGAACGCGGCAATAAAAATGTTGCCGTTACGTGGTTTGATTGGTGTCTGTTTTGTGTAACGCCACTGTACCATCGCAACTGTGTCCGAGATGAACGAGAAATAAACAACATCTATTTCACTGGACAAAAAGGTAGTGGCTCAACTCCTCCGGATCTGTAATTAACATTGTGTTCATAAGGTTAGTCCGCTCACCCATCTTACCCCAAACACTATTCATTGCCAATTTAGCTAAAGATCGCCTAGCACTGTTTACAACAATGTTTTCCTTGTCAAGCTGCACACCCTCCTTTTCATGATATTCATAGATATACTGGTCTTTAGCCTCATCGTCAACCACAGATGGCGGGAAGCCGCTAGCTTCCTGCTTGTGCTTAAGGAATGTTCTCATGTAATCTGCAAAAAGATCATCTGATGTCCTAGTGAAATCCCTTTCTCAACAGCCTTAACCAGCTCGATAGAAACCCAGGTACCGGTTAAAGATCTTTCTGAATCAGTATGTGAACAATCAGTTACCTAGTTTTCAGACTCTGCACATAATCTACACAAGGGAAAGAACAGCTTACCGCCAACCCTGTGCGGTAAAACGGGGTGATAAAGGCCTTTCGGTGGACACACCGTAGCCTTAACAATACCAAAGTAGGTGTCTAGTGGTTTGAAATCTTGAAAGATTATGTCTGGATGCCCAATCGGATAAGTCTTTGTCTTGTTGCAGAATGAGTAAAGACTAAAGACATTGTTATACTGAATAGTCTCCCCTTCTCGAGCCGTAAACTTTGATGAATCGCATTAATACGACCGCCAAAAAGAGCATCCCAAGGGTCAAGGCGCTCTGGAGCATCAAAGGTCTTAAAGAAAGCTTTGACATCTGAGGATGTGTTCTTAAGCTGATTGCACTCACACTCCCATATGTATTGAACATGTACGTTGTGTTGTTCTTTCAAAGCCTCTAGCTTTGTCAACCATTGCTGGTGCATCAACCCGTACTGAATCTTTGTCACTGGATTGATGCTTGTTGAACAATGACACTTTGGGTTACCGTGCCAGAAACAACATAGAAATTCATAGACCGTGCTCAACCCATCGCGTTCTGCATATCCATCAACGCAGTAGGCACCGATTTTCACTTCACCCTTGTTCAGGGCGTTTTGAATTGATATATTCTCATCGGAAGCCACATATTCAAGCCACTGTATTGAGCTGTTTGAGAATGTCATCTGACAACGTTTGTAGTTGTCTGAGGGGACCAATGCAATAGTGTCTTTGGTGAGGAATCTGTTGCAAAAGACTTTCATGCAAGCTGAAGCAATCGTAATTGACCGGAATGGGTCAACACCACCACACTCCAGGAACTCGAGTCTGCAGCGCATACAACCCTCTCTCAAGATTACCACATCATTCACGCAGTAAGCCTTTATTTCATCCTGCATGACAAAGAGGTCTGTGGAAACAGTTACATACCATTGCAAAAACTCATCTTTTTCTTTAGCCATCATGGTATTCACACCATAGTAATGCTGTTCCGGATGGGGGCCAGCATAGTTCTCATTCTCCTTGATGTTAAACTTGTAAGGAAAGTAGCCTTTTTTCGAATCCATAAAACCCATAGCACGTGGCAAGGCCGACAGCTTCATAGGTAGGAAGCAATGACTATCAATGTATCTCTGATTGAATGTGCGGTCTGTAAAAATCATGAGCTTGCTACCATTAGCAATAAGTGTTGTGCCAATACCATTGTTAGCAAGGTATTGCATTAAGATGTAACCATCGAAACCTTTAGAGTGGTGTGCTATAAATGTGTAGTCATTATATTTCGGTTGCCTAAACTTTTGGAAAAAAGCAGCAACACAACCATCTCCGACTGAACACCACTTCTCGTTTTCAAAGCTTATCGCGCACACAAAATTTGCAGTGTGTACACCATTCACCGGATTGGCAATTGTCTCGAAATCATAAAATATGTAGCGCTCACTGGGGTCCTCGGGCTTGGAGGGTTTTATAAAACACTGATGATTCATTTCAACCGTCAGATCCACATTACAATTGGGGCACATGTTAACCATGCACCTGTGTGCTTTATAGTTGGTAATACCAACATTGTAATAACGGCCGCAATCGACACAATATTTCTTCTGGTCACACCTGCTAACCCAACGATCCACACTTTTGTGATGCTTCAAGCGTTTATGCTGGCTATAACAAAAATCTGAATAACATATCCGTTTACAGTCAGGGCACTGCTTTGTGTTACGGGTGTGGGTATGACAATCTTCATTTAGACAGACACTACAGCTATGTTTACAACCATGATCACCACGGGTGTTGAAACCGGTATAGCACCTGTCACAGGCATAAGACACACCCAGAAAACCCTTCAGATTCATGATGCCATAGAAGTGGTTATCGTGTAAATACATAAAGACGTTTCTAGGGTGGGTGTCCTCGCTGTTTTGAAACTTGGTAAAGTGACCATCCCGTGTTCGGTGAAAAACAAAAATGTTACACCCTGTCATTTCTTCAAACCGAACAATATCTGTGAATGCCACACAATCATCTAAAGCTAAACCAGCGCCCGTATGTAACTCAGGACCACTAACCAGGGCCTCAGGATATGTGTACTGCGGGTTCAACATACCCATCAAACAAACAGAAAAACATGTAGAATCATTATTCACAGCCACATATAAATGCCTTCTTTTTTTATTGATAATTTGCTCTATTAACAGTGTTTGAACTTTACGTCGCAGGGCACCACCCTCACGGTTTTTGACAATTTGTACCACCAGTTCTAGTGATTCATCAATCATAATCTCGGCATTACTCTGCATGACACTTTCAAGTAAATTACCAAACGTGTGTTCATTATATTCATCCGCTCTCACGGTCACATGTACGGGGTCTATCAGAGATTCACCAATCAACTCAATCTGCATACGATCACCAGGCCCGTGTACAAAGTCTGAGGCTCTAACAATCAAAGTATCCAAGCCTGCCATAATACTTGCGTAGAATGTGCCAAAATCACCAACTTCACCAGTATTTTGTACTGTCGTAATTCAACATTGTCAAACGCATTACGTTGTATTACTCTAACATCGCCATCACTGCATTGAGTTTGCCTCAGAGAGCTCAAAGGAGAGTCAACTAGATTGTGTGAATGGGGGCTTCTAAGCTTGGTTAACAAGCCTTGTATTTGAGGATTATTGTGTGCATCGCTGTGTAACAAAGTAATGTTTGGTTCATTTGTATTTTGGGGTGTTATCGATTAATTATGTGTAGAAGTTGTTGGCTGTTCCGTGTCTGGTCTGTTGTTAGCATTATCTTTCGCCATTTCTCTAGCTTAACGTGTAAACAACGATACACTATTCAGGTTAAAATATTCTAACTCAAACATACATTTACATACAGCGCAGTTTTTGATGGGTTGACGGTATTACATCCAGCTTTTAAGCATGAAAGAAAACAATGGAACAAAAATCCCCTCATGCTGTGCAGCCACAAGGTAGGGTGTCCGTACTCTGTATCATCACCGGGCTGTCCTCAATCTGTTGGAATAAAGAATATTGTACCAAGGTTCAGCTGTATGCATAGTCAATTGTTAATAACACTTTAGAACAAAATTTTTGTAAATATTACACAAAAACACAAAAAGTATCTGCCCAGGTTTTGTAAGATCACAACCGCCCAGTCCAACTGACACAGATGCTGTTCACTTGGTCTAAATACAAATAGGATTAACAAGCGTATACAGGGTAATTAAAGCTGATTAACAATAATGTCAAATGTCTACTTACCAAGATTTGAAGGCCCAAAAATGTATTTACCAAACACGGCTGGTGTTTAATTCCACTCAACCTGAACCGGAGATTTAAACAGGCAATATGAAAGACAAAATACATGGATTGCGCAATCGTAAAATTGATTTACACATTCTTAAAAAGTTCAAATGTCTCGTTTGTTAGCGTTTGTAATTGCAGCACAATTCAAATAAATTACTTCAAATAAAATAACTTGTACTTACAACAGAAACGATATACTCCGCGCTTGAAACAACAACTGACTTCTGTGGATGCTGCGGGTTTAATTACTGTCTTTACATCGCAGGCGGGGGGCCTCCAGCAAGTCACGCCTCTTAACTTTGTCATTGGTTACATGTCATCGTTCTTCACGTTAGATTCAAATTGTGTTAGAACTATACAGGCTGCAATGATAAAAATTCTGGATAAAACGTAGCTATTTAGTTCTGATTATTGTTGCCGTTTGACAACCAAATATATTGATACATCTTGTCTGGTAGAACCGCCATTCTCGTTAGTTTTCGCGGCTCAGCCGTGACATCACGTCATATAATTTTATATATTAACGATAAACTAATCTGCTTATATATAAACGCTGGCGATTGTCACCATATCGCCATTAATCTGTTCAACATTTAACAAACACAAGACCGTAATACAGCAATCAAAAATCTGATTTCAAGAGTTGGTCATTACGAGAATGCAGATACTACAGTATTTTTGGTAACACTTTATTTAAAGGCCATATGCGTAACGCATTATACAGCATTATACATGTACTCATAATGCAATATAATACTGTAATAGTGCAGTATAAACATAGTTATAGACACTCGCAAAGACTCCTGAAGGCTTGTGATGTTGTATACCAGTACTCATAATGCATTATTTGTTTAATTATAATGACCTATTATGTTGAGAAAAATAGTGCTTCACAATTATAATGACCTATTATGTACAGAAAAATAGTGCTTCACAATTACTGGGAAATCTTTCCTCAAGGATTATGCAGCATTATAATTATCAACTCTGTGATTCATCTAAAATATGGGGTCAATGAGCAGCAAATCACTGTGTGCATCATAATCTTTTTCATGTTGTGTTATAGCATACTTATAAGCCACTAGAAAATCATCTTTGATTGCTTCAAGTAAAGTGATGAGATGTCGAATAACACAAACATAATACACCATAAGGCATTACTATAACATTATAAAGTGGTCATTGTCTGCATTCAGTAAAGTGAAACACTCTGCACATATCACAATGACACAACACAAATTCTTTCATACTCTGCTTTATTCCATTTGAGAATCATAAAATACATGGCCACAAAATTTGGCTTTTAGAATATTTGACCATAAATAGTCCAAAAAGGAAAGGCAAGAAAAGTCAAAGACATTGCGTGACAAAAACGATTAAGCCATAAGTCCAGATTTATATGGCCAATATACAGTGTATTTGGATAGTACTCAGGCCCCTTCACCTTTCACATTTCTTTAAAGTTACAACCTTACCATTTTGTTTTTTCACTCATTCAAAATTAAATTAAACAAAAGATAAACTGGCTACCAAGACCTTTGTAACAAAAACTAATATAGAATAACACAACAACAACCATACAACAAATGCGCAACCAAAGACCACAAGTTGTTTTCATAAAAATATATGCTATTTATCTACTTAGCTGTAATCCCAAAACTTTCAAAGGTATTTTGAGTGCAAATATTAACACGGTCCCAGTGGGAATCAAAACCACAACTAGAGCATTTCTAGCGCCATGCTTGAACAAATGAACAACAGAAGACCAAAATGTGGAGCAGCGACATTGAGTAACTTTACTTATGACCAGCAATGGGCAACAGCTCTCCGTCTATTTTCATTTGTGATATCTTATTTTCAATATCGGTGGTCATGGCAGAACGGCACCTCTCAACAAAAGAGGACAGCTTCTCCACCCTCTCATTCCAGGGGCCTAAACCCTTAAGCACATCTGGCGCTGCCAGGTGCAACTCGGCGACAGGGACAGTACGGGCAATTGTTGTGCAGTCCAGTCCAACAGTGTCAAAGGCAGCCCTCATAGAATTTCCCTGCTTGAAGAGCCAAATTATATCTGGCAATGATGCTTCTGGTGTTTCTCACTGAGGGGAGAGGCACATTAATGTGGTTAAATACACATTAAAAAACAAACAGTAAGCTAACACTAGTTTTAATGATTGTGTTCATGATTTTCTATCAGTGATGTTGCTGTATTCATTTAAATGTCAGTCATTCAACTATTCATAAAAATGTGTCACTTCTAATGTGTTAAAGTATTTAACTTCCATTTGACTAATATAATAATAATAAAAGTGCTGTCCTCTACTTTTTTATAGCTGAACCTAATGTAAAATTACCTCTTACACAACCGAGCATGTCACTGGCTGTGGCTGCTTTCCCATCTCTGTGTGAAGGTGAGTGTTTCGAAGCGGATCTCTTCCGTTTCTCTGGGCCTCTTTTGAGAACCAAATCCACTGGGCCTCTCTTAGGAGCTGAATCAATTGAAGAGTCGGAAAGGGCAGAGGTCTCATCTGAATCATCAGCTGACTGATCAGAAATATCAATTTTGGAAGGCATTGAAGGGGTCATCTGCTTCACATCTACAGATTAAAAAGATATATTTTAATTACACGTGGCCAATCCAGACAAATAGGCAAGCCACATTTTAGTAAATATATCCAAAACTCAACTTTGTATTTTGTCATAGCATACACTGTATTTGCCCTTTTTCGTCACTACTATTAATAATATTACTAACTTGAGCGGCTGGGACCAGATTCTTCTTCTTTTTTGACAATGATGACATTGCGAATGAATTCATCCTTCTTGTAAAGTTCTCCCTGGAGGAAGGCTTTGTCATCTTTCAGGATTTTAATGGTTTCATCTCGTAGGGCCCCTTTTTCCCTCTCTAAGTCTAGAAGCTGCTGTAGCTGTCTCACCTCGTGAACGCCAGTTGGTGCAGCAGGGACTGTGGTAAAGACCAAACATAAATGAGTACGTCAAATTATGATTAGTAAAACTGGTTAAAAACTAGCTACAGTGCCTCTGAACAATTATATTTCTCACCAAAAACACATAATTATATTTATGTGTTTTTCATTTCATACTGTAAGGCAAGAGAAGGAGAACATTTTCAAAGGGGGTGTCAACTTTTCTATACCACCTGTATGAATAGAACATTGCTGTTCACCAAAAGTCTTCACCAAACTTGACGGTGCTTGAGCAATATGGCTGCGACCAGATGTGCAAACTTGTTGAAACCTATCCAATTAGACTCATGGCTATAATTGCGGCCAAAGGAGCCTCTACCAAATATTGACAAAATGGGGTGAATAGTTACTGAATCGATTACTTTCAACTTTATATTTTTAACTAATTTAGAACAATTAGCTGAATTTTTCATTTTGACGTTATAGATTTCTTGTGTTGATCAGTTTCAGAAAATCAGTGGGAATAGTGCAAGGGGGGTGAATACATTTGAGAGCAAAAGTACATTATCATTCTCCAGTGTTTTTTTTTGCTGACATTTAGTAAGAAAATAGATATCCTTCTAATGTGTGATTTCACTGAATTGCGGTGTCCATAAAAACATCTAGACTTAACGACATCAAATGTTAAAAAACACCTTTTCCCCAAATGTCTAATTACAATGAAGTGCTTCATGTATTTCCATTATGCATTTAAGCAGACTGTGCAGTTATAAACTAGTGACAGCTTTTATGTCCTGACCAATTACCAATATTTTGGGATACATCCTTGTTGATGTTAGTGGTGGCTGAAGCTGCCTTTCTTCGGCTCATCATCCCTGAAGAGAAATGAAGAATAAATAAAAAATAGTATAATTACCCCTCCAAGAACTGCCACCTTAACGTGGTGGAGGGGTTTGAGTACCCGAGTGACCCTAGGAGCTATGTTGTCTGGGGCTATATGCCCCTGGTAGGGTCTCCCAAGGCAAACAGGTCTTAGGCGAGGGGTCAGACTAAGAGCGGTTCAAAACCCCTTAATGAAGAATAACATGACGTCGCCCGGTATGGCGCAGCCGGGGCCCCACCCCGGAGCCAGGCCCGGGGTTGGGGCTCGAATGCGAGCGCCTGGTGGCCGGGCCTTCCCCCATGGGGCCCGGCCGGGCTCAGCCCGAACAGGTGATGTGGGGCCGCCCTCCCGTGGGCTCACCACCCACAGGAGGGACCATAAGGGGCCGGTGCAAAGAGGATCGGGCGGCAGTCGAAGGCAGGGGCCTAGACAACCCGATCTCTGGACACGGAAACTGGCTCTAGGGACGTGGAATGTCACCTCGCTGGCGGGGAAGGAGCCTGAGTTAGTGCGTGAGGTTGAGAGGTTCCGATTAGAGGTAGTCGGGATCACCTCTACGCACGGCTTGGGCTCTGGAACCACACTCCTTGAGAGAGGATGGACTCTTCACCACTCTGGAGTTGCCCATGGTGAGAGGCGGCGGGCTGGTGTGGGTTTGCTCATAGCTCCCCAGCTCTGCCGCCATGTGTTGGAGTTTACCCCGGTGAACGAGAGGGTCGTTTCCCTGCGCCTACGGGTCGGGGATAGGTCTCTAACTGTTGTTTGTGCCTACGGGCCGAACGGCAGTGCAGAGTACCCGACCTTCTTGGAGTCTCTGGGAGGGGTGCTGGAAAGTGCTCCGACTGGGGACTCTATTGTTCTACTGGGGGACTTCAACGCCCACGTGGGCAACGACAGTGACACCTGGAGGGGCGTGATTGGGAGGAACGGCCCCCCTGATCTGAACCCGAGTGGTGTTCAGTTATTGGACTTCTGTGCTAGTCACAGTTTGTCCATAACGAACACCATGTTCAAGCATAAGGGTGTCCATCAGTGCACGGGGCACCAGGACACCCTAGGCCGCAGGTCGATGATTGACTTTGTTGTCGTCTCATCTGACCTGCGGCCGTATGTCTTGGACACTCGGGTGAAGAGAGGGGCGGAGCTGTCAACTGATCACCACCTGGTGGTGAGTTGGATCCGATGGCGGGGGAGGAAGCTGGACAGACTCGGCAGGCCCAAGCGTACTGTAAGTGTCTGCTGGGAACGTCTGGCCGAGTCTCCTGTCAGAGAGATCTTTAACTCCCACCTCCGGCAGAGCTTCGACTGGATCCCGAGGGAGGTTGGAGATATTGAGTCCGAGTGGACCATGTTCTCCACCGCCATTGTCGAAGCGGCCGCTCGGAGCTGTGGCCGTAAGGTCTCCGGTGCCTGTCGATGCGGCAATCCCCGAACCCGGTGGTGGACACCGGAAGTAAGGGATGCCGTCAAGCTGAAGAAGGAGTCCTATCAGGCCTGGTTGGCTTGTGGGACTCCTGAGGCAGCTGACGGGTACCGACAGGTCAAGCGGGCTGCAGCCCGGGTGGTTGTGGAGGCAAAAACTCGGGCCTGGGAGGAGTTCGGTGAGGCCATGGAGAAGGACTATCGGCTGGCCTCGAAGAGATTCTGGCAAACCATCCGGCGCCTCAGGAGAGGGAAACAGTGCCCTACCAACGCTGTTTACAGTAGAGGTGGGCAGCTGTTGACCTCAACTGAGGATGTCGTTGGGCGGTGGAAGGAGTACTTCGAGGATCTCCTCAATCCCGCTGACATGTCTTCCATTGAGGAAGCAGAGGATGAGGGCTCAGAGGTGGACTCGTCCATCACCCGGGCTGAAGTCACAGAGGTGGTCAAGAAACTCCTCAGTGGCAAGGCACCGGGGGTGGATGAGATCCGCCCTGAGTACCTCAAGTCTCTGGATGTTGTGGGGCTGTCTTGGTTGACACGCCTGTGCAACATCGCGTGGCGGTCGGGGACAGTGCCTCTGGGATGGCAGACCGGGGTGGTGGTCCCTCTTTTTAAGGAGGGGGACCGGAGGGTGTGTTCCAACTATAGGGGGATCACACTTCTCAGCCTGCCCGGGAAAGTCTATGCCAGGGTTCTGGAGAGGAGAATACGGCCGATAGTAGAACCTCGGATTCAGGAGGAACAGTGTGGTTTTCGTCCGGGCCGTGGAACACTGGACCAGCTCTATACCCTCTACAGGGTGTTGGAGGGTTCATGGGAGTTTGCCCAACCAATCCACATGTGTTTTGTGGATTTGGAGAAGGCATTCGACTGTGTACCTCGCGGCATCTTGTGGAGGGTGCTTGGGGAATATGGGGTCCTGGGTCCTTTGCTAAGGGCTGTCAGGTCCCTATACAACCGAAGCAGGAGCTTGGTCCGCATTGCCGGCAGTAAGTCAGACTTGTTCCCAGTGCATGTTGGACTCCGGCAGGGCTGCCCTTTGTCACCGGTTCTGTTTGTAATTTTTATGGACAGAATTTCTAGGCGCAGCCAGGGGCCGGAGGGTGTCAGGTTTGGGGACCACACGATTTCGTCTCTGCTCTTTGCAGATGATGTTGTCGTGTTGGCCCCTTCTAACCAGGACCTTCAGCATGCACTGGGACGGTTTGCAGCTGAGTGTGAAGCGGTGGGGATGAAAATCAGTACCTCCAAATCCGAGGCCATGGTCCTCAGTCGGAAAAGGGTGGCTTGCCCACTTCAGGTTGGTGGAGAGTGCCTGCCTCAAGTGGAGGAGTTTAAGTATCTAGGGGTCTTGTTCACGAGTGAGGGAAGGATGGAACAGGAGATTGACAGACGGATCGGTGCAGCTTCTGCAGTAATGCAGTCGATGTATCGGTCTGTCGTGGTGAAGAAAGAGCTGAGCCGCAAGGCGAAGCTCTCGATTTACCAGTCAATCTACGTTCCTACTCTCACCTATGGTCATGAGCTTTGGGTCATGACCGAAAGGACAAGATCCCGGATACAGGCGGCCGAAATGAGTTTTCTCCGCAGGGTGGCTGGGCGATCCCTTAGAGATAGGGTGAGAAGCTCGGTCACCCGGGAGGAGCTCAGAGTAGAGCCACTGCTCCTCCACATCGAGAGGGGTCAGCTGAGGTGGCTTGGGCATCTTTTTCGGATGCCTCCGGAACGCCTTCCTGGGAAGGTGTTCCGGTCCCGTCCCACCGGGAGGAGACCCCGGGGAAGACCTAGGACACGCTGGAGGGACTATGTCTCCCGGCTGGCCTGGGAACGCCTCGGTGTCCCCCCGGAAGAGCTAGAGGAAGTGTCTGGGGAGAGGGAAGTCTGGGCATCCCTGCTTAGACTGCTGCCCCCGCGACCCGGCCCCGGATAAGCGGAAGAAGATGGATGGATGGATAGTATAATTAAGCTGCTCTATAGCTAGCTAAAGGTTTCAACTTTAGGACAGGCAGCCATCTATTTGTGGTAAATAAAGTGGACTGGCATATAGGATAGATACATTTAGTTATTAGCCAAATAATGACTAAAGGAGTGGAACTGCATGGTGGGTAAGATGCTGCCATCGGTCTTGTCACAAGAGTTTACCCAAAGGGCGGGCTGTCCCCCCACCTTATCCTTCTCAACTCCTGAGGAGACACAATGTCTGGATAGTCAACAGAGACACTAAAGGGTAATACAGATTTACGAGTACCCCTCTAATCCACCTTTGCCGGTCAAGGATGTCTCCTATTCAAACACCAGACCCCTCTAGGCATCTTTAACTAGTAACTCATTCATACATGTATAGGATGACAAAGAATACATCCTTCTTCTAGGCAGGAGGACATGGCCCAAATACCTAATAATCCTCTGATATTATACAGACATAGTTCAAAATTTCTATAACACTAGCTATAGCTATCACTAACCAAACCACAATTTGATTCCCTAGACAGGGAGCACTGTGGCTTACCTAACTACTGTATATACCATATTCCTCGATTTCACTAAATGACAAGCTAGTAAGCTGGCTTTGGAAGTTAACAATAAAAGTGTAATACACATGCCGTAGCTAGCTACAGTAGTTAGCGATAGCGAGCAAGCTAGCTCAACATTACATCAACATTTTGAAATGCTGGAGCAAGCAATCTCTATTGCATTGCAAGCTTGCAGGTAACATGAGTTAAATATGTAAGCTTCCATGCCAGAAATGAACTAAGTCTCTGTCACTTAATTTAAAACTAGTGCATAAGTTGACAATTACTGAACTTTTTCTTCATGATTAAGCTACACACCCACCTTTGCTGGACTTTAGCGAACTGTGTATTGATTATGGTTTATAAAAGTAAAACTTGCTATCTGACCACAGAGCAGCTGTTGAGCGTAGTGAAATCGACTGGATCTGATTCTCAGAAAAGCGTGCGCATACCACAGAAACACAATGTAGGTTATCGAGGATAGATTAAGACATGACTCGATTAAAACAAGAACTTACCCAATTGTTGCGCGCAAAGAACTCACTGAAACACAAACAAAGAACTGTGTTATGGATGCAAATGAGAGGTCTTTTACCGCCTCACGTTTTGGTCCAATGCTGCTGGTGAAGGTGTCTCGTCAATATGGATTTCACTGCTGAGTTCAAAACGTATGAGTAAAGTTTTTCCACATTTTCAAATGTAGCTACATATCGAATACATTTCAAATGTAGCTATATCGAACATTACACTCTAACCTGATAGTGATATTGATGTCATAAGAATTGCCAATACCTGACAATAATACACTGCAGAGTGCTGATATTACAGTATATCATACATAACATACATCATCCTCTCTGAGGAAAAGCATTTTTTAACATTCTGTTTGAGATACATTTGAGCTGGGACTTAAGTGTTTTTGCCCTCCAGTTTATCCTTTTGCCGTTTATAGGATGAGTCTACAAACATTTTGGGATATGAGTTAACAGAATGTTAACATTACTATTTTTCCTGAATGCTTCTGCTGACCCTGTGCCCTAGGACGTGCAGGAAGCACCGCTCCAATGGACGAGTGGTGTCAGTCCGTAAAGGGACCATGTTTTACAAGTCTCACAGAAGTCTGCTGAACCACTTGGAATTCATATACAGGTTTGTATACTATAAACAAATTGGAGGAAATCATGATATGGACATACTACTTGGCTAAACTATTTCAGTTATATTGTATGTTCAAAGTTAACACTACACATCTTCCATTGGCGAATGTTCTGTGATGCATTTATTCCTTTTTGATGATAAGTTTAGAAAGTACAGTATCTCACAGAAGTGAGTACACTAATATTACTAATATTGCTAATTGGGCCCAATTTGGGCATTTTCACTTGGGGGGCGTACTCACTTTGGTTGCCAGCGGTTAAGACATTAATGGCTGTGTGTTGAGTTATATTGAGGGGACAGCAAATTTACACTGTTACACAAGCTGTACATTCACTACTTTATGTTGTAGCAAAGTGTCATTTCTTCAGTGTTGTCACATGAAAAGATATAATCAAGTATTTACAAAAATGTTAGGGGTGTACTCACTTCTGTGAGATACTGTGCATGTAAACTCATTGAACCAGCTGGTTTGAGATGTTGCGGATGGAGATACCTGATTGTATAGCTTTTGTAAACTGTTTTGCATGTTGTCAAGCGGGCAGTAACTGTATGTACGTAGGCTACATTTAGATGACATTGTCTGTTCAGGGGCAAGGTCAGGGTGGCTTCGCTGTATACAAAGCTAGCACACTGACACCATTTATATGTCATTTTAATTTCTTTTTTAGGTTTTCATAAGGGTTGCGAATGAGGCAGTTTGATCTCATGTAGGATGGCACTGCATCAAGCAGCAGAACCCTGTCTAGAATGGCCGCAACACTCAGAAAAGTATGAACAACATTACTCTGAACAACCATGAGTCAATTTATTTTCAATTGAAATACATATATTTAATTGAAAATGGAACCCCAATGCCCCCAACCCCCTAAAAAAAAATGTGCGGGTCCAATTGCTTGGGAATTAATTTGTCAAAGCTATTAGGCACCTCAAAGGATTGTGAGATATGGTTAATTTACCATGGCTTTGGGTTGTATCCAGGCACTTGTTTCCTATATATTGACCGTATACCCCACCTTCTAGTCATATGTTTAGCAACACCAGCTTGCTATTTACTTTTGTCTGATTCCAGGGGAATTAACTACAGTCAGGATTAGCGGACATTAGGTTATAACGGGACCTAATAATACCTTACTGTTATTGTATATTGCACTCTCTCTATTATAAGGTATGCAGGCGTGCAATTAACAACCTAGGCCAGATGGAAGTTGGGGGTCCCCATTGCTTCGTATTGCTGGATGAGAGCAAATTTACACACAAAAGAAAAGTGAATGCCCTTTCCATTCAATATTACATTAACTGCTGCATGCTTTCAACAACTAAGTTCACCATCTTGAAATTCACTTTCAGTTAGTGAGGCTGATTGTATTCAGAAAATGGTGAGAACTTACTATATCTTCCATGATTTTCTGCAGTACAACCGTGGCAGAATTGGACCAGCTTGGCGTCGAACCAAGAAATGGGTCCTTGGTATACTGGAGGTTTGGCAGTCATCAAGAAAGCCAATTCCGAAAATTGTCAGAGGGCGCTCCAGGAATGACCTTTTACCTACCATACTTCGTCACGTGAGGAGGGGCACAAGCATTGTGACAGATGAATGGCGCGCATACAGCAGAGCTCTGGTAGAGGAAGGGTATGATCATCACACAGTGTGCCACAAGAGGCACTTTGTAGATCCCACCACCAGAGCCCATACTCAGCATTTAGAGCGAGCATGGCAGACCTTCAAGATGGATGTATGGCACCATCGAGGAAATCGTACCACAAAGCTCTTAAAATAACACCTCAGAGTAATTGAGTGGGAATACTGGCTTGGAAGAAAGCACAGATACAGCAATCTTGGCCGTCTCATTCACGACATCCGAAAATACAATGTGCATGTGTCAATGAGTTTGCAGAGACAAAATATTGATATGGAAACTTATACCACAAGCATTTATTTTGTTTGGTAAAATGATCTTGGTAGCCAGTTTATATTTTGTTTTATTTAATTTTGAATGAGTGAAAAAACTAAATGGTAAGGTTGTAACTTTAAAGAAATGTGAAAAGTGAAGGAGCCTGAGTACTATCCAAATACACTGTATATTGGCCATATAACTCTGGCCTCATGGGTTAATTGTTTTTGTCACGCAATGTCTTTGACTTTTCTTGCCTTTCCTTTTTGGACTATTTATGGTCAAATATTCTAAAAGCCAAATAGCCAACCAGAATTTTGTGGCCATGTATTTTATGATTCTCAAATGGAATAAAGCAGAGTATGAAAGAATTTGTGTTGTGTCATTGTGATTTGTGCAGAGTGTTTTACTTTACTGAATGCAGACAATGACCACTTTATAATGTTATAGTAATGACCACTTTATAATGTTATAGTAATGCCTTATGGTGTATTATGTTTGTGTGATTCGACATTTCATCACTTTACTTGAAGCAATCAAAGATGACTTTATAGTGGCTTATAAGTATGCTATAACACAACATGAAAAAGATTATGATGCACACAGTGATTTGCTGCTCATTGACCCCATATTTTAGATGAATCACAGAGTTGATAATTATAATGCTGCATAATCCTTGAGGAAAGGTTTCCCAGTAATTGTGAAGCACTATTTTTCTGTACATAATAGGTCATTATAATTGAACATATAATGCATTATGAGTACTGGTATACAACATCACAAGCCTTCAGGAGTCTTTACGAGTGTCTATAACTATGTTTATACTGCACTATTACTGTATTATATTGCATTATGAGTACACGTATAATTGCTGTATAATGCGTTACGCATATGGCCTTTAAATAACAATAACAATATTTTAAAACCCAAACCGCGACACAAGCCACCTTTGCGTAATGTGTGGTTGGCCCTGGCCATGACTATTCCTTCAAAATAATAGCATTGCTCATGCAATGTTAGTTTGCTGTAATGCTGTGTTGGACTTCAAACTGTGAAACACAGGATGATTTTCGACCTGCATATACTACAGTTTGTAATAGTGGTTATTAAGGGGCCATTACTACAGGGCAGATATTATCTCCTGTTAAAACGATTATTGGGGTGAAACTCTCCAAAATTGTAAATTCCTACACCCCTTCTTTATATCTTACACAAAAAGCATGTCTCTCACGTGTAACTCTGTGCTTGTGGAAAAACACCATGTTACACGAACATTGTAAAACATGGAACTCATCAGACGTTGTAAAACATCAAACACGGACACATCAATGTAATCATAAATCACAAAGTCACCGGACATGCATATGTCACTCCTGAAGTCCCGCCCGAACACACATCATACAGGAAGTCCCACCCTAACACAAGTCATACAGGAAGTCCCACCCTATAAACTGGATGTCACATCAATCACCATTCTGACACATTATACCCTACATTAACTACTGATAAACACTCTTAAAGGAGTAAGTACAGAGACAAAATCTTGGCGCAATTAACAGTTTATTTGCAAATATAGAGAGTACACAGGTTACCACGTAACGGTGAATATTCTCTAAAACATTTGGAAGTACATTCAATACTTATAGAGGAATGGGTGGAGATAAGAATCTGCATGGTCGTACCATAGAAACAACCTATGTTTCTTATCCATCCTACCCCATGTCATGTATCTTCCTCTATCCTGTCCTAAAACCCATCGTTCTACCCCCATCCTGCTGCAGATTTACGTTTACCTAGACACCTCATACATCCTTTCCCACAGCATAACCGACATTCATTTTCTTATCTAAACATGGGGACTCAATACTTTAATCAATAAGAATACATCAGTTCAAGAAGTGTTCATAACAGCATTTTAATGTGATCCAAAAGAAAACAAAACAGAGTGCGGAGCACTACAGATGCAAAATAGACTACACATTGAAACATTAAAACAGAACAGGTGAACGCCACAATACATAACAATGACTGACAAGGACAGGGAGAAAATGCCTGAACTAAATACACAGACTAACAAGGAGAACAGGAACAGGTGAGGGTTAAACACAGGTGAAAGGAATGAACTGATTAACTGAACTGAGAACAGGAAAGACCAAACAAGGACATGTTGTAGTTCAATAATGAATATGAGCTTAATGTGCAGTCTCTCAGTTTCTATTTGAGGTTATTCACAACCAAATTGGAGGAAGGTTTTAGGAATTACAACACTTTAATATGTAGGCCCCTTTTTTTCAAGGGACAAAACGTAATTGGACAATTGACTCAAAACTGTTTCATGGACAGGTAAGGGCTATTTCTTCGTTTTTCCTTTATCAATTAAGCAGGTAAAGGGTCTAGAGTTGATTCAAGGTGTGGCATTCACATTTGGATGCTGTTGCTGTGAACCAACAACGTGTGGTCAGAGGAGCGCTCTGTGAAATAGGCCATCCTTTGGCTGCTAAAAACATTATATCAGAGAGATAGCAGGAACATTAGGAGTGGCCAAATCAATAGTTTGGTACATTCTGATGAGCTCTGCAACACAAAAAGGCCTGAACATCCACGGAAGACAACAGTGGTGGATGACTGTAGGATAATTTCCATGGTAAAGAAAAACCCCTTCACAGCATCCAGTGAAGAAGTGAAAAACATTCTCCAGGAGGTAGGCATATCATTATCCAGGTCTACCATAAAGAGAAGACTTCACAAGAGCAAATACAGAGGGTTCACCACAAGGTGCAAACCATTCATTAGCCTCATGAATAGAAAGGTTAGATTAGACTGCCAAAACACACCTAAAAATCTCTTACTATGGGGTAAGACAGAGTTGAAAATGCTCTTAATATCAGATCTCTCGCCAACAAATCATTCTTGGTAAATTACTTTATAATGTCCTACAACCTAGATTTTATGTTTCTCACTGAAACGTGGCTAACAGAAGATTGTAGTTCTACAATTCTTAACGAGACAGCACCAGAGAAATGTGGTTATATGAATATGTGTCGAAATGGTAGGAAAGGAGGACTGGCTGCCCTATTCAAAGACACATTCCAGTGCAAAGATCTCACTCAACATGTTAAACACACACTCAAGGCCACATTCTAGATCTCTAAAGGTCTCAATATTTCCCTGTCATGATTAAAGATTTAGCCCTGTCTGGTCATTTCTGTGTCTTTTTTTACTCTATTTCCGTTAAGAAAATGTACATTAAGTAAAGCCAGCTTAATAGATACACTCACCTAAAGGATTATTAGGAACACCTGTTCAATTTCTCATGAATGCAATTATCTAATCAACCAATCACATGGCAGTTGCTTCAATGCATTTAGGGGTATGGTCCTGGTCGAGACAACTCCAAACTGAATGTCAGAATGGGAAAGAAAGATGATTTAAGCAATTTTGAGCGTGGCATGGTTGTTGTTGCCAGACCGGCCGGTCTGAGTATTTCACAATCTACTCAGTTACTGGGATTTTCACGCACAAAAATGTCTACGGTTTACAAAGAATGGTGTGAAAAGGGAAAAACATCCAGTATGCGGCAGTCCTGTGGGCGAAAATGCCTTGTTGATGCTAGAGGTCAGAGGAGAATGGGGCGACTGATTCAAGCTGATAGAAGAGCAACTTTGACTGAAATAACCACTTGTTACAACCGAGGTATGCAGCAAAGCATTTGTGAAGCCACAACACGCACAACCTTGAGGCGGATGGGCTACAACTGCAGAAGACCCCCCCGGGTACCACTCATCTCCACTTCAAATAGGAAAAAGAGGCTACAATTTGCACAAGCTCACCACAATTGGACAGTTGAAGACTGGAAGAATGTTGCCTGGTCTGATGAGTCTCGATTTCTGTGGAGACATTCAGATGGTAGAGTCAGAATTTGGCGTAAACAGAATGAGAACATGGATCCATCATGCCTTGTTACCACTGCGCAGGCTGGTGGTGTAATGGTGTGGGGGATGTTTTCTTGGCACACTTTAGGCCCCTTAGTGCCAATTGGGCATCGTTGAAATGCCACTGCCTACCTGAGCCATGTTTCTGACCATGTCCATCCTTTTATGACCACCATGTACCCATCCTCTGATGGCTACTTCCAGCAGGATAATGCACCATGTCACAAAGCTGGAATCATTTCAAATTGGTTTCTTGAACATGACAATGAGTTCACTGTACTGAAATGGCCCCCACAGTCACCAGATCTCAACCCAATAGAGCATCTTTGGGATGTGGTGGAACGGGAGCTTCGTGCCCTGGATGTGCATCCCACTAATCTCCATCAACTGCAAGATGCTATCCTATCAATATGGGCCAACATTTCTAAAGAATGCTTTCAGCACCTTGTTGAATCAATGCCACGTAGAATTAAGGCAGTTCTGAAGGCGAAAGGGGGTCAAACACAGTATTAGTATGGTGTTCCTAATAATCCTTTTGGTGAGTGTATAATAGGGGTTCCTGGACTAGTAGGTTGATGTGTTAACAGATTAGACAAGATTACATTATGGGTTGCATGCTCACGGTTCCTTCTATTTCTAATCAACAGAGGAATAGAGATACTGGGTCCTAGCTTATACTCAAAACAGTCGGTATTGCTATTTTCACAATAGCAGGGACCCGAAGCACATCACTGAGTATATTCCGTGCTCTGTGGAAATAAAGAACAAGGTTGTTGACGATGTGGCAGTTGTCTAAGCAATCATTTTACACAGGGGGGAGGAGTGGGACATAGGGATAGATGAGCTCTGCAGTCTTTGGTTAGAACTAGCTTCTTGATTGGTGAGTGTGGTGGAGGGGGAGGGTGAGTGTGGTAGAGGGAGAGAGGGTGGGTGTGATTTAGGTGGAGAGGGTGAGAGTGGTGAAGGGGGGGGGTTGTTGTGCACCCATTTGGGACTAGGACAACTTCTGGAAGCATTGGGTGATTTTAGTTAGAGGGTAAGGAGAGGGGGGTAGAATACTCTGCCTATGAGTACTGCCTTCATGCTTATCTTATTTGGGAATGGCATTCCAAGGGCGTGACGTACGTTGGCACCAAGCAGCCGGCATCCCATGTTGTTTGGATGAAACCAGTCAGGTCTAAAGCGGTCTTGACAGTTCCAAAAAATATTGAAATTGTCAATACACCTTATTCCGTGGTTGAGGCATGCCGATGTCAGCCTGAGATGAAAACATGTTGTTGAAAGTTGTTTATTTTCTCCAGTAACAAATATTTTTTCAGGAACTCAGAGCCAGTTTTCCTTTGTAGAATAGTAGATACTAATAAGCCTATTACTGGCTAATAAGCTGTTAAAACGGCCAGTGGCAAAAGCCACACAGTTCATAGATGCTATGGTGGAGGTAAACTTAATAAGAAACGTTAGTTTAACACAATCCTCAATGGAGTCTAGCGACTGTTGAAATGTGTAATGCTGTGGAGTAGTGATTAAACATAGTGCCTCATGTGGAAGACCTAAGTTTGAGTCTATTGAGAGCAATGACATCTATTAATTATTTCTGGTTTATTGTCTAAATGTAATTAAAAAATGAAAGAAAAAAGTATGTTGTTTTGTCATGAAAGAAAAAAATACGTTCCTTTGCCATGAAATGAAATAGCTTTGGCAGACTTGCTTGCAATTGCTCAATTCTTATGACTATTCCAGTAAGTTAGTAGATACCAGTAAAGCTTATTACTGGCTATTACGCTGTTAAAACAGCCAATGGCAAACGTTTTTTGTGGTGGAGGTAAACTTAGTAAGAAACGTTAGTCAGTTTAACTATATCAATGTAATTCAAGAATGGCCAATTAACTATTAAAACGGCCAGTGGCAAAATAGGATTTGTTCAGGATAGAAACAAGAGGCTATTCTGACAGCCAGTAAAAGTACATCTCCGTGGTGTTGTCGTTAACAAAACAGTCTTTCAATCTGTCTAAATCTGTGTTAGTGAGCACTTCTTTGCAGAGATAATCCATCCACCTCACAGGTGTAGCATATCAAGATGCTGATTAGACAGCATGATTATTGCACAGGTTTTCCTTATTGCACAGGCCACTAAAATGTGAAGTTTCACTGTATTCGGGGAGTCCGGGGGGGTCCAAAAACCTGTCAGTTTCTGGTATGATCACCATTTGCCTCACGCAGTGCAACACATCTCCTTCGCATAGAGTTGATCAGGTTGTTGACTGTGGCCTGTGGAATGTTGGTCCACTCCTCTTCAATGGCTGTGCGAAGTTTCTGGATATTGGCAGGACTTGGAACACGCTGTCATTTACACCGATCAAGAGAATCCCAAACATGCTCAATGGGTGACATGTTCCAGTGAGTATGCTGGCCATGCAAGAACTGGGGATGTTTTCAGCTTCTGGGAATTGTGTACAGATCCTTGCAACATGGGGCTGTGCAATATCATGCTGCAAAATGAGGTGATGGTTGTGGATTAATGGCACAACAATGGGTTCCAGGATCTCATCAAGGTATCTCTGTGCATTCAAAATGGCATCAATAAAATACAAATAAAAAATAACCCTGATCAAATGAATTAGTTCTACTCTTTTTAGCAGAATGCTCTGATATCCTATGGAAATTGACATAGTTTGCATTGTAGCCTATTTGTTGAGAACTTTCTAACATTGGCTTCAAAATCCCTTATTCAGATTGGAAACTTGATTTTGGAATCAAAACATTGTGCAAAATGATCGTTCTCTATAAAAGATCATTGCCATGTGGCTCAAATTATTTCGATCAGGCCATTATATAATTATTGCAACAGGCCTTGGTGGCCAGTTAGTACACAGGCAGATGTCATTCACTCTTAATAGGCGATACCCCCAGATGAAGGTTCATGCTCCCTGTAGTTGAATGCAAATTAACTTAATTAGAATGAAGTGTAATGTTGATGACATACATGTTGATCACCTGCAGCGGGACAAAATCTGTTTAACCTCAAAACCTATTCATGAAATTCCTTTTTTATTAGGAGAAACATATAATCTGTGTGAAGTGTTCCTTCTGCTAACTAATTTAAATAAAAACATTAGTTGGATCATATAGCTTGTGTTGTATTGTTGTTTAAAAATAGGCTATTGTACAGTATGGCTATTTAAAACATATGTTTGGTAGCTATTCTATATGGCTGGAATTCAGGAATTTTAACGACCATATTGGCTGATTTGACAAAACAAATGAGTTGATGCAACAAATAAGCGACTGACGCATTTGTCTATTAAATACAGTAACAATGTAAACTCTGACAGCCTATTGAAGTTTTTCTGTCATAAGATGTGTGTTTCTGCCATCCCATTCTTCAAAATTATGATCGTAACAAGTAGTTCTGCTTTATATTTTATTACTTCTCAAGATAATAAGAGTTTAAACACAGTCTTTATTTCTATGTAGGCTACTGGTGTATTTCTTTATTAAAACATTTCATAATCAGTGATGAAGTTGCAACTAGAAACATTGAGCTTTTAAATTTGTTATAACCTGTTATGTTAGGAGGACATTGTGAACATTCTGTGTACTGTCATTTAGAAAATGATTTTCGAGAACTAATAGAATTTTCAGCCATCTAGCTCCTTGTGTTTGGAATAGAGCAGTCACGGTTTGACGCAATCTACCGCATATTGACGCAATCGATCTGATCTTACCGCGGTAAGAAAATGCTGTAATTAGATGAGCGACATCTGTAGATGAATGCTATGTTGCCATGATTATTGCTACAGTCACCAGGCACAGCCAGAAGAGCACTGATCACCCCTGTGACCCTGGTTCCTCTCTACCCAGTGGGCATTTAATGTTAAAAAGACATCAAATCAACATCAAAAAACAAATCAAACTGACGTCAAAAACTTGATGTCCATTTGACATCAACACATTGTCCCATTCTTGACCACCAAAATAACAACACAAAAGCAATACAATTTTTGAACTTTTTTTTTTTATTAAGCTACAAATTCAACTGACAATGAACCAAATAGTAAATTCTTCTGCCGGTGGCAACATAAAGGTTTTTTGCTACCTATTCAGAATCTGAACACAGATCAACTGCTGTCTGGCCCTATTGGCATCCCATACTCCCATATCTGTCAGGAGCAGACCGGAGAAAGTTCTTCATGTGTTTCTTTATATCAGCCTCTGAGGATGCTGGGTTGGACTGCTGTTCAGCACCTGAATAAAGATGGAGCAACTTGACTCGTTGTAAGACATTATAAAGTATAGCATTAATTTTAAGAAATTCAGAAACCATCACTCATACTAACATAGCAATGCACAATTATTAAAACTCTCTTAACAAACACACCAGTGATCCTCACAATTTTTTCCAAGGGACCCAAGTGAGAATGAATAGTGTAGCAGGGTTGAGTAGGCTATTTTTATGCATTGATGTTGTGCATCTGCAGTAGGGCAGGGCGATATGGACCAAAAGTCATATCCCGATATATTTAGGCTGAATATCGATATGCGATATGCTCCTGGTAGGGTCTCCCAAGGTAAACAGGTCCTAGGCGACGGGTCAGACTAAGAGCGGTTCAAAACCCTTTAATGATGAAAAACATTTTGAGGAGTGTGACGTCGCCCGGTATGGCGCAGCCAGGGCGCCACCCTGGAGATAGGCCTGGGGTTGGGGCTCGTATGCGAGCGCCTGGTGGCCAGGCCTTTCCCCACGGGGTCTGGCCGGGCTCAGCCCGAAGGAGCGACGTGGGGCCACCTTCCCGTGGCTAGGGACGGAAACTAGCTCTAGGGACGTGGAACGTCACCTCGCTGGCGGGGAAGGAGCCTGAGATCGTGCGTGAGGTTGAGAGGTTCCGACTAGAGATAGTCGGGATCACCTCTACGCACGGCTTGGGCTCTGGAACCACACTCCTTGAGAGAGGATGGACTCTTCACCACTCTGGAGTTGCCCATGGTGAGAAGCGGCGGGTTGGTGTGGGTTTGCTCATAGCTCCCCAGCTCTGCCGCCATGTGTTGGAGTTTACCCCGGTGGACGAGAGGGTCATTTCCCTGCGCCTACGGGTCGGGGATAGGTCTCTCACTGTTGTTTGTGCCTACGGGCCGAACGGCAGTGCAGAGTACCCAACCTTCTTGGATTCTCTGGGAGGGGTGCTGGAAAGTGCTCCAACTGGGGACTCCATCGTTCTACTGGGGGACTTCAACGCCCACGTGGGCAACGACAGTGACACCTGGAGGGGCGTGATTGGGAGGAACGGCCCCCCTGATCTGAACCCGAGTGGTGTTCAGTTATTGGACTTCAGTGCTAGTCACAGTTTGTCCATGACGAACACCATGTTCAAGCATAAGGGTGTCCATCAGTGCACGTGGCACCAGGACACCCTAGGCCGTAGGTCGATGATGAACTTTGTTGTCGTTTCATCTGACCTGCGGCCGTATGTCTTGGACACTCGGGTAAAGAGAGAGGCGGAGCTGTCAAATGATCACCACCTGGTGGTGAGTTGGATCCGATGGCGGGGGAGGAAGCTGGACAGACTCGGCAGACCTAAGCGTACTGTAAGGGTCTGCTGGGAACGTCTGGCCGAGTCTCCTGTCAGAGAGATCTTTAACTCCCACCTCCAAGCAGAGCTTCGACTGGATCCCGAGGGAGGCTGGAGATATTGAGTCCGAGTGGACCATGTTCTCCACCTCCATTGTCGAAGCGGACGCTCTGAGCTGTGGCCGTAAGGTCTCTGGTGCCTGTCGAGGCGGCAATCCCCGAACCCGGTGGTGGACACCGGAAGTAAGGGATGCCGTCAAGCTGAAGAAGGAGTCCTATCAGGCCTGGTTGGCTTGTGGGACTCCTGAGGCAGCTGACTGGTACCGGCAGGCCAAGCGGACTGCAGCCTGGGTGGTTGTGGAGGCAAAAACCCGGGCCTGGGAGGAGTTCGGTGAGGCCATGGAGAAGGGCTATCGGCTGGCCTTGAAGAGATTCTGGCAAACTGTCCGGCACCTCAGGAGAGGGAAACAGTGCCCTACCAACGCTGTTTACAGTAGAGGTGGGCAGCTGTTGACCTCAACTAGGAATGTCGTCGGGCGGCGGAAGGAGTACTTCGAGGATCTCCTCAATCCCGCCGTCACGTCTTCCATTAAGGAAGCAGAGGCTGAGGGCTCAGAGATGAACTCGTCCATCACCCGGGCTGAAGTCACTGAGGTAGGCAAGGCACCGGGGGTGGATGAGATCCGCCCTGAGTACCTCAAGTCTCTGGATGTTGTGGGGCTGTCTTGGTTGACACGCCGCTGCAGCATCGCGTGGCGGTCGGGGACCGTGCCTCTGGGATGGCAGACCGGGGTGGTGGTCCCTCTTTTTAAGAAGGGGGACCGGAGGGTGTGTTCCAACTACAGGGGGATCACACTTCTCAGCCTCCCCGGGAAAGTCTATGCCAGGGTACTGGAGAGGAGAATACGGCCGATAGTAGAACCTCGGATTCAGGAGGAACAGTATAGTTTTTGTCCGGCCTGTGGATTACTGGACCAGCTAATACCCTCTACAGGGTGATGGAGGGTTCATGGGAGTTTGCCCAACCAATCCACATGTGTTTTGTGGATTTGGAGAAGGCATTCGACTGTGTCCCTCGCGGCATCCTGTGGAGGGTGCTTCGGGAGTATGGGGTCCTGGGTCCTTTTCTAAGGGCTGTCAAGTCCCTGTACGACCAAAGCAGGAGCTTGATTTGCATTGCCGGCTCACCTGGTTCATGATTAACCTTTTCACGCGTGAGTTTCAAATATTCCTTATCGACCCCCCAGCGTGAGTTCTTTTGCGTGTGACTTCAGTACTCTCTCCAGCATTTGAACTCACGCCAGCATTTGAACAGTCACCTTGCTAGGTAAGGAACACTACATGCATTGTATTGCTAGCTTCTCTCGTTGACTCGAATTCTAAGAGCTGCAAAAGTTGGTTGATTTATAACTGTAGCTAGCTAGAAAACGTCAGCTAACCGCTAGCAAACGTCAGCTACTCGCTAGCTAACAAATCGTGACCAGTAATTCAGTGCAGTGAAAATGTATAAACTATATAAAATGCATACAACGGGTAATGTAACTTCTAGAAAGTTTTTGCAATGGTTTTGATCGGTAGTAGTTGGTAATATAACTTGTTTTTGTGTATTAGTGTTGGCTGTCTGTTGGTATGTAAGTAACACTTCTTGTCCCGATTTGAATGCTTTTACCTGGTTAATATCATAGCATGAAACAATTCCCATACGGAAATGTAATATATGTAGATATATGATATTTACATATATTAAATATATCCACATAGAAAGTGAAAACATATATGTACATATATGTCTGCCCATATATAAAACCTAATCGAAAATGGAACAATTTCATATATTGACATATAAAACTAGCCCATGTATTTTATATATGTATAATAGTGATTTTTTTAATATGTCACATATGATTATCAATATACCTGACATATATTACTTTGAGTATATACACACACACATCATATATGTGCAATATACAAACTACACATATATGCATAAGATATTGCCTACATATATGTGACATATGTTTTTATATAGTATATGTATTTTATATTTAAATTAAATATATAAAATATATTTTTGATAAATGTATAAAAAAATGTTGTGTAGACATATTTTGAATACATGTTATGTTCTTATATTAACTGCTAAATATTTTGAATTAATGTATGATGTAAACTAACGTAAAAAAAAAAAGCTTTAATTTTATACATATTTTTAAATATAGGTTATGGACATGAACTTAAACACTTGCAATGCAATGAACATGACATGCCTAAGCCTTAAATGTTAAATGGTGCAGTTAGCAAAAAAAACAACAGTAAAACAGATAAAATATTTATTAAAACAGTTTAAGAAATTAAGCTTGGCAAAATTAGAAAACTACTAAACATGCAACTTTATTATACAAATACAACAAAAACAAGAACAGGAAAATCCACCAACAGGTACAATACAGCCAGTTCATTTAAGTGCGAGTCTTTTGGGACTTTCGCAGTTCAGTCACCTTTTGATTAATAGCCACTCCTTGTTAGCCCCTGGTGGTTCCAGGAAACTTCTGACAAAGAAAAGCATTTAGTTTTATAACATTTATCTAAGAACAGCCAAATTATA
Organism: Esox lucius; assembly: GCF_011004845.1. Lineage (NCBI taxonomy): Eukaryota > Metazoa > Chordata > Actinopteri > Esociformes > Esocidae > Esox > Esox lucius. The sequence continues at coordinate 624,269 of NC_047572.1, read as the reverse complement.
ATAACCTAAAACACTAAATTAACTTAAATTGTTGGTAGATAAACTTATGTTACTGAAATTTAAGAATTATTGAGAACCCAGTGCAAGTGTCATCACACTGAAACTGATCAATTCTGATGGTTTCACGGTCACATTTGGTTTTACACAATTCAGGCCCAATTAACCAAGTAATATACATACTCATTATTGCATCCATTTTTATCCTGTCCAATGGCTATTTGGATTCCCCAGGGCTCACATTTTTGGACTTGCCACCTAAGAAAGAGCAACATAGAGATTAGGACGAAATCAGAATTAACTCCACTCCTATCTAACTACTCAACCATACAGTACATTACATTATTCATTCTGCTTTAGTAAAATTGGGATAATGTAAATAGACCAACTCAAATTATTTATAAAGCTTCATAATTCAATGTAAATGTGAATGAGTATACATATCTGTAAATATGCAAGAATTACTATAATGGAGCAGTTTTATTTGTTGACTTTGACCCCTTACCCAAAGACTTCAGATATGATGTTTAATCTACATAATTACCAAAAAAAATTAATTATAGGCTACAGACACTTGCACATTGTATGACCAATTACGTACCTCTAAGATTGCTCTTTAAAAGGGTTTCGATATCAAATACTCCCAGTAAGAGCATCCGTGCCATAGTAGTGGGGGTGTTTGCATGGCTAGCTGACCACAACACGTTTTTGGGAACATAAACTCCTGAGCCCGGGTGAATTTCAAGCTGTGGGGAGAGGACAAACATGCATTAATATTAGAGTTATATTACAAAATAAAACATTGTGTCAGGTTTAGATTAAAGAAGAGTGAGTCAAAGAACTCCAATATAAACATTTACTCACAATGTTACATAAAAGATGCAAAAGGATAACACACCAATAAACAACATGAACGAATAAAGACTGATTGAATTCAAGGAACTAAATACAAACACTGATGAACTGAAAACAGGTGATGATAATTAACTGAACACAGGTGGAAGAAGGTAAACTAATTAAGGATAATGAGAACAGGTGCAAACACGACAGATCAGAATGTGACACCTAGGGTGCTTCTCAATATCCCTTCTCGCTCCACTGTCCTCCATCCTATGACCCGAAAACCGATCGAGCTCAGCCATATTGAAGGACATCTCAGTTCTCTAATTGCACTGCGAGGAGTCGAGGATCGAGGAGTGAGGAGGCTTTCTGAGGAGTCATAAGCGAGGAAACACAGGTGTATCCTATGCGGAAGCTTTTTATTGCCTAAACGTGACGCACATATAAATTCTCCTCCCTCCCTCACATCAATTACAATAATTTTTATTTATACTCTACCTTTGCAATTTATATAAACCACATTTATATAAGCTCACATTTTTCAACAGGGTATCTTGCTGTAATATTATTTATGATTAATTTCTTAAATAACAAAACTTCAACAACATAAGGGCAGATCCTTTGAGCGCTGAACATGACGCTATGAAGTGACACTCGAGTGATCAAGTATTCCAATGTATAAAAAAGTTTTCCTCTGTCCTCGCGTCTTTTCCTTGCAGTCTTTCCTCGCATCCTACAGGGGGTGGAGCTGAGACGCAAGGAAAGGAAGCTAGGAAAGGAAACGAGGATGCACAAATAAGAAATGAGAAGCACGCTCTGAACCTCTCTGAACCTGTGTTCGCTTCGAACGTTGGCTTTATACCTGTGCTTTATACGCGTGTCCTATTCGCTTTGGACTAGCGTCGAATTTGACGCTCTATTTTCAGCTGGAGTGCGTGTGCGCGCGCGATCAAACTGTGTGTGTGTGTGTGTGTGTGAGTGAGTGAGAGAGAGAGGGAGTGAGAGAGAGAGGGGGAGAGAGAGAGAAATGCGCAACCGCAATCTAACAGTGGAAACAGTCATTTTCCGTCATTTTCTTCATACAGGACATCATTAAAATGGCAACTGTCACCCAACCACACACACACTGTTTTAATTTGCAAAACATATATCCAACCCCATTTCAAAACAGTCTGTGGGTTTTAATTGCATTGGTTTTAATTTATTGTCCTCGGAGCCCTAATCTGTTTATTTTTAAGCTACACATACATCGATTAAAAAAGAAAATCAAATGTGTTTTTAATGTTAGTATTATTTTATACAGAAATCAATTAGCCTATAATTCAGATGAAAATAAAGTTAGAGTTAATTGGAATTAAGGAAAACTAATATATTGATCTGAAATATAGCAAATTAATTTTTAATTCATTAAGGTAATATTACCAAACATATTGCAAGGTCTTTTTGTCTTTTTTATTAATTTAATTAATAAAATAATTATATAAAACTATTGTCAGTGCACTAAAAATAAACTGGTTCTATGCCCTTATTAATAAAACTTTTTTTTTAATACAAGGCTTAAGAAATTGATAAAAATACCTTCTGCATTTTTGTTTTGCTTTTCCTTCCATTGTACCGAAATCGTACCGAACCGTGAAGTCTAAACCGAGGTACGAACCGAACCGTGACTTCTGTGTACCGTTCCACCCCTAGAAGATACACAGGTGTATCCTATGCGGAAGTTTTTTCTTGCCTAAACGTGACGCACGTATCAATTCTCCTCCCCCTTCATAAGTCTTTACTGTTGTACCTTGCTGTTATAGCTGTTACTACAGTAGTGGTTTGGAAAACAGCATACTCACAGTTTCCTGTATGCTGGAAGGTGATAGCAGTTCCTGTGGGGTCTGTTCTTTCTCGTCAAGCCATTTTTCCAGCTTGCTCATCGTCATAAGAAGTTTTGGCATTTCTAGGAAGCAAAACAGTAAAGAAAACTTTGATTTTCAGTAGGGCAAACTTGTATGGGTTTCTAAATGATAATATTTATAATCAACCACTTTATAAAATATTTGGAGTTTTCTTAACACTTACGACTGACAACATTTGTTTTAATGTTTTCTAATTCAATTTTGAGGGCTTAATTCTCTGCCTTTAATAGTGCAACGATGGATCGAGGATCAGGAAGTAGTTAGTGTAGGGTATATTGTGTCAGAATGGTGATTTATGGACCTGGGGTCGGGACTTCCATATTGATGTGACAGGTGGGCGGGATATCCGGTTTGTAGGGTGGGACTTCCTGTATGACGTATGTTAGGGTGGGACTTCCGGTATGACGTATGTTAGGGTGGGACTTCCTGTATGACGTATGTTAGGGTGGGACTTCCGGTATGATGTATGATAGGGTGGGACTTCCTGTATGACGTATGTTAGGGTGGGACTTCCGGTATGACGTATGTTAGGGTGGGACTTCAGGAGTGACGTATGCATGTCCGGTGACTTTGTGATTTATGATTACATTGATGTGTCAGTGTTTGATGTTTTACAACATCTGATGAGCAAACCAGACTAGTGTTATAACAGGTGGGCTATGTTTGATGATAAACAAATGGGGCTTAGGGTTCCGGAATGTTAAATTCCCAGGCAGTAAATATGTGTTGTGTCAGCGGTAAGGTGTTTGGTGTTAAACAAAAGGTTGCCAGGGTTCCAATGCCATGTGGTACAGATGTGGTTGTAACATGGTGTTTTTCCACAAGCACAGAGTTACACATGAGAGACATGTTTTTACTGTAAGATATAAAGAAGAGGAAGGGGAGGGACTTACGATTTTGGATAGTTTTCAGCCCAACATTCATTTTAACAAGAGATGGGCTTCAAGGTTATATCTGCCCAGTAGTAATGGTCCTTAAATAACCACTAATACAAACTGTAATATATGCAGGTTGAAATCATCCCGTGACTCACGGTTTGTAGTCCAACACAGCATTACAGTAAACTAACATCGCATGAGCAATGCTATTATTTTGAAGGAGTATCCATGGCCCAGGGCCAACCACACATATCGCAAAGGTGGATTGTGTAGCGGTTGGGGTTTTAAAATATTGTTATAAATAAAAACAAGTGTATGTATGAGTGAGTTTTGTGAGTTTTGTAATACAAATGGTTGTTTAAGTCAGCATTAACTTCTAAGTTGCATTATAAGGCAAAACGTTACAAAGTTACCAGCAAGGTCGCGTATAAATTTGCATGAACAACAGGGAATCGTTGACAGGTAAGGATAGGTTATTTCAGGTAATTAAAACATTCGTAAAGGCGTCTTTTGAAATTGTACAACAGAGATCAACGCAAGATTGTTTTCTACACATTGGTAGAAATGTTTAATAATAGGCAACGTTGGTTAAAAAAAAAAACTATAGTAATTGTGTTAGTATGGGGTTATGCTGTCACTACCGGGTGAAGATGTGCTGCATTCTCTTAATGAACAACTCGTGAAATCTGATAGTGTATTGCTGTATTATGGTCCTGTGTTTGTTAAATGTTGAACTGATTAATGTCGATATGGTGACAATAGCAAGCGTTTATATGTAAGCAGATGAGTTTATCGTTAATATATACAATTCTATGACGTGATGTCACGGCTGAGCCGCGAAAATTAACGAGAACGGCTGTTCTACCAGACAGGATATAGCAATATATTTGGTTGCCAAATGGCTACAAAAATCAGAACTAAATAGTTAAGTTTTATCCTGAATTTGTATCATTTCAGCATGAATAGTTCTAACACAATTTGAATCTAACGTGAAGAACGATGACATGTAACCAATGACAAAGTTAAGAGGCGTGACTTGCTGGAGGAGCCCCGGCTGCGATGTGATTACAGTAAATAAACCCTGCAGCATCCACAAAAGACAGCGGTTGTTTCAAGCGTGGAGTATATCGTTTCTGTTGTAAGTACAAGTTATTTTATTTGAAGTAATTTATTTGAATTGTGATGCAACTTTTTAAGAATTTGTATGTCAATTTTGCGATTGCGCAATCCATTCATTTTTAGCTGTCTTTCATATTGCCTGTTTAAATCTCCGGTTTAGGTTGAGCGGATTTGAACACCGACCGGGTTTGGTAAACACATTTTTGGACCTCCAAATCTTGGTAAGTAGACTTTTGACATTATTGTTAATCAGCTTTAATTACCTGTATACACTTGTTAATCCTATTTGTATTTAGTTCAAGTGACCGGCATCTGCGTCAGTTGGACTGGGTGGTCAGACTGTGATCTTACACAACCTGAGCAGATACGTTGTGTAAGTTTAATTATTTACAGACATTTTTAGACTTGTTCTAAAGTGTTATTAACAATCATGACTATGCATACTGACCCTTGGTACAACATTCTATATTCCAACAGATTGAGGACAGCCAGGTGATGATACAAAGTACATTACCACAATGGGGTCAGTTACGGACACCCTTCCTTGTGGCTGCACAGCGTGAGGGGATTTTTGTTTTCTTTCAGGCTTGAAAGCTGAAGGTAATACAGCCAACTCTTCAAAACTGCGCTGTATGTGAATGTATGTTTGAGTTAGAATATTTAAATCTGAAAAGTGGATTGTTATTTACACGTTAAACCAGAGAAATGGCGAAAGATAATGCTAACAACAGACCAGACACGGAACAGCCAACAACCTCTACACATAATCAATCGACCACACCCCAAAATACAAATGAACCAACTGCTACTTTGTTACACAGCGATGCGCACAATAATCCTCAGATACAAGGCTTGTTAACCGAGCTTAGTAGCCCCCATTTTTCACATGATCTAGTTGACACTCCTTCGAGCTCTCTGATGCAAACTCAGTGCAGTGATGGCGATGTTAGAGTTATACAGCGTAATGCGTTTGACAATGTTGAATTACGACAGTTGATAAATTTACAAAATACTGGTGAAGTTGGTGATTTTGGCACATTCTACGCAAGTATTATGGCAGGCTTGGATACTTTGATTGTTAGAGCCTCAGACTTTGTACACGGGCCTGGTGATCGTCTGCAGATTGAGTTGATTGGTGAATCTCTGATAGACCCCGTACATGTGACCATGAGAGCGGATGAATATAATGAACGCACGTTTGGTAATTTACTTGAAAGTGTTATGCAGAGTAATGCCAAGGTTATGATTTATGAATCACTAGATCTGGTGGTACAAATTGTCAAAAACCGTGAGGGTGGTGCCCCGCGACGTAAAGCTCAAACATTGTTAATAGATCAGATTATCAATAAAAAAAGAAGACATTTATATGTGGCTGTGAATAATGATTCTACGTGTTTTTCTGTTTGTTTGATGGGTATTTTGAACCCGCAGTACACATATCCCGAGGCCCTGGTTAGTGGTCGTGAGCTACATAAGGGGGCTGGTTTAGCGTTAGATGAATGTGTGTCATTCACAGATATTGTTCGGTTTGAAGAAATGACAGGGTGTAAAATTGTTGTCTTTCACCGAACACGGGATGGTCACTTTACCAAGTTTCAAAACAGCGAGGAAACCCACCCTAGAACTGTCTTTATGTACTTACACAATAACCATTTCAACGGTATCATGAATCTGAAGGGTTTTCTGGGTGCGTCTTATGTTTGTGACTGGTGCTATACCGGTTTCAACACACGTGGTGATCATGGTTGTAAACATAGCTGTAGTGTCTGTCTTCATGAAGATTGTCATACCCAACCCCGTAACACAAAGCAGTGCCTTGACTGTAAACGGATATGCTATTCAGATTTTTGTTATAGCCAGCATAAACGTTTGAAGCACCACAAAAGTGTGGATCGTTGGGTTAGCAGGTGTGACCAGAAGAAATACTGTGTCGATTGTGGTCGCTATTACAATGTCAGTATTACCAACTATAAAGCACACCGGTGCATTGCTAACATGTGCCCCAATTGTAATGTGGATCTGGCTTTTGAAATGAATCATCAGTGTTTTATAAAACCCTCCAAGCCCGAGGACCCCAGTGAGCGCTACATATTTTATGATTTTGAGACTATTGCCAATCCGGTGAATGGTGTACACACTGCAAATTTTGTGTGTGCAATAAGCTTTGATAACAAGACGTGGTGTTCAGCCGGAGATGGTTGTGTCACTGCTTTTTTTCAAAAGTTTAGGCAACCGAAATATAATGACTACACATTTATAGCTCACAACTCTAAAGGTTTCGATGGTTACATCTTGATGCAGTACCTTGCTAACAATGGTATTGGCACGACACTTATTGCTAATGGTAGCAAGCTCGTGATTTTTACAGACAGCACATTCAATCAGAGATACATTGATAGTCATTGCTTTCTACCTATAAAGCTGTCAGCCTTGCCACATGCTATGGGTTTTAAGGATTCGAAAAAAGGCTACTTTCCTTACAAATTTAACATCAAGGAGAATGAGAACTATGTTGGCCCCCATCCGGAACCGCATTACTATGGTGTGAATACCATGATGGCTAAAGAAAAAGATGAGTTTTTGCAATGGTATGCAACTGTTTCCGCAGACCCCTTTGTCATGCAGGATGAAATAAAGGCTTACTGCGTGAATGATGTGGTCATCTTGAGAGAGGGTTGTATGCGCTACAGACTAGAGTTCCTGGAGTGTGGTGGTGTTGACCGATTCCGGTCAATTACGATTGCTTCGGCTTGCATGAAAGTCTTTTGCAACAGATTCCTCACCAAGGACACCATTGCATTGGTACCCTCAGACAACTAAAACCGTTGTCAGAAGACATTCTCAAACAGCTCAATCCAGTGGCTTGAATATGTGGCCTCCGATGAGAATATATCAATACAGCACGCCCTGAACAGGGGTGAAGTGAAGATCGGTGCCTACTACGTTGATGGATATGCTGAACGCGATGGTTTTAGCACGGTCTATGAATTTCTATGTTGTTTCTGGCACGGTCACCCAAAGTGTCATTGTTGAACAAGCATCTATCCAATGACAAAGATTCAGTATGGGTTGATGCACCAGCAATGGTTGACAAAGCTAGAGGCTTTGAAAGAACAACACAACGTACATGTTCAATAAATATCGGAGTGTGAGTGGAACCGGCTTAAAAACACATCCGCAGATGTCAAAGCTTTCTTGAAGACCTTTGATGCTCCAGAGCGCCTTGACCCTCGGGATGCTCTTTTTGGTGGTCGTACTAATGCGATTCATCTGCAGTTTACGGCTCGAGAAGGGGAGACTATTCAGTATAACAATGTCTGTAGTCTTTACCCATTCTGCAACAAGACAAAGACTTATCCGATTGGGCGTCCAGACATAATCTTTCGAGATTTCAAACCACTAGACAACTACTTTGGTATTGTTAAGGCTACAGTGTGTCCACCGAAAGGCCTTTATCACCCCGTTTTACCACACAGGGTTGGCGGTAAGCTGTTCTTTCCATTTTGTAGATTATGTGCAGAGTCTGAAAACCAGGTAACTGATTGTTCACATACTGATTCAGAAAGATCTTTAACCGGTACGTGGGTTTCTATTGAGCTGGTTAAGGCTGTTGAGAAAGGTTATCGCATTGTGGAAATATTTGAAGTCTGGGATTTCACCAGGACATCAGATGATCTTTTTGCAGATTACATGAGAACATTCCTTAAGCACAAGCAGGAAGCTAGTGGCTTCCCACCATCTGTGGTTGACGATGAGGCTAAAGACCAGTATATCCGTGAATATCATGAAAAGGAGGGTGTGCAGCTTGACAAGGAAAAAATTGTTGTAAACAGTGCTAGGCGATCTTTAGCTAAATTGGCAATTAATAATCTTTGGGGTAAGATGGGTGAGCGGACTAACCTTATGAACACAATGTTAATTACAGATCCCGAGGAGTTTAGCCACTACCTTTTTTCCAGTGAAATAGATGTTGGTTATTTCTCGTTCATCTCAGACACTGTTGCGATGGTACAGTGGCGTTACACAAAACAGACACCAATCAAACCACGTAACGGCAAAATTTTTATTGCCGCGTTCACAACCGCTTATGCTAGACTCGAGTTGTATTCACTCTTGGAGAAGTTGGATAGACGTGTTCTCTACACAGACACTGATTCCGTGATCTTTGTCACACGCCATGGGGATTGGGTCACCCCACTGGGCCTGTTCTTGGGTGACTTGACCGATGAGTTACCGGATGGTGACAGCATAGCTCAATTTGTTAGTGGTGGGCCAAAGACATATGGTTACAAAACCGTTAAAGGTCTGACCTGTCTCAAAGCAAAAGGCATTACGCTCAACAGCTACAACACAACCATTGTTAATTTGGAGACGCTGACACGACTGGTTGACAACTTTGTACGGGGTGAGGGCGGTGATGATGATCATGTCCTTGCTAATGCGGACACAATTGCTAGAGATAAAAGAACATTCACGTTGAAAAACCGAGTAGTGTCTAAGCGTTTCAGAGTTGTGTACAACAAGTGTGTACTGCTCCCTGATTACAGCACAAGGCCTTATGGGTACTAAACCACAGTCTAGGATGGATAGCGGTTTTGACCCGCGACTACAACACCCGTTCAGCTGTGTCATTAGTGGCCCCAGTAACTCTGGTAAAACATATTTTGTGAAGATGTTGTTGAATAATGCAGAGGTTGTATTCTCCAAAGAAATTCAAAATATCATAGAAGGTCTACCAACATCGCTGTGTGATGACAATCTGCTACTGATTCAGAAAAACAATTATTGACGATTTAATGAAAAGTGCATCAGAGAGTTTGGAGATGGAGAGAGTTTTCACACAATATTCACACCACTGTAACCTGAGTGCAATTTACCTTGTCCAAAACATGTTTGTTAAAGGCAAATCTAGTAGAACTATTAACTTGAACACAAACTACCTCATCTTGTTTAAAAATCCCTGCAACAATCAGCAGATTAGTATTTTAGGCAGACAGATATACCCCGGTCTTTCTCGATTCTTCATGGAGAGTTTTAAAGATGCAACACATCCGCCTTTTGGTTATTTACTTATTGACTTTAAAGCTACAACACCAGAAGACTACCGTCTGAGAACAGGGTTATTTTCAGGGGATTGGCCTGTCGTGTACGTTCCTAAGAAAGTTTGATCATGTCTAAACGCATTCGTAGAAATTTACCACTTTTGAAAAAGATATTTAAGGCACCGGCAAGTCAACGAAAAGTTATTTTAGAATCATCATCCACCGACCTCATTCTATCACTCTGTGAAATAGCGCTTAATCTAAGGCGCGGTAATATACCCTTAACCGAGTCGCAGCTCCGAAAAGTAAAGAGACAAAAAGCCAAAATTATATACATGTCTAGAAAGAACACTTCAGTTGCAAGGAAAAGAAAAACCATCAACCAATCTGGAGGTTTTCTACTGCCGTTACTAAGCGTTGCAGTTCCATTCTTAACCAGTCTAATTGCATCGAGACAGGGTTAATCAACATGGAGCATGCTCAGAAAATGTTTCTGGTGCCACAACATCAGTTAGAAAAACTGCGAGAATCCAAAACGACTAGCACCGATGTAAGACAATCTGTTGAGAATGATTTGGACTCATCGATTCGCAATATACTGTTGAAGCCTGATATGGATTTACAGGAGAAAGCTAAAAGATACTCTGCCATTTTAGAAAGATTTTTGACTGTTGTGCACCAGGGGGAGCTTGATACAAACACCCTGACTTTAAGTCTACCCGGGTCTGAGACAGGGTCTGATGTAGTAAACGTGACTGAGAATAAGCAAACTGTTGACCGAAATGTTGACCTTGTTGATGAAATTTTGGATAATGTGCCTGCGAGGCATAGAAAGAATGTTGAATATATTCTTAATAGAATGCACAGGTCTAAAGATTTGACTTAATGTAATTCAAATGGTGAATTTGTTTTCAAAGGAGAGAATCAAGGGCTCGCACCTATTGGATCTTGTTAAAAGTGTGATAGCTACCAATAAAATTGCTGACGATAGAAGACCGTTGGGGTGGGGTGTGTTTTTAGAGGCCATGGCATGTCTCAACATGCCTTTTACAACTATTCCAAATGCGCATGTAAGACGTAAAATCTATTTGTATAAACAAGTCTGGTGACACAATGGATGATTTAGCCACACCACCAGCAACTGGTTTTCAAACAACCAAAGCTTTCTTTGAACCTCATACCACGGAACCCGCAAAATGGCTTCCATTTTAATGTTTTTATTTTATTTGTGATACATTGTATGTTTGTTTTATCTTGAATAAATGTTGTATGAAAAATAATATGTAAACATTGATGTGGTTTTACAAATGTTTTTATTTTTGAATAATAAAGTTGACATACACGTGATTGGCTTTTCTATTTCTTCAACAACCATGGCACAATATAAACGTTTCACAAGATTGAGCATGTTGTATGCAATTAAACATTTGCTTATCACGCTTACTCTGGTACATCTTAGCTACAAACTTTGAGACTAGGGCATTATTTTCTCGTAAATCATCAGCATAAAAAGACATAAAATCATTATAACTCAGACCTTTTGTCATTAGAAAGAGAAAGAACAAACAATGCTGTCCACACGTGGTTGAAACCAGGTCCTGTACTTGTTTTGAACTGTATTCCACATTCTCACAGGTTTTCAGAAAGGCATTGATTGACTTGGGAAAATATGTAAAATCCGGGGGGTTTCCAAAACTGTCATAAAACCTTCCAATGCCATCATCCGTTATGTAAATAGCCAGCCAGTGCTCCCCAGGTTGATTGCTTGGGTGTGTATTAACAATCATCATTGATGCAACATCTCGGACAGGCACCCTAGGTAGTTGGTCACTTGCCAGCACACCATAGAAATGGGTCCTAGATGAAAATTGGTTCACCACACTGGTCAACTCTGCGGTATTCATTTCCACACAGTTCTCCTAATAGTAGTCAACCATGACTTGTCGCCGGTTTGACACTTCGATAATGGAGTCAAAGATTGAATAAACAACTAAATTAATTGTGTGGGGTAGTGGTTGTCTGAACCTCATCTCAAGTCGTACATTCCCTGACTTGATCAATGATATGTGCTGACCACATTCCTCGTCTGGCGCGCAGTTGAATGCATAAAGGGCATAGCTGTGTAAGAAGTCCGACCTGTCAATAGCCAAGGCTTGGTCCTTTAGGTGTTTTCCTGAAGCTAAGGCCAATTGGTAAAATTCACGCACTGCTGACCCTGTTGTGTAATTTGGTTGGAATGGTTTGCTAGGAAATTGCTGACCATCTACATACATAGCCATAATCTCCAAATGATAATGTTTGAAATTAAATGGATTCTTTGTGTAACTACCGGTAAAACTGTCATTGTCCACCAATCCGATTACAATACATTTTGGCAGAGGTCCTAAAAATAGGTTTTCCTGGTTACAAACACGACCCCCAGCCGGTAAACTAAATGTCTTCATACACACTCTTTCAATTGGGTACTTGGCATTGGTTGAGAGTAGCGCTTGAGCGTGTCCAAGTTTCACGGCTGGCGAAAGTTTCTCTTGAAAGAAGATATCGCTATGAACAGGGCCGATCATTTCAAATGTTGTGCTATCCGCCAAATAGGCTGCCCTTTTCGTAAGTCCATCATTCTCGCCTGCAGGGTCCGTAACATCCATGTGACCTGCGGCATCCTTGTAAAACAACCCAGCTGAAAACTGTGTCTTTAATGTATCACATCCATAATTTAGAATGCTCTCTATAACGGCTCTGTAGGGGTATTTGTTGCTACTCTGGCTAATTAAACGATCACCCAAGGAGACATCCACTTGTGAAAATAGGGTGGCTATCGGATAGTTGATAACCCCAACACGTGCTCCGGCATCAATATTAGTTCCGTCCAGTTTAGACTATTTTTTTTGTGATCAACATTTTTATTATTTTCAGGGGGGGGGGGGGTTACAAACATATCCAAAATCACATATGACCATATAAGAGAGACAAAAACAAAATAAACAATGAGAAGAAAGGACAAGACATCAATGATAAGACATCAAAAACATGATCGACAGGTGTTTCACAGCAATGATTTTCTAGCTATTGTCCCTGGCCCAAGAGATTATCTTAGATGAGAAAGAATTCCAAGCTTGTACAGTCACTGGTCGTGCTTTGTTGAGTCTTGCAGTTGTAAGCTCAAGGTTGACAATATTGACAAGGCTATGGATCCAGAATGACTTCATACACATATCCGGAAAGAACCAGTTTTTCAGAATAGTTTTCTTTGCTGAGGTAAACCCTGCAAACACCATTTTGAACTGAATTTGCTTAAGATTTATATCAGAATTATCATTAAGGAGACTGAAACCAGGACTGGGAACATAAAAAATGTCAAGTATATCTGCTAAAACTGAATTTACATGCAACCAAAACTTAGTGATAACTGGACACTCCCAAAACATGTGTAAAAACGTTCCAGGTGAAGCAGTATTACATATATGACAGTTGTGAGTAGGTTGTAATTTCATCTGGAATCTCTTATAAGGTGTAATGTAGGCTCTATGTATAGTCTTGAAATGAATTAGTTGGTGAGCTAGATTCTTAGAAGTCATACTTAGATTGCACCATATTCTTTCCCAATCTAGATTCATATTTAAGCTCCCCAATTCCTTGTTCCATATAGATTCAATTGGTAGAGCCGTAGCACTATGCTGAATTAGTGCACTATATATTAAGGAGACAGAAGCTCTACCCAGTAATGGTGAAATCCATTGTAACATGGGATGAGAAGGGAGAGGAGAATTCCAGGGAACTCCATAAGTTTTTAAGGCAGATCTTAGCTGAAAGTAAACAAAATAAGCGGAAGCAGGAAGAGAAAAGCGTGTTCTTAAATCTTGAATGGAACAGAGACCTTGAGTATCATAAATATCACCCAATGTATTCAGCCCAAGGGAAGACCAAGATGGTTGATTGAATGGTTTGTTGCCGCATAAAAATTTCTGATTATGCCATAATGGCGTGCTCTGACAGAATTTAGGTGGGCCGCCTAACCACCGTTCTGCTTTCTTCCACACTTGAATAGAGTTGGCAATGATGGGCCCAAAATTATTTTTTATCAATTTGTTTGCTACGCTAGAGAATAGTATGTCTTGCAGTTTGTGCGGAAATATCTTAGCAGATTCAATCAATCGCCATGCAGTGGTATACTGAGGATCCATCCATGTGCTGAGTGCTCTGATCTGAAATGACCAATAATAAAGTTCAACATTTGGTACTGCCAGACCACCAAGCAGTTTGGGTCGTTGCAATGTCTTCAGACGAACCCTAGGCCGTCTACCATCCCAAATAAAACTGGAGATCATGGAGTGGATTTCTTTAAAGTAATTTGGAGGGGGGCAGAGTGGTAACATAAAAAAGAGGAAATTGAGACGGGGCAATATGTTCATTTTGACTGTATTAATTCTACCTTGAAGAGATGTTTTAAGATTCCTCCATCTATGAATGTCTAATTTTATTTTGCTTAGTATGGTGTTAAAGTTGTCTTTGGTAATTGTATGTATGTTTTTATAGATCGTAATACCCAGATATGTGAAAGAGCTTTTGGACTGGATATAGAAGGGAATAGGTAAATTTGGGTGTATATTATTTAGAGGCATAAGTGCCGATTTTGTCCAGTTAATTTTGTAGCCTGATAGGCTGCTAAACTTGTCAAATTCCTTAATAACCGGATCAATAGAGGAATCAAAATTATCCAAGAACAGAATTATATCATCCGCATACAGAGATATAATATGATTATGACGACCAATTACCATAGGGGAAGCTGCAGATTGTCTAATGGCTTGTGCTAGGGGTTCCAGAGACAGACAAAATAAAAGCGGCGAGAGTGGACACCCCTGTCTGGTACCACGCTGTAGTGTAAAAGGAGAGGAGATCAAGTCCCCTGTTAAAACACTCGCCAAAGGTGAGTGGTAGAGTGTCTTGATCATTGAAACAAAACCCTGCCCGAAACCAAAACGTTGTAACACTGCCCACATATATTCCCACTCTATCCTATCAAAGGCTTTCTCCGCAAAGGATTTGGGTGCGACTCTGCAAACTCTATAGTTTGTAGCAGCCTTCTCATATTATCAGATGCATAGCGTCCCTTGATAAATCCTGTTTGATCCTCATTGACTAGCGATTGAATAACTTTTTCCAGGCGGGGAGCAAGTGCTTTGGCATATATCTTAAGATCACTTGTAAGTAAGGATATTGGTCTAAAACTAGCGCACTCTAAAGGATCTTTACCTTTTTTCAAAAGCAAGGTGATGAGTGCAGTTTTTTGGTCCCTATGGAAGGTCCCAATTTTGATTGCAAAATTAAATGAATTCAGCATGAGTGTGCCCACCATGTCCCATAGTTCTAAATAAAGCTCCGGAGGGAGGCCATCCAAGCCAGGCGACTTGCCTTTATTAAGACACTTTGCTGCTCTATGTAATTCATTCAGCTCTAATGCAGCTTCCAGATCATCTTGATCCGTTTGCTTAAGGCAGGGAAGGTCTAATTTATCAAGAAAATGTTTGTTGGTAGACTCTTCAAAAGAAATCTCTGATTTGTATAAATTTTCATAGAACGTTAAGAATGTATTATTAATGGCCTGCGGATTAGTAGCAATTTCACCCTCAGGAGTGTTTATTGCTGGAATCTGCGCTTTTGTTTCACATTCCTTCAGCATTAAAGCCAGTAGGTGACTAGGCCTCTCTGCTTCAAAATAGTACTTTTGTCTAGTTCTATGCCAGATGAATTCCGCCTTTGATATGGCCAGTGTATTGTATTCATTTTTTAAAGAAGCCAGCAACTTAGACCGTTCTTCTGAAAAACTATGTTTTTGTAGATTTTCTAACGAATCTATTTTATTTTCAAGATTTGTGATCTGGGAAGCTTTTGTTTTAGCTAAAGTTGAGGAGAATGAAATACAGAAACCACGGATAAAGCACTTTGTGGTCTCCCATAGAACTTGTGGATTGGAACAATTCTTTGTGTTAATATCTAGAAAATATCTTAGTTGTACTTTAAGTGAACTAAGAAATCCAGAGTTAGTTAATAACGATGTATTAAAACGCCATCTAGGGGCCTTTGCTTTAATGCTAGGCAGATCAATGTTACATAAAAGTGCAGAGTGGTCAGATATTAGAATTGGTAGTATTGTAATGGACGTATGTCCTGCAATAAGGGTTGGGCTGAGAAAGATATAATCTATTCGGGAAAATGTTTTATGTCTATTGGAAAAAAATGTGTAATCTCTAGCAGTAGTATTCTGTATACGCCAAATATCTACAAGATTTAAATCTTTGAGGAGAGACTTCAATAAGGTAGACGAAGGATTGCCTGTTGCATCATTATTAGATTTATCAAGAGACTGATTAATGACTGCATTGAAGTCACCTCCCACCACTAAAGAACAGTCATTTTGTTCTAACAATGTATTTCCAATGTAAGAAAAAAATTATCTGTCAGGCACATTTGGGCAGTATATGGATGTGAAAGCTAATTTATGATTAAATATACAAACACGGGCAAAAGCAATTCTTCCATTCTCATCATTTCCAGTACCATTTACATTGCATGATAGTTTTCGGTTAAGAAGGATGCATATTCCCTTGGTCTTATTTAGGGCACATGATGATACAATTAATTTGTAATGTCTGTTCTGAAATCGTGCCACATCGCATTGTTTTAGGTGTGTTTCTTGAATCAGTGCAATGTCTGCCTTTTTACGATATATATACTCAAGCACACGAGTGCGTTTGATAGCGGAATTTAGGCCATTCACATTAAGTGACAATATATTCAATGATTGCATCGACATATACTGCTAAGATCTGTCTTAGTATATAAATGTGTTAGTATAAGATATAATAGAAGTATGTAAACATCCTGCCAATTACCATACTGGTGTCCCAAAACTGATGTTCTATCAAAGAGTATGAATATGTCCATCAAGGGGAGGGGATGGAAAAAACTATATACAAAAACAAAAACAGACCGCACAGGTAAAAATCCGTAGGTCTGCAAGAACATAAACAGTGTCAGATACGTGACCAAACCACCCCAACACATAGCAACAGAATCAGATAAACACACACAATCTCAACACCTAAAATGAATACATTCGACACATCTCAAACAGAGTAAGCAAGGCTATTTAGCATAAGTTGGTGCTACTAGTTTTAGAACCCAACAGGTAAATATTAACCATCCATGGTCGACGAAAAATAGATTCGCCATAATCGTCCGATTCCAATGGTATATTATTTGTAGCCACTTTCCTGAAGCGTTCCGTGTATAATTGGGGTTTTCCGTGTATAATATGGGTTGTATAGTTGTATAGTTTGGGTTGCTATGAGAACCTTTCACCAGGCAACGACATTGCCAATGCATCTTAGAAAGGCTCATTTGTACACTACTATGAATATTACATGCATGTACCTCACTATATATGATGTTTTGAACCATAATACATCGTTTGTATTATATATAAGATATAAAAATTAATATTTAGTCAAAACAGTATGGGGATGTTCTTGAGTTTTTGGGAAGAAGTTGGTAATTTTTCTGAGTTTATAAAATATATAAGTCCAAACGTAACTAGCGATCTAGTGCTGCCATTTGCTGGCCGTTTTGAGTCATTACACCTAAAAACCGTTAGATAGGTTTTGGATCTTTCATTTTATAATGTTTTATTTCTAGGTGGAAGAACCAAATTTTTTGGGGGTGCCTATATTTTTTACCTTCTATTATATAATTATTTCATTATTTTCAACCCAATTACAGTGTAATTTGATAGTAAAGGCATGAAAGTATGAGGAAATACCATTGACATAAAATCTCATAATGCTTTCAAAAAAAAATCTTGATGCTGAATGGCAGAAATGTTTTCCGAAAACAATTTTTTTGCCTTTCAAACAGATTAGTTTTATAAATAGTGACCCAGAAGTCTGTTTTTATGTGTTTTTATTGTAGCCAGAGGGGTTGCTATTAAAAGGATACATCATAATAGGTTGTATCTGTTACAGAAATGAATCTAGGACCCAAAATGTCCCACTAGTGAAATCCGGCCGAAAGCCCCATAGGCTACCAAGGGTTAACTGATGATCATACCTTGTGGTGAGGACCCTGAAAATAAACAATCACACCAAATGTTAGGTGCTGATCATTCCCCCATGTCCACTAAATTGCCTTCTCTGGCGTGAGGAGGATCCCCATGGTTGTTTTCTTTGATCGGGTTTGAAGCTAGGTCAGTCACATCACCTTCGCGCCGTACCGGTGTTAAGGTGGACCTCCGCGGAAGAGAGTTGAGAAAATCTTCGGCGGCCTGAGGGGAGTCGAACATCTTTTTTTCGCCGTAGTATTGCAGTTTCAGCCGTGCCGGATAGATGAGGAACGGCTCCAAGCCCATATCCCTAGCTTTCTTCATGGTAGAACTGAAGCTCTTTCTCTTTGCTGTTGTCGCGGGGCTATAGTCTGGAAAGAACAGGATAGTGCCGGCTGTTGGCGCCGCAGCATGAGCGTGAGGCGTACTCGGGCGGGCGGATGCGCGTACGCTGATGGCAGTATGCTTCAATGGATAAACTTGACATTCCCCGTTAAGGATAGCCGATCTATCTTGCCAACGCAGTAATCTGAAGATGAGTGTGCGCGGCTTGTTGGACTTAGCCTCTCCTCCATCATATACGCGATGAGCCCGTTCGATGTCAATGTCTCGGCCCACCAATGAGGGAATCCATTTGGGAAGATTGACTTTCAGGTAGCCGACTGCATCCGAACCCTCCACTGTTTCTGGTAAGCCAACCAACCTTACATTATTTCTTCGTCCCCTATCCTCCAAATCTGTCAGTTTTGTGGTTAGCTGGTCTAGCTGTGTCTTTAGTTCAATAACCGATCGCCTGTCCTCTCGCGCGGCCGTCTGCACAGCTTCTACTCGGTCTTGAACCCGTTTAGTAGATTTGGCTACCTTTTCAAGTTCACTGCCGAACTCCTTCACAGTTTCATTAGTTTTTTGAATTTCTATTCGCAAGTCACGTAGTGCTGGGACCAAAATAGAATCCACAGCTGCCCTGACAGCGGAGGCTACGGCCACATCTAAACCACGTTGTTGCTCTTGGAGGGCTAGCTTTATGCCATTAGCAATAGCTGCATTGAGTTCTTCTTTAGAGATGGCAGAATCCTTGAATTTTTTCTTCATAGGCGATTGTTCATTTTCCCTTTTCCGTGCTTCTTTGCTTGAGGATGTATTCATGATGAGATAGATATCGAAGTATTTTAAATTAATTGAAGGATTACTGAAAAAATAAGATTATGCGAGCAGAGCCGAAAACTACGCTGGCATCGCTGTCGATGGGTCACGTGCCTCTGGTTTAGTGACTTTTACACGTAGGTACAGCAAAGTATTGTTTAGATCAACGTAGTCTTCGCCATTCCCGGCAATAAAGAACTCCAGAGGGGCTGCGTCTGATATTGCTGATAGGGTCGGTATTTCAACGTATGTATTTTTCTCAATAGATGTCTGTGTGAATGGAACTGTGAATAAATCCAACTCTGTCTTCATACATTCGCCAGACATACGGTGTAGGAGTGCCATCTCTTTAAAATATATTCTTAATCAGATTTGTCGTGTTCCCTTTGAGTGTCCTCCGGGGTGTATGTCCTCTTTTAACCGCGGCTCTTGTTTTTGTCTCATTCTTGCGTTTTTTACTCTTGGGTAGGCTCCGCCTACCAGGTGGTCTCTTTCTAACACCTCGAGACATAACCATCAATCCAGAACCATCCTGCTGTTTTGTTTGTCGTGACATAACACTGTTGACAACATCGCCGACTATATTCCTAGCCGCACTCTTCAGATGTGGTTTTGCTATGGAGAACCCGCGCTTCAACAAAGGTATTGCCATCCGGAAAAGCCCTCGGAAAAGGCCCCCTAGACCGGCCCCATACATTGCTGAGCTACCATGATACCCTGGTAAACCGTTACCGGCCTGTGTTGTGTAGTATTCAACATACCTTCAAGGATCATCATAGAGCTTCTGCGGCTGCATCTTAAACTCTAAAAGATTGTTTGACGGGTCTGAAGTGTAATTTTGCAATCACCTTCCCCACTACAAATGAAACCAGCTGGTTTTGATCAGATTTTACTTCAATACAGATCTCATCAAATTGTCTCTTACTAAGAGGTACGTAGTGTGGCTTGTCGTACGTCACTGTGACAACTTCATTCTTTCTCCCTGTAATATGTACAGTTCGCAGCAGTGGGACATGACTGTCACCAACGCATTGATAATCAATTATATCTGTGTAGATGTATAGGGTGTTAAACCCCGCCAGAATATCTGTGGGGTATGTTCCGTACCATGTGGCGGATGTGATGGCAATTTCTAAAGTCCAAACTATTTACGAAAATGGTAGGTAAGACAGAGGAAAACTCAATTTGCACAATAATCAGTTTATTCTTGCAAGGAGAGAAAACACAGGTTACAAAGTAACAATGAATAATCTCTAAAGTAAAACAGGACAAGCATCATCATTTAAAGAAGAGTAAAAAGGGGTGTGGTAATATGTATGTCAATAAAACACATTCACATGGTAATCCTTTTCAACCTTTTAGGAGTCACAATGTCTGGACACCCAAGGATAGACCCTAAAAGTGTTATACAGATTAACTCATTTACGAGTAACTAATCCACTAGTGCCGGTCAAGGATGATGTTCAAGGATGTCTCCCTGAGACAAACACCAGACCCCACTCTACCTACATTCCTTTACTTATCTAAACATGGGGACTCAGTCCTTTAATCAGTAAGAACACATCAGTGTAAGAAATTTCCCTGACAATCCGCCCTATATCATAAAATGTCATGTAATACAAACATGCAACGTTTAACCAATCAGACCATTTACATCTATTCATTAAGCTTCAGACTACTACAAACAATGCTCTTGAACAACATGATCTTTTATGATATCATCATCCCAGTAATTTGGGAACTGGAACATCTCTGAAACATCAGAATCCTCATTTACATGCTGCTGGACCATTACCTGTGTTGCAAACTTAGAAACACACACTTTTATTAAACAAGACAAAAATATACCACAAACAAACAAAAAGGCAATGGCGGCTAAAGCAGTAGTCAACAACTTGTATATTGTCATCCCCCAGGGACCAACCATAGAGGAAAGTCCTGAGAATGGGTCCCACCCATGAACTGTATGAAGCTCTTCTATTCCTTTATTAGTTTCTTGGACTAAATTAATTACCTTTTGTGATGCATCTGAAATGTATGTACAACATTCAGATCCCACCACCTTACAGACACCGCCCTGAGAAGCCAAAATCACATCTAGGGCCATTCTGTTCTGCAGAGCAACTGAACGGGTTTCACTCAGCTCCGTGCCTATTGCCGCAATTGTGTCAGTTGTCAAATTCATGTGTTTCTCCAACACTTTGGACAGAGCCATTATCTCTTCCTGTGAGGTATATGTGCCATATCCTGGGATCAGAACACTAAATATACGTTGAGTTCTGGTAAGTGTTCGCTTATGGCGAAATTGGGACTGATATAAGGCTGCCATTTCCCTGTGATCTGCTCGCCTAATCAAAGGGACCAAGTACGCCATATAGCATACTCCAACTGTGTCTCTAGGAATGCAACTGTATGCTTTCCCTCCAATTATGTAAATTGATGGTCATTGAATCTAAATTCATATATCTCTCCCATGGGATATAGTTAACCACTGCATCAATACGAATAGAGAAACCTGAGGGTAAGGGATTACAGGTCATACCTGATCTGACTTCATCCTCCTCTGTGCGACAGTCTGTCTGCACCAGGATCATTTGCATCCTTACAATGAAGCCACGTGCTCCTACTCGCTCGGTGTAGGTTAGCCTAAATAATTTGGTTATATTCACTCCCACAGGACGACGGTGATTGTTAAATTCTACTATCACCATATAGACCAAATCTAAGTTAGCCCCACTTGGGTGGTCAGGAACGGCAGACGGGGTATAACAGTCCTTATCTGGTGGTGTCATTTGTGCTGCCACCTCGGTCCAACCGTGTGCCTGCCAGTCTGCTACTGAAAATGGGATAGGGATTAACATAGGTGAACGTGAAGATGTAGGTATGTGTTGACAGATCCAACAATCAGTCATGTTCTTGTGTTTTGCATAGTCAACCATTATCCTAAGGGCTATGTTGTCTGGCTCTAACAGTGCTCTCCTTACTTTATTTGGTTCAGGACGTCGTGGTGCAGGAGTAGGAACTACAGTAGTACGTGCAACTGTTAAGGGACATATCATAGCGGGTCTACCTTTAGGGTAGTCAGGTGATCTGCAAGGGGTGTCATCCTCATCGGTACTGAAACACCAGTAAACCTGGATTACTCCTAGTGGTTTGGAAATGTTAACAGTACAATAATCATTATCATAACATCTCCACCTATTCACATGGTTGGGCAAATAGTATGAGGGGAACATAGTGTTCCTCCTGTATATAGGTGAGTCCAATACCACTTATTTTCCTTCAACACTGGGCTTGTCAGCACATAGCAATCCCCATCCGGGGGGCAGTTCATCATGTCACAAGAGATTAACAAAGTCTGCTCAAAATCAGGCCCTATCTGTCGTTCTGACCTTTTCTTATGGAGTACAAATGTCTCTTTCTTTGCTTCATTAGGTGTCGTATTTACAATCTGTCCATGATCATCACAGTGCGGTTTGGAAATCCACACTATCGATATGGTGATGATAATACTCAAAATCAGCAGGCACCCGATGGTGCATCTTGATCCTCCAGACCTCCTGAAGGGGTTCCATTGTCTCTCTGGCTCCATGGTCGCAGGATGTGTTAGAGTTGATGGTTACTAGCACCACAACCCACACCGCCCTTAGGTAACTTCAATTTACCTATTCTTTCGCCGTATCTTCTAACGCTGGAGCCTTCTTACAGTGCGTGGCGTGGACCCAGGTTCCTCGTTCAGCAACCTTGACAGCAGACTGAGTGACCAGTTGAACTTGGTATGGACCCAACCAGCGTGGCTTGCTCCAGTGCTTTCTCTTGCAGTCTTTGATGACTACCAAATCCCCAGGCTCGATGTCGTGCAGTGGGCCGTCAATGGGAGTTGGTAGAGCAGCTTTTACACTCCTGTGGATGTTGTTCAGAACCTTTGACAGATTAGTGCAGTAAGTTAACATTGTATCATTCACATGTTCTGTGGTGAGGTCTGTGTGAGTAGGGGCACCTAAGCCTGTGTTCATTGGCCTTCCAGTGATGACCTCATGAGGGGAGAGGCCTGTTTTCACCCTGGGCCTTCCTCTCATGTATGTAAGCACA
Organism: Esox lucius; assembly: GCF_011004845.1. Lineage (NCBI taxonomy): Eukaryota > Metazoa > Chordata > Actinopteri > Esociformes > Esocidae > Esox > Esox lucius. Next base: position 601,156 of record NC_047572.1, on the reverse strand, counting down.
AGGGGGAGTGCTTTAACCCAGGTCAACCCTGTATCCTCACCCAACTTTGAGAGTTTCATTTTAATTGTCCCATTTTCTCTTTCCACTGCCCCTCCACTCTGCGGGTGGTAGGCACAGTGAGTCTTTAGATCAACTCCTAGGTACTCAGACATCTTCTGAATAGCTCCGTTCACAAAATGTGATCCATTGTCACTTGACAGTTTCTTAGGAATACCCCATCTGGGTATGATTTCAGTCAATAGTGCCTTAGCAACCGCCGTTGCATCAGCCTTCCCAGCCGGGAAAGCCTCAACCCATTTGGAAAACATATCAACAAACACAACACAGTATTTCTTTCCCTCGCAGGGGTTCAACTCAATAAAATCCATCATTACATGGTCAAAAGGACCATCAGGAGTAGGATGGCTGGACTGGGGGACTGCTTGTCCCCGCCCTATATTAAACATCAAACACACTAGGCATTTTGAACAAAAATGTTGAGCATAATTCGTAAAGCCCTGTGTGTACCAATACTTATTTACAATATTCACCATCCCCCCTTTTGAAGCGTGATCTTTTCCATGAGAGAGCACCGCATAGAAATGAAACAGACATTTTGGTAAGCAGGGGTTACCATTAGGACCTATCCAAACAGCATTCACATAGGATGCCCCTGCTTTCTTCCAAGCGGTTCTCTCTTTAGGTGAAGCCTGAGATTGCGCTTCAACAAGATCAGAGAGGGAAACTGTGGGGGTCAGATGGGTCATCTGCAAAGCAGAATGAGGGGGGGTCTGAGCAGCGGCTTTAGCCGCTGCATCTGCCCTGCGATTTCCAAGAGAAACAACATCTCTGCCTGTAGTATGGGCCTCACATTTACAAATGGCTACTTCCTTAGGTAACAAAACAGCTTCCAAAAGGTTACGAATAAGGTGGCCATGTTGAATCCGTGTACCAGAAGAAGTAATAAACCCCCTCATTTTCCACAATGTACCGAAGTCATGTACAACACCAAAAGCATATCTACTGTCAGTGTAAATGGTAACACTTTGACCCTCAGCAAGGATGCAAGCTCGAGTGAGAGCAAACAGTTCCGCAGCCTGAACGGAAAGGTGGTGTGGCAGTCTGTGACCCTCAATCGCATCATGATCAGTGACAATGGCATAACCCACAATATTGACAGCAGAAATAGGAGATTTACTAGCAGACCCATCAACATAAAAAACAAGATCACAATTCAGGTAGATGGTTCATCAGACAAATCATCACGAGGAGTACACTGTTGGTTAATAACAGAGAGGCAGTCATGCGGCTCACCGTCCACCTCTGTGGGGAGGAAAGTGGCCGGGTTCAAAACAGGACTCCTTACAACAGTGACATGGGGTAAAGACAGTAGAACGTTATGATAATGCAGAAACCTAGCACCTGACAAATGACTAGTCTTGTGCTCTAACAAAATAGAGGCAACAGAGTGAGGAACTTGTAGCTCAAGTGGGTGATAACACACCAGAGGCCGAGACCGCAAAACAGCATCTGCTGCCGCTGCCACAGCCTTCAGACAGTAGGGAAGGCCTTGTGCTACAGCATCCAGTCTAGAAGAAAAGTATGCAATTGGCCTCAACTTATCACCATGTTTCTGCATTAAGACTGAGGACATATAACCGTTCTTTTCACAAACTGCTTGAACAAACTTCTTCTTTGGATCAGGGAGCCCTAAAGTGGGAGAGGTAGCCAAGGCCTGTTTTAAGGACCTAAAAGAAGCATCTCCCTCAGAGGTCCACACTACCCTATCATGTGACGCGAGCTTCTGGCCATGGGCCATGTCCTGTAAGGGCCGTACCAAACGAGCATATTCAGGAACCCATTGTCTACAGAAACCTGTCATGCCCAGAAAAGACAGAAGTTGAGTTTTAGTGAGAGGTTTTGGGATGCCAACAATGGCTTCTATTCTGTCTGCACTGAGACTTTTACCCTCTGGTGTTAGTTTATGGCCCAGAAAAATAACGTCTTTCTGGACTAGCTGTAGCTTATGTAAACTGGCTTTATGACCTTGCGAGGCCAAGTACTGTAGCAACAGTACAGTGTCCTTTTCACATGCATCTTTATCTGGAGAACAGACAAGAAGATCATCCACGTACTGAATAAGGGTGCTGCCATGTTTAAATTGGAACCCTTCCAAGTTATCTTTTAGCGCGGACGCAAACACAGCAGGAGATTCACAATAGCCTTGAGGCAATCTTGTCCATGTGTACAATTGGCCAGAGAATTCAAATGCAAACCAAAATTGCGAGTTCTTGTGCACAGGAATGCTGAAAAACGCATTGGCTAAGTCGACCACTGAGAAAAATTGACTATTACTCGGAATTTGAGTCATGATTGTATATGGATCAGGTACAATCGGTGCGCGCGCATATACAGCCTCATTAACTTTTTTAAGATCTTGTACAAATCGCCAAGCCACAGGTTGTCCAACCACTTTGGCTTTCTTTACTGGGAAAATAGGAGTGCGACAGGGGCTGTTTGGACATGGAACAATTATACCTTTTTCTAACAATGCTTTAAACACGGGAGCTATCCCTTCAATAGCCTCCGCTTTCAATGGGTATTGAGCCTGGCATGGTCTATGGGGTCCTCTAGGTGTAACTACAAGAGGCTGTGCATTGTTAATCAACCCAACATCATATTTATGCTGTGACCACATGGAGGGTGGAACTTCCGCTAACCTAGGATCTGTAGCAGCCACCTGGACTGCACAGACCTGACGGACCCAGTCGTCATGCGGCACAAGATGTACTTCCCGTTTACCCAAAACGGTGCACCCAAACCTCTCTCTATAGGCCTGGGCTGCCACGGAAAATTCCACTCCCACCATGTGACAAGGGACCCAGTCCAACACTTCCTTGCACCCCTTCACCCAAGGACCCAAGCTTGCCCACGTGCCAAACACAGGTTTAGCAAGCGGGACATGGGGGTCTGAACCCTCCACATCAAAAAAGCGAGACACCTCTCACATTCCGCACAGACCATGCACAAAACCCTTCCGAAGACCAGTATACATATTTACCCGTCAAAAAATCACATTTACCATCACCAAACCACACATTCTCAAAACCAACATCCTGACTTTCTGAAACTTTCGCTGAGCAACGCAAGTCGCCCATTTCCATAAACTGGGCCGTACCTGTGTCTACTCTCTTCATCGCTTTATTTACCAACTCATGTGCAACAGCTCTAGGACCGGTACTTTCTAAATCCCACGAATAACAATAATCAACAGACTGCGCACCATTTTGAACTGTTTGCAAAACAATACGTTTAATTCGCATGCCTTTGTCTGAACATTCTAATGTGATCCCTAACTGTGTCATCAAGTCCCTAGCTAACAAATTAACTGGACAACAATTGGAAAACAAAAATGAATGTCTCGGATAACGCTGGCCCTCGTCATCAACAACCGACAGAGGGGTTGTAAATCGCTCCGTAGTCTGTCCTCCACTAGCCCCTACCGTGATTATAGTTCTACCACTCAATTTCGGAAGCGGATCCCATTCCTGGGCTCTAAGGACAGAATATCCAGCTCAAGAATCAACCAAAAATTCTATCTGTTTACCATTAATTGTAAGAAACATTGTGGGTTTAACTTGGTACTCTACATGTTCTCTAAATGCTTGTACATTAAGTGTCTGCCTAACATCAATATATGCGGGGTCATGTAATGGATTGATCTCACCGGTAGATGGGTCCTGTCCTGCCCCCTCCGAGCGTCAAAAACCTTCCTCCTTGTAGCTTTCGTTTCTCCGAGTTCCCCTTGGACTGTTCACTGTAAATCCACTGGAATTAAAATTGTCTCTATTGTTTTGTCCATCTTTCCTTGTGTCTTTTTCAGGACAATCGCGTACCCAATGTTCAATCGAGCCACAATGATGGCAGCCTTTGTCATAGTTGTTTCGGTTAGCAGACCCTCGTCCTCTGCCTCTAGTCTGTGTTCGTCCTCTCGCTCTGCCCCGTCCTCGGCCTCTTTGGTCGTAGCCGCTGTAAAAACCTAGTTGGGCCATCTGTAATTGGGGATGTCGCACCAAGGTTGGCCACGAGCGAAGGATAAAACTTCCGGGCAGGAGGGGGACTATTTTGAGACAGCTTCGGTGGCTTTTCCGCCGTTGATTCAGGTACAGCTGTAGACTTTTGCACAGTGTTATAAGGAGGAGGTCGTCGGGGAGGGCAGTCCAGGTCCACATCCACTCTAGTAGGATAAGCCAGAAGCCAGAACACATTGATCAGTAGTCCCTACACTACTCTGTCTAAATCTTTTATCAGTCTCTTCTTTCCACATACCATAAGCTTTCCAATCAACTTTTCGTTTCCATCCATCCATCTTCTCCCGCTTTATCCGGGGCCGGGTCGCGGGGGCAGCAGTCTAAGCAGGGATGCCCAGACTTCCCTCTCCCCAGACACTTCCTCTAGCTCTTCCGGGGGGACACCGAGGCGTTCCCAGGCCAGCCGGGAGACATAGTCCCTCCAGCGTGTCCTAGGTCTTCCCCGGGGTCTCTTCCCGGTGGGACGGGACCGGAACACCTTCCCAGGAAGGCGTTCCGGAGGCATCCGAAAAAGATGCCCAAGCCACCTCAGCTGACCCCTCTCGATGTGGAGGAGCAGCGGCTCTACTCTGAGCTCCTCCCGGGTGACCGAGCTTCTCACCCTATCTCTAAGGGATCGCCCGGCCACCCTGCGGAGAAAGCTCATTTCGGCCGCCTGTATCCGGGATCTTGTCCTTTCGGTCATGACCCAAAGCTCATGACCATAGGTGAGAGTAGGAACGTAGATTGACTGGTAAATCGAGAGCTTCGCCTTGCGGCTCAGCTCTTTCTTCACCACGACAGACCGATACATCGACTGCATTACTGCAGAAGCTGCACTGCACTTTTCGTTTCCCTTTCTGTATTTTTTTAATTTTCCCCTGCTCGTATTCCTCCAACTTCTCTTTCAATCCATGCAACTGTCTTTGGCTAAAGCTGCCATTTTTCGGAAAACCCAAAACTTCCCAGAGATTCAATTGTTCACAAGTCCAAACACCATACTTATCTTTCATTATCTCTGCTGGCCCAACGTAACTACGAGGGACATTTAATGGTTTACTGCCGGACTTACCCATGTTCAGAAAACCTGGCAAATTAACGTGGCGAAATGCAAGATCTATTTTAGTCTAAATAGTGTGCTCTAACACATATACTTGCGTCCTAACGCAAAAAGGAGTCCTAACTCTTAGTATACTTGCGCCCTAACGCTGAAGTGCCCTAACACTCTTATCTCAATTAACGTGTTCCTAACACCTGTTAATAGACCCGTCGGCCCGTAAGTGAGATAATATAACTGCAGATTTAAAATGTGCCCTAACACATATCCAATGGCCTTTTCCAGACTGTATTGTGCTCTTACCTCCAAATTCAATTTCCACGGGTAACCTGTACTGATCATGCACAAGTCTCAGCTCCAGCCAGGCACTCCTTCTACACCCCACAAAGGATAGCCTTTTTAGGGGGATAATGGAAGTTCCAGAAAATCTCTTTCTGGCTGTGCACGGTTAACTTGTTTGGAAAAAGGACTCAAACCGAGCAGGATTAGGATCCCGGACGAGCACCCCAAATTGTGATGGCAATTTCTAAAGTCCAAACTATTTACGAAAATGGCAGGTAAGACAGAGGAAAACTCAATTTGCACAATAATCAGTTTATTCTTGCAAGGAGAGAAAACACAGGTTACAAAGTAACAATGAATAATCTCTAAAGTAAAACAGGACAAGCATCATCATTTAAAGAAGAGTAAAAAGGGGTGTGGTAATATGTATGTCAATAAAACACATTCACATGGTAATCCTTTTCAACCTTTTAGGAGTCACAATGTCTGGACACCCAAGGATAGACCCTAAAAGTGTTATACAGATTAACTCATTTACGAGTAACTAATCCACTAGTGCCGGTCAAGGATGATGTTCAAGGATGTCTCCCTGAGACAAACACCAGACCCCACTCTACCTACATTCCTTTACTTATCTAAACATGGGGACTCAGTCCTTTAATCAGTAAGAACACATCAGTGTAAGAAATTTCCCTGACACGGACCACTGCTCGCCTGGTTTTAACCCCAATATCTGTTCCAGTTTTGCGCAAAATTTCAAACTAAACTGGGGCTCACCTTTTAGAAACACTCTATTTTTAAATTCATCGTACCCCACTGATAAACCATGTGTTTTTATATGACTGTTGAGCTCTATCACTAGTTTTAATATGCTGCTGTAATAACCGGTGTCGAGTTCATATTTCCAAGTTTTGTCGTTTTTCAAGTCAAGTAGTTCAAATGCGTTTTCGCCCCGTATAAAAGTTTTCCATGTATGCGGGTATTGGACCTCTATCAAAGATACTTCCCAATCGCCTTTCAAATCTATACCTTTGGCAAATTTAGTGGTATAGCACAAACTCGTGTTGCTTGGATAGACATGTCTCAATGAGTTACTGGGCAGCGTTATGTAGAAGCCACCGTCACCCATGCTGATCGCAGTCAATGTAAATGACGTGATCCTGTAAATCCTGGAGTTTTATCCAGTTTCTAGGTCAACCACTTGTTCCGATGGTATCCAGCTGTTGAATTTCTCAGGCCAACCAAGCCACTTCACAAGACACATTTTCCTCCCTTTCTGTACTTTCTCATTCAAAACTGCTTCCACTTTAAACGTTTTATCCTTAGCCACGATTATTTTCAGCAATTCCTGTTCATAAAAGGTCCCAACTATCACATCACCATCGTAATCTTTTATTCTATATACAGGAGGTACCCGAGGAATGCATTCTGTTATTGTAAAATATTCATCTGTGTACCCTTTTTCATAGCCTTTTGTAAACGCGCCTCTCAGCTTTGAGAGTCACACAGTATCCCCAACCTGGAACTTGTAGCTTTGATTACCATTTCTCGTTAATGTTGTGCCATACAGGTTCTTGAGAACTAATCTAACATTTTCTTCACAAACGTCAGCAGGCTTCATCTTAATAGACCGATGGTAGCTATGGTTGTACCCACAAACTAAATCTTGAATAACCTCAACATAGCGGTGAGTGTTGGCTGCTGTCAGATACCTCCACATTTGTGATTTAATTGTTTTATTAAACCTCTCAACGATGCTCGCTTTGACATCATTTCCTCTAGCAAAATGTTTTATGTTGTACTTCTTCATCAACATTTCAAAATGTGAATTAAAAAACTCCTTCCCCTTGTCCGTTTGGACTTTTTGTGGTGTTCTTCCTTCTTTTAATGTCTTCAAATGCTCGCTTTACCTCTATAGCTCTTTTATTTCTCAGCACGCGAATCCATGCGTATTTGCTTAATACATCTATGCATGTTAACATGTATTTCATATTATCGTTTTCCACACTGTAAGCACTCATGTCAACCAAATCCAGCTGAAATTGTGAATTTATATCATGAACAATAACTCTATTTCTTTTAAAATGTATGGCTACAGGCCATTAGATTAGATTAGAGGTAGTCGGGATCACCTCTACGCACGGCTTGGGCTCTGGAACCACACTCCTTGAGAGAGGATGGACTCTTCACCACTCTGGAGTTGCCCATGGTGAGAGGCGGCGGGCTGGTGTGGGTTTGCTTATAGCTCCCCAGCTCTGCCGCCATGTGTTGGAGTTTACCCCGGTGAACGAGATGGTCGTTTCCCTGCGCCTACGGGTCGGGGATAGGTCTCTCACTGTTGTTTGTGCCTATGGGCCGAACGGCAGTGCAGAGTACCCGACCTTCTTGGAGTCTCTGGGAGGGGTGCTGGAAAGTGCTCCGACTGGGGACTCTATCGTTCTACTGGGGGACTTCAACGCCCACGTGGGCAATGACAGTGACACCTGGAGGGGCGTGATTGGGAGGAACGGCCCCCCTGATCTGAACCCGAGTGGTGTTCAGTTATTGGACTTCTGTGCTAGTCACAGTTTGTCCATAACGAACACCATGTTCATGCATAAGGGTGTCCATCAGTGCACGTGGCACCAGGACACCCTAGGCCGCAGGTCGATGATCGACTTTGTTGTCGTCTCATCTGACCTGCGGCCGTATGTCTTGGACACTCGGGTGAAGAGAGGGGCGGAGCTGTCAACTGATCACCACCTGGTGGTGAGTTGGATCCGATGGCGGGGGAGGAAGCTGGACAGACTCGGCAGGCCCAAGCGTACTGTAAGGGTCTGCTGGGAACGTCTGGCCGAGTCTCCTGTCAGAGAGATCTTTAACTCCCACCTCCGGCAGAGCTTCGACTGGATCCCGAGGGAGGCTGGAGATATTGAGTCAGAGTGGACCATGTTCTCCACCGCCATTGTCGAAGCAGCCGCTCGGAGCTGTGGCCGTAAGGTCTCAGGTGCCTGTCGAGGCAGCAATCCCCGAACCCGGTGGTGGACACCGGAAGTAAGGGATGCCGTCAAGCTGAAGAAGGAGTCCTATCAGGCCTGGTTGGCTTGTGGGACTCCTGACGCAGCTGACGGGTACCGACAGGCCAAGCGGGCTGCAGCCCGGATGGTTGTGGAGGCAAAAACTCAGGCCTGGGAGGAGTTCGGTGAGGCCATGGAGAAGGACTATCGGCTGGCCTCAAAGAGATTCTGGCAAACCATCCGGCGCCTCAGGAGATGGAAACAGTGCCCTACCAACGCTGTTTACAGTAGAGGTGGGCAGCTGTTGACCTCAACTGAGGATGTCGTCGGGCGGTGGAAGGAGTACTTCGAGGATCTCCTCAATCCCGCTGTCACTTCTTCCATTGAGGAAGCAGAGGATGAGGGCTCAGAGGTGGACTCGTCCATCACCCGGGCTGAAGTCACTGAGGTGGTCAAGAAACTCCTCGGTGGCAAGGCACCGGGGGTGGATGAGATCCGCCCTGAGTACCTCAAGTCTCTGGATGTTGTGGGGCTGTCTTGGTTGACACGCCTGTGCAACATCGCGTGGCGGTCGGGGACAGTGCCTCTGGGATGGCAGACCGGGGTGGTGGTCCCTCTTTTTAAGAAGGGGGACCGGAGGGTGTGTTCCAACTATAGGGGGATCACACTTCTCAGCCTCCCCGGGAAAGTCTATGCCAGGGTTCTGGAGAGGAGAATACGGCCGATAGTAGAACCTCGGATTCAGGAGGAAAAGTGTGGTTTTCGTCCGGGCCGTGGAACACTGGACCAGCTCTATACCATCTACGGAGTGTTGGAGGGTTCATGGGAGTTTGCCCAACCAATCCACATGTGTTTGTGGATTTGGAGAAGGCATTCGACTGTGTCCCTCGCGGCATCTTGTGGAGGGTGCTTGGGGAATATGGGGTCCTGGGTCCTTTGCTAAGGGCTGTCAGGTCCCTGTACAACCGAAGCAGGAGCTTGGTCCGCATTGCCGGCAGTAAGTCAGACTTGTTCCCAGTGCATGTTGGACTCCGGCAGGGCTGCCCTTTGTCACCGGTTCTGTTCGTAATTTTTATGGACAGAATTTCTAGGCGCAGCCAGGGGCCGGAAGGTGTCAGGTTTGGGGACCACACAATTTCGTCTCTGCTCTTTGCAGATGATGTTGTCGTGTTGGCCCCTTCTAACCATGACCTTCAGCATGCGCTGGGACGGTTTGCAGCCGAGTGTGAAGCAGTGGGGATGAAAATCAGTACCTCCAAATCCGAGGCCATGGTCCTAAGTCGGAAAAGGGTGGCTTGCCCACTTCAGGTTGGTGGAGAGTGCCTGCCTCAAGTGGAGGAGTTTAAGTATCTAGGGGTCTTGTTCACGAGTGAGGGAAGGACGGAACGGGAGATTGACAGACGGATCGGTGCAGCTTCTGCAGTAATGCAGTCGATGTATCGGTCTGTCGTGGTGAAGAAAGAGCTGAGCCGCAAGGCGAAGCTCTCGATTTACCAGTCAATCTACGTTCCTACTCTCACCTATGGTCATGAGCTTTGGGTCATGGCCGAAAGGACAAGATCCCGGATACAGGCGGCCGAAATGAGCTTTCTCCACAGGGTGGCCGGGCGATCCCTTATATAGAGATAGGGTGAGAAGCTCGGTCACCCGGGAGGTGCTCAGAGTAGAGCCGCAGCTCCTCCACATCGAGAGGGGTCAGCTGAGGTGGCTTGGGCATTTTTTCCGGATGCCTCCGGAACGCCTTCCTGGGAATGTGTTCCGGTCCCGTCCCACCGGGAGGAGACCCCGGGGAAGACATAGGACACGCTGGAGGGACTATGTCTCCCGGCTGGCCTGGGAACGCCTCTGTGTCCCCCCGGAAGAGCTAGAGGAAGTGTCTGGGGAGAGGGAAGTCTGGGCATCCCTGCTTAGACTGCTGCCCCCGCGACCCGGCCCCGGATAAGCGGAAGAAGATGGTATGGTATGGTATTAATATGATGTGTATGATTATTATTTATATGCTAAATATAAGACAATATATTGCTATCACATATATACTCATATCTCTAGATTTATGTTGATATAGGTTTATAACATATATACATTTGCCATATTAAATGAGTATATGTTATAAACCTATCAACACATATCTAGAGATATGTATATATATATATATATATATATGTGATAGCAATATATTGTCTTATATATAGCATATAAATAATAATCATATACATCATATTAATATATATCAATATACTTATTTAATATGGAAAATGTATATATATTATAAACCTATATCAACATACATCTAGAGATATGAGTATATATGTGATAGCAATATATTGTCTTATATGTAGCATATATGACAGTGTCACTAGCGATATAGGGACATATATGTCATATATTACATTTCCGTATGGGTTACAATCAGGAAATAAAGTTATAAACACTGTTTGAGCTAAATGTGAGTAAATAATAGCCAATAAAATTAAATAGGCCAATCCAAAAGGAGGAGCGGTGGCGAGGGTGCGGGGAGCAGTGCAGAGTGCTCCGGGTCAGCAGCTTGCTTGAAGCAACGATCAAATTTGAACTATATCGATATATGCAATATGGTCTAATCTCATATTGCATTTAAAAATATTGATATATTTATATCGATATATCACTCAGCACTAATCTGCAATGTCTAAAAAGCTTTGTGCGCAAAGATTAATTATTAACATTGACCTATGTAGACCCTACATCCTCTAATCATACTAGAAAAGTGATTTAGTATTACATACTGTACATACCGATTGTAACTCGGAAGAGCCGTGTTTTGCCAAAGGCTTTCTTTGGCCCTGTGCCATCCGTTCATCATGGCCATCATCCTGTTGGTAAGAACTTTGTCAATAGACAAAAAGACAACCAAGTGAAATCAGTAACCAGTATTTGTTTAGCTGAATGAACAAAACAATCTACAGTTTCTGAAGAAATTATAAGTTTAAGCCATCAAGGTCTGCACCCCCAATCTTTATCAACCAAGACATCTGAAAACATTTAATTATTTTTTTACAATATCGCCCCATCAGGAACACAGATAACAGTATTAATATTGGCCTGGCATAGTTAAACTGACCATCATATTCTTCTTTCCGTCATCAGCCAATTGCTCTTCCAGATTATTGAGCTTACGCCTGCTGTTCATCTTCTCCAGGTGGAACTGAGAGTCTGGGGGCTCACAGTTTTGGCCCACTTGGGACAGCTTTTCACAAATATCCGCCAGCAGATAGAGGACCCGTCTTTGGAACTCTGAAGGTCAAATGGGAATGAAATTTTTTTTTTTCATTTGCAACACCACCACTAGGTAATAAGGAGGTATACTGACCGCTGGTGTGGAGTTAACAGTCTCTCTTACTCTGACACAAATCTGTTTTATAAATTAGTCGGCATATACAGTATACAAGAAATATACACGAATGTGCTGCTCCTCACTCTGCCCCTTTCTGCAGACTGCGCTTCTTACAAAAACCTAGCCTACGAAGCAGGACCTGCACGCTTGCAGGGCTCTATGGCGGCGTGTTTCAAAGTCAGCGCTATGTTGTTCGGTTACAGACCTTCCCCTAACGTTAACCTGCACTAGTTGGTTTAATTCTAGAGCCAGTTTCTCGCCTCTGACACAAATCTGTTTTATAAATTAGTCGGCATATATACAAGAAATATACACGAAATAACACACTATTCAAAACGTTAATACACATAATCAACGGCTGCTAGCTCTCTAGCCTAGCATAATTAAGCATTAGCATTTTGCTCGATGACCAGCAAACCATTACCTCAGTGAAAATGTACACATTCGACTGAGCTAAACTCCGTTTAAAACCAGCATTTGATTTTAAAGGTTTAATTACCTTAGTGTAAAGCTCCAAACCGCAACAGCTTTTCCAAAATTGAGAAACTAAACGAAGGCTGTCCATGTGTGCAGGTATGAATCTATAGCAACGCCAAGTCCCGCCCTTCTATCACTACTATTGGCCAGGCATCCATGCTTACGCAAGGTAAAGTAACCCCATTTGTTCAGGTCCTATCCCCTGTTCAAAAAGAGATATGCCAAATGCATGTTTTCCAGGCCTCAGTAAAGAAAAAAATGCTTATTAGACGCTTATTAAATGCTTATCAAGCTGTAGAAAAAATAATATTTCAAAAATATGTATAAATCCTAATTAAACATAATAATTAATGATGTCAATGTGATGTCTATATGACATCAATTTGTCGTGTAAAATCCCACATTGATTTGACATAATTGAACGTCAAACATATTGGCCCATATACATTAAAACAATTTCAGTGTGTGTGATTAACTTCCTATTTCACCCAATTACCACTGGAAGAAATTTGCATCATAACTGAATTCAAAATGATGTTATACAGCATCTTGAGCAAGTCTTGACTAATATTTGACGTCGAATTGATATCAAGGTGCCCGCTGTGTATGTTTCTTCCTAAATTTCATCCCCTTTTAGTTTTTTTTTCCTAGCCACAGTGCTTCAACACTTGCTTGCTCCATGGGGTTTTAGGCTGCGTGTTTTGTAAAAACACTTTTTGACAACTGCTGGTGTAAAATGGGCATTATAAATACATTTGTTCGATTGATTGATTATTTAATCAAAAAAGAATAGCTTCAGATTCACTTAAAAAATGGCTAACAATGCTACCATTAGCAATAAATGCTAACGTTATTAGCTAGCTAGTAACCTTAGCTAACTCAAATGTGGTTAACTTGCTTCAGTCTAAGCTAACATTACTCCATCTAAAATTATTCTGATGACATGAACATTATAAAAAAAAAATTGCTATTAATAATTTGCCTTTGAAACATGGTGTCCTGTTTTCCAGCCTCAATAGCTAATCTATGCTCAGTAGCTAAGTTGATCCTTTGTTTTCATTTGTATAATGATTTGCTAATATAGGAAAATATTTTGTGGAATTCAATGATTATTTCAATTATTAACAAATATTAATAATTGTGTTAGTGTCTTTCTGTCTCTATTATATAATAAACTTTTATTTGTGTTTAACCCTAGCGTTCTGCACAACCCCCCAGTGTCCTGCTGGTCAGATCGTGCCTTCTTGTGTACACTCAATCGTGTCAGGAAGACCCAAGGACAAGAGGATGGGGCAGGCTAACGGTGGGTCGGAGAGACCCGTGGGCAAGGGGAACTAGTAGACTAACCATGGGTCACAGAGAGTGGGGCGGAACACGTGTGCAGCGTCGGCAGAAGTGTTTCTTACACCTGCTGCACACCGTGTGGGTTTTACAGTCTTTCTTGGGTGGGAGGCTCTGACACCTCTTCCTCTTACTGGCATGGACAGGGGCAGCGGCTCACGTCCACCTCTGTGTGCAGCGTGCTCAGCAGTACCACGTTCTTGTTTTTCTTGGGCATGTAGGACACTACGTGGCGCTCTGCGTGAAGGTGAACCTGGACGATAACACCTCTCTGCCCTTGGTTGCGAGCAGTGTGGTAGGGAGCTCGGGCTTGTTCTTGTGAACCGTGCCCACCATCATGATCTCCCTGACCAGGAGCTGCTGTCCGAGTTCGTAGGAGGTGAAGAAATTGTGGCCACTGAACCCCTCTTTCACATCAAGCACTACCCGCATGCCCTGGCTCTTCTCCGGCCCTACTACAGCCGGGTTCCCAGTGTACACTTGCATCTTCGCGTCGCATGCCAACCATGACTTGATCCCATATTTTGCGGCCTTGCTGGGCATGTACTGGCGGAAACGACCTGGGGACACGAAAGATGATGATGATCATGTTGATAATGATGATGATAATCACAGGGGGGTCGGGTGGGGCCTAGGTTTTTCGATACAGATGTGCCACTACCACTAGCTTGTGTGTGCGCGTGCATGTGCGTGACCCTCCTACGAACGGGAGCACCACCGTCACGTGAGGGCCCGGGTTGTAGATGTATGGACGCCGCTGCTGCGGGGCCCTAGGGTGGTTCGGGTGGGCGGCCAACTCGCTTGTCTCGGGGAGACCCGAAGGCAAGGGGAACACGGGCAGGCCAACAGTCGTGTCGGAAAGACCCAAAAGCAAGGGGAACGCAATCAGGCCAACGGACCTGTCTGAGAGACCCGAAGTCAGTGGGAACACGAGCAGGAACTCGCTCGTGTCAGAGAGACTCAACGGCAAGGGGAACACGCATGGATCATGAATGTCATGGATCTTGTTGCACCAGTTAAGGTAAAGAAAACTATGAGCAAACAGAAATCACCATGGAGAACCACCATGATGGTAAGTGCCCTGAAAAGAGAATGTAGGAAAGCAGAATGTAAGTGGAAGAAAACTAAACTTCAAATTCACTATGACATCTATAAACAAAGCCTAGGTAGCTTCAACAATGAGTTACGCAGGGCCAGGCAGCAACATTTATCGGGAATGATCATCACAAATATGTTTTATTATGATGTATTCATTTGTTTTGATATTTTCATTTGAATATTTGTTTTTATGTTATTGTACTTTCATATATTTTTCTTTGTAAAGCACATTTAATTGCTTCGATGTATGAATTGTGCTATATAAATAAACTTGCTTGCTTGCTACTAACTTCCTAGGAATAATCATAAGAATTGCTAGCAAGACTGAAGATGAACTTTTCCATGCCAGAAACAGTTGCGATATAAACAGTTTCAGTTAAGGCTTACAATAACGTAAGTACTGTATGTTAAGCCGGCAAATGTGTTTGTCTATCCTGACCCAAAACGCATGCACGGATGCATACTTTGGAAATCCACCAGAATCAGTCGCAATGTAAACGTAAACTGTTTTATTTCAGGCTTACTATAATATAGATATTAATGGTTTTAGCCAGCGAAGTTTTTGTCTATAAGGGATAATTCATAATGCGTACTTTGCTTCGCCTGCAAGGAGATACAAACTGAGGACCTATAGTTCACAAGTCCACTTTTCTAACCACTACGCTATTTAAACAAGGGGTAGTCAGTCAGTCACTCACTCACTCACTTACTCAGTCAGTGAGAGACATTCAGTCTTCTTGGCCGGCTCCACTTACGCGGTCCAGGAAAAACCACAGCTGTGGTCATCACCATCCTCTTGCAATAGGACCATCTGGATGGCAAAAACAGTGTAAGTAGTACCTAAAATGTAATTTGAATTAAAAAAAAGCTTTGAGTGAGGAAAAGAAGGGTTAAATTCTGGCTTTACTGGCAGAGGGATACAGTGAGCGTCAGGTTGCTTCCAGACTGAAAATGTCAAAAGCGGTGGTTTATAAGAACAAGGTCAAGCAACAGACATTGGGGACAACAAAGCTTCACACACGGTGCTGAGTGTGACAGCTCTGAGAAATCCAAGATGGCAACACGTCAAGTCGTTTGTTAAGTTGTTGTCAATGTCCTTTTTTTTAATTAAATGTTTTTTATGCCAATCGAGACTATTATTTATTTGCAGCCAATCTACACCACTGATAGAGTGAAGAAAGGTGGTGGTGTAGCAAAAAGTCTGGTTAAAAGTTGAAATGTCCCAAACTATTTGTAAACAATTGTAATTTGTGGCCTTGCATATTGAGATTTCAAATAGTTTCTCATTAACTGTCATTGGCTATAATAGTCCGCCCTCTGCAGCTGGGGATGCATTCTCTTCTCTCATGCACCTCATGTCTAAACTTCACTATGGAGACATTATTTTTGTCTGTGATCTTAACTGGTGTTGGCTAAAGCTGATGTCTGATGATTTTATTGTAATTCTATTAATTTTACCAAGTTGATAAACACACCCACTTGCCCAAATCCTAAATGTCCTGAAAAATCAACTCTAATTTATTTAATATTGACAAATGTGCCTATTACTGTGCAATAGGTGTATTTTGTAATGATTTCAGTGACCATTGTGCTATTGTAGCTGTTAGAAATGGCAAGATCCCGAAAACGAAACCGCGCTTAATTTCTAAAATAAATTATTAAAATTTTACTGAGCAGGCCTTTTTTTGTGATTTGTTTCATTTTGACTGGAGAAGGATTTAACTTATTCCAGTTGTTGAAACTGCTTGGCAGTACTTTCACAACGGTTTAACTCAAATTATAAATAAACATGCCCCATTCCGCCAATTTAGAGTTAGAGGGTGTGATAATCCATGGTTTACTACTGAGCTTTCTTCTCTTATTCATGGCTTTTATTTAGGCAGCTGCATAATAAATGTTCTTTGCTGCTCAGGAAGGCCAAGTCTGAGTATTTGTTATCAGTAATTACTGAAAACCTAAATGACACTAAGAAGTTTTGGAAAACTATTAATTCGATTTCTGCTAATAGCCATGCTAATAAACTGCCATCATGCATTATGAAGGACTCGATTGCTGTGTATGACAAAACTAAAAAGCTAAATTGTTTTAACATGTTGTATCATCTAGTAAATTGTTTGATTCCATTACTGTTTCTGATCTACCTTGTATTGAGCAATATGTGATATCTGGTGTAGATATATTGAGTCTATGAGTTAGTGAACTGTTGTAATTAATGAAGCAAAGTGTTTGTAACATGAGCTAAAACTGAAGGTGCAAGTAGGAGAACAGGAAATCCTGTTCAAGCTGTTGCCGGGGAGAGAAAGATTTAGCATGTCTGTTTTTGAGAAACAGGAAACAGGTTAAAGACACACACACATAGTCTGACAGACAAGACAGAAACCACAAAGGGCAAGAGGATGCGTGCATTTATGCTTATAAGGTATAGAACAAATTGGACCAATGGCACACTTGCTTTTCTAACTTAACGCCTCTATCTTTTGGGCGTATTTGAAGTATAAATAATGCTGTTTTTGACTGTTGATCCTTAGACATTGTGGGGCGACACTCTGTCTCCAAAAGCTTTTGTAATAAACGAAATATACGATAATTGACCTGACTCCTGTGTGTTATTCTCCTATCCATCAAACCAACTTGGGGACATGATATACTTCAACACTGGTCAGATTTTCAGTTTGATACAGTAGATTGGTTGCAATCTCTATAAAATACATATTGAAGTTCACTGGATAGGCCAAGGACCTAGATTAATCTAATTCCAGGAAAATTTCTCGTTATACTGCAGTATACCGTGGCAAAAAACATAAAATAAGAAATAAGAAAGGCCACCAGGGGGCATCTGTGAAAATGTCGACAACCGCCTAAAACTGCTGTTGAAACAATGTAGTGTTTACTGCTTTTAACTCAAGCCTGAGTCTGTTTTTATATTGCCAGAATAAAATATTCAAATGGGCAGAATACAATAATCTACTTTAATCATATTCATGGATTGCTTTGTTGCAGTGACTGATTCAATCAAGACTAATGTGTGTACTGTCACATTCCTAATCAGTTCGCTATTAACACTAAAACTGCCAGGCTTTTCAGATAAATTATATGAAGATCAATTGGGCTGTTTTTATTGAATGTCTTATGAAACATCAGAATGCAAAAACATTTATTTCAAAGAACGCAGGCTATTGCATTTTTATTTATTTATATGGCTCAAAAATATATTTAGCTGGAGAAACTGAAGGTAAAGGCCTGCAACAAATACATTGATCACATCTACAATGTCTTACCTGTAATAACGAAGCTGAGGGAGAGGCGACTTAAGCGTAGTATGGAAATATATTAAAGATCAAAGTATGGTTAAATAACATACATTATTTAATTAAACATCTGTATTTTGATACTGCTTTTTTGTCCGTGTTTGGAGGAAGAAGGAGTACAACCCCAAGAACACCATCCCAACCGTGAAGCATGGAGGTGGAAACATCATTCTTTGGGGATGCTATTCTGCAAAGGGGACAGGACAACTGCACCGTATTGAGGGGAGGATGGATGGGGCCATGTATCGCGAGATCTTGGCCAACAACCTCCTTCCCTCAGTAAGAGCATTGAAGATGGGTCGTGGCTGGGTCTTCCAGCATGACAACGACCCGAAACACACAGCCAGGGCAACTAAGGAGTGGCTCCGTAAGATGCATCTCAAGGTCCTGGAGTGGCCTAGCCAGTCTCCAGACCTGAACCCAATAGAAAATCTTTGGAGGGAGCTGAAAGTCCGTATTGCCCAGCAACAGCCCCGAAACCTGAATGGGCCAAAATCCCTGCTGCAGTGTGTGCAAACCTGGTCAAGAACTACAGGAAACGTATGATTTTTGTAATTGCAAACAAAGATTTCTGTACCAAATATTAAGTTCTGCTTTTCTGATGTATCAAATACTTATGTCATGCAATAAAATGCTAATGAATTACTTAAAAATCATACAATGTGATTTTCTGGATTTTTTTTTAGATTCTATCACTCACAGTTGAAGAGTACCTTTGATAAAAATGACAGACTTCTATATGCTTTTTAAGTGGGAAAATCTGCAAAATCGGAAGTGTATCAAATACTTGTTCTCCCCACTGTAGGTGTATACAGTATTACGTCGTCCCATTGACAGAATTTTAAACTCACAAACTAAAAGCTATTTAGAGACTATTTACCTGTTTGTTTTTCTTATATTGTATTACTACTTAATCCACCAAAATCACACACCACTTGTCATTGGGACCCAGGCAGGCACTAATGGGTACTTAGATGCTTATCACTCCTCACTGAATGAATGACATCAATTGAATGGGCGATACGCCCAGATAAAAGATCAGAGCCCTGGTTGAATTGGAATTAACTTAATTAACTAAATGAGGATGAAGAGGTGTCAACGTTGATGAAAAATATAGCAGCAGCATGTCACAAATCCTTTTTTAGAAAAGAAACAAAATATCCAACATAGCCTACCACCATTAATTTTGTCTAATTTGTTCACTGAAGATTTAGCTTTTTCTGTAATTCATCCAATGTATTACAGTAAATAAAAATAAAACAGCAAGTGCACACGGAATAAGACCAAGGACAACTGTGTGCACGGCAAACGTTTTGTTTACTGGGCTTTACCAAAGCTATGTGCTGACTGTAGGCCAGAAGGCTAAATATTTAATATATGAGAGTTTTTGCGTAATAGCCAACAGTGTCCGATAAAATTGACAAATTTTTCTCTGGGAAGAAGGTACTGTATTTGTCAAATGTTCTCTCATTATCTCTAGTTCTTATTCGACCCGTTAGAGTATACAGTAGGCTCTAGCCTACTGACGGTTAGTCAATCTGAAAATTGTAAGTTGCGTGTATATTCAACCTGTTATGTTAGGAGAAAATACTGTTGTTTACAAAATGATTTTCGAGAAATACTGGCATTTTCCATGTAATTACTCCCCTGTGCGTTTGGAATAGTGCAATCACAGCTTAACACAATTTCTCCGCATGCTGGCATCATCTACCTAATTTTACCGCTGTAAGAAAACACTGTAATTAGATGACTGTAGTGCCTGGTTCCTATAACCCCTAGCTGGGAACTGTGATGGTAATTCCATCGATAGGAACACTCTTAGGAGTAAGTACAGAGACAAAATTATCTTGGCACAATTAGCAGTTTATTTCCAAATAGAGAGACTTACAGAAGCTTACAGAATAACCCTCTGAGGCAACACAGAACAGTCAAAGTACTTATTACAATTGAAAAAGGTTTTGGTAAGATGCTGCTCTGGTGTCCTATGTCAATAATATACTTTCACTTTGTTCTATCAATACCTAGGTTGTAACCAAGAGGCAGGCTGTCCTTCCCCACATTAAACCAAGGCCATTGTGGGTAACCTTTTCAACTCTGAAGGGACACACAGCATCTTGACAAAGAACAGATAAACTGATAGACAGATTAATGGATAACCCAACCTATCTTCTGACACCATTCAATGATGACCATAAACAAATAACAGATCCCCCTCTCTCATATTCCTTTTCTTATCTAAACATGGGGACTCAGTCATATAAATGAGTTACTGGTTAAAGGAACTAAGTATACATCAGTTCAAGAAATTTCCCTGACTGGACCATTCCCCTAGACAGACAAACACTTCTTGAAACAATACCTTTATTCAGAGTGCATTACAGGTCTCCTTTCATACCATTTTACTCACACTTTCTTGAACACACTTGTACTTTTTATACACTTCATTCCCTTCAAATTTCAAGCTTGATCCCTCTGCCTTTACATGTTTACATTTATCTGCCTTTACATGTCTGTGTCCCTCTTACTTACTCTCTCTCACTGTCTCTCTCCATCTTTGGCTCTAGCTGGGCTCTGTTGCTCTGTGCCACCTCTTCCGTTTGATTAAATAAGACCTGCAGCGAAGACACGGGGCCCTGTAGAGCCAGGTTCAAAATGATTAACCTTTCTGTCAGAAGGACGTCTATTTCTCCACAGGTCCAAGTTGGACGCCTAGTTCAAACGGACTGGGGGCACAGAGCCAGTTCATGTTTCTGACTTTCAACACAGATTTCACTCATGTAAGGAATGCTCAAAGGTGTCATTGTAACCTGCATAGGAGGTTACTTTACCATTGGAGCCAGAATTTAAAGATGTTACACTAATTTGATATATTGTCACAAATTACACTAAAATACATTTTTCACAGGGGACATTGGAGTTTGTGTGTATATTCACGTGGTATTTTGATTGCAATGTGATGTGTGCTGTGTAGTGGGTGTGTCATTTGTATCCATGGATTAATTTTCTAATGAGGACCAGCTGCAGACAATTTCCAAATAACCCTTCCTGCTGAGTTGAGACTTGAACCTGATTATGCTGGAACAAGGAGTCCTTCCCGAGGTGCCAGCCCAAGTAGGATGCAAAGAAGCAACAGGATGAAAGGAAACGGATGATTGAAGACAAACAGAGAAAGAGCTGGATACAATGCTCTTTCACGCTACCTAAGGAAAGCACCCTTATCTGTAATGAGAGTACATCTATATGGGTAATCAATATCTGGATGTTTATGCGTACGGTTCCTTCTCTCCTGTCACTGGGAGGAGCTGGATAACCTAGATGATTCAGCTGGGTGTCTGACAACCGAGTTTAAACCAGTGCAAAGCATGAGTGAGACGCTGCTGCATTCAGACAATTATATTGTCTGGGGAGGATGATCCACCCTCGCCTAGAGAATCCCCTACCATTAGATTAAGCTTTGTTGGCAGATCTCACTGTGAACCTCGACGTCTGCATGGTCGTATCCCAAAAAACTATAAGAAACCTCTGTGTTACCCTCGACCCTGACCTGTCCTTGAAAATTATTTTCATCTTCGAAACATTGCAAAAATCAGAAACTTTCTATCAAAAAACTGAAAAAAAAGCGTTTGTTACTTCTAGATTAGATACCTGCAGCGCTCTTCTTTCCTGTTACCCTGATAAATCAATAAATAAACTTCAATTAGTGCTCCACATGTCTGCTAGAATCCTAAATAGAACTACAAAATCTGAACACATTACTTCAGTACTAGCCTATTTACACTGACTGCCTTTAAGGTTTTATTGTTAACCTATAAATCAGTAAATGGACTTGTTCCTACTTACCTCGCTGAATTTATCCAGCCATACATACCTACACGTAACCTACGATCGCAAGATGCAGGCCTTTTAATTGTACCTAGAATTTCTAAACAAACAGCCGGAGGCAGGGCCTTTTCTCATAGAGCTCCACTACTGTGGAATGATCTGCCAATTAAGGTTAGAAATGCAAACTCAGTGCAAACTTTCAAGTGTCTACTAAAGACTCATCTCTACAGCATGGTCTATGATTAAGTGTAGTCTGGACCAGGGGCGTGAAGGTGACCAGAAAGGCTTGATACTGTCCACCCTTGCTCTCATTGCCTCTGGGATGCCCTTCCTCCAATGCCATTCCCTGTTTCCTGCCCTGTTTTGAACTTAAGAGGCCATGAGGTCTTGGCCCACACCTCCGGAGTCCCAGGCTTGAAAGACTCGTTGCAGTCCGTGTTCAAAGTCCTCCTGGTTGTGTTGCAGATCAAGACAATACCTGATGATTTCAGCTGCCACTCTGATGACCCCCTCTCCCCACCGTGTTGTCCCTGTCCTTGTCCATCTGGTCATGCTTCTGAGCTGGACTAGGTTTAAATAGACTATGGACTCAGCCCACATGCATTTATTAGTTACAATTTGTACTCATAATATGTTCACTCGGCATAGCCAGAAGAGGATTGGCCACCCCTCTGAGCCTAGGTCCTCTAGGTTTCTTCCTAAATTTCGGCCTTGGGGAGTTTTTCCTAGCCACTGAAATTCAACACTACTGTTGTTTCCTTAGGATTTAAGGCTGGGTGTTTTGTAAAAGCACTTTGTGACAACTGCTGATGTAAAAAGGGCTTTATAAATACAATTGATTCTTTGATTTATTAATGCTCACATTCCACAGCACTGAAGGTGTTGTGGAAATTCTTGAACTGATGTATTCTTGGTCGTCCTATACATGTATGAATGAGTTACTAGTTAAAGATGCCGAGAGGGGTCTCGTGTTTGCCTGGGGAGGCATCCTTGACCAGCATCCTTGACCGGCACCAGTGGATTAGATGGTTACTCGTAAATCTGTATAACCCTTTAGTGTCTCTGTTGATTATCCAGACATTGTGTCTCCTCAGGAGTTGAGAAGGATAAAGTGGGGGGACAGTCCGCCCTTTGGGTATATGTTACACAAGACAGATGGGCAACAACTTACCACACCCCTTTTTGTATGTGATATATACTGTTGAATGAGCTATATTGAGTTAGAGACTCCTCGGACGATTATGTTTGTAAGCGATTGATGCGTCTCTCTTATTTGCAAATAATAATTAATAAACTGTTTAATTGTGCCTAGAGAACTTCGTCTCTGTACTTCCTTATTTAAGTGTGTCGATCAATGGAATTACCATCACAAAAGTCATATCAAATGAAAAAAAAGATTAAGAAAAGAATACAAAGAATAATTATTTCTAACACAGTCTATAGTATTTTGAATCATTTATTAGGCCCTTCAAATGTACAAAATGAAAATGACAATGACAATCTATAGGTGACATGAATAAGTTATCAAAAACAGAGAGGAGTAATTAGAAAAAAAACAAGGTCCAAAATTAATCTTTGCAGGTCTCTCCCGAGGGTTGTAGTGGGACTATCAAGATTTTAATGCCTATGCATAGCTAAAATAGTAAAGACTTGTTCGTTTTTCATTTTGTGAATCATTTTCTAGCCTAATACATTTGTAGACTATTAATCTTCAGAAAAATAACCGATTTAGTCTCTATTTCTCTCCTAATATAAATACAGTAATGTAATACCTTTGTTGAATTGGTCATTGGTGACTAGTAAACAATATACTTGGTGTTTCGTGAGTAATTATTTAGTATATTATGTTTGTATATTTACATTTTAGATTTACATTTGATGAATTAGCCTACACAATAAGTTGAATCTCCTATTGAAAAACTCTAACGTGTGATAAGTAGCCTATTTTGTTTGTATTATGTAATATGAAGGGAACTCATAAATAACACCAAGATTGTTAATAAAGGATCGACTGTGAGAAGCTAAAGGGCCCAGAGTACCATGAGGATCACCCAACAAGTCTCCCCATCCAAACATAATCTGCCTTACTTTCATTTAGAGTGAGAAAGTTTATGTTTTTAAGTTTTGCTATTCTTTAAGCAGTCCAACAAAGGCTGCACGGAATCTTTACTTATAATTTTTATTTGCAAATAGATTTGTACATCATCAGCAAAGCAGTGAAAATAATATTGTGTTTCTTTAAAATGGACCCCAAAGGCTACATATACAGTGAAAAGAGGATGGGGCCCAAAATGGAGCCTTGAGGGACCCCACAGGTGAGAGGTGCCGTAGTCAAAGAACATTTGGCTATGTGAATCGAGAAGCTCCAATCTGTCAAGTATGACTGAAACCATTTCAGGGAAGTACCTTTGATGCCTACACACTTTTCAATGTTTGATAAGAGGATCCTATGATCCTGTCAAAGGCAGCAGTCATGTCTGAAAGTACCAGAATAGCAGAGTTCCCTGAATCAACAGTTACAAGAAGGTCATTAGAAATAAAGTGCTGAAAAAGTGCTCTTAAGAGTGCTGTTTTGGTCCTAAAATAGGGTTTAAAACCAGACTGAAACCTCTGGATACCATCTAAAAATGTTTTCAGTTGATTAATAACTAATCTCTCTAAGACTTTAGGGAGAAAAGGTAGCTTAGATATAGGCCTGAATTTAGAGAGAACATAAGGATCCAGATTTATCTTTTTGATAAGGGGCTGTACTACAGCATGTTTAAAAGCAGCTTACAAGCTTTATTCTTTATTTTATTTAACCTTTATTTAACCAGGTAAGCCTATTGAGAAAAAATTCTCATTTGCAACGGCAACCTGGTCAAAACGTGCTGGACAACATAGTTACGTTACGATACATAAAATATAAACATACACTCACCTAAAGGATTATTAGGAACACCATACTAATACTGTGTTTGACCCCCTTTCGCCTTCAGAACTGCCTTAATTCTATGTGGCATTGATTCAACAAGGTGCTGAAAGCATTCTTTAGAAATGTTGGCCCATATTGATAGGATAGCATCTTGCAGTTGATGGAGATTTGTGGGATGCACATCCAGGGCACGAAGCTCCCATTCCACCACATCCCAAAGATGCTCTATTGGGTTGAGATCTGGTGACTGTGGGGGCCATTTCAGTACAGTGAACTCATTGTCATGTTCAAGAAACCAATTTGAAAGGATTCCAGCTTTGTGACATGGTGCATTATCCTGCTGGAAGTAGCCATCAGAGGATGGGTACATGGTGGTCATAAAGGGATGAACATGGTCAGAAACAATGCTCAGGTAGGCCGTGGCATTTAAACGATGCCCGATTGGCACTGAGGGGCCTAAAGTGTGCCAAGAAAACATCCCCCACACCATTACACCACCACCACCAGCCTGCACAGTGGTAACAAGGCATGATGGATCCATGTTCTCATTCTGTTTATGCCAAATTCTGACTCTACCATCTGAATGTCTCAACAGAAATCGAGACTCATCAGACCAGGCAACATTCTTCCAGTCTTCAACTGTCCAATTTTGGTGAGCTCGTGCAAATTGTAGCCTCTTTTTCCTATTTGTATTTGAGATGAGTGGTACCCGGTGGGGTCTTCTGCTGTTGTAGCCCATCCGCCTCAAGGTTGTGCGTGTTGTGGCTTCACAAATGCTTTGCTGCATACCTCGGTTGTAACGAGTGGTTATTTCAGTCATACTTGCTCTTCTATCAGCTTTCTATGAGAAATTGAACTGGTGTTCCTAATAATCCTTTAGGTGAGTGTATAAAATACAATAGTCTAAATATAATACAGATCGAATAAAGAGTCAATATACAATTTGTGCATGGTGATTTCTAAGTGTTATGGCAATGACAAAACACAAATACAATAATCTAAATAAAAAATACTGAATGTAGTAAAGAGTCTATACAGTTTGTGCAAGGTTAATCGATCGGTAAGCAAAAATTGTATAGCAGTAACGGTAGGGGGTGAAACACTTGAGTATTAGAGCATACCTAAGTAAATGGAATTGTGCAAAAGAGCATAAAATAAATATAACAACAGTGCAGGTCAAATTGGTGCCACTATGCAATGGGGTGAAAAACCGATAAAATAGGGTAAGGATGTGCAAAACAGTGCATGAATGATTGAAGAGAGTTAACACATACAGTGATCGGAAAAGAGCTCAGACAGACGTACTTTGAAAGCAGTGAGGAGAAAAAGATTGTCTAGTTTGAGGGTTTTTTGTAAATCGTTCCAGTAGTTAGCAGTGGAGAACTGGAAAGAGTGGCGGCCAAAGGATTGTGTGGACTTTTGGGGTGAACAGAGAGATTAATCTGCTTGAGAGCTGGCTGCGGCAGGTAGAGCTATGGTGATAATTGAGCTTATGTAAGGCGGGACATTGCCTAGCAATGTCTTATAAATGAGTTGGTACCAGTGAGTTAAGCGCCAAATAAGGGCCAGCCAACTAATGCGTAGAGGTTGCAGTGGTGGGTGTTTTATGGGGCTCTGGTAACAAAATCTATGGCACTGTGGTAGACCACATCCAGTTTTTTAAGAAGAGAGTTTGGGGTAGTTCTGTAGATGACATCAATCAAATCCAGAATTGGTCACATTGGAGGGCATCAGGTAAGCCTTGAATCTCAACAGTACATCTCCCCGCTTTCCCCGCCTTTTAAGACGTTTCTTTCGGAGATAGGCACAGGATCGGTGACACAGGCCTGTAGGTATATTGGATGAGAAGGGAGGGAGACTTGTAGTTTGGTCTCCCCAGTCGTGCTTTGACAGCAACAATTCTACTGAGGCTTGGATATTGAGAAGAGCTTGGCGATTTATAAACAAATTATGACAAAACGAAAAACAGATATGACCACCCAATTAAGCCTGTCTTCTTCTAACCCAGGGTAGTGTGTGGGGGGAATTGGCTCAAGCAGTCCTCCTCCCTGTGTGGGTCTTAGAACCCAAGGTGACACTGTTTTTGTGAGTCAAGCTTTTTAGAACTGAAATATCTAACTTGTTCTTTAAAACATAAATGTCATCTCAGTAACTAGAGAAACACAAAAACAAACAGATAAAATGTTCTTAGTTAACCAATGCGAATTTAGCATTTAAAATATTTGTTTCTTTTTTTTATTGGGGATAAACTCCCTTTTGCCAGTTTTTACCCTTTCTGCTATAATTTCACATGAAAATATTATCCCAATCTTTTTACTATAACCAAATTGTAACATATTTTAGAATCAAATTTAGTCCAGATGGAAAGCCATTTGTTTTACTTAACTTCAAAAAATAATTACCCTCTGTGTATTGTTTCCCTCTCACCAATCGTCCTGTGACGAGGCAGAGAGAGAGAGAGAGAGAGAGAGAGAACACACGCATTCCAACTTGGTAGAAATACCACTCTTGGTAAAGGCCAATGGGCCCTACTGACATCAAACATGACAAGACAAAACAGGCTATATCTTGAATGTCTATTAAAACATGTTATTCACCATCAGTGCTTTTCAAATTAATATTCAATTGGATAAGCTTGGTTATTATCAAGGGAAGTAAATCAGATTTCCTTTAAGTTCCCGCGCTATGCAATGTTTAGATATGATACATTTTTGGAAATAGATTTAGAACTTAAAGAATGACTATATAAGCTCACATCTGTTCCAGGTATCGCAAGGAAATCCTCCATCTTAGATTCCTGAATTCCATAAATGGGAGATCTTTGCTTGCCGCTGCTCGGCATGTATGCAGAATGTTGTGTTCCAACCATCTGAACATCCTGTCTTTGTCTTTTGGATCTTCTTCTTGTGACACTCATTCTGCCAATGGCCAGGGATTCCACAATGGTGACACGATCCTGTTTTAAATTTTTTGTATTACGGTCTTTGCTATGCAGCTTTCTCTGTATATGTTTTAACGCAAGGAGACTGGGTGGCCAGTTAAAACCACAGACAACGAATTCAAAACAAAGACATTAACATGTTTTTCATCTTTTTAATTTCAATTCTGCATCTCTTTCAGGTTTCCCATGAATAATCTATTTTATTTTAGCCTTTTCGGTTAATGGGTCTTCTTTTTCTCTTAACATTTTTTTTCACAGAAAAGTGATATTCCTATAACGTGTAGCCTATAAAAGTTTATTTTTTTCAGTGTTGTAGATGTCTTGTAAATGTACATTGGAAATAAATGATTACTGGTTATTATTCAGTCCCTGTTGAGTATTTTAAAACAGTATTGTTGTTAAAAGTACTGTATATGTCTTCATCATTTACATTTTTTAAACATATTGACCATTTTCAGTTTTATAAAATCAATAGCTTTATTTAAATAACAACAGACAACCATGAAGGCCAGCCTTGAACAAGCAGTCTTACCAACACCCGCCGATATAATAAATAATGTATACTTTAAGAAGGTATTAAAAAAAACATATTAATAAAATGTATTTCAAAAGAGTATTACATAGCATATTTTATTTCATTTTTACTGTGCTTATGTAGGGAATGTATACGCTGACTTCAAATTATATATTCCAATTCGTTACCATAGTGAATGCATATTTAACAGTTAAAAGTAAATGTAATATAAAAGAATATGGACAGTGTTTATAGTTGGATTATTATTTGTGGAGCCGTGATTATTCTAGCACAAAGTTAGGCTATAATTAGGAACGGAGTCAACCGCAATTCAGAGTAGCCTAATGATTGACAATATTCTATCTTACTGCTAAATCAATTAAACAACTTGACATTCGTTTAGGAACGTCATAAAAACAAAGCTAATAGCTTGCTAAAACTATTTAAATATAGTCCAAGTTGTATTAGTCCTTTAGTTTGTTGCGAAGTTGTGTGTCATGGTAATGCAACAAACTTATTTACCAGCACTTATTTTACAGTAGCCTACTAATGTTGTGCATTTCACAAAATATTTATCAATGAGGAATTTTTGGAGCCGTGAATCGTTTTGAATACACAATTTCTGAGACATTTAATACAGCCATAACAATCACAAATAGATAGGCTACCTTAATTATTGTTTATCAGAGGAATGAAAACATGACAACCTGCTATTTGATTTTAAACCAACAGGAATACCACGTTTTATATTTCATGTATAGGCTATGCTTCGGAGCCAGTTTTTGCTATGATAAATAAACATGAAATCACGTTTTTATCTAGCTGATATCACATGCCCTACTCGACCTAGTTGAGCAACATATTTTACAGTCAGAATATATCTAAATGAATAGAACAAAAAAAATCAGTATATTTAGCTACCAAATGGCTTTTGGATCCACAGTTCTAGCAAAAGTTCTAATATGAAACGCAGACAATCTAAGCAATTCTGAGTGATTTTTGACAAAGAGTAGGCTAATGTTCTTATTTACCAGACTTGCCGTAATAATTCCCCGTTCATAAGCTGCACCGTGTATAAACCGCACCAATAATTTTTAATCTTTGTAGCCCATATACAAACCCCAGTAGCCTGACTGCATCCATGGCCTATATAAACCGCATTTGCCCGCGGAGTTATGGCTAATACATAATTCAGGGCGTTATTTCAGCAAAAACGGAGGGATGGCAATGTGAAATAAAGTCAAGGACCTACTGTGCTATTGAAAACTGTTTTAACATATAGCTCTCTGTGACATTCCCGACCCAACACGAAGCTTTGGCAAAATAAGCTCAATAGTTGGTGCTCCGTTTGTGATGGATTGTGCCATAAAGAAATATTTTTGTGCTGCTATAATTTTTTAGATAGGCTATTAAAGCTTTCACTCATAATAGGTGCTCCCTCAAGTTCAAGTTGCCTCTCCAAAAGATCTATCCGTTGTATGGAGCACCCGCGATCACGTTTCACAGGTCCCAAAGCAGTCATTTCGTCTCTTGTTCAATGCTCATTAATTGCAAACTAGCTACCACTGATTTTTCTTTGTGTCTCTAATTAGTTTTACAAGTTTAGCTACGTGGAACTTAACCTGGTCACAAACACACACATGCAAACACTCCAAACGTGCAATGTTAATAGGCTATGTACATTATATTAGCATATTGCATGCACATTTGAGAAAACAATGAGCCCATCAATTTTTGCTATCAATTTGAAGTCAATACCCATTGAGCAATCACTGGTGGGCCGCCGGCGGCTATAATGTCATAAGCTAATTTGCATCTCAGGTGGCTTTCCACCAGCGGCCCGATTGAGTTATGCTGGCGGTTAGCCGCCAAAAAGAGGGCGTGCAAATTGAATCTGCAATATCTGCTTGTGTTGCCACTTTCTTCCAGCAGAGATGCTATTGTACCCCTTTTATTTTTGTACTGATTATTTGATTTATTTTAATATTGTTAAATCTTAGTGTACAGAATTTTGGTCAACATTGGTAGTTTATAAATAAAATAGACTTTGACTATTGCACTATTGCTTGTGTAAAGGTCCTTTGTGTAGACATGTACAGTAAACACATCTCGCCATTGCTTACCATAATATTTTCCCGAACTAATGGCCATTTTCCACTGCATGGTACCGGCTCAACTACTTGCCTATAGCCTCGACTTCAATGCTTCATGAGGGACAGTTCTTTACTGTGTTTAAACACCGCTGTGTCCATAGATGGCGCTATAGCGAATTGCACAAGGCAAGACAATCGCTATTTGGATCCCACACTGTAGTACCGTGAACTAGAAGGAACATTCATTTTAGAAACTTGGTTCTTTCGTCAACTCTTGTTCAAAGTGTGTAAGGTATAAACTACAGGTGCTGGCCATAACATTAGAATATCATCAAAAAGTTTATTTATTTCAGTAATTCCATTCAAAAAGTGAAACTTGTATAAATTATACATTAATTCCCCACAGATATATTTCAAGTGTTTATTTATTTTAATTTTGATGATTATAACTGACAACTAATGCAAACCCCAAATTCAGTATCTCAGAAAATTTGAATGTTGTGAAAAGGTTCAATATTGAAGACACCTGGTGCCACACTCTAATCAGCTAATTAACCCAAAACACCTGCAAAGGCCTTTAAATGGTCTCTCAGTCTAGTTCTGTAGGCAACACAATCATGGGGAAGACTGCTGACATGACAGCTGTCCAAATGACGACCACTGAAACCTTGCACAAGGAGGGCAAGACACAAAAGGTCATTGCTAAAGAGGCTGGCTGTTCACAGAGCTCTGTGTCCAAGCACATTAATAGAGAGGCGAAGGGAAGGAAAAGATGTGGTAGAAAAAAGTGTACAAGCAAAAGGGATAACCACACCCTGGAGAGGATTGTGAAACAAAATCCATTCAAAAATGTGGGGGAGATTCACAAAGAGTGGACTGCAGCTGGAGTCAGTGCTTCAAGAGCCACCACGCACAGATGTATGCAAGACATGGGTTTCAGCAGTCACATTCCTTGTGTCAAGCCACTCTTGAACAAGACACAGCGTCAGAAGCATCTCGCCTGGGCTAAAGACAAAAATGTTGGGATTTTCATTAGTTGTCAGTTATAATCATCACAATTAAAAAAAATAAACATTTGAAATATATCAGTCTGTGTGTAATGAATGAATATAATATACAAGTTTCACTTTTTGAATGGAATTACTGATATAAATCAACTTTTTGATAATATTCAAATTTTATGACCAGCACATGTACTTGTGTGTTCAGTCGTCTAAGTCAGTAGACTGAATCTATGGAAGGCCAAGTGAGTCAAAAAACATGACACATTACGGCATCCCTCGTCGTCCAATGACATGCAAAGGAGGACTTTGCTACTGGCCACCAAACAGCATCACCAGCAGGAAGTCCTTCAGCCAACGACAAGTTTGCCAGAACTTGTTCACCACCTGAAGACAGCTGGGAGGCTGTCCCTTATAAGCTCATCAAGCATGCAGGTGAAAATATGTTTTGCAGGGTAAATGCTTACAAAACCTTAACTTTTCCTAGACACATGAGAGACCGGACGTGTATATCGCCAGAGGAGTGAAAATCGTTCCAGCATGGGCCCCTACCACCCCAAGGACGCACATCTACACCACAACACCCTGTGGATTGCAGCCCTGGAGGTATGTGAATTACATGTTGATCTCGTAATTTCACCATATTTACCTGTTCACCAACTTTTATGTTTATTTTTAGGATGGAGCAAGCACAGTACTCCAAGGTACCAGAGAGGTACTCCCTGCCACCAAGTAGAGGATGGCTACATAGGTAAGTGTGAGTTCATTCACTTAACCCCAATGCTTAAGTTATTAAAGCATGTTGCTTCCAAATATATTTGTCAATTTCAGTAAATTTTTAAGGGAAAAAAGGCAGAGGTAGGGGGAGGTTTTAGCTCTGCACATGAAGGTAAGAATAAAAATGTTGACGGACACTGCAATTTGAGTTCTGATTGTAAAATAACCAGATATTTAGCCCTGAATAATTAACTGTCTGTCAGAACATATGGAGAAGATCAAGTGGCTGACTGAAGAGAAGGTCGAGTTGAGGGCACAGCTAGCTCTACAATCAGGTAAAAACAAGACTAGTGTCTTGTTGGCACAGCCAGAAGAGGACTGGTCACCCCTCTGAGCCTGGGTCCTCTCTAGGTTTCTTCCTAAAGAGTTTTTCCTAGCCACTGAAATCCAACACTACTGTTGTTTGCTCCTTGGGGTTTAAGGCCGTGTGTCTCTGTAAAGCACTTTATGACAACTGCTGTTGTAAAAAGGGCTTTTTAAATACATTTGATTGTTTGATATAATTACGCTAGCATCTTGTTTTAATGAAACTGCATTTGTCTGAACGTGTGCCCTTTACTAAAATGCAATACTGTAAAGCCTTTCTGAAATGACATATATATGGCAGTTTTGTTTATTTCACTATTAAGTTATTGACATTTCATTGTGCTTTTTAGCTTCTGATAAACGTCTGACTGAAAAGAATGTCAAGCCGAGGGCACAGCTGTCTACAATCAGGTAAAAAAAATACTATAGTTGCGCTAGTATGTTGTCTTCATGAAACATTTCATTTGTCTTGAATGTCAAGCAATTCTCAAAATCATGTCAGACCATTTAATTACAATATCTGATTACTGTATTACAGGAGCCATAGGAAAGAATCCTTCCAACCGGGATGCCACTGATGAGGCTGTCCAGAACCAGGTCCCCAGGTACCAGAAAGGGGCAGCTGACTGTGCAGGTGGGAGATGTTGCGGCGGTACAAGGGACCTGCCGTGAATATGAATGACATCTCCAGCACAACCAATTTTGTTGCTAAGCTGCAGTACTGTATTTCTTTTTATTTCTTTTTTTACAGCTGCTATGTACAGTGTTTTTATTTAAATTTTTTATTTTGGTTGAAAATGTTAAAAGAATCTGTGTATAAGCCGCAGTTTATAAACAGGAAATAACTGTATTTGGCAATTCTCTGTCCTATCATAAGAAACACACATATAAAAAAATACATTTTAAAACATTCATTAATAAAATAACATATTCTTTCAAAATAGCGAATTGGCTAGCCAGGTAATATTCATAATTTATTTTATTTTTCCTGTTACATTTTTATTCTATGCATAATTGCAGGCTAAGAAGCTTGACAATTAATTGTAGCCTACAACAAAGGAGATTCTCAATGACTATATCATGAAAACAGCAGTATATAAGCGTGTTTTTTTAGAAAGAAGGGTTGACACATCTCTCCCTAGAATATCTAGGCTCTTATTTTTTATGTATCACCCATTATTACAACTTGTGTGCTTTTGGCTGATTAGGTAGGGATACAGGATAATGGAAGAACGTAGCCTAATTTACAAATATTTATGACAAAGCATGGAAGGAAAAGGGTTTAGCTTTCAAAACTGCATTATTTTAATATAAAACTCGAACGCCAAATGGCTTGGCCATTTGATGGATCTAGTGTTAAGATAAATGAACCCAGACAGGCATATGTACATTCTGTTCATGCGAAAAGATTCTGGAAAGATCAGTGCTCTCTACTGGGTAAGTGAATAAATACATACATGTATATAGGTGCAGGTCATAAAATTTGAATATCATCAAAAAGTTGTATATTATATTCATTCATTACACACAGAGTGAAATATTTCAAATGTTTAATTCTTTTAATTGTGATGATTATAACTGACAACTAATGAAAATCCCAAATTCAGTATCTCAGAGAATTTGAATATTACTAAAGACCAATACAAAAAGGTGGAGGAGTTTAAGTATCTAGGGGTCTTGTTCACGAGTGAAGGAAGGATGGAACGGGAGATTGACAGACGGATCGGTGCAGCTTCTGCAGTAATGCGGTCAATGTATCGGTCTGTCGTGGTGAAATTTGGAGAAGGCATTCGACTGTGTCCCTCGCGGCATCCTGTGGAGGGTGCTTCGGGAATATGGGGTCCTGGGTCCTTTGCTAAGGGCTGTCAGGTCCCTGTACGACTGAAGCAGGAGCTTGGTCCGCATTGCCGGCAGTAAGTCAGACTTGTTCCCTGTGCATGTTGGACTCCGGCAGGGCTGCCCTTTGTCACCGGTTCTGTTCGTAATTTTTATAGGCAGAATTTCTAGGCGCAGCCAGGGTGTCAGGTTTGGGGACCACACGATTTCGTCTCTGCTCTTTGCGGATGATGTTGTCGTGTTGGCCCCTTCTAACCAGGACCTTCAGCATGCACTTGGACGGTTTGCAGCCGAGTGTGAAGCGGTGGGGATGAAAATCAGTACCTCCAAATCCGAGGCCATGGACCTCAGTCGGAAAAGGGTGGCTTCCCCACTTCAGGTTGGTGGAGAGTGCCTGCCTCAAGTGGAGGAGTTTAAGTATCTAGGGGTCCTGTTCACGAGTGATGGAAGGATGGAACGGGAGATTGACAGACGGATCGGTGCAGCTTCTGCAGTAATGCAGTCGATGTATCGGTCTGTCGTGGTGAAGAAAGAGCTGAGCCGCAAGGCGAAGCTCTCGATTTACCAGTCAATCTACGTTCCTACTCTCACCTATGGTCATGAGCTTTGGGTCATGACCGAAAGGACAAGATCCCGGATACAGGCGGCCGAAATGAGCTTTCTCCGCAGGGTGGCCGGGCGATCCCTTAGAGATAGGGTGAGAAGCTCGGTCACCCGGGAGGAGCTCAGAGTAGAGCCGCTGCTCCTCCACATCGAGAGGGGTCAGCTGAGGTGGCTTGGGCATCTTTTTCGGATGCCTCCGGAACGCCTTCCTGGGAAGGTGTTCCGGTCCTGTCCCACCGGGAGGAGACCCCGGGGAAGACCTAGGACATGCTGGAGGGACTATGTCTCCCGGCTGGCCTGGGAACGCCTCGGTGTCCCCCCGGAAGAGCTAGAGGAAGTGTCTGGGGAGAGGGAAGTCTGGGCATCCCTGCTTAGACTGCTGCCCCCGCGACCCGGCCCCGGATAAGCGGAAGAAGATGGTATGGTATGGTATGGATTTATTAATATGAATTGATAAGTCAAAATACATGAAATACACTGCAGCGGTCAAATATTTGCTCAACACTCGAGCTTCCACAAAATATTAGTATGTTGTCTTCATGAAACATTTCATTTGTCTTGAATGTCAAGCAATTCTCAAAATCATGTCAGACCATTTAATTACAATATCTGATTACTGTATTACAGGAGCCATAGGAAAGAATCCTTCCAAACGGGATGCCACTGATGAGGCTGTCCAGAACCAGGTCCCCAGGTACCAGAAAGGGGCAGCTGACTGTGCAGGTGGGAGATGTTGCGGCAGTACAAGGGACCTGCCGTGAATATGAATGACATCTCCAGCACAACCAATTTTGTTGCTAAGCTGCAGTACTGTATTTCTTTTTATTTCTTTTTTTACAGCTGGTATGTACAGTGTTTTTATTAAAAAAATTTATTTTGGTTGAAAATGTTAAAAGAATCTGTGTATAAGCCGCAGTTTATAAACAGGAAATAACTGAAGTCTGGGCATCCCTGCTTAGACTGCTGCCCCCGCGACCCGGCCCCGGATAAGCGGAAGAAGATGGTATGGTATGGTATGGATTTATTAATATGAATTGATAAGTCAAAATACATGAAATACACTGCAGCGGTCAAATATTTGCTCAACACTCGAGCTTCCACAAAATATTAGTATGTTGTCTTCATGAAACATTTCATTTGTCTTGAATGTCAAGCAATTCTCAAAATCATGTCAGACCATTTAATTACAATATCTGATTACTGTATTACAGGAGCCATAGGAAAGAATCCTTCCAAACGGGATGCCACTGATGAGGCTGTCCAGAACCAGGTCCCCAGGTACCAGAAAGGGGCAGCTGACTGTGCAGGTGGGAGATGTTGCGGCAGTACAAGGGACCTGCCGTGAATATGAATGACATCTCCAGCACAACCAATTTTGTTGCTAAGCTGCAGTACTGTATTTCTTTTTATTTCTTTTTTTACAGCTGCTATGTACAGTGTTTTTATTTAAATTTTTTATTTTGGTTGAAAATGTTAAAAGAATCTGTGTATAAGCCGCAGTTTATAAACAGGAAATAACTGAAGTCTGGGCATCCCTGCTTAGACTGCTGCCCCCGCGACCCGGCCCCGGATAAGCGGAAGAAGATGGTATGGTATGGATTTATTAATATGAATTGATAAGTCAAAATACATGAAATACACTGCAGCGGTCAAATATTTGCTCAACACTCGAGCTTCCACAAAATATTCGCCCCGAATCAAGATCGAACATCGGTTTTGATTCTCCCGCCACAGGGGCGGTTACTTTTCACTCTCGTGAGTAAAACCCATACTTATTGGCTCTTCATTGGCATGGGGACCTTTTGGATGAATCTCTTTGTTTTCGCTGTCCAATGAAGAAGGGCATACTCTAACCTCTTCCCATTTGGGGTTACTCTCGGTCATAGATCAATAGGTTCTTGAATACAGGTGTGGAATCTTAACCAGGTTACAATAATTTACATTCTATTGTCCTAACCTAGACTAGAACATCAGGGGGCTGGAGACAGAAGGTCTCTTCCTGCTGTATAGGGGGCAGTTTCATTTGTATGTTAATTGTGGGGTTTTAATCCTGTCTCTCTATCTGAGCCAGGTCTGAAGTCTGAGTGAGTTTGGCTGAGTGTACTGTATGGAGTTTTAAATTTAGATGGTTATTGTATTCAATCATATTTCCCTAACCTGGCTGCAGCATACATTTTAATAAAACAAAAACATAAAAATACATGGTTATTAAATTAGCATTATTTAAACTTCATTCATCTCAACACTAGCTAGATAACGGTTATGCCTTAAGTTGTGAAGCCAAGTACTTCACAATGACTTTTCTGTTGCTTTACTGTCTGGGTAGTAATAGTACCCATGTTATATGGTTTTAGGGAACATGGTTGTGTGTATGGCCTGGTAACTAAACATCCAGCAAAAAGCAGCCTGTTTTAGAATTCAGTGAAACATGCTTTTTCCCTGGCAGTCATGTCACCTCTCTTCCCCACAGTTGTCCCTATCTGTACTCTCTTGCTATCAATGTATGCCATGTTTGACATCCCAGTTTAGTTGGTTTGACTCACCTGTTACTGCACAGTACATCATCTCCAGTGCATTGTTCTAAAGTAAGTATTCCCAAATCACACGCATGCATTTCATTGTCAAATGTATTACAAAGAACACTTATTAAGAATAACAAATATTCCTTAGGTATTGAAATGCCACCTAATCAATTACATAAACATATGTTGCCTGTGTTTACAGAGACGGTGTTCCATCCAATTATGGATCTATTAGGCTTCCTCACATCTCTGGGGTTGAAGGACAGAACCCTGGGCAAACACTTTCATATACATTCCACTACAAGTCAGGAGGATCATCATCACACAAGCCAACTTCCTGGACATACATATTTGAGTCATTGGCCCTTTGGATGGTCAACAAGAACTTTGCAGAGGTTTCTGCTCAGTGACATTGAACCAGAGAAGCTCTTCAATTCCCCAATCCTTTCCAAACAAGAGACTGCTCACTTAAATCTCATGACGGTGTTTTTTATGACTCACACAACTACTTCTGATTTTTAGCAGGATGCATTGGCC
Source organism: Esox lucius (assembly GCF_011004845.1). NCBI lineage: Eukaryota > Metazoa > Chordata > Actinopteri > Esociformes > Esocidae > Esox > Esox lucius. The sequence continues at coordinate 563,309 of NC_047572.1, read as the reverse complement.
ACACAGAATCAACACTGTCTTCACAACTATGGAACTTAAATGATTAGAATCAACTAACAGGCATGGGGGTCTATGATGTAAATAGTCAAGGCAGTGTCTTGTTGTTATACTGTTTAGAGATGTTAATACAATTCCTAATGTTGTCAATTAAACCGTTCCAGATTAGAGTGTGGCACCAGGTGTCTTCAATATTGAACCTTTTCACAATATTCTAATTTTGCATTAGTTGTCAGTTATAATTATCCTGAAATAGGGGCCAGCTCTCTCTGTGCATTGCTCCTGAATATTGAACACAGTAGAAGCAGTCCCCAGGTGTTGCTATGTAAGAACAACCTTTTGGCATCTTTATCCTGAGACTTAATTCTGTCTGCTACACATCTTTAGATATCAAGAGAAAAGAGGGTCTTCATGCCAAGGGGTACATGTTCTCTCTAAATCTGAGGAAAAAACTTTTGAAAAAGTAATTTAGAAGCAAGAAAATGGCACTCGTTCACCATTAAACATTTCTATACATACCAAAGTTAAAATGGTATATTTTTGCCATCATCAAAATGATCATACAAAGACAACGTGCAAACATGTATAGGATACTTTGGGTCAGTGATAGCCAACAGCTTGTAGTCTTAATGAAGGAGTGTCTCAGTAAAGGTACCTGTTGGATTGATAACAAAAAAAATAATCACACAAACATGCAACCAATATCGAAGTCTCGGACCGCAATGTAAAAGTCAAGAGATATGCAATACAATAATATGTAAGATGCTTGTGTATAGAACACAGGTTACTGTAGCCTTTTAACCAAAGGTGGTAAAAGTACTTCCCCATGTTTCATCAGAGTACTTGACTTGGTTCACTGCTTTTTACTATGACTAGGCTAAGAAGTGTAAGGGTTGTTACTCCACTGGATCTCCCTTTGCTACCTCACCAGGCTGTGTGGCCAAAGATGCTCCTGCAGTCTAGGCCAGTTCCTCCAGTGCACATGTATTGCTGAGGCATGGGTTTGAACTTTGAACATGTCCCATTACTCTTTGAGCAAGAAATTACTTTTACCAATTTTCTGTTTAATAAAGCATAATGATGGGGTCATAACAGTAAACGTAGTTCAGGAACTGTAATTAAAAAACAAAAACATCTTTCAAGAAGATGTTCTATTTCTGAAGTTCACTGATGATTTAACTAAGGTACTGTATTCAAATGAGATTAATCCCAGCCCTGGTGGGTATGTATTTCCTGAGAATGGAGAAGATGTTAAATAGGATGATGTGACTGACACCAGGAACTCCTTTTTACAGCACTGTGACCCCTGTGGATACTCTACAGAAAAAGAGAAAATAAAAAGTAATAGGTAAAGTAAAGAAACAAGGTAATGTCTTCTGAAGACCAAGATAATGACACAAATACAGGTATTGCCAATAAGTTAGTGAGCAGATCATGGATTTCTAAAAAGCATTGTATACAGTACAGGTTACACCAAGGGATAATTTAACATGCTGGACTAATGGGCTCAATCCAGTCAAATTTGGATTGCAGTGTTTACCAGTACCTTCAGTGGTTAATTATCTCACATTCTGATTTTGGGTACCCGGATGCAAAGTCACATTATCAGGGTGCCCCTGGCCAAAAGTATATTTACCTATATTATTTAGGAACTATGTCCTTTAGTAAACTAAACATGTATTAACATTTTATTAAAGTACAATTTAAATAGGAATACTATACTTTTCTTAAAATTTACTCACTTTACATTACATTAGAAACAGAATTTTAGTACAAAATATTCCTGATTTATTTCAAAAACATTAATGATAATATGAAAAATAAACGTATAAAATGTACTGAGGGAAATTGTTTCTTTAAATCTCTTGGTTAGTTCTAATCAAACAGACGTCCAAGTGCTGCATTAGCGCCGTCATTTATGGCGTCTTCTATCACTGTTGTAAAGACGGCGTTTGTGTTGCCGTTCACCAATCAGGAAACGCCTACATACTTCCGGGTCACAATTTCATTTAAAAACAATACTTCACATTAAATGTATTTAGATGGTATGTGTGCTGTATTTTATTAGCTATGTATTATATATATAAAATATATGAATAATTATAATAATATGTACACAATTTTAATATATTATCTTTTAGGCAGTCTTATTGTCAATGTAATATGAAGTCAAAAGACACTCAAAATATTAAATAATGATACTTTCTGGAGTTTTTACGCAGTATTAAACAGGAAACTGGTGAAAGAAAGGGGGGAGAACAATGGACAGTGGGCTCTATTAGAATCTACGCTGCAGCCAGTATTGAACACAAAGTGCGCCGATCTCTGGAATTATGGAATTGTATACAATTAACAATATATTTTAAAGTACTCATAAAATAGAGAATACTTCAACTTCAGACATTATGGGATTTCAGAACTAATTTTAAGTCAGTTTTGGAAGGAATTCTTGTATATTTTTTGTTTCACCTTTAATCGATATTATGGTTTAAAATCTGATGTAATCACAACTTCACATAGCACACTGATCTAAAATAGGCTACAGTGCTATGAAGAATTATTGGCACCCTAGGGAAATATATGAGTAAAAAATGATCAGCTTGATCTTACTCTGGATAATGTTTAATTGGGTTAAACATTTTCAAAAGAAACATTTGTAATCTACAAAGATAAATTATTGTCAAACCTGTATTTAGTCTTTTGTGCCCCCTTCATATGACAAGATAAAAGCTCTGAGTCATTTCCTATGTTTGATTAGGTGGGTGAACACAGGAAGGGATTTTTGACAATTTCTCTACACAGAAAACTATTATGATCCTTCAGAGAGTTTGGTTCTCGCTTGTGGACTTTCCTTTTCAGCCCACCCCACAGGTTTGTGCAGGGGACTGCAATAGACCATGCTAAATGCTTGATTCTATGGTCATTGTATACTTTCATCTAGATTGGGAAGTATGTTTTCAAATAGCAAAACATTTTTAGGTTCTATGCAGAGGCAGGCAGGTTTTTCTTACTTTATGGAGTCCATGTTGCTGGGGAGTAGGAGTGAGTTGATATTTGGAGGAGGGGGGGGGCATTTACAATAAAATAAATTACATTGTATTAAATTGTATTATTATTGGCTGGGACCAATTTACCTGCGTGCCACGCCCTTACCATGTTTCCATGGACCCTAACACTAATAAGGTTCCAGGCCTTTGAAAGTAAGACAGCACACATGTGCTTAATGTGCTTACACTTGTGATTTGGTGACAGTAGAGGCTGTCTTCTTGCAACCCTTCCCAATTACCTTTTTTTTGAGTCGGTGGTGTCTAATACTTAGATAGATGATGACTTCAATATCTAACCAATTTTTGAAACTCTCAAACAGTTATCTGGGAAAACATTTTTCTAACCTTTCTTTTTTGGAAAACAAAAGCATTCTCGTCCAAGAAAAGCAGTCACAGCACCAGTTCTTAAAAAAAAATATGTATTACCCTAATAGTGGAGATGGGTATTTTCAGATGTGTAGCAGACTTTTTGTAGCCATTGCCTGTTTTGTGATTTTTTTAGGATATATTTTCTGATATATAAAATGTATCAAAAACTGATTATTCTTGGGATAATGATTGACTCAATTAAAGGCTAGATTGAAATAATATTTTGTGTTTAAGATTAAGCTGGAAACAAAATAATTTGCAATCATATTTAACTTGGGTGCAATTACTGGTGCTGGTCATATAAATAGAATATCATCAAAAAGTTGATTTATTTCAGTAATTCCTTTCAAAAAATGAAACTTGTATAATGTATACATTCATTCCACACAGACTGATATATTTCAAGTGTTGATTTCTTTTAATTGTGATGATTATAACTGACAACTAATGAAAACCCCAAATTCAGTACCTCCGAAAATTTGAATATTGTGAAAAGGTTCAATACTGAAGACACCTGGTGCCACACTCTAATCAGCTAATTAACTCAAAACACCTGCAAAGGCCTTTAAATGGTCTCTCAGTCTAGTTCTGTAAGCTACACAATCATGGGGAAGACTGCTGACTTGACAGCTGTCCAAATGACGACCATTGACACCTTGCACAAGGAGGGCAAGACACAAAAGGTCATTGCTAAAGAGGCTGGCTGTTCACAGAGCTCTGTGTCCATGCACATTAATAGAGAGGCAAAGGGAAGGAAAAGATGTGGTAGAAAAAAGTTTACAAGCAATAGGGATAACCGCACCCTAGAGAGGATTGTGAAACAAAACCCATTCAAAAATGTGGGGGAGATTCACAAAGAGTGGACTGTAGCTGGAGTCGGTGCTTCAAGAACCACCACGCACAGACGTATGCAAGACATGAGTTTCAGCAATCGCATTCCTTGTGTCAAGCCACTCCTGAACAAGACACAGCGTCAGAAGCGTCTCGCCTGGGCGAAAGACAAAAAGGACTGGACTACTGCTGAGTTATGTTCTCTGATGAAAGTAAATTTTGCATTTCCTTTGGAAATCATGGTCCCAGAGTCTGGAGGAAGAGAGGAGAGGCACATAATCCACATGGCTTGAAGTCCAGTGTAAAGTTTCCACAGTCAGTGATGGTTTGGGGTGCCATGTCATCTGCTGGTGTTGGTCCACTGTGTTTTCTGAAGTCCAAAGTCAACGCAGCCATCTACCAGGATGTTTTCGAGCACTTCATGCTTCCTGCTGCTGACCAAATTTATGGAGATGCAGATTTCATTTTCCAACAGGACTTGACACCTGCACACAGTGCCAAAGCTACCAAGGACCATGGTATCCCTGTTCTTAATTGGCCAGCAAACTCGCCTGGCCTTAATCCTATAGAAAATCTATGGGGTATTGTGAAGAGGAAAATGCGATACTGTGACAACTGCGCCCTCTGCTGCTTCACCTCCCCCTGCAGCAGACAGGCTCCAGCGTTTGACGTCACCGGCCTTCTGACACCACCGCCCATCTCATTATACATTTCACCTGTGTCTTGTTTAGCGCACCTGGTTCTCATCCTCATCATTCCCCCCTGTATATACGTTCCCTCTGCTTCCCCGTCTTTGTGTGTTATTGTCTCTCTGTTAAGAAGAGCATTGTTACGCTTCGCCATTTGTTGTCACTATTATTAAAGAAAACACAAATAAGTATCGCTTCGTTCTCCTGCTCCTCCTTTTCCACTCGAAGCCGTGACAGAATAACACACCCAAAACAAGAAAATGGAGCAACAAGGAGCCGAAGGCGAGGCCGGTGTTGCGGAAGCAGTCAAGGTACATTCGACCATGTTGGCCAGCCTAGGCGCCGCAATGGAAACTGTGTTGAAAGCGGTGCAGCGCCTAGAGCTGAGCCAGCAGAACCCTGCAGCACCGGCCGTATTTCCGCCTCCCCAGGTTGTGTCGCCCAGCGTGGGGGCGATGCACATCCCGCTGCCCAGGGATTACAACGAGACGGCGGACCGCTGCCAGGGTTTCCTGCTACAAGTGGACATTGCGCTCCAGGCGATGCATCCTGCTCCGACAGATGCCCAGAAGATCTCCTCGCTCGTCTCCTGCCTGTCCGGGAAAGCCCTGGAGTGGGCCACCGCCGTTTGGAACACCGAGCAGCCCACCCAGGGCAGCTACGCCGATTTCATCCGCCGCTTCCGAACCATGTTCGACCATCCTCACGAAGGGAGAGAGACGGGTGAACGGCTGTTCCATCTACGGCAGGGGACGAGATCGGCGCAGGAGTTCGCACTGGAGTTCCGGACCCTGGCAGCGGGTTCGGAGTGGAACGAGCGGGCTCTCATCGACCACTATTGATGCAGCCTTTGCGAGGACGTCCGGAGGGAGCTGGCTTGTCGGGACGTGTCCCTCTCCCTCGACCAATTGGTAGACATATCCATCCGTCTCGACAACCTGTGGCTGCCCGAGGACGTCCCGGAAGAGGCCCGCCCATTCCGCCCTGTCAACCTGACACCGCCGTCCCCATGGACCTGGGGGTGGCTGCGCTCCCGAGCAGAGGTCGAGGAGGACAGGTGCGGAGTGCCTCCAAAAGGAGACAAGGCCGTACCAGCGCACCACATCACACCTCCCTCCCCGAGTCGAGAGGCGACAGGCATGGCACTTCCACGTCACCCCAGGTTGCACATGCCCATTCACCACTTGCCTCTCCTCTCTCTCTGTGCACTGTCCCTGTTGAGTTCCCCGGTTTTCCGTTGCTTTCCCAGTGTAAGGCGCTGGTAGATTCAGGCGCAGCTGGGAATTTAATGGATAAGTCCTTTGCTCTACGCTCGCGCATTCCCCTTCAAGTACTTGCCACCCCCCTACCCGTGAGAGCTTTGGACAACTGGCCACTAGGGTCGGGTTTGGTCACCCAATGCACTATCCCTCTCCTTATGGTCACCAGCGGCCGACACAGCGAAACCCTCTCCTTTCATGTTATCGACTCGCCCACGTTCCCTGTTGTTTTGGGTTTCCCCTGGTTGTCCCTACATGACCCCGTTATCTCCTGGTCTAGTCAGGGTCTTTCGGGGTGGTCGCGGAAGTGTCATGGTAGGTATTTGGGTTTTTCCGTTGGCTCGACCTCGATGGAGAGTCCAGACAGTGCTCCCGCCGTGCCAATTCCCCCCGAATACGGGGACTTGGCTGCGTTTTTTTCCAAAGCCAAGGCCACTGTATTACCTCCACACAGGCCGGGGGATTGTGCAATAGACCTCATTGACGGAGCCGCACTCCCTAGGGGTCACATGTATCCACTGTCCTGTACCGAAACGGAGGCCATGGCCGCGTACGTTAAGGAAGCACTGGAACAGGAATTACATTAGGCCCTCCAAGTCACAGGTCTCCTCGAGTTTCTTTTTTGTGAAAAAGAAGGACAGTGGTTAGCGCCCGTGCATCGATTACCGGGTGCTGAACAAGATCACCATTCCGTTCCGCTACCCTCTCCTTTTGATCTCTGCAGAGATTGGGGAGGATGCACGGGGCCCGCTTTTTCACCAAATTAGACCTCAGGAGCGCTATAACCTGGTATGTATCCGGTAAGGGGATGAGTGGAAAATAGCCACAACACCACATCCGGCCACTATGAGTATTTAGTAATGCCGTACGGTTTGATGAATGCTCCATGAGTCTTTCAATCCTTCGTCAACGATGTGTTCCGGGACATGTTGTGCGAGGGCGTGGTGGTGTATATCGATGACATCTTGATAAACACAACCACCCATGCTGAGCATGTCTTGTTGGTACGCAGGGTGTTTGTTAGACTGCTGGAGCATGACCTGTACAAGCCGAGAAGTGTCTGTTTTTCCAGTCGTCTGTGTCCTTCCTGGGGTATCGTTTTTCCAGCACAGGTGTGGCTATGGAGGAGCATCACATTGACGCCGTGCTTAATTGGCCGACCCCAACCACGGTGAAGGACGTGCAACGATTTTTAGGCTTCTCAAATTACTACAGGAGGTTTATACGGGGCTTTAGCCAGGTAGGCGGCTCCTATCACCTCCCTTCTGAAGGGGGGGGGGCGACCGGGTTGCGGTGGACCGCGGAAGTGGAGTGGGCATTTGTGGAACAGAAACATTGTTTCACCACCGCTCCGGTCCTGGCCCATCCCGACCCGTCGCTCCAGTTCATCATGGAGGTGGACACGTCTGACTGTGGGCTCAGTGCCATCCTCTCCCAACGGACGGGGAGTCATAACACGCTCCGTCCCTTTGCCTTCTTCTCCCAGAAGCTCAGTGCGGCGGAGCGGAACTATGACATAGGTGATCGTGAGCTGTCACCCTTTCCTCGTCTGGACGGACCACCGAAACCTGGAGTACATCCGGGCAGCGAGGAGGCTGACCCCTCGCGAGGCAAGGTGGGCTATGATGCTCCCGTTCTCTTGGCGTCGTGCATCATGGCGCCGGTGGTGTGGGAACGGGACGTGGACGTTGGTAGAGCGCAGCGCGCCCTGGCCGGTAAGTACTGGTGGCCCACTTTAGCCAAGGACGTGAGGGTGTACGTCTCTTCCTGCTCGGTGTGCGCCCAGAGTAAGGCACCCCAACACCTGCCTATGGGTAAGTTGCACCCCTTTCCCATTCCACAACGACCATGGTCCCACCTGTCAGTTGACTTCCTCACTGATATTCCCCCTTCACAGGGCCATACCACCATCCTGGTCGTTGTGGATCGGTTCTCAAAGTCCTGCCGCCTCTTGCCTCTGCCCGGCCTTCCTACTGCCCTACAGACCGCAGAGGCCCTATTCACACACGTCTTCTGGCACTATGGGGTGCCCGAGGACATTGTGTCTGACCGAGGTCCCCAGTTCACGTCCAGGGTGTGGAAGAGTTCATGCCTTGGGCGGAATACGCCCTCAACTCTCTGCACCACTCCTCCACGGGCATGTCACCCTTCCAGTGCGTGCTGGGATACCAGCCGGTTCTGGCACCCTGGACGCCGAGCCGGACCGGTACCCTTGCGGTGGATGACTGGTTCCGGCGGGCAGTGGGCACATGGGAGGCTGTGCAGGCTCGACTCCGGCTCGCTGTTCGCCGCCAAAAGATCTTTGCGGACCGCCACCGCAGGGAGGCCCCGGTATATCGTCCAGGCGACCGGGTCTGGCTCTCGTCCAAGGACCTGCCCCTCCACCTGCCCTGCCGGAAGCTGGCCCCGCGGTTTGTGGGGCTCTTTAAAGTCCTGAGGAGAGTCAACGAGGTGACGTATCGTTTGCGCCTTCCCCCCGACTACCGTATTAACCCCTCGTTTCATGTGTCTCTCCTCAGGCCGGTGGTGTGAGGTGCGGGAGGTTCCTCCCCCACCTCTGGACATCGAGGGAGCCCCTGCGTACTCCGTCCGCTCCATCATTGACACAAGGTGCGGGCAGGCTGCTTCACCTCCCCCTGCAGCAGACAGGCTCCAGCGTTCGATGTCACCGGCCTTCTGCCACCACCGCCCATCTCATTATACATTTCACCTGTGTCTTGTTTAGCGCACCTGGTTCTCATCCTCATCATTCCCCCCAGTATATATGTTCCCTCTGCTTCCCCTGTCTTTGTGTGTTATTGTCTCTCTGTTAAGAAGAGCATTGTTACGCATCGCCATTTGTTGTCACTATTATTAAAGAAAACACAAAGAAGTATCGCTTCGTTCTCCTGCTCCTCCTTTTCCACTCAAAGCTGTGACAGATAAGCCAGACCCAACAATGCAGAAGAGCTGAAGGCCACTATCAGAGCAACCTGGGCTCTCATAACACCAGAGAAGTGCCACAGACTGATCGACTCCATGCCACGCCGCATTGCTGCAGTACTTCAGGCAAAAGGAGCCCCAACTAAGTATTGAGTGCTGTAAATGCTCATAATTTTCATGTTCATACTTTTCAGTTTGCCAACATTTCTAAAAATCCCTTTTTTGTATTGGTCTTAAGTAATATTCAAATTTTCTGAGAGATACTGAATTTGGGATTTTCATTAGTTGTCAGTTATAATCATCACAATTAAAAGAAATAAACATTTGAAATATATCAGTCTGTGTGTAATGAATGAATATAATATACAAGTTTCACTTTTTGAATGGAATTACTGATATAAATCAACTTTTCGATGATATTCTAATTATATGACCTGCACCTGTATATCTGGGGTGTTCGATATACTTTGGAAAGTTGGTAAAAACAATATTCTCTAAGGAATGGATATTATTACTGTTGTATGTTACTGAATCCTTACTCATTTGAAGGAACACATTATCTGGACTTGTACCTTGATTGAGGTCACAGGCACCCAAGCTGCCTCCAGGTTAGGTCACAGGCACCCAAGCTGCCTCACAGGCACCCAAGTTGCCTCCATTAGCTAGGCTTTAGAGAGCCAAGCTAATGGCCCAGAATACAAAGCAGCAGTTATGAATGATCCAGAATAGAATGGAATCTACTTTTAATAGCACAAACATTCCTTGTAAATATTTTACAATGTCCAATAGGTTAGTTTGACAAGGTATAGTACAAACGCACACAAAAACATGTTGCTCATTCAGGCAAAATAAATGTTATAAACAAATTTCAAAATGTCTGAAATACAACTTTTCTATATTTAATGAGTACTCATATATTGTTATATATTGTTAATTCCATAGAGATTCACGATCGGCGGGCTTGGTGTCCCAAACTAGCTGCAGCGTGGATTCGAATAGGGCCAACTTTCCATATATATTAATGTTTTAATGTATACATATTATTATAATTATTTATATATTTTATATACAATATATAGCTAATAAAATACACCACATATACCATCTAAAAACATTTAAAATGAAGTATTTAAAAATAAAAAAATCGTGCCCCCGAAGTATGTAGGCGTTTCCTGTTTGATGAACGGTGTCACAAACTCTGTCTTACAACAGCTAATGCAGTATGGGGGGTGGATTAAGCGACCTACCGTCAACTTGCTCCCATTTAACGTCGCCGTGAGCGAATCTCTTTGGCTGAACTTTGCCGTCAGTGATACATTTTGCTTTACTTCACGTGAATGAATCTCTTATGCTTTACGTCGCTGTTAAAAGTTTTGTTTGTGCTGATGCAGCATTTATAGACATTTAATTTTAGCTGTCACCAGCCCCACAACCTGCTCCAAACTGCCTCAAAATAGGCTCAATCATGTATGCTCTGTTTGTGCCGCTGAAAGGTTTGTTTGTGCTGCTATAGTTTTTGGTACATACCTACATTCCTACTGGATAGCACACTGGCTATACTCTCTTTCCACTATAGCTCTGTAACTATCTGTAAGAAAGCAGTTGCAAAAACAAACCTTTATCAGCACAAAAGGAGCACTAATGATTGAGACTATTTTGAGTGAATTTGACCTATGAAATATTATTTCATATCTAAAAGATGAAAGCAGCACAAAAATTATAACGGCACAAACGATTGAGCCTTTTTGCCCTAGTTTTGAGTAGGGTGGGGCCAATTTTTGCGCCGTTAAAATACCTTCAATCGTTTGTGCTCCATTTGTGCTGCTGTAATGTTTTTGATATTAGTCCTAAAGAGCATTTTATAGGTCATTACTATGTCACTCCAACATGCTACAAATTCACAAAATGCTCAATCGTTTGTGTTCCGTTTGTGCTGGTTAAAATATAGTTTTTGCAACTTTCTTACCAAAACTGTCATGACAGAGCTATAGTGGAAAGAGAGTAAAGCCAATGCGCTATCCAGTAGAATATTTGGTTATGGACCAGAAACTGTACCAGCACAAACGACTGAGCCTATTTTGAATCAATCTGGAGCAGGTTGGGCGGCTGGCACAAACTACACTTTTAATGCACGAACAATTATTTCGGGTGAATTTGAAGTGTGTTGGGGGACTGAGTAATCTCCAGTGAAATATTCTTCAATGTCAAAAAAATTATAGCAGCAAAAAAAAAATATTTAACAGGACAAACCAGCACAAACGGACCACAAAAGATTGAGTCAGTTTGGAGTTTGGTGGTTGGTGACATCTTCAACTATAATCAATGGTCTAATATTAAAAACACGGGTGTAGCAAAAACTAATCTTTTAATGGCACAAACCAGCACAAATGAAGCACAAACAAAGGAGAGTATTTTGACTCATCCCAGCAAGCAACAAGACAGTGGCCCACCGGCGGCCCACTAGCTTTTTGCTATATATATAAAAAAAAAAGTTTAGAAAGATGGCACTCCTACACCGTATGTCTGGTGAATTCACAGAGACATCTATCGAGAAAAATACTTACATTGAAATACCGAGCTCCAGCTCTATACACTCTACAGGGTGTTGGAGGGTTCATGGGAGTTTGCCCAACCAATCCACATGTGTTTTGTGGATTTGGAGAAAGCATTCGACTGTGTCCCTCGCGGCATCCTGTGGAGAGTGCTTCGGGAATATGGGGTGCTGGGTCCTTTGCAAAGGGCTGTCAGGTCCCTGTACGACCGAAGCAGGAGCTTGATCTGCATTGACGGCAGTAAGTCAGACTTGTTCCCGGTGCATGTTGGACTCTGGCAGGGCTGCCTTTTGTCGCCGGTTCTGTTCGTAACTTTTATGGACAGAATTTCTAGGCGCAGCCAGGGGCCGGAAGGTGTCAGGTTTGGGGACCACACGATTTCGTCTCTGCTCTTTGCAGATGATGTTGTCGTGTTGGCCCCTTCTAACCATGACCTTCAGCATGCGCTGGGACGGTTTGCAGCCGAGTGTGAAGCAGTGGGGATGTGAATCAGTACCTCCAAATCCGAGGCCATGGTCCTCAGTCGGAAAAGGGTGGCTTCCCCACTTCAGGTTGGTGGAGAGTGCCTGCCTCAAGTGGAGGAGTTTCTAGGGGTCTTGTTCACGAGTGAGGGAAGGATGGAACGGGAGATTGACAGACAGATCGGTCCAGCTTCGGCAGTAATGCGGTCGATGTATCGGTCTGTCGTGGTGAAGAAAGAGCTGAGCTGCAAGGCGAAGCTCTCGATTTACCGGTCAATCTACGTTCCTACTCTCACCTATGGTCATGAGCTTTGGGTCATGACCGGAAGGACAAGATCCCAGGTACAGGCGGCCGAAATGAGCTTTCTCCACAGGGTGGCTGGGCGATCCCTTAGAGATAGGGTGAGAAGCTCGGTCACCCGGGAGGAGCTCAGAGTAGAGCCGCTGCTCCTCCAAAGCGAGAGGGGTCAGCTGAGGTGGCTTGGGCATCTGTTTCGGATTCCTCCGGAGCGCCATCCTGGGAAGGTGTTCAGGGCCCGTCCCACTGGGAGGAGACCTTAGCTTAGCTTCAGGCTGGCCTGGGAACGCCTCGGTGTCCCCCCGGAAGAGCTGGAGGAAGTGTCTAGGGAGAGGGAAGTCTGGGCATCTCTGTTTAGACTGCTGCCCCCGCGACCCGGCCCCGGATAAGCGGAAGATGATGATGAAATACCGACCCTATCAGCAATATCAGATGCAGCCCCTCTGGAGTTCTTTATTGCTGGGAATGGCGAAGAATATGTTGATCTAAACAATACTTTGTTGTACCTACGTGTAAAAGTCACTAAACTGGATGGAACTAATATTGATGCCGGAGCACGTGTTGGGGTTAGCCACCCTATTTTCACAAGTGGATATCTCCTTGGGTGATCGTTTAATTAGTCCTAGTAGCAACACATACCCCTACAGAGCCGTTATAGAGAGCATTCTGAATTAAGTATGTCATACATTAAAGACAGTTTTCAGCTGGTTTGTTTTACAAGGATGCCGCAGGTCACATGGATGTTACGGACCCTGCAGGCGAGAACGATGGACTCACGACAAGGGTTGCCTATTCAGCGGATAGTACAACATTTGAAATGATTGGCCCTGTTCATAGCGATATCTTCTTTCAAGAGAAACTTAAGTTAAACAGTGTTGATATAAAGGTTAGTATGGTACCCAGTAAAAAGATGAGTTCTGCCTTATGGTGGTCGGGGATGTGCGTTATCGTTTGCATATATTATCAGCGTCACTATTTGTCAAGAAAGTGTCTGTTTCGCCAGCCATGAAACTTGGACATGCTCAATCGCTACTCTCAACCAATGCCAAGTACCCAATTGAAAGAGTTTGTATGAAGACATTTAGTTTACCGGCTGGGGGTCGTGTTTGCAACCAGGAGAACCTATTTTTAGGACCACTGCCAAAATGTAGTCATCAGATTGATGTTTTACCGGAAGTTACACAAAAAATCTATTTAATTTCAAACATTATAATTTGGAGTTTATGGCCATGTATGTAGATGGTCAGCAATTTCCTAGCAAACCATTCCAACCAAATTACACAACAGGGTCAGCAGTGCGTGAATTTTACCAATTGGCCTTAGCTTCAGGAAAACACCTAAAGGACCAAGCCTTGGCTATTGACAGGTCGGACTTCTTACACGGCTATGTCCTTTATGCATTCAACTGCGCACCCGATGAGGAGTGTGGTCAGCACCTTTCCTTGATCAAGTCGGGGAATGTACGACTTGAGATGAGGTTCAGACAACCACTACCCCACACAATTAATTTAGTTGTTTATTCAATCTTTGACTCCATTATCGAAGTGTCAAACCAGCGACAAGTCATGGTTGACTACTAGGGAGCACTGGCTGGCCACTTACATAACGGACAATGGCATTGGAAGGTTTTATGACAGTTTTGGAAACCCCCTGGAGTTTGCATATTTTCCCAAGTCAATCAATACCTTTCTGAAAACCTGTGAGAATGTGGAATACAGTTCAAAACAAGTACAGGACCTGGTTTCAACCATGTGTGGACAACATTGTGTGTTCTTTTTCTAATGACAAAAGGTCTGAGTTATAAAGATGTTTTTTTATGTTGATGATTTACGAGAAAATGATGCCCTAGTTAACAAAGTTTGTAGCTAAGATGTACCAGAGTAAGCGTGATAAGCAAATGTTTAATTGCCTATAACATGCTCAATCTTGGGAATCGTTTCATTTGTGCCAGGGTTGTTGAAGAAATAGAAAACCAAATCACGTGTGTTTGTCAACTTTATTATTCAAAAATAAAACCATTTGTAAAACCACCAATGTTTACATAGTATTTTTCATACAACATTTATTCAAGGTAAAACATACACTTTGACAATTGACCTTATTCACCGCGCCTCCATCTTGAAATCCAAAACGAGGCTAGGGGGTACACTCTAAACCGGATGTTCATTGACAGAGTGCAGCAGCGGGCGTCTGTCATCATGGCGATACCTGTGTGGACATCAAATCTTCCATGTCTTCCCGAAATAACAGTGGACTATGTCGAAAAAATGGGCCTATAAGGACTGCATGATTCCCCGGGATGTTTTGCTGAAAGGATACAGCAACTGGATCTAGGGATATGTGCACAGCGTGGAAGGTAATGCACAGACGATCACAGCTTTTTTTCTGAAATCAACATTAGTTAACGTTACTTTTAAAGTTAGCTTGTTAGCTAGATAAAACAACAGGACGTGACAACATTACAAGCTGATGCTAAGCATTGTTAAGATATATTAACCACACCAGACTGACTGTTATTTTGAGTGTTAACAAATTATTTTACCGACAGTTTTCTTAGTATGTCACGTTTAATACATCAGACCCAGTCTCAGACCCGGGTAGACTTGAAGTCAATGTGTTTGTATCAAGCGCCCTGTCGCACAACAGTCAAAAATCTTAGTAAAATGGCAGAGTATCTTTTAGCTTTCTCATGTAAATCCATATCAGGCTTTAACAGTATATCGCGAATCCATGAGTCCAAATAATTTAACAAATTGTCTTACATCGCTGCTAGTTGTTTTGGATTCTCGCAGTTTTTCTAACTGATGTTGTGGCACCAGAAAAATTCTGAGCATGCTCCATGTTGTTTAACCCTGTCTCGATGCAATTAGACTGGTTAAGAAGGGAACTGCAACGCTTAGTAACGGCAGTCACTTTTCATTAAATCATCAATGATTAAAAGGTTGTTTTTCTGAATAGGTAGTAGATTGTCATCAAACAGCGATGTTGGTAGACATTCTATAAAAGTAATCTCCATCACCTTCAACATTTCGTCATACAGCAATTGCCAACAGGAATAAACCCAGACGATATTTTGAATTTCTTTGGAGAAAACAACGTCAGCATTATCCAGCAACATCTTCACAAAATATGTTTTACCAGAGTTACTGGGGCCAATAATGACACAGCTGAACGGGTGTTGTAGTCGTGGGTCAAAACCGCTATCCATCCTAGACTGTGGTTTAGTACCCGTAAGACCTTGTGCTGTAATCAGGGAGCAGTACCTGCTTGTTGTACACAACTCTGAAACGCTTAGACACTACTCGGTTTTTCAACGTGAATGTTCTTTTATCTCTAGCAATTGTGTCTGCATTAGCAAGGACGTGATCATCACCCTCGCCCCGTACAAAGTTATCAATCAGTCGTGTTAGAGTCTCCAAGTTAACAATGGTTGTGTTGTAGCTGTTGAGCGTGATGCCTTTTGCTTTGAGACAGGTCAGACCTTTAACGGTTTTGTAACCGTAAGTCTTTGGCCCACCACTAACAAATTGAGCGATGCTGTCACCATCCGGTAACTCACCGGTCAAGTCACCCAAGAATGTCCCCAGTGGGGGCACCCAATCCCCAAGGCGTGTGACAAAGATCACGGAATCAGTGTCTGTGTAGAGTACACATCTATCAAACTTCTCCAAGAGTGAACACAATTCGAGTCTAGCATAAGTGGTTGTGAACGCGGCAATAAAAATGTTGCCGTTACGTGGTTTGATTGGTGTCTGTTTTGTGTAACGCCACTGTACCCTTCACAACAGAGTCTTAGATGAAAGAGAAATAACCAACATCTATTTCACTGGAAAAAAGGTAGTGGCTAAACTCCTCCGGATCTGTAATTAACATTGTGTTCATAAGGTTAGTCCGCTCACCCATCTTACCCCAAAGACTATTTATTGCCAATTTAGCTAAAGATCACCTTGCACTTGTGATGGCAATTTCTAAAATCCAAATAGTTCTGTGAAAATGGTAGGTAAGACAGGAAAAATCAATTGCACAATAAACTGTTTTTAATTAAACTTGCAAGGAGAAAGTATGGAGGTTACAAAGTAACAGTGAATAGTTTCTAAATAAAAACATAATTTTGACAGTATTTATTACACAGGAAAAAGGGGTGTGGTAAGATGCTGCCATCTGTCTCATGTCAAGCAAATACCTTTCCCTTTGTTCTATCCAAGCGTGCCGCACAAGCCCTGAAAAGTGAAGCCAAAACGTCTCGATCGCCCCCTGGTGAGTGGTCCCAGTATAGGTCATAAAGCCCACCCTCCCCATGTTATTCAATGGGACGCGAGACCAACTAAACAATTAAATTACCCTTCAAATATATTTTTTCCGAAGCTGGTTTCTGTCATTTACTGTAGTTTGTATCACGCTAATGTAAATTCAAGAGTTTGTTTTTAAAATAAGTTTGTTTTTAGTTAGTTATTTAATGCTCTAAAAACGGTGGTGTGACGTCGTGATTCACAGCTGTGATTGACAGCTATCTGAGCCGAGGAGCCACTGAATCTTCGGAGGACTGAGGAGATTGGAACTTTACATTTAATCTCTACATTTCTATAATTGATATAATTTCACTCGGACATAATGGGTTGTTCTGCATTACATTGTGCTAACCGATCTGGCATTTCCAATCGATCTTTGAATTTTTTTCGGTAAGTTATATTTATAAGCTATTTAATTAGTAAATAAATGTAATGGGCTAGCTAACGTTAGCTAAAAGACAACAAGCCTCGTTAATAGCCATGTTAATAACTAGCAGGTGATCGTTAGCTAGAAGTTACCAATTATTTTTGTATTAGTCCTATTCTAAATTAAGGTTAAACATGATGTAAGTTAGGCTATAACATATCGTCTAGGTTTAACAAGCAAAGGTTGTACTGTACTTGGACTTGCGATTGATTACGGTATGCGCATTCTGCGAGGGAGAGTGAGGGCAGGGCACAGGGGTGGGGCCGTTGATTTCGCGGCTTTACGGCTTTACTTCCTTCTCGCTACTGCGCATAACTACTGCGCAGAACTGGTCCCAAGATCGCTATCTGCGCAGACGCAAGTCCAAGATGTCAGCGCCGTATCAGGACACTGGTGGCTTCATTTTTCACCAATGGAAAAAAGCGAAAGGGCGTCGTCCATTATTTATACAGTCTATGGTTCAATCACACAAGTCAAATGCTATCTTCCCCCACCTTATCCTTCCTGCCAAATTGTTTACTGTAGTGTTTACCCAAAGGGGCCAACTGACCTTACTCCCCCTGTTGTGTATCTTCTCCTATCCTGTCCTAAAACCCATTGATCTGCATCTGGACAGACAATAGATGCCCCCTATGCAAATACCAGATCCCACACATTCCTCTACCTATCTTAACAGTGGGACTCAGTCCTTTACTCAGTGAGAATACATTGTATAAAGAAATTTCCACAACACACTGTTTACAACAATGTTTTCCTTGTCAAGATGCACATCCTCCTTTTCATGATATTCATGGATATACTGGTCTTTAGCCTCATCGTCAACCATATATGGCGGGAAGCCGCTAGCTTCCTGCTTGTGCTTAAGGAATGTTCTCATGTAATCTGCAAAAAGATCTGATGTCCTGGTGAAATCCCAGACTTCAAATATTTCCACAATGTGATAACCTTTCTCAACAGCCTTAACCAGCTCAATAGAAACCCAGGTACCGGTAAAGATCTGTCTGAATCAGTATGTGAACAATCAGTTACCTGGTTTTCAGACTCTGCACATAATCTACACAATGGAAAGAACAGCTTACCGCCGATCCTGTGCGGTAAAACGGAGTGATAAAGGCCTTTCAGTGGACACACCGTAGCCTTAACAATACCAAAGTAGGTGTCTAGTGTTTTGAAATCTCGAAAGATTATGTCTGGATGCCCAATCGGATAAGTCTTTGTCTTGTTGCAGAATGGGTAAAGACTACAGACATCGTTATACTGAATAGTCTCCCCTTCTCAAGCCATAAACTTCAGATGAATCGCATTAGTATGACCGCCAAAAAGAGCATCCCGAGGATTCAAGGCGCTCATGGAGCATCAAAGGTCTTCAAGAAAGCTTTGTCATCTGTGGATGTGTTTTTAAGCTGATTCCACTCACACTCCCATATGTATTGAACATGTACGTTGTGTTCTTTCAAAGCCTCTAGCTTTGTCAACCATTGCTGGTGCATCAACCCGCACTGAATCTTTGTCACTGGATTGATGCTTGTTGAACAATGACACTTTGGGTGACCGTGCCAGAAACAACCTAGAAATTCATAGACCGTGCTCAACCCATCGCGTTCAGCATAACCATCAACGCAGTAGGCACCGATTTTCACTTCACCCTTTTTCTTGGCGTGCTGTATTGATATATTCTCATCGGAGGCCACATATTCAAGCCACTGGATTGAGCTGTTTGAGAATGTCTTCTGACAACGGTTGTAGTTGTCTGAGGGGACCAATGCAATGGTGTCCTTGGTGAGGAATCTGTTGCAAAAGACTTTCATGCAAGCCGAAGCAATCGTAATTGACCGGAATGGGTCAACACCACCACACTCCAGGAACTCGAGTCTGTAGCACATACAACCCTATCTCAAGATGACCACATCATTCACACAGTAAGCCTTTATTTCATCCTGCATGACAATGGGGTCTGCAGAAACAGTTGCATACCATTGCAAAAACTCATCTTTTTCTTTAGCCATCATGGTATTCACACCATAGTAATGCTGTTCCGGATGGGGGCCAACATAGTTCTCATTCTCCTTGATGTTAAACTTGTAAGGAAAATAACCTTTATCGAATCCTTAAAACCCATAGCACCTGGCAAGTTTGACAGCTTCATAGGTAGGAAGCAATGACTATCAATGTCTCTGATTGAATGTGCTGTCTGTAAAAACCATGAGCTTGCTACCATTAGCAATAAGTGTCGTGCCAATACCATTGTTAGCAAGGTATTGCATCAAGATTTAACCATCGAAACCTTTAGAGTTATGTGCTATAAATGTGTAGGCATTATATTTCGGTTGCTTAAACTTTTTGAAAAAAGCAGCGACACAACCATCTCCGGCTGAACACCACGTCTTGTTATCAAAGCTTATTGCGCATACAAGATTTGCAGTGTGTACACCATTCATTCATTGGCAATTGCCTCGAAATCATAAAATATGTAGCGCTCACTGGGGTCATCGGGCTTGGGAGGGTTTTATAAAACACTGATGATTTATTTCAACCGCCAGATCCACATTACAATTGTGACAAGTTAGCCATGGACCTGTGCGCTTTATAGTTGTTAATACTAACATTGTAATAACGGCCGCAATCGACACAGTATTTCCTCTGGTCACACCTGTTAACCCAACGATCCATGCTTCAAACGTTTATGCTGGCTATAACAAAAATCAGAATAACATATCCGTTTACAGTCAGGGCACTGCTTTGTGTTACGGGGTTGGGTATGACAGTCTTCATGAAGACAGACACTACAGCTATGTTTACAACCATGATCACCACGTGTGTTGAAACCGGTATAGCACCAGTCACAGACATAAGACACACCCAGAAAACCCTTCAGATTCACGATGCCATAGAAATGGTTATCGTGTAAGTACACAAAGACGGTTCTAGGGTGGGTGTTGTGATGGCAATTTCTAAAGTCCAAATAGTTCTATGAAAATGGTAGGTAAGACAGGAGAAATCAATTGCACAATAAACGGTTTAATATACTTGCAAGGAGAGAGTACGCAGGTTACAAAGTAACAGTGGATAGTCTCTAAATAAAAACAGGCAATCGACAGTATTTAAGGACAGGAGAGGAGTGTGACAAATCCTGCACATTCCAGCTCAATAGGACACATTGCCTTTGTTCAATTATAACCTAAACATCACACAAAGGACAGCTCTCCTTCCTCCCATAAATACCTTCTTCAACTCTAAGAGTTCCAACCGAGCCCGAACAGACAATAGATGCCCTGATGAGTTATACAGATAAGGAGATAAAGAGTAACCCTTTCATCAGCTGACAATGATGCCCCCTATGCAAATACCAGATCCCCCACATTCCTCTACCTATCTAAACAGTGGGACTCAGTCCTTTAATCAGTGAAAATACATTGTATAAAGAAATTTCCACAACAGTGTCCTCGCTGTTTTGAAACTTGGTGAAGTGACCATCCCTTGTTCGGTGAAAAACAACAATTTTACACCCTGTCATTTCTTCAAACCGAACAATATCTGTGAATGCCACACAATCATCTAATGCTAAACCAGCGACCGTATGTAATTCACGACCACTAACCAGAGCCTCGGGATATGTGTACTGCGGGTTCAACATACCCATCAAACAAACAGAAAAACATGGAGAATCATTATTCACAGCCACATTTTTTTATTGATAATCTGATCTATCAACAGTGTTTGAGCTTTACGTCACGGGGCACCACCCTCACGGTTTTTGACAATTTGTACCACCAGTTCTAGTGATTCATCAATCATAATCTCAGCATTACTCTGCATAACACTTTCAAGTTAATTACCAAACGTGTGTTCATTATATTCATCTGCTCTCATGATCACATGTACGGGGTCTATCAGAGATTCACCAGTCAACTCAATCTGCAGACGATCACCAGGCCCATGTACAAAGTCTGAAGCTCTAACAATCAAAGTATCCAAGCCTGCCATAATACTTGCGTAGAATGTGCCAAAATCACAAACTTCACCAGTATTTTGTAAATTTATCAACTGTCGTAATTCAACATTGTCAAACGCATTACGCTGTATAACTCTAACATCGCCATCACTGCACTGAGTTTGCATCAGAGAGCTCGAAGGAGTGTCAACTAGATCGTGTGAAAAATGGGGGCTACTAAGCTCGGTTAACAAGCCTTGTATCCATGGGCGAAAATTTAATCTAACTGTTGGGGGGGACAATAAACTTAAAAATTTTCAAGAGCAAGTTTTGAAGGGGACACCAATAATACAGGCACAATTAGGATAGCCTATGTGTACAGAGAGGAAAGCCTTACTTCTATTATTAGTGTAGCATGGAGACGGTTCCATTATCCTTCTTCTCAAAGTTTCTTTCTGGTTCAATGAAAAAGCTGGCTAAATTGACCAAAACATTTTTCAAAACCAATTTTGTTTTTGAAGTTGTTTGTAGTTGTTTACACAATCAAGCCACCGAACTACAATGGAATTTGAACTTAACTTCAACTTTAATTTATTTATATAGCACATTTAATAGCAACGTTGTTGCTTCACATTTATAATTAAAACACATATATAAACTCTTTTAGCATGCCTATGGCAAAATTAAGGCATGACTACACTCTAGACCCTCACACAACTGTAAAGTGAGATCAGTATACAGTAGACATGAAAGACACAATAAAAATAAATTACTATGTCAATGAACAAATAGCCTACTCTTGAACAAAGGAATGAACAAAAAGCTAAGTTAAAAATATAAGTAATGAAAAACAAAGTAATGAAAATGTTAATACGTAAATATTGTGAAAATATAAAAGAAGTGTCCCCATATAAAAGAAACAAAATGATTTTGTAACAAATAAAACTATTAGGTTATAGTCACTCACTGCTATAAAAATATAAAAATAGCTGTAATTTAAATCAAACTTGCATGACAGGATAGGTACTAAACAAAAGTACCAAATGTATTTTTCCTCGTATCACTGGGCCCCACAAACTCTTGGCATATCTTATTTATGTTAAGACTGTCCAGCCTGTCTTTGTGCACATTGCAGACTAACAGGCTGTTAAGTCTGTCTTGGCCCATTGTAGCCCTTAGCCACGTCTTCAGTCTACGCAATGCACTGAAGCTCCTCTCAGCTTCACATGAGGACACTGGCACCACCAACAAAATTCTGACAAGGACCTCAACTTGGTCAAACAACCCCCATACCTCCACTGGCATTCCCCTGAGGACCTCTGCTGCCTCTCCACTGCTGCTACAGGGGTATTTCTGGCGAAAGAGGGGCAACTGTACTGAGAGAGAACCTCTATGCAACTCAGGGTACTCAACTATTGATTCAGTTAACACCCCAGTCAGAAGGACACTCTCTAAGTTTTGCAGAGCCTTTAAACTGTCTTGATTGAAACGGTCACCAAACTGAACATCCACACAATCCAACACTTTAAAGAACTCTGCCCTGTAATGGTCCACTGCTTTACCAGCAAAGCGCCTGGAATTTGATGTCTCAATAGAGTCAACTGATCCAGTGGAGTTAACCAATGCTGTAGCTCTCTCATACAGCTCTAGATAGCTCTTGTCATTTCTCTTTCTCTGAAGGGAGGATTGGACACACTTTACTGCAGCCTGCATGCCAGAGACAGTCTGGGTCTTCTTCTGCAGTGAAATGTTTAAGCACTCAAGCTCTCCAACCACAGCAGAAGCAAGTGTGAGGCCCAACACAGTCTTACCTTTGCTGAAGTGCTCAAATAAGCCACTGGCAGTTGAAGCTGTCCTAGATACACTTTTGGCCTTCTCCTCTAGGCTGCCAAGCACCCGCTCATACTGCCTTAGCACAGCTAAAATAGCAGAATTGCGCACAGTCCACCTGGTCGGACATAGGGGTTTCAGTGTGGTGATGGGTACATTTTCAGATGTTACTATGTTTTCAAACATTCTCTTGAATTTTCCTGACTGGCTAAAAAGGATGCCTAACTGGTGGACCCAAGAAAGGCAGTCTCGGATCATTGGGGAAGCTGAGCAGCCAGCCTGTGTGATTAGATTGACACAGTGTGCACCACAATGTACATAGAGAGCTAATGGCTGCTGCTCCCTCACTATTGCCTGTGCACCGCTGTACTTTCCTGCCATGTTTGCGGCACCATCATAACTCTGCCCACGTAAAGCAGACATGGGCAGATTGAGCCTCAACAGCACATCAGTTACCATTTTAGCAATGCCCTGGCCTGTTGTCTCTGACAAACTGTATAATCCAATAAATTCCTCATGTGGAACAAGGTCATGGTCCACATAGCGCAGACAGACACTTTCCTGCTCAACACCAGAAATATCCTGGGTACCATCAACTACCACAGAAAACTGAACAAGGGCTGGAGACCTAATCTCATTGGCAAAGATTATTGTATTGGCCATAATTTTCAGGATTTCATTCTGTGATTTCGGGCTTGTGTAAGCAATAGTGCGATCTGTTAACCATTTCAATAAAATGGGATCATCCTCTTCTGCCCTAAGTTTCAGGAGCTGATACAGATTCCCACTTTCATCTGTATGACCTCTTAAAGATTGTCCCTGCCTTGCCACATGCCGTACAGAGCTCACAATCTTCTTCAAGCAATGTCTTGCCACCTCCTGCTGTTTACCCCACGCACTTGATAACTGGGCACTGATTGGATTTGAGTGATGTGCACTCACAGTCACATAATGTCGGTGGGCTTGGGAGGTCTGGTGTGCTGTAAATTTTTCAATCGCTTTTTTCCAATTTCTATAGCCTGCACTAATAAAAGCAGCATCAGGTCTATGACCTAAAGAGTACTGATTTGAACCTTTGCTGCAGTAAAAACACAAGACCCCTCTCACTGATGGACTGTAATGTAGCCATGGAAAGTCTTGGTACCATTTCTCTTGAAATGCCAATGACTTATTTTGAAGTATTTGTTTTTCAATACACTGGGGATGTGGTTGATATGGTTTTGTGCAGTCACTGAGATGATCTGAACTAAAAACTATGCTACTGTCCCCTGTGCTGGTGCTGGCAATATCGTCTCCTTGTGCTGCTTTCTCTGGCTCTCTTCCTGGCTCTGACCCTTCCTCTACTCTCACTGTCTCAGGACAGTCTGACTCCTGGAACAGAAGAGGTTTTGCATACTCCTAATAATTACCTTATCCAACCCAATAGCAATAATTCTAAATAAATACTTTTTTTCCTCAATGTTTATTTTTTTATTTTACTAGAAGATTATGAAAACTATACATTATACAGAACAGATAAGAACCCCCCTCCCACCCAACCCCATGTAACAATCAGACCAGAAAACCCCCTGATAATAATAAAAAACAACAATAATAATATACAAACATGTACATTCAGAATAATTCTTTAGCAGAAGTGTTCTCTAAATAAAGACTTTTTTTCATAACACTTGTTAAATTGGCTGATCATACTGTAAATTGGTGAGGCAGTGGTGCTCATCTGCTGAACACATTAAAAGCTCAACACACGTACCTGAGACTCTAAACCTGACTGTCCCTGGTCTCCCTGTCCCCCAGTATTTTCTGTATCCTTTGCCTGTGACACCATGAGGTTAGTATTTCCATAAGCACCCATTCTTATAAAGATGTTTTGCCTCAAGACCAAAATGCCTTAATTTTGTACTTACTTGGCGTTTTGGTGCACTGAAAAATGATCTTATGTCCGTTTTTCTTTTCTCTGTCATTTTCTCTGGCTAACAACACAAAGCAATAGTTGTTTAAATATGTTATTTATATATTCACCACACAGTAATATAATTATTAAATTATCTTGCTTGCTTAACATAGTATTTTAGATTTTGTCTGGGACAGAGGACGTATCTGAGTTAGATTTTCAAACGCAACAAGCCCACTGATCTGCCACTTAACATTAGTGTGCGATATTGACAAAACAATCTCTATATTTTCTGGGATTTTATCAATAACGATAAATAGACAATATTTAGCTCAATTGTCCTGGTACATTGCCAGGTTTAGGACTGCCATGGACAGCTGACAGCTAAAGTTTTGATTCTGTGTGGCGGTCAGTTCACAGCAGTCAGCAGTGACAGAAATATTTTGTTAAATATTTACATTTGAAATGATTTTTAAAACATGAAAAGATACTTTAAATGTAAAACTAAAACCACCAGTAGGAGTCAGCAAGTCACTGTTAATGAGTGAGTCATTGAGATTCAATAATTTGTTCAAAAAGCTGATGCTGACTTTGGACAAGGGGGAATTTTCAAGCCCCAACAACCCCCATCGGCCCAACACAATGCGAATGAAATACGCAACAAGCTAAAAATGTCCCAATTTATTGAAGTATAAGTCGTATCAGTAAGGTATAACAAGTTGTATCTAAATACAAACTAACTACATCAAATAACAGCAAGTTCAAAAATAAAAGTGCAGCTGTGTAAAAATTTGTATCAAGTTCAAAAATAGAAAATAAATAAAAGTGCCACTTTGCAATCTGTAAAAAAAAAAAGAAAAAGAAAGAAAAGAAATTGGCAATCCATTTGACGAGACATGTCTATTTATCCCTGCATTAGTGGCTGCAATGATGAGCATGTTTTGCATTGAACAATTTATTTATACACTAGCCTGTTGCTACCCATTGGCGCAAAACATATAGCAGCTATAGGCCGGCGCGAAAGTATGGACCGCTAATATTAATATTCCGACGTCACGTCCATCACTAATTTTGGGGGTGGGAGGGGGACAAGCGCACGCGCAGTCACTCTCTAGTCTAGTGCGCGGTCTTGCCATTGATTGATCTCATTTGCGGGCGTCAAGGAGAGCTATCAATATGCGGAAGACTCCCATAACTTCTGGGACAGTTTGGATGTCTGGATAAAGATATAAAGGCATAAAAAGGAAAATTTCCTCTTGTTTGCCGCGCTCCACCTGTCA
Organism: Esox lucius; assembly: GCF_011004845.1. NCBI lineage: Eukaryota > Metazoa > Chordata > Actinopteri > Esociformes > Esocidae > Esox > Esox lucius. The sequence continues at coordinate 537,233 of NC_047572.1, read as the reverse complement.
CGTCTCTATTCCCCACCAGTGGGGCGCGCCTCACGCTTTGAGAACCACCCGTACTGTGTGTATTTGTGTGTGTGTGTGTGATAGGCTATGCTAGGTTATTAAACAACCTAAACTACTATAAAACAAGAGAGTAACGTTATAATTGCTAACAAAGCAGAATACATTGGTGACAATATTACATTGGTAGGTAACTGTTAGTTATGTTACACAAGGTACTTTACACAATAATATTTTTTGAGATGATTTATCAATGACTCAGCATCATCTATATTAGAGAGAAAATATCCGATGAACTTCATTACTTCATCTGATGTATAATTGTGAATAAAATAGCCTGGACTTACTGAGGTTTCACAACTACTGAAAACTTTGTTTTCTCCCGCCACCGACTGTGTGTGTCGGTGGTGACTGAGGTAAAGGGAGCGGCCAGTGGACCAAAACACTTTGAGGCAAAGCAGGGGGGACTCAAAATGTTTAAAACTTTTTTTGTTGTTGCCCCGTTTGCATTTGTATTGTTTTACTACTTACACAATTATTTTAAGTATATACCATTATATTATTTACAATACACCTATTTTAATGATATTTTAGGGGGGGACAACCCTCAGAAAGGGGGTCCCGACCCCCCCGCGATTTCTGCCCTTGCTTGTATCTGAGGATTATTGTGCGCATCGCTGTGTAACAAAGTAGCGGTTGGTTCATTTGTATTTTGGGGTGTGGTCGATTGATTATGTGTAGAGGTTGTTGGCTGTTCCGTGTCTGGTCTGTTGTTAGCATTATCTTTCGCCATTTCTCTGGTTTAACGTGTAAATAACAATCCACTTTTCAGATTTAAATATTCTAACTCAAACATACATTCACATACAGCGCAGTTTTGAAGAGTTGGCTGTATTACCTTCAGCTTTCAAGCCTGAAAGAAAACAAAAATCCCCTCACGCTGTGCAGCCACAAGGAAGGGTGTCCGTAACTGACCCCATTGTGGTAATGTACTTTGTATCATCACCTGGCTGTCCTCAATCTGTTGGAATATAGAATGTTGTACCAAGGGTCAGTATGCATAGTCATGATTGTTAAAAACACTTTAGAACAAGACTAAAAATTTCTGTAAATAATTAAACTTACACAACGTATCTGCTCAGGTTGTGTAAGATTACAGTCTGACCACCCAGTCCAACTGACGCAGATGCCGGTCACTTGAACTAAATACAAATAGGATTAACAAGCGTATACAGGTAATTAAATCTGATTAACAATAATGTCAAAAGTCTACTTACCAAGATTTGGAGGTCCAAAAATGTGTTTACCAAACACGGTCGGTGTTCAAATCCGCTCAACCTAAACCGGAGATTTAAACAGGCAATATGAAAGACAGCTAAAAATGAATGGATTGCGCAATCGCAAAATTGACATACAAATTCTTAAAAAGTTGCATCACAATTCAAATAAATTACTTTAAATAAAATAACTTGTACTTACAACAGAAACGATATACTCCACGCTTGAAACAACCGCTGTCTTTTGTGGATGCTGCAGGGTTTAATTACTGTCTTCACATCGCAGCCGGGGCTCCTCCAGCAAGTCACGCCTCTTAACTTTGTCATTGGTTACATGTCATCGTTCTTCACGTTAGATTCAAATTGTGTTAGAACTATTCATGTTGCAATGATACAAATTCAGGATAAAACTTAACTATCTAGTTCTGATTTTTGTAGCCATTTGGCAACCAAATATATTGCTATATCCTGTCTGGTAGAACAGCCGTTCTCGTTAATTTTCGCGGCTCAGCCGTGACATCACGTCATAGAATTGTATATATTAACGATAAACTCATCTGCTTACATATAAACGCTTGCTATTGTCACCATATCAACATTAATCAGTTCAACATTTAACAAACACAGGACCATAATACAGCAATACAATATCAGATTTCACGAGTTGTTCATTAAGAGAATGCAGCACATCTTCACCCGGAAGTGACAGCATAACCCCATACTAACACAATTACTATAGTATTTTCTTTTAACCAACGTTGCCTATTATTAAACATTTCTACCAATGTGTAGAAAACAATCTTGCGTTGATCTCTGTTGTACAATTTCAAAAGACGCCTTTACGAATGTTTTAATTACCTGAAATAACCTATCCTTACCTGTCAACGATTCCCTGTTGTTCATGCAAATTTTTACGCGACCTTGCTGGTAACTTTGTAACGTTTTGCCTTATAATGCAACTTAGAAGTTAATGCTGACTTAACCATTTTTATTACAAAACTCAACATTGCTCATACATACACTTGTTTTTATTCATAACAATATTTTAAAACCCCCAACCGCGACACAATCCACCTTTGCGAAATGTGTGGTTGGCCCCACGCCATGGAAGCTCCTTCAAAATAATAGCATTGCTCATGCGATGTTAGTTTGCTGTAATGCTGTGTTGGACTACAAACCGTGAGACACGGGATGGTTTCTAACCTGCACATACTACAGTTTGTATTAGTGGTTATTTAGGGACCATTACTACTGGGCAGATATAACCTTGAAGCCCATCTCTTGTTAAAATGAATGTTGGGCTGAAAACTATCCAAACTCGTAAGTCCTGTCCCATCCCCTTCTTTATATCTTAGAGAAAAACACGTCTCTCATGTGTAACTCCGTGTTTGTGGAAAAACACCATGTTACAACCACATTGCAAAACATGGAAGCTTACATCTGTACCACAAGCCATTGGAACCCTGGCACCCTTTTGTTTAACACCAAACACCTTACCGCTGACACAACACTTATTTACTGCTTGGGAATTTAACATTCAGGAACCCTAAGCCCCATTTGTTAATCATCAAACATAACCCACCTGTTATAACACTAGTCTGGTTTGCTCATCAGGCGTTGTAAAACATCAAACACTGACACATCAATGTAATCATAAATCACAAAGTCACCGGACATGCATACGTCACTCCTGAAGTCCCACCCTAACATACGTCATACTGGAAGTCCCACCCTAACATACGTCATACAGGAAGTCCCACCCTAACATACGTCATACCGGAAGTCCCACCCTACAAACCGGATGTCCCGCCCACCTGTCACATCAATATGGAAGTCCCGCCCCCCCAGGGCCATAAATCACCATTCTGACACAATATACCCTACACTAACTACTGATGATGAGTCCCTACAGTCACCGTCTCCGGAGTGGCTCGAAGGGGGGCCCTTACCTCAACCCCCGGAGTGGCGGGCTGATGAGCCCCTCCAGTCGTTCTCCAGCTCTCCTGGTGCCTCCAGCTCCTGCCGCGCTTCCTGCTCCCCGGACTCCTCCTGCTCTGGTGCCCCATACTGATTGGGTCGTGGAGCTTCCCCTCGCTCTGGTTCTCCGTGCAGAAACAGGGGTGGCGCATCCTCCTGCTCTGGCGTCCCGTCCTGATTCGGGGGCAGAGATTCCTCCTTCCATTCCTTAAAAGGTAATTTGTTACCTCCATGAGTACAGTCTCAGTACTATGATGAGGTCTGAAACTGGACTGGAGCATTTCATAAATGTTATTTGTCTTCAGGAAGACATTCAGTTGCTGGGAAACACGTTTTTCTAAGATTTTTGAGAGGAATGGGAGGTTCGATATTGGCCTATAATTGTTTAATATGTCTGGATCCAGATTAGATTTTGTCAGAATAGGCATAATTTACGCAATTTTTTTGTACACAACCACAGAAAATGTTGCAATTTATTATGTTCAATATTGGCTGACCCAGCCCTGGAAATAGTTCCTTAAGTAATTTTGTATGAATGGGGTCTAGCTGACAGTTTGTGGGTAATAAAAAAAAAAAAAACGTGCTCCAATTATCTGGAGGCTTGCTTGAGTGCTTTATTATTGTCTGTGTAGGAGGGAGCAAGTTTTTTGTTAAGTATTTCTTTTGTTTTTAGTGGTGCAACCGTATCTAAAGTATTTCCCAATGTTGAGTTTAGATCTTCGATTTGATCGTTTGCGGATTTGTTTACTCTGTCGTTGATGAGCGAGCATGTAAGAATATCAAAAAATCTATTTGTAGTCCAAGAATTTATAGTACAGCTTTTGAAACTCATTGTTTGCGGAGCAAATGGATTTCTTGTTTTAACGGTAAATGTAATAAGACAGTAATCCTATATTATAGGATTTTGGGTGAATTATTAGATCTACAATATCTATTTCTCGTGACAGGACTAAATATAAGGTATGATTGTGGCAGTGCGTTGGACCTGAGACATGTTGGATGAAACCCAATTAATCAGTTATGGCTTCAAAGGCTTTTTGAAGAGGGTCATTGGACTTTTCCATATGAATATTGAAATCGACAAAAATGTGAATACTATCTGCCATGACTACAAGGTTAGACAGGAATTCTGGAAACTCATTGAGGAACATTGTGTATGGCCTGGGGGCCCTGTAAGTAGCTATGTAAAACAGTTTATCAGCCTGGTTGACTTTCATGAGAAAAGTTCAAAAAAAAATTTAAGAGTAAATTTATATTTACTGTCATAAATATTAGCAACACACCTTGCTCAGGAGCTCATTATTTGTGCATGACTGCTTTGCTTTAGGATTAAATGTAAACTATTTCAAAGGTTGATTTATAGTAGCATTGTAATAGATGTTGTGGTGGTGTGCAGGGAAAAGGAGCCAAATGCAGGAGTTGTCTTAATCGATTTCTTTATCGAAGTAATGTAATATTCCCAAAATCAAGGAAAAACAACTGAACACAATCCGAACAAAATCCCCAAAAGAAGGGAAGCGTCAAAGCGCAAACAAACAGATAAAGTGTCCTGTTAATTGCACGGTGCACTACATCAAACATAGAACAATACCACACAAAGACACCCAGAAACACAAGAACTAATATAGGCTAATTAATGAGGGAATGGACACCAGGTGCGTGCAATAACAAGTCATGACAGCGCCGTGGGAGGAGGAGCGGCGTGACTAGAAGGCCGATGATGACGCACGCCGAATACCACGTCGGGTGGGATGGCGCATGTCTTCCACGCGCGTCCTTGTTACAAGCATACATAACAAAATTGACTATTTTTCGAAATATAGAAAAGTTATTTGTCAATTGTATTGGACACTGTGGGCTATTATTACCCATGAAAATTGTGCTCCGTCTCTAAGTTGCTCACCGAGTTCAGATTATATAAAATGTCCACCCTCATCATCATTCTTCATCATTACAATTCAGTCACATACATAAGTGTGTCTGGGTTTATTGCACCCATTCAACCAAGGCTCTTTGACCTGGGGGTATCACCCAGACCTATATTACGGCCACAATACACCCGTTTAGAGTTACTAATATAAAAGACCATCAAGCAATTATATTGTATGATTTTCTGTTTATAAAATATCATTTTCACTGATGATAGTTTCCCTCAGTCTGATGTAGAGGTTTAAATTGGCTCTGAGGTGGTGGGTAGGATGTTGGACAGTGTGTCCTAGTCTCATCACGCTCTTTGTAGTAAGTTAAAAAGCCTGGAGTTGTGATGATGATAATGATTATAGGAAGAAAAGTAGTATGGGCATCATTCTGATTTTCCATATTAGGTTTAATAAAACATAATTACAGTAGCATAATCATTTGTCTATCTCCAACTGTCTTGATACCTAAAAAGCATTTTTCTTTACCCCGTACTACCATTACTGTTTATGACACTGTTTATGCTAGTCAATTAAGATTATAAGATATCATGTATTTCGAGGAAGGGCTTTGCTGGCACTAACTGTCTTGGAATTACCTGACACTGGTTTTTAAAATAGCAGTCTGAGCTGAGGACCTGAATGTTGATGTGAAAAAAGCAATCTGTTTGAATACCCCAAGCCCAGTTGCAGCTCAACTCAGAGTATTTCATGAAAATTCAGCACAGTATTTGAGAGTCTAAGGTTAAAGCTAGATGGGATAATTACCCCATTTAAAGATTGTTTTCTTATTTGCAGTTCATCGTTCATTACGGAGCAATTTGTACAAATTAGAAAAGGGTAGATAATGGACAGTCAGGAAGCTACTCATTAAAGTCCCCTAACACTGCTTATACATTCTAGACTTTTACTTACTAAGGTACTATTAGTAACATGATGTAATGCTATTGTTATTTAAAATAATGTTTGCATTGTAATTTCCAATAAAGAAATTTAGACAACCACATTGGGTTTTTCTATAACATGCTAAATACCTGTAAATTTACCAGACTTAAAATGTTTGAGTGATAATGGCCCCTCGTTAGCAGGTGTCTTTATTGTGTAAAGCTGTTCTTGATCAATATATTGAATCATTAAAGTTGGTTTTACAATGCAACTTTTACATGAACAGTTGTCACACTGTCATTGTACAGATGACCAGCCTAAAAACACAAAGAAGTAATAAGATGTTGAAGAACAGTGGCTAGGAAAAACAACCTAGAAAGGCAGAGACGTAGAGACATTGGACTCAATGAGTTGGCCAGTCTTCTGCCTGTTTTGGGTGGAGATAATTATAGTAAATTACCTTAAGGCCATATTGTGTCACTTAGTGAATATTATTTGGGAAAACTGTAATTTGTTAATGTTCATTAATTTAATTTTGAGAGTAATTTGGATGTGATGATTCTTTTGGAAACCTTTGTAATATTATATAAACATCCAAACATATTAGCTCTTTGTGCCTTTTTAGGATGAATTGAAAATGTTGCCCCTTTGCCAACCTCGGAAAATAATGTAATGTCCACCTAAAACTTCACATGAAACAGTTTCTAAGATATCTGCATTCTGATTGGTTGAAATTGGTTAACTGCGCTGCCAGATGTAGGCTAATTACTCACTGAAGTATGGTGACATGACCTTAATATGCTAACGAGCAGCCTGACCAGAACAAAAACTGATAATCTTCCAATAGGATTATCGGAAGTACTTTATTTTGCAGGATGGAAATAACTACGTAATATCCAGGTAACAACCATGAAACAACATTGAAACAAAGAGGAAACAACTGGGTAACAACATGGGTAACAACTACACCAAGTATTAAAGCATGTTTCTGCCTAAATTAAAAGAAACACTGTTGGGAAGGTTCTGGGGAAAAAAACCAAAGTTACTGGGAAAAAGCATACTAATTACCTATCGTTTGTTTGTTTATTCAGAAATAAGATAATTTATGGAAATTTCCACAAGACAATAGAGAATTAAGACCATGTTAAAATATTGCAATTACCCATCAACAGATATATTGCACCCATTTTTTATTACATTCCTGTAATAATTCCCTGCAAGAAGTTTTTTTATTACCCTGCAATTCGTAATCAGTATTCTTTTTTCAGCATTGTTTACCTTTTATTTCATGTGCATGTCAAGTGTAACTACTGATTCCTTGGATATTCATTGTTCTTTCCACAAACTTTAACTACTGATGCTACTATTTATGGTCTGTATTTAACGATTATACCTACGTAGCTATCCCCTTTATTTTGTCCCTTTTACTTGTTACCTTAATATTACCTTGTGATGTTCCAATGCAAATGGCTGTCCTCCAATTACAATGGAATTGACAAGTAGTAGCTTTCTTTTTTCAGTTTCAGTGTTATGACTAGGCATGGCTTGCCCCTGCAAACTAAAGCAAAGATATTCCCTCCTATTACCAAGCAATTGCCCATAGTTTTATTACACATAAAAACGGCAGCAATACTATAAATCACACAAGCTGCAGTGGGGAAGGTCAAACAGCATCTTAGTGTAGCTGTGCCACAAAGCAGACATTCATAAAATAATAAGTATAAATATGGGATTAATACTAGAATGATGATTTGTAATCTAGTAAACATGAAACACCATACAGTTGCATACCCTGGCAGAAATTGTGAAATTTTGGCATTGATTTTGAAAATATGACTGATCATGAAAAAAAATATATATATATATATTAAAGGATAGTGATCATATGAAGCCATTTATTATCGCATAGTTGTTTGGCTCCTTTTTAAATCATAATGATAACAGAATTCACCCAAATGGTAGCACAATATAACAATACTTGAACAAAAATGAGCTGCATGGTCAAGTTGCCAGAAAGAAGCCATTACTGTGACAATGCCACAAAAAAGCCCGGATACATTTTGCCCGACAACACCTTGACATGCCTCACAGCTTCTGGCACACTGTAATATGTGACGAGACCAAAATGGAGCTCTATGGTCACAACCATAAGCATTATGTTTAGAGAAGGGTCAACAAGGCCTATAGTGAACAGAATACCATCCACAGAATACCATCCTGTGAAGCATGGTGGTGGCTCACTGATGTTTTGGGGGTGGGGGTGAGCTCTAAAGGCACAGGGAATCTTGTGAACATATTGAATGCAGCATGTTATCAGAAAATACTGGCAGACACTTTGCATTCTTATGAACAAAAGCTGCGCATGGGACACTCTTGGACTTTCCAGCACGACAATGACCCTAAACACAAGGCCAAGTTGACCCTGCAGTGGTTACAGCAGAAAAAGGTGTAGGTTCTGGAGTGACCATCACAGTCTCCTTACCTTAATATCATCGAGCAACTCTATGGAGATCTCAAACATGCAGTACATGCAAGATGACCTCAGACTTTGCATGACCTGAAGGCATTTTGCCAAGACAAATGTGCAGCTATACCACCTACAAGAATTCGGGGCCTCATAGATAACCAGAAGGCTTGATACTGTCCACCCTTGCTGTCTTGCCAGGTGGGCTCTCGTCGCCACTGGGATGCCCTCCTTCCAATGCCTTTCGGGGGAACAGTCACTGGCTTGTTGTTGTCTCTGTTTTGCGCACTTGTGCAATTGGGCTGTACTCTGCTGGCAATACTCGGCCCTCATTCAGGGTGGTTGCGGTTAGTGGGTGTCCCTTTGGTTGATGCCTGGCAATGTGGGTGGATTGATTTCCTGCCTGTTGGGCCCTGTCCGGGGCCTCCCCCGGGTAGAGCCACAGTGTTGCCGGACCCCCATGTCTCAGTTCAAAGGTCTTACTTCCCCACTCAGTTCTCCTTCCCCACTAAGTTTTCCTTCTCCACTATAAATCGTTGTTCATATGAGGAATGCATTTTCAGAATTTTCCCAGTCTCCTCCCGTTTTAAACTTTAGGAGTACATGAGGTCCTGGTCCACACCTGCGGAATACCTGGTTTGTGGGGCCCGTTGCTGTCCCTGTCCTTGTCCATCTGGTCATACTTCTGACCTAGTCTAAATTTAAATAGACTTAGGATTTAGCCCACATGCATTTATTATTCCAATTGGACTCTTAATATCTCACCCGGCACAGCCAGAAGAGGACTGGTCACCCCTCTGAGCCTGGGTCCTCTCTAGGTTTCCTCCTAAAATTCTGCCTTTTTTGGGAGTTTTTCCTAGCCACTGAAATTCAACACACCTGTTGTTTGCTCCTTGGGGTTTAAGGCCGGGTGTTTCTGTAAAAGCACTTTGTGACAACTGCTGTTGTAAAAAGGGCTTTATAAATACATTTGATTGATTGATTGATCACTATTACATTGATGCTACAGGGGGCAATACACTGTATTACGAAATAAATGTATGCCCACCTTTGAACGGAGTCAGTTCATTTTTGTTTTTGTTTGTCTGTTTGTTTTATGATTGTGCCATTCTGTTATGACCTACAGTTGTATGTGAATCCCATAAGAAATAAAATAAATGTGTTTTGCCTGCTCACTGTTTTCTTTACAAATGGTACATATATTATCAATTCTCCAAGGGTATGCACATTTTTTAGCACAACTGTAAGTATTTACATTTAAGCAGCATCATTTATTATATTAAATGGATCCATAATATCTTTAACATTATAAACAGTACTTAATTTCAACAGTTACGATTATATTTCTGAAATCAAGAACAGCTGATTTGTGCCTTTTGCAAGTGATTTGCAGAATACACATGGATACAAATGAAAGGGTATTGATTACAGGACTCTTTATTTATTTTATAAAATGTACTACAAATTTAAAAGCATTTTGTCAGCCACCAATTGTGCAAGTTCTCCCACTTAAAAATATGAGAGAGGCCTGTAATTTTCATCACAGGTACACTTCAACTATGAGAGACAAAATTTGAAAAAGAAATCCAGAAAATCTCTTTGTAGGATTTTTTATGAATTTAAAAAAAATTATCATAAATGCTATATATATATCAATATAATTACGCATGAAGTGATTTCAGAAATGTACCTTCCACAGTGCAAAGTTTCTCATGACTAGGATGCCAGCAGTAGATTTCAGGAGCAGGACTTGACATTCTCTTTGTGACTAATGACCTACATAATGGCATGTACAGCTTGATGATCTGGTTCCAAAGATTATGGTCATAATGCTTATTTTGTATTGTCTTAATGTATTGTGTCAGTTCAAGTAGTTTCACAGGATGGTCATAACGCTACAGTATCATGACATTTTCATAAAATGTATTTTGTCAGTTCAAGTAGTGACACAGGATGGTCATTATGCTATCATGACATTTTAATACATTTCATTTTCTCAGTTCAAGTAAAGTGACACAGGATGGTCAAAATGCAACTATGACATTTTCATAAACTGTATTCATCAGTTCAAGTAAACTGACACAATGTTTAGTTATTTATTCAAAATAAAATGACAGGAGTGTCATGGCACATTATTTTCTACAGTATATCAAATCTACACTAACATCAATTGCATGACTAGCATGGACTATGAGGGGCCGTATAAGACATTTTTCATTCTGGTACTCTCGCATTCACATACATATATTTTCACTCTCACATACATACATTCTCCTTTCACATACATATATTTTCACTCTCACATACATACATTCTCCTTTCACATACATATATTTTCACTCTCACATACATACATTCTCCTTTCACACGCATATATTTTCACTCTCACACATACATAAATTCTCCTTTCACACGCATATATTTTCACTCTCACACATACATACATACATTTTACTTTCACATACATACATTGTCACCCTCACATACGTACATTCTCCTTTCACATACATATATTTTCACTCTAACATACATACAGTTTTTTCTCTTATTACAGCTTATTTATTCTTACCTTTTCCTCGGATGAGAGACCCAATTGCCAAAGTGGTGCTGCATTTGATATCGCAAAGACTGCCGTGATCCTCCGGTTTGGTCTCGTGTAGCATGTAGCACTGACTTGTCCCATACAGAAAATAAATGTATTTTAAATATATTTTTGAATACATTTGGAAAATATATTTCCGAACACATTTGGAAAATATATGTCAAAAATGTTTGAAATTGGCTGCGTAAATATATTTGTAAAAATGTATTTAATGCATTTTTAAAAAGCATGTCTAAATATATCATAAGGTGGTGTTGTGAACCTGCAACCTTATGTACCACAGTGAGGCAGGCTAACCTCTACTCCAAACAGGAGTAGGTTGATTGGAGAGGCAAGTAGTGGTATTACCAAGTTTACCTTAGTACGTTAGACTATTTTTGATTAAGATTAAATGTGTTTTGGTAATGTACACATCTATAAAATGTGTTTCAAACCTAAATGTGATATAATCAATACGTCGGTAATTACATTTCATCTTTTTACTTTTACAGGACCTGAAAAATGCATTTTAATACGGGCTTCAAAATACATTTTGTAATGTATTTTCTATAATTGCAAAAATATATTTATTTTCCATATGGGGTGAGTTGCCCCCTGGTCTGAAAAGTCGTCTCATTTCACTTTCTGCCGTGCTGTGAACAACGTTAGGTGCAGATGAGCATGTCCTTTGCTGCTCAATGGAAGAAATAGTATCAGAGCATGTTAAAATAGCTCTTAAAACTCTGAAGGCTCGCTGCAAAGCATTCGTCTCATCTCCGTCCATGCTGATCGCGACCTGAACATGTCCCTGCTCGAGTTTCTCAGCCAATCACAGGGTGAGGTTGACAGCCAATCACAGCGCGAGAAATGTTCTGCCTTCCGTTTCAACTATACTCCTTCCGTTTCCACTAAACTTTCTCTCTCACACACATACATTCTTCTCTCACATACATATATTTTCTTTACACATGCATACATTTTCTGCTTATATACGTATATTATTTAAAATTGTGACTGCATGTGCATGAGATCATTTATGAATATGTATGTTAAATATAGAAATATGAGAGAAAAATATATTTGTGTGTGAGTTAAAATATAAAAATATAAGAGTAAAATGTATGAATGTGTGACTTAAAAATATATTCTTATGAGAGAAAAAACTGTATGTATGTTAGAGTGAAAATATATGTATGTGAAAGGAGAATGTACGTATGTGAGAGTACCAGAATGAATAATGTCTTATACGGCCCCTCATAATGGACTCCTTTTGTCTAAAGTTAAGGTATAACACATATATACAGCTCTGGAAAAAATTAAGAGACCACTCCAAATTTTTCTTAAATCAGCATCTCTACAGCCAATCCAGTGACTGTTAAATTCCAACACAGGCACACCTCATTTTACTTAATGAGGTACTGATTAGGTGATTACCTGCTTCCATCCTGAATATTTCAAAGATGGCAGTTCATAAGAACAAGGTCAAGCAACAGACATTGGGGTCAACAAAGCTACAGACTGGCAGAGAATGAAAACGAATTTCCACTGACCGAGATGACGTCAACTTATTCGAATGTTACTCAACAACCGTAGGATGACATCAAGCGACCTACAAAAAGAATGGCAAACAGCAGCTGGGGTGAAGCGCACGGCGAGGACGGGTCAAAACCGGCTCCTAGGGGCAGGGCTGAAGTCGTGCAAAGCTAGAAAAAAGCCCTTCATCAATGAGAAGCAAAGAGGAGCAAGACTGAAGTTTGCAGAAGACCATAAGGATTGGACCGTAGAGGAATGGAGTAAGGTCTACTTCTTTGACAAGTAAAATTTTCAGCTTTACGCAACACCTGGTTGTCTAATGGATAGACTGACACCTGGAGATGCCTACAAGCCACAGTGTCTCGCACCCACTGTGAACTTTGGTGGGGGATCAGTGATGATCTGGGGATGCTTCAGCAAGGCTGGAATCGGGCAGTTTGTCTTTGTGAAAGACGCATTAATCAAGCCAAATACAAGTTTATCCTGGAAGAACACCTGCTTGCTTCTGCTCTGACAATGTTCCCCAACACTGGGAATTGTTTTTCCAGCGGGACAATGCTCCATACCACACAGCCAGGTCAATCAAGGTGTGGTTGGAGCACCACCAGATCAAGACCCTATCATAGCCAGCCCAATTTCCAAACCTGAACCCTATTGAAAACCTCTGGAATTTGATCAATGGGAAGATGGATGGTCTTCAACAAACAAAGCCGAGCTACTTGAATTTTTGTGCCAGGAGTGGCATAAACTCACCCAAGAGCTTTCTAAGTTAAAACATCAGTATTTTGTTATTGAAAAATGAATCTGTTTTTGGTTATTTTGACCACTTGTTATTTTCTACAAATAAATCCTCTAAATGACAATATTATTATTTTGGAATTTGGGAGTAATGTTTATAGAATATTTTTTCTGAAACACATAAAATTTTACTCAAACACATACCTATGATTAGTATAACCAGCGCAACTGATAATTTTGCAGTGGTCTCTTAATTTTTTCCGGAGTTCTATATACACTTCTGTTCAAAAGTTAGGGGTCACTAAGAAATGTCCCTGCTTTCTAAATAAAATGGCCAGAATTTTCTTCTGAAACCCGTCAGTCTATTCTTGTTCTGAGAAATGAAGGCAGACCAGGGCAAACTTGCTCTAACCAGAACAGAAAGTGTGGGAGGGCCAAGTGCACAACTGAGCAAGACGACAACTACATTAGTGTCAAGTTTGCGAAACAGAGAGGTCCTCAACTGCCAGCTTCATTATTTAGTACCTGCTAAACACCAGTCTCAACATCAACAGTGGTGACCCTGGAATGCTGGCAGAGTTGTAAAGAAATAGCCACAGCTCCAAACTATGCAAGAACTGTTAAGAGAAGAAGTAGTCAGTTGGTTTTCTGTCTATAATGGACTGGCCAGCACAGTCACCAGATCTCAAACCTATTGCTCTGTTATCGAAGGGTTACCAGATCTCTTCAGATTACCTCAACAAATTGACAACTTGAATGCCAAAGGTCAGCAAGGCTGAAAATGCTGCAAATGGAGGATTCTTTGACGAAAGCAAAGTTTAAAGGACAATTATTATACACCCCTCACATTTTTGTAAATATTTGATTATATCTTTTCATGTGACAACACTGAAGAAATAACACTTTGCTACAATGTAAAGTAGTGAGTGTACAGCTTCTATAACAGTGTACATTTGCTCTTCCCTCAAAATAACACAACACACAGCCATTAATGTCTATACCGCTGGCAACAAAAGTGAGTACACCCCTAAATGAAAATGTCCAAATTGGGCCCAAAGTGTCAATATTTTGTGTTGCCACCATTATCTTCCAGCACTGCCTTAACACTCTTGGGCATGGAGTTCACCAGAGCTTCACAGGTTGCCCCTGGAGTCCTCTTCCACTCCTCCATGACGACATCACAGAGCTGGTGGATGATAGAGACCTTGCACTCCACCCTCCTTTGAGGATGCCCCACAGATGCTCAATAGGGTTTAGGTCTGGAGACATGCTTGGCCAGTCCACCACCTTTACCCTCAGCTTCTTTAGCAAGAGAGTGGTCGTCTTGGAGGTGTGTTTGGGGTTGTTATCATGTTGGAATACTGCCCTGCGGCCCAGTCTCTGAAGGGAGGGGATTTTGCTCTTCTACAATATGTCACAGTACATGTTGGCATTCATAGTTCCCTCAATGAACTGTAGCTCCCCAGTTCCGGCAGCACTCATGCAACCCCAGACCATGACACTCCCACCACCATGCTTGACTGTAGGCAAGACACACTTGTCTTTGTACTCCTCACCTGGTTGCTGCCCCACACGCTTGACACCATCTGAACCAAATACGTTTATCTTAGTCTCATCAGACCACAGGACATGGTTCCAGTAATCCATGTCCTTAGTATGCTTGTCTTCAGCAAACTGTTTGCAGGCTTTCTTGAGCATCATCTGTAGAAGAGGCTTCCTTCTGGGACGACAGCCATGCAGACCAATTTGATGCAGTGTGCGGCATATGGTCTGAGCACTGACAGGCTGACCCCCAACCCCTTCAACCTTTGCAGCATTTTGAAAGGACAGCAAATTTATACAAGCTGTACACTCACTACTTTACATTTTAGCAAAGTGTCATTTCTTCAGTGTTGTCACATGAAAAGATATAATCAAATACATACCCGATTCCAAAAAGGTTGGGACACAAATTGTAAGTAAAAAAGGAATGGAATAATTTACAAATCTCAAACTTATATTTAATTCACAATAGAATATAGATAACATATTGAATGTTGAAAGTGAGACATTTTGTAATGTCATGCCAAATATTGGCTCATTTTGGATTTCATGGGAGCTACACATTCCAAAAAAGTTGGGACAGGTAGCAATAAGAGACTAAAAGTTAAATGTACAGATAAGGAACAGCTGGAGGACCAATTTGCTACTTATTATGTAAATTGGGAACATGATTGGGTATAAAAAGAGCCTCTCACACTCTGAGTGTCTCTCAGAAGTCAAGATGGGCAGAGGATCACCAATTCCCCCAATGCTGCGGTGAAAAATAGTGGAGCAATATCAGAAACAAGTGCATAATATAAGTTATATATTATAATCATCATCTATAGTGCATAATATCATCCAAAGATTCAGAGAATCTGGAACAATCTCTGTGCGTAAGGGTCAAGGCCGGAAAACCATAGTGGAAAAGTGTTCTGTGGTCAGACTAATCAAAATTTTAAGTTCATTTTGGAAAACTGGGACGCCATGTCATCCGGACTAAAGAGGACAAGGGCAATTGAAGTTGTTATCAACGCTCAGTTCAGAAGCCTGCATCTCTGATGGTATGGGGTTGCATGAGTGCGTGTGGCATGGGCAGCTTACACATCTGGAAAGGCACCATCAATGCTGACAGTTATATATAAGTTCTAGAACAACATATGCTCCCATCCAGACGTCGTCTCTTTCAGGGAAGACCTTGCATTTTCCAACATGACAATGCCAGACCACATACTGCATCAATTACAATGTCATGGCTGCATAGAAGAAGGATCCGGGTACTGAAATGGCCAGCCTGCAGTCCAGATCTTTCACCCATAGAAAACATTTGGCGCATCATAAAGAGGAAGGTGCGACAAAGACCTAAGACAGTTGAGCAACTAGAAGCCTGTATTGGACAAGAATGGGACAACATTCCTATTCATAAACTTGAGCAACTTGTCTCCTCAGTCCCCAGATGTTTGCAGTCTGTTATAAAAAGAAGAGAGGATGCCACACAGTGGTAAACATGGCCTTGTCCCAACTTTTTTGGGATGTGTTGATGCCATGAAGTTTAAAATCAACTTATTTTTCCCTTAAAGTGATACATTTTCTCAGTTTAAACATTTAATGTCATCTATGTTGTATTCTGAATAAAATATAGAAATTTGAAACTTCCACATCATTGCATTCTGTTTTTATTCACAATTGTACAGTGTCCCAACTTTTTTGGAATCGGGTGTGTATTCACAATACAGCGAAAACACCTGCATGTTGGCACCAGGGTCACCCTATCAAGAGATACAAAACTGTGAATCTGTTAATCTACAGATTACACATGATAGTAATTCCATCGATAGACACTCTTAAAGGATTAAGTACAGAGCCAAAATTATCTTGGCACAATTAACAGTTTATTTGCAAATAGAGAGTCAAAAGCTTATAGAATAATCATCTGAGGAGTCTCTAAATAATAATACAGGACAATCAGCAGTACTTAAAGGGAAAAAGGTAAAACATCAGTGATTGATGTTTTACAACGCCTGATGAGCAAAACAGACTAGTGTTATAACAGGTGGGTTATGATTGATGATTAAGAAATGGGTCTTAGGGTTCCGGAAAGACAATAAATAAGGGTTGTGTCAGCGGTAAGTTATTTGGTGTTCAACAAAAGGGTGCCAGGGTTCCAATGCCATGTGGTACAACAGATGCAAACTTCCATGTTTTACAATGTGCGCGCAACATGGTGTTTTTCCACAAGCATAGAGTTACACATGAGTCATGGTTTTTGTGTAAGATATAAAGAAGGGGTTGTAAAGACTTACGATTTGGATAGTTACAGCCCCCGACATAAACATTAAGCCAGGTCAAACAGTTTATTATCCACGAAAACGAAGCCCGGTTAATTGCATAAGGGTGTTTTCCCCAACCAAACTCGAGACATACATCTCTAGCTACAGTTTGATCAGATGTTGTGAGGACCCAGGGGGAGACCTAGTCCTTGTTGTAGTGATACGACCCGCGGTAGGTCTCAAAAATCACATAACCCAGCACCCAGAAGCCTTTGCTGTATTCTAATTTGTGTACACAGCAGCCATAGGTTGACAATTTGTGTGTGTGTGTGTGTGTGTGTGTGTGGATGTGTGTGTGTGTGTGTTGGTTGGTTGAGGGATCGTTCCGGCCTACGTGTGAAGTTGTTGAATAGGATGCGGTGGGGTGTGGGTGACTGTGTGTGTGTGTGGGGTTTGTGGAGTCGAATAGGGATATGTGTGTTAAGTTGTGATATATTGAGATTAATAATTTATATTGTAGTATATTGTTTATAACAAGAATATAATGTTCAGTTTGAAACCAAACATGATCGGGTTTAGATTAAAGCAACCCCGCTTTTGACATAAAAGGGAGTCCTAGACACAGCGGCATTAATCAACAGGCTGTGTTTTGATTCAGGTGTAAGGATGTGTAAAATATTCGGGGCTGTGATGTGTTTTTGTGAGGGTCTCATGTATATCGACCAATAAGTATTTCTTATTCTGTAAAAAGACATTTTGGGGGGCGTATGTCAAATGGTCCAGGTTAAAAAGGGGGATTTGCGCGGGGGTTCATCCTTTCGATCGCGGTGAGATACAATGGCAGCACACATCAGACTTTTTAAGGTAAGTATTAACAATACACTAAAAGCACATTGTGTTCCTTATTGCAATATGGCTACAGGTATGTAATAACATGGTATGTTTTTATCTCTGAACTATCCAAATACCGTTTACCACATATCCATTGTAATTTGATGTTTGTTTTTGAAACGAGCTGGCTTACGTGTTATAATGAGGTAACCATCTCGTTTATATCACAAGCATATATCAAATCTCAAAAATCTACAACTCTTTATTTATTATAAATTAACATGTATGGTGTGTTTGGCTAACATTATACCTGGTATATTTAAATATCAATGTATTTTATACTTCAGGATGTTCAACAGATGATGATTTTTCAAGGGGGTGTGACAGAAACAGTACCCCGGTGAAAAAGAAAAAGGGCGGCAAAAAGAATTGCTTTGACTTCATGTGTAAGTACTGTGTGTGTGTGTGTGTGTGTGTACACATTTTTAGACAAGGCGGAAATGACTAAAAGTGAAAAATGTATATAATAGCACTACGGATGAGACAGGTGTTGTGCCGCCGCAAGTAAACCAGCTCAACATAACAATCGAAACAACAACATCGTTCAATGAAGAAGATTTGCTGCCGCCGTTAGACTTCAGTGGTCCGGTAAGAGAAAACCGTGATGGTGCCGGTGTTGATTTCAATCAATTGTATGATATGGTTTATGATCATGTGCGAGAGCATCAGTTTCTAAATGACCACATGGTCAGAATCGAAGATGTTGTTCGTAACAGATTTGATGATATGGATTTCATTATTAACGATTTTAGATATGAAGTAGATACACATTGACAAGGCTTGAGATATGAAACTACTGAGGTGTCCACACTAGCAGAGGAAAATAGATCGCTTAGGGATCAAATCATGCTTTTAAGACACAAATTAGACGCGAACAATAGATCCGATGATGTTTTCATGCATAAAGCTTGTAACCTTTTTTAGTCTCAAAACAGGGTAGTCCTATGTGTTCCAAATGTGATTTACAGCCATTTTTTTTTGTGTGTGTGTGTCATCAACTTTGCTTACATTTTTGTTTAATATACTTGATACGAATCATGGATCCTAAAAAACACAGTACATTATTGTTGACCAGAAAACGTAGCGCTAGAGATTTGGCTAGTGTGACCTGTGACACCACTCCAACACCGTCAACCTTTACACACATTCAGCAGATAGTGCCTAACACAAGTGCACCGGACAAGTCCACAGATATTATCCCTAGTATGAACACTGAGAACCCCATAGACAATAGCGATTTTGCTATGATAAACCCTTGCATATCGTATCCGTATACGGCATATCCTAAAAAACGAATAAACTATCTTTGACCAGAAAACGTATAGAGAGAGAATTGTCTAGATCGGTCGGAAACAACATCACAACCCTGTCAAACTCTACACAAAAGCCACAGATAGAGCCTAACACAAGTGCAGTGGCTGTATCCATGGGTATTATGCCTAGAATCAACAATGGTAATCTCATAGATAATAGCCATAATACAAACATAAGGCATCGTTTGTCACAATATAGCATATAGACAACCCCGAATGTGTGTAGCTACAGAAAATCTTACAGATGTTGTTAGAAACCAGACAGACACGGAACAGCCAACAACCTCTATACATAATCAATCGACCACACCCCAAAATACAAATGAACCAACCGTTACTTTGTTACACAGCGATGCGCACAATAATCCTCAGATGCACGGCTTGTTAACAGATTTTAATAGCCCCTGTTTTGCACACAACCTTGTTGACTCTCCTGCGAGCTCTCTGATGCAAACTCAGTGCAGTGATGGCGATGTTAGAGTTATACAACGTAATGCGTTTGACAATGTTGAATTAAGACAGTTAAATAAATAATAAATTTACAAAATTCTGGTGAAGTTGGTGATTTTGGCACATTCTACGCAAGTATTATGGCAGGCTTGGATACTTTGATTGTTAGAGCTTCAGACTTTGTACACGGGCCTGGTGATCGTCTGCAGATTGAGTTGATTGGTGAATCTCTGATATCCCCAGTATATGTGACCATGAGAGCGGTTTAATATAATGAACAAACGTTTGGTAGTTTACTTGAGTAATACGGAGATTATGATTGATGAATCATTAGAGCTGGTGTTACATGTTGTCAAAAACCGTGAGGGTCGTGCCCCGCGACGTAAAGCACAAACATTACTGATAGATGAGATTGTCCATAAAAAAAGAAGGCATTTATATGCGGAAAAACGATTCTGCATGTATTTCCATTTGTTTGGTGGGTATATTGAACCCGCAGTACACATATCCTGAGGCCCTGGTTAGTGGCCCTGAGCTACATAAGGGGGCTGGTTTAGCGTTAGATGAATGTGTGTCATTCACAGATATCATTAGGTTTGAAGAAATGACAGGGTGTAAAATTGTTGTCTTTCATCGAACAAGGGATGGTCACTTTACCACCCTAGAACTGTCCACCCTAGAACTGTCTTTATGTACTTACACGATAACCATTTCTACGGTATCACAAATCTGAAGGGTTTTCTGGGTGTGTCTTATGTCTGTGACTGGTGTTATACAGGTTTTAATACCCTTGGTATTTTATACCAACTATAAAGCACACAGGGGCATTGCTAAAATGTGCCCCAATTGTAACGTGGATCTGGCTTTTGAAATGAATCATCAGTGTATTATAAAACCCGCCAAGCCCGAGGACCCCAGTGAGCGCTACATATTTTATGATTTTGAAACAATTGCCAATCCGGTGAATGGTGTACACACAGCAAATTTTGTGTGTGCAATAAGCTTTGCTAACGAGACGTGGTGTTCAGCCGGAGATGGTTGTGTCGCTGCTTTTTTCCAAAAGTTTAGGCAACCAAAATATAGTGACTACACATTTATTGCACACAACTCTAAAGGTTTTGATGGCTACATATTGATGCAGTACCTTGCTAACAATGATATTGGCACGACACTTATTGCTAATGGTAGCAAGCTCATGATTTTTACAGACAGCACATTCAATCAGAGATACATCGATAGTCATTGCTTCCTACCGATGAAGCTGTCGGCATTGCCACGTGCTATGGGTTTTAAGGATTCGAAAAAAGGCTACTTTCCTTACAAGTTTAACATCAAGGAGAATGAGAACTATGTTGGCCCCCATCCGGAACCGCATTATTACGGTGTGAATACCATGATGGCTAAAGAAAAAGATGAGTTTTTGCAATGGTATGCAAATGTCTCTGCAGACCCCTTTGTCATGCAGGTTGAAATAAAGGCTTACTGCGTAAATTATGTGGTCATCTTGAGAGAGGGTTGTATGCGCTACAGACTAGAGTTCCTGGAGTGTGGTGGTGTTGACCCATTCCGGTCAATTACGATTGCTTCGGCTTGCATGAAAGTCTTTTGCAACAGATTCCTCACCAAGGACACCATTGCATTGGTCCCCTCAGACAACTACAACCGTTGTCAGAAGACATTCTCAAACAGCTCAATCCAATGGCTTGAATATGTGGCCTCCGATAAGAATATATCAATACAGCACGCCCTGAACAAGGGTGAAGTGAAAATCGGTCCCTACTACGTTGATGGTTATGCTGAACGTGATGGTTTTAGCACAGTCTATGAATTTCTATGTTGTTTCTGGCACGGTCACCCAAAGTGTCATTGTTCAGCAAGCATCAATCCAGTGACAAAGATTCAGTACGGGTTGATGCACCAGCAATGGGTGGCAAAGCTAGATGCTTTAAAAGTACAACACAACGTACATGTTCAATACATATGGGAGTGTGAGTGGAACCAGCTTAAAAACACATCCGCAGATGTCAAAGCTTTCTTGAAGACCTTTGATGCTCCAGAGCGCCTTGACCCTCGGGATGCGCTTTTTGGTGGTCGTACTAATGCGATTCATCGGAAGTTTACGGCTCGAGAATGGGAGACTATTCAGTATAACGATGTTTGTAGTCTTTACCCATTCTGCAACAAGACAAAGACTTATCCGATTGGGCATCCAGACATAATCTTTCGAGATTTCAAACCCCTATACACTTACTTTGGTATTGTTAAGGCTACGGTGTGTCCACCGATGAATTCCAGGTACTGCAAACCTTTGGTGGATGCAGTCCTAGAGGGACTTACAGAAGCGCTTTAAAGACATGATGGCCGAACCAGAGTTTATTGCTGCTGCCATCCTGCTCCCAAAATTTAAAACAGCGTGGACATCTGATGAGAACCTAGTAAACCTAGGTATGTATCTATGTATGTACATATGTTTTGTTGCATTTTTATTTCAGATGTCATGCGCTTAGTTCACAAAACAAAAGTAAACAAAAAAACTAAACAAGCACATTTATATAAGTTTATTTACTTAAAAGGGTTGGGGTGGGGGGTTGTGACCTGGTTTCATATATATGCCTAAAAGGCAAGTTTGATGTAGATGGACCCATAACCTTATTGTTCAAGGTACTACATGCTGCTCATGTTGTTCAGGAAAAAGAACAAGGAAATTTGACACAACCTAGACTGAATTGTGGCCAGGGAAGTAAAGCTGATCTAATGGGGCATAGAAACTGATCTTTGCCCTCATATGTCAGCTTTAGCTGCCTATCCATAACTGTGTATGTTGCTCCAAATTAGTTCATTCTTTTTCCTCTGTACTGTACACCGGAATTGGCCTACCTGTCATTTATATAACATGATTTCTGGCATCTGTCCCAATATATGTTGTATATTAGGACTTGACTACATCAAGGACAATTTGGAGGAAGAACGTTCACATCAGTCACCCAATGGATCAAGTGCCTCAGACGATGATGACTTCTTTTCAAGCATGTAGACAACTCATGGGCAGGAAAGTGTTAAACAGCTAGAAGGGTACCTTGCCTCTTAAGTAGACAACAAAGAGATACTGCAATCTTATCCTGCGGTTTGCAAATTGTCTCTTAAAATCAACACTGCCTTACCAGCTTCTACTGCATGCGAACGTCTCTTTAGCACTGCTGGACTGATTTTCAGCCCAAGAAGGGCAAGATTGGATGCCAGAAATTTTGAAAATCAGCTCCTTCTCAAACTAAACAAAACATATTTTAGCTTTAGGTAGGTCATACAGTTAACAGTACTATTTCTGTTATTCTTCTGTTATAGCACATCACTACTAGTTAGTAGTTCTACATACTACGTACGTCTTCAAGGAAATCTGGTGGTGTGTTAGTTTCAGTTTTTTGTGTGATTTATGCAAACACTAACATTTGTTTTTTGAGTGGACACACAGCATGTTGTTGTAAGGAGTCATGTTTAGTAAATTGAAAAAAAGACATCCTTTGTAAACTTGAGTAGATAAGTTTTTGCAGGTTATTGCACAACTGTGATATAGAAAAGGAGCAATGTCCCATGTGATAAAGGAGTAAGATTTCTACATTACTTCAAACAATAAATTGTTAAAGAAATACAGTCTAATGTGGTTTCCCCCCACCCTTTTTATTCCTAATCATGTGCTTTCCATGTAGTATGATGTGCTTAT
Organism: Esox lucius; assembly: GCF_011004845.1. NCBI lineage: Eukaryota > Metazoa > Chordata > Actinopteri > Esociformes > Esocidae > Esox > Esox lucius. The sequence continues at coordinate 513,702 of NC_047572.1, read as the reverse complement.
GATAATTTCTAAAGATATCAGTACCAGATATCACAAATAGAAAACATTGTATTTTCAGAGTGGTGTTAGTGTGTTAGTTACCTTAAATGACTTGATTGAGTGTATAAAGGACATAAGACATTGGAACTACATTACACCAAATTACTTTTACTTTTGATACTTAAGTACATTTGAAGCCAAGTACTTTTATACTTTTACTCAAGTCGACGTTTAAAGGGAGCACTTTCACTTTTACTGGAGTAATATTTTACACTAGGTATCTCAACTTTTACTCAAGTACATGGTCTGTGTACTTCGTCCATCACTGCTACCATCTGAGAACAGGGTTATTTTCAGGGGATTGGCCTGTCGTGTACGTTCCTAAGAAAGTTTGATCATGTCTAAACGCATTCGTAGAAATTTACCACTTTTGAAAATGATATTTAAGGCACCGGCAAGTCAACGAAAAGTTATTTTAGAATCATCATCCACCGACCTCATTCTATCACTCTGTGAAATAGCGCTTAATCTAAGGCGCGGTAATATACCCTTAACCGAGTCGCAGATCCGAAAAGTAAAGAGACAAAAAGCCAAAATTATATACATGTCTAGAAAGAACACTTCAGTTGCAAGGAAAAGAAAAACCATCAACCAATCTGGAGGTTTTCTACTGCCGTTACTAAGCGTTGCAGTTCCATTCTTAACCAGTCTAATTGCATCGACACAGGGTTAAACAACATGGAGCATGCTCAGAAAATTTTTCTGGTGCCACAACATCGGTTAGAAAAACTGCGAGAATCCAAAACGACTAGCACAGATGTAAGAAAATGATTTGGACTCATCGATTCGCAATATACTGTTGTTGTGGTTTTACAAATGTTTTTATTTTTAAATAATAAAGTTGACATACACGTGATTGGCTTTTCTATTTCTTCAACAACCATGGCACAAATTAAACGCTTCACAAGATTGAGCATGTTGTATGCAATTAAACATTTGCTAATAACGCTTACTCTGGTACATCTTAGCTACAAACTTCTCGTAAATCATCAGCAATAAAATCTTTATAACTCAGAACTTTTGTCATTAGAAAGAGAAAGAACAAACAATGCTGTCCACACGTGGTTGAAACCAGGTCCTGTACTTGTTTTGAACTGTATTCCACATTCTCACAGGTTTTCAGAAAGGCATTGATTGACTAGGGAAAATATGTAAAATCCGGGGGGTTTCCAAAACTGTCATAAAACCTTCAAATGCCATCATCCTTTATGTAAATAGCCAGCCAGTGCTCCCCAGGGTGATTGCTTGGGTGTGTATTAACAATCATCATTGATGCAACATCTCGGACAGGCACCCTAGGTAGTTGGTCACTTGCCAGCACACCATAGAAATGGGTCCTAGATGAAAATTGGTTCACCACACTGGTCAACTCTGCGGTATTCATTTCCACACAGTTTTCCTAATAGTAGTCAACCATGACTTGTCGCCGGTTTGACACTTCGATAATGGAGTCAAAGATTGAATAAACAACTAAATTAATTGTATGGGGTAGTGGTTGTCTGAACCTCATCTCAAGTCGTACATTCCCTGACTTGATGCTGACCCCCAGCTGGTAAACTAAATGTCTTAATACACACTCTTTCAATTGGGTACTTGGCATTGGTTGAGAGTAGCGCTTGAGCGTGTCCAAGTTTCACGGCTGGCGAAACAGACACTTTCTTGACAAATAGTGATGCTGATAATATATGCAAACGATAACACACATCCCGACCCCCATAAGGCAGAACTCATCTCTACCGCGCACCATCCTAACCTTTATGTCAACGCCGTTTAACATAAGTTTATCTTGAAAGAAGATATCGCTATGAACAGAGCCGATCATTTCAAACGTTGTGCAATCCGCTGAATAGGCTGCCCTTTTCGTAAGTCCATCGTTCTCGCCTGCAGGGTCCGTAACATCCATGTGACCTGCGGCATCCTTGTAAAACAACCCAGCTGAAAACTGTGTCTTTAATGTATCACATCCATAATTCAGAATGCTCTCTATAACGGCTCTGTAGGGGTATGTGTTGCTACTCTGGCTAATTAAACGATAACCCAAGGAGACATCCACTTGTGAAAATAGGGAGGCTATCAGATAGTTGATAACCCCAACACGTGCTCCAGCATCAATATTAGTTCCGTCCGGTTTGGTGACTTTTACACGTAGGTACAACAAAGTATTGTTTAGATCAATGTAGTCTTCGCCATTCCCGGCAATAAAGAACTCCAGAGGAACTGCGTCTGATATTGCTGATAGGGTCAGTATTTCAATGTATGTATTTTTCTCAATAGATGTCTGTGTGAAGGGGTCTGTGAATAAATCCAACTATGTCTTCAAATATTCGCCAGACATACGGTGTAGGAGTGCCATCTTTCTAAAATATATTCTTAATCAGCTTTGCCGTGTTCCCTTTGAGTGTTCTCCGGGGTGTATGTCCTCTTTTAACCTTGGCTCTTGCTTTTTGTCTCATTCTTGCATTTTTTACTCTTGGGTAGGCTCCGCCTACCAGGTGGTCTCTTTCTAACACCTCGAGACATAACCATCAATCCAGAACCGTCCTGTTGTTTTGTATGTCGTGACATAACACTGTTGTAACAGCTGTTGACAACATCGCCTACTATATTCCTAGCCGCACTCTTCAGATGTGGTTTTGCTATGGAGAACCCGCTCTTCAACAAAGGTATTGCCATCCGGAAAAGCCCTCGGAAAAGGCCCCCTAGACCTGACCGATACATTGCTGAGCTACCATGATACCCCGGTAAACCGTTACCGGCCTGTGTTGTGTAGTATTCAACATACCTTCGAGGATCATCATAGAGCTTCTGCGGCTGCATCTTAAACTCTAAAAGATTGTTTGATGGGTCTGAAGTGTAATTTTGCAATCACCTTCCCCACTACAAATGAAACCAGCTGGTTTTGATCAGATTTTACTTCAATACAGACCTCATCAAATTGACTCTTACTAAGAGGTACGTAGTGTGGCTTGTCGTACATCACTGTGACAACTTTGTTCTTTCTCCCTGTAATATGTACAGTTCGCAGCAGTGGGACATGACTGTCATCAACACGTTGATAATCAGTTATATCTGTGTAGATGTATAGGGTGTTAAACCCCGCCAGAATATCTGTGGGGTATGTTCCGTACCATGGGGCGTACCACCGCTGGCCTGGTTTTAACCCCAATATCTGTTCCAGTTTTGCACTAAATTTCAAACTAAACTGGGACTCACCTTTTAGAAACCTTCTATCTTTAAATTCATCGTACCCCACCGATATACCATGTGTTTTTATATAACTGTTGAGCTCTATCACTAGTTTTAATATGCTGCTGTAATAACCGGTGTTGAGTTCATATTTCCAAGTTTTGTCGTTATTCAAGTCATGTAGTTCAAATGCGTTTTCACCCCATGTAAAAGTCTTCCACGTATGCGCGAATTGGAACTCTATCAAAGATACTTCCCAATCTCCTTTTAAATCTATACCTTTGGCAAATGTCTCGATGAGTTACTGGGCAGCGTTATGTAGAAGCCACCATCACCCATGCTGATCGCAGTCAATGTAAATGACGTGATCCTGTAAATCCAGGAGTTTTATCCAGTTTCTAGGTCAACCACTTGTTCCGATGGTATCCAGCTGTTGAATTTCTCAGGCCAACCAAGCCATTTCACAAGACACATTTTCCTCCCTTTCTGTACTTTCTCATTCAAAACTGCTTCCACTTTAAAAGTTTTATCCTTAGCCACGATTATTTTCAGTTCATAAAAGTCCCAACTATCACATCACCATATTAATCTTTTATTCTATATACAGGAGGTACCCGAGGAATGCATTCTGTTATTGTAAAATATTCATCTGTGTACCCTTTTTCATAGCCTTTTGTAAACGCACCTCTCAGCTTTGAGAGTCTCACAGTATCCCCAACCTGGAACTTGTAGCTTTGATTACCATTTCTCGTTAATGTTGTGCCATACAGGTTCTTGAGAACTAATCTAACATTTTCTTCACAAACGTCAGCAGGCTTCATCTTAATAGACCGATGGTAGCTATGGTTGTACCCACACACTAAATCTTGAATAACCTCAACATAGCGATGAGCGTTGGCTGCTGTCAGATACCTCCACATTCGTGATTTAATTGTTTTATTAAACCTCTCAACGATACTCGCTTTGACATCATTTCCTGTAGCAAAATGTTTTATGTTGTACTTCTTCATCAACATTTCAAAATGTGAATTAAAAAACTCCTTCCCCTTGTCCGTTTGGACTTTTTGCGGTGTTCTTCCTTCTTTTAATGTCTTCAAATGCTTGCTTTACCTCTATAGCGCTTTTATTTCTCAGCACGCGAATCCATGAATCCAACAACCAAATCCAGTTGAAATTGCGAATTTATATCATGAACAATAACTCCATTTCTTTTAAAATATATAGCTACAGTCCTGTGTAGCGTGTATGTATCCTGGGTGAGCAGCCAGTCATCGGCCTCCCCATTTTTGAGGATCTCCCCGGTTTTTTCCAAGTATGCTCTTTTCAAACCCTCTCTACCCACATAAGCACCAGGGTTTGCCGGGTCATAGTAAATACTTTTCATAACCTGTTCAGACATCGTAGAATGTTCGAGCAATAATGAGGATTAATACATGTTTAACAATGTTTGTTTTATTTGAGTTTTCGAAATTACACAACCAAGATATTCAGAAAAGTTACACAAACATTCAGATTTCTCATAGTCTTTGTTTATATACATGTTAACATGAGAACTGATGCTACCCAGGCCTTAGACAACAGACTCTTCGCTTTCATCACACCATGACCCCGCTGCGTCGCATACAACATCCTCATTAAATTTGTCCTTTTCTCACTCAGTCTCTGTGTGATGTTCGGCTCCAACTTGAGCTCATGCAGAAAGTTCTCAGCGGCCTCGTGAACATCAGTCATCGGTGCGTGAAAACCAGATGCGTTCAAAGCCTTGACCAAGACATGTTTCAGTCGCGGTGTTAAAACTGTCGCCACAATGTCATCAAAGAAATACTCAGGCGGTTCGAGACATGAATGTCTTGTCTGGCTCGGGTGGTCCACTTCGCATCCGATGCATGCTTTGTGTAGAATAGCCCCAACAACGTTTTCCAGAATCATACCCATTGTTGCTTTGATGATCTTTAAAATTTTTGGTGCAAGGAGTTTGTCCATTTTGTGATAACTCTTGTTAGCATTTGAAAGGTATGACAGGTTAAGAGGACCTAGTTGATCACCAACCCTGTCAATCCAATGGTAGTTTCTTGATGGGTATGCCGGTGGAATCGAACTGTCTGGGTCAGGGGTTCCGTAGAAGGCTTCAGCGTTGTCATCCCAGGCGTCACACAGCCAGTCCTCAGCCTTGGGTTCTTCAATCAACGCTTGGTTGTAATCTTGAGACATGTTTCGTAAATTCTTCAGACTGCTTGATAGTCACAGGCGGTCTGTCGGTTTTTATGCTGTGCTGATGACGGTGTTAGCTTAAGGCGGGTCTTCAGGATCTTACGTCAGTCCGCAGTCACAAACTAACACGCTGACATTTTCTGGAAATAACTCCAATCTAACAGAGTCATACTCTTTCAGCCCCTCGACAACTTTAAACAGTACATCTACTGAATTATGTGGGCCTTGTTTTGGCCCCAAATAAAACACTTTTCGAAAGGTGACCCATAAACTGGCATTAACCCTTTGGCGCGTACGATCACACCAGTGTGATCAATCTAGAGTGGTCCCTGGAGCGTACGATCACACTGGTGTGATTAGAACGTCATGTTTAGAACGCACCATTAGCATACCTAGCTACAAGTAACGTAACAATGGCTGGTAAAACCGCGCTATTATTTACTCACATTTAGCTCAAACAGTGTTTATAACTATATTTCCTGATTGTAATTGTTTCAAGACCATACTATGATATTAACCAGGTAGAAAGCATTCAAATCGGGACAAGAAGTGTTAGTTACGTACCAACAGACAGCCAACACTAATGCACAAAAACGAATTATATTAGCGACTACTACCGATCAAAACCATTGCAAAAACTTTCTAGAAGTTACGTTCCCCGTTGTATGCATTTTATATAGTTTATTCATTTTCACTGCATTGAATAACTGGTCACGATTTGTTAGCTAGCAGGCAGCTGACGTTTGCTAGCGGTTAGCTGACGTTTTCTAGCTAGCTACAGTAATAAATCAACCAACTTTTGTAGCTCTTAGAATTCGAGTCAACGAGAGAAGCTTGCAATGCAATGCATGTAGTGTTCCTTACCTAGCAAGGTGACTGTTCAAAGACTGGCGTGAGTTCAAATGCTGCAGAGTACCGAAGTCACGTGCAAAAAAACTCACGCTGGGGGGTCGGTAAGGAATATTTGAAACTCACGCGTGAAAAGGTTAAAAACCATTTGATCAGTCACACCAGCCTTAAACACATGGCCTTCGGGTAATTCATAAAATGCCACCTCCGGTAGCTCTGGGTTGAAGATGTTCCCCCCGATCCGACCATCGTCCAATTTCCACTCCTGTGTCAACATATCCTGGTGTAGTTGATGGATTCGGGTTAAACTCTGCATCGGTTTCTTCGGGGCTGGCATGTTGATTGCATCTCTGCGGTCCATTTGCCATTTCTTAACAAATCGCTGAGCTGCGTTTAAGCTGTTAGCTTTCACCGGTGTTTCACCCAAAACATTGATTGCAGCACAATCCTCCATGTTTTGTAATGTGTAGGTAAGTTCGCTCAGGCAAGACTGAATGACCATCACTGATGTCTGCGTGCTTTAAATACACATACCACGCCAGTCAACCCATAAAACATGAAATGTTAACAACCACCGTTTGTATACCAGCTGTTGCACCACTTGTCAGAAGATAAAACACCCAGGTTTTATATTTGTCGAACACCATTTGCTGTACACCAAACACCTTACCGCTGACACAACACTTATTTACTGCCTGGGAATTTAACATTCCGGAACCCTAAGACCCATTTGTTAATCATCAATCATAACCCACCTGTTATAACACTAGTCTGGTTTGCTCATCAGACGTTGTAAAACATCAAACACTGACACATCAATGTAATCATAAATCACAAAGTCACCGGACATGCATACGTCACTCCTGAAGTCCCACCCTAACATACGTCATACAGGAAGTCCCACCCTAACATACGTCATAACAGATGTCCCACCCTACAAACCGGATGTCCCGCCCACCTGTCACATCAATATGGAAGTCCCGCCCCCCAGGGCCATAAATCACCATTCTGATACATTATACCCTACACTAACTACTGATGCACATCCAGGGCACGAAGCTCCCGTTCCACCACATCCCAAAGATGCTCTATTGGGTTGAGATCTGGTGACTGTGGGGGCCATTTCAGTACAGTGAACTCATTGTCATGTTCAAGAAACCAATTTGAAATGATTCCAGCTTTGTGACATGGTGCATTATCCGGCTGGAAGTAGCCATCAGAGGATGGGTACAAGGTGGTCATAAAGAGATGGACATGGTCAGAAACAATGCTCAGGTAGGCCGTGGCACTAAGGGGCCTAAAGTGTGCCAAGAAAACATCCCCCACACCATTACATCACCACCACCAGCCTGCACAGTGGTAACAAGGCATGATGGATCCATGTTCTCATTCTGTTTAGGCCAAATTCTGACTCTACCATCTGAATGTCTCAACAGAAATTGAGACTCATCAGACCAGGCAACATTCTTCCAATCTTCAACTGTCCAATTTTGGTGAGCTCGTGCAAATTGTAGCCTCTTTTTCCTATTTGTAGTGGAGATGAGTGGTACCCGGTGGGGTCTTCTGCTGTTGTAGCCCATCCGCCTCAAGGTTGTGCGTGTTGTGGCTTCACAAATGCTTTGCTGCATACCGCGGTTGTAACGAGTGGTTATTTCAGTCAAAGTTGCTATTTTATCAGCTTGAATCAGTCGGCCCATTCTCCTCTGACCTCCAGCATCAACAAGGCATTTTCGCCCACAGGACTGCTGCATACTGGATGTTTTTCCCTTTTCACACCATTCTTTGTAAACCCTAGAAATGGTTGTGCGTGAAAATCCCAGTAACTGAGCAGATTGTGAAATACTCAGACCGGCCTGTCTGGTACCAACAACCATGCCACGCTCAAAATTGCTTATATCACCTTTCTTTCCCATTCTGACATTCAGTTTGGAGTTCAGGAGATTGTCTTGACCAGGACCACACCCCTAAATGCATTGAAGCAACTGCCATGTGATTGGTTGATTAGATAATTGCATTAATGAGAAATTGAACAGGTGTTCCTAATAATCCTATGGGGCTTTCGGCCGGATTTCACTACTGGGACATTTTGGGTCCTAGATTCATTTCTGTAACAGATACAACCTATTATGATGTATCCTGGTAATAGCAACCCCTCTGGCTACAATAAAAACACATAAAAACAGACTTCTGGGTCACTATTTATAAAACTCATCTGTTTGAAAGGCAAAAAAATTGTTTTCGGAAAACATTTCTGCCATTCAGCATCAAGATTTTTTTTTTAAAGCATTATGAGATTTTGTGTCAATGGTATTTCCTCATACTTTCATGCCTTTACTATAAAATTACACTGTAATTGGGTTGAAAATAATGAAATAATTATATAATAGAAGGTAAAAATATAGGCACCCCCAAAAAATGTGGTTCTTCAACCTAGAAATGAAACACTATAAAATGAAAGATTATAAAGCAATAAAACGGTTCCTTTAGGTGTAATGACACAAAACGCACTAGATCGCTAGTTACATTTGGACTTATGTATTTTATAAACTCTATTTTTATATCTTATATATAATACAAACGATGTTTTATTGTTCAAAACATCATATATAGTGATGTACATGCTTGTAATATTTATTATGGTGTACACATGAGCCTTTCTAAGATGCATTGGCAATGTCGTTGCCTGGTGAAAAGTTCTCATAGCAACCCAAACTATACAACTATACAACCCATATTATACATGGCCAACCCCAATTATACACGGAACGCTTCAGGAAAGTGGCTTCAAATAATATACCATTGGAATCGGACGATTATGGCAAATCTATTTTTCGAAATATTTATGAAAATGAGCACTGTCCGCGGTATCGCGGATGTCGACTATGGATGGTTAAGGATTTGAAAAAAGGCTACTTTCCTTACAAGTTTAATATCAAGGAGAATGATAACTATGTTGGCCCCCATCCAGAACCACATTAATAAGGTGTGAATGCCAATATCGCTAAAGAAAAAGAAGAGTTTTTGCAATGGTACAAAACGGTTGCCACAGACACCTTTGTCATGAAGGATGAAATAAAGGCTTACGTGAATGATATGGTCACCTTGAGAGAGGGTTGTAAGCGTTACAGACTTGAATTCCTGGAATGTGGTGGTGTTGACCCCTTCTGATCAATTACGATTGCTTCATGAAAGTCTTTTGCAACGGGTTTCTCACCAAGGACACAATTGCACTGGTCCCCTCAGACAACTGTAATCGTTGTCAGAAGACAATCTCAAACAGCTCAATCCAATGGCTTGAATATCTGGCCTCTGATTAGAATATATTGATACACCATGCCTTGAAACGTGGTGAAATGAAAATCGGGGCATACTATGTTGATGGATGTGATGGTGTGCACAGCCTATGAATTTCTAGGTTGTTGACACTTTGGTCACCCAAAGTGTCATTGTTCCACAAGGACCAACCCATTGACAAAGATTCAGTATGGGTTGATGCACCAGCAATGGTTGGCCAAGCTTGAAGCTTTAACACTAGAACCGCTAGGCCTTTTTTACCCCCTATAACCAACAGAGCCGAACACTGTTTGGTGTCATAAGCATACAAGAATATACACTATTATTTTTTAAGAACACAGGCTATAGTATTTTAATTTGTTTATTAGGTCCTACAAATTTATAAAAATTTAAATACTCAATACTTCAATTATTTAAAGGTAAATCGTTTAGGATTTAGTTTTCATTTTGATGTACAAGGCAAAATGAGAGACATTACACTAGTTTGCGATGATCAAAGGATACGCGTGTGAATAGTCTATATAAGCCTAAAGCACAGTTGCTTGATAAACACGATACATTTAAAGAATGAATGGCACATAGGCTACAGCTTATTCGTAGAAATAAAATTGAGAAAGTTGATTAAATAAATTTTACCCCTTAATCTTGCTGTCTCTTCCAGACTCCTATCTCGCAGTGGCATTTGGGGTCACCGTTGGTTCGTTTCTTTTTTTTTTGCAAGGAGGCTTAGGCATTGGCGGTGGTGGTTCAATATGTGAATCAGATTAAGACCCGGCATCTGACTCGTTGTTTTGGGATCTATTTCTGATCCTCCATGTGACTCCATCTTATCTAAATCTTGCAGCATCTGCAATGCTGTCAGGGCGTCAAATCGCCAGGTTTTGTTGGCCATTGTGAACTAAACGCTGTAAATTGTGTCTGAGTTGTGTCTGATTAGCTCACCGAGTTCAGATTTTATACACTTTCTACCCTCATCATTACACTTCAGTCACATGGATAGGTGTGTCCGGGTTGATGAGGGGGTTATCACCCATTCATCCATTGACGCCATTGCTATTCCCTCGCTATTCATTAGATTTGATTAGACTAGGTTCTCGAGGTAGACGTACGTTAAACAACTGAAAAATTTTGCAAACAACATGTATGCAATTTCTTAATCTTCTGTAAAATAAGCAGAGGAAAATCTAAGAGAGACGATGTGATCATCATCATCTTCCGCTTATCCGGGGCCGGGTCGCGGGGGCAGCAGTCTTCCCTCTCCCTAGACACTTCCTCCAGCTCTTCCAGGGGGACACAGAGGCGTTCCCAGGCCAGCCGGGAGACATAGTCCCTCCAGCGTGTCCTAGGTCTTCCCCGGCGTCTCCTCCCGGTGGTACGGGCCCGGAACACCTTTCCAGGAAGGCGTTCCAGAGGCATCCGAAACAGATGCCCAAGCCACCTCAGCTGACCCCTCTCGATGTGGAGGAGCAGCAGCTCTACTCTGAGCTCCTCCCGGGTGACCGAGCTTCTCACCCTATATCTAAGGGATCGCCCACCCACCCTGTGGAGAAAGCTCATGACCGTAGGTGAGAGTAGGAACGTAGATTGACTGGTAAATCGAGAGCTTCGCCTTGCGGCTCAGCTCTTTCTTCACCACAACAGACCGATACATTGACCGCATTACTGCAGAAGCTGCACCGATCCGTCTGTCAATCTCCCGTTCCATCCTTCCCTCACCAGTTCACCACGCCAGGCAACTTTACGGTATTCATTTCTCATCTGTTTGGACAGTGTTTCCTAATAGTTGTCAACCATGACTTGCCTCCGGTTGGACACTTCGATAATGGAGTCAAAAATGTAATAAATAACTAAATGAATTGTGTGAGGTAGTGCTTGACTGAACCTCATCTCAAGTCAGTGAGAGATATTGAGCATGAAAAGTCATTGAATTAAGCTTGACACAATGTATGAGAGTACTAACTATCTCTGTATGAAGGACACTAGGTAGGAAATGTGATGCCCCATTACTGATGGGTCCCAAACACCCAGTCCATACCACCTGCTAGGAACCGTGTATGTGACTGTCATAGGACTCTGAATAGACCATTGGGTCATAAGTTGGAATACACCATACTAGGGTATTTTGTAGGATTAACTATTTCTTATAATAGTCTGTGTAATGGTTGGCTATGAACACTGACGCCTACTATGTGTCCTGGCATAAAAGACTGTGTTAACGTTGTAATCATTGGAGAGAAAAATTAAATAATTATGGAAGGTTAACATTTTGTACTCATGCTGAATAAAGGCTATCCCCTCACTTGTTTGTATACAGACTGTTCATGGATCAAAAGTGGACAGAAGTTAAGATGGTGCCGTGACCCGGATGGATAAGTTTTACTGATTTCACTGAAAATAAGTTGTTTTGAAAATTGACTTTAGAGCTAAGGTGCGCATTTTAAAATCCCAAGGAAACCGTATTGGTTGCAGAAAACAACTGAACAGTGAGTCGTAAAACTACCCCATTAAACGAAGGTATTCATACAGCATGGTGCTGTGAGTATGGATAGTTGGAATTTTTATGCTGAGTCAAACCACACTATCTGAAAGAACACGTCAGTTACAAGAGCATGAGTATCCAGATTAACAGATCTGGAACAAGAAACCTAGAAATATCACTTTTTAGGCAATGGAAACCTGTGATGAGGACATATAAGACATATAAGACATATAAGACAGTTGACACTGAAAGATGAGTGATTAGCCTTAGTGAAGAGATTCCACAGAAGAAGCTAAATCTTCGTTAAGTAATCCTTGCTAAATCTTCCCTGTTGTGATGGGAAGCGCTTACTAGACTGATAGTAAGAGACATGTGTATTACAAGACCTAATATAGGCGACTCTTAAATAAGTGAAAAATCTTTGTTATGTCATCCAGAAGTCCTCGCTAGGTGGATAGCAGTTTGACACGTGTGAAATAGTAATATTACAAATCTTGTACAAGTATCGTGCTTTAAGTTAAACTACAACGTGGTAAATACAGGGACTGCAGCCCTCCTGTTGTAATTTAGAAAATAGTGAAATCATTGGCTGATGCCATCAAAAACAGTTTGAAAATAGATGACTGTCGCCAAGACATAATAAAAAATATGCCATTGTTCCAGAATAAGATTTTGAGTTGTTTTGATATTGTAGAAAATAAATGTATTGGCATTCTTATTTATTCATAATCTTATTAGAATGGTCTTGTACTCTGGATGTTTGATCAATTACACATATGCTAGAAACCTAGTTTCTCTCTCTGACTCCAACTTTTAAGGCCAGTGTCTTGTGTTCAGGGGTAGTGATGAATGGAATATCGGCTGAGCAGGGCCTTGGCTCCTTTTAGCAGTAAGAGAAACAGGCCAGTGCCTGTGCCATAAAACCGCCATAAGAAACTGTTCTCTAGGAGTAAGCTCTTGAACAGAAGGGGCTTATTATTACTTAAATACTACAGGTGAACAGAGCTCCATTCCTTATTGGGAGGAGCATTGTCAACTTGAGTCCCTATATAGTAACTGTCTAGCAGCCTTTGACCAGGCTGTCTGGGCAACCGACATTCTATAATTTTCTGTTTCCTGGAGCTATTTGTGCAACTTTGCATTTTTAGACTACATCGTAGTGGCTACTACGCCTTGTATGTACATTCTGCAAATGCTAATTCCGTCATCTGTATTGGTGGAGGAGTATATAAGCTTAAAACTTGAAATGCATAATCAGAACGATCTGTCATGATGCTACTTTGTTAGTCTCTGTACTGTTTCTCTGTCAGCGTTGTGACGGTTGTTCCCGTGGATCCACGTAATTAAACTTAATAATCAACTGTTATACCAGACTCTGAGAAGTTCTTATTTGCATAAATCGCGAACATTTTCCATCTTCCACAATATACAGAAAATATGGGAAGAAATTAAAAGAATGCCTGATGAATTACAAAAAACACATTGGTCTTTGATTGTGTTATCTGAAATACAAAAATGGAATGATAAATTCCTCAAAGATGGTCTTGAAAGAATTTTGAAGGAGAAAGAAAGTGTTAGGGTGTCGGCTGAAAAAATAGCTGGATTGGATAAGTTAACAAAAGGACTTGAAAAGTTGAAAAAAGGACTTGAAAAGTTGAATAAGGAACTGGAAACATTGAAAGCAGGAAAAACATCTAAAGACATTCGAAGCCCATTGGAAAATAAACCAGGATCATGTCACTATTGTGGAATCCCTGGCCATTGGCAGAATGAGTGTTGCAAGAAGAAGAACCAAAAGACAAAGAGAGGATGTTCAGATGGTTAGAACACAATACTTTTTGCCCACATGCCAAATAGCGGCAAGCAATACATCTCCCATGTTTGGAATCAAAGATGGAGGATTTCCTGGCGATACCTGAAACAGACATGAGCTTATATAGTCATTGATTAAGAATTCTAAATCTGTTTCCAAAAATGTATCGTATAGAATGAGGTTTGTCATAGGATGTTTCTGAACTCTGAACTCTCACACTTTATGAATGTATCAGTATAATCTTCAATGTATCAAGCTATAATAATCAATAATAACCAATATGATAACAGTATAATAATGCATGGGTAACAAGTATTATAATCAAGTAACTTGAAGGGCCCTAATGGCTCTATTATTTTTATACACGCTTCTAAAGCCTGCGCCACCAATATATAACAAGGAACGGATCTTGGATGGTTGCGAAACAATGGTGGTGGATGGGGAGTAAGATCCTTCCAGGAATTAGCATAAGGGGATGGCCAGAATGGTTATGCAAGATAACACTGTATAAATGTGTGTGTCCTGTGTTGGCAAGACAGTTGTTCCTGCAGGTCAACTCAGCTTTTATGATTGCTTTTTAAAAGTCTAATTTGAATCTACAAACTCCTAAGTTATTGCATCTTTTTGGCAAGAAGATACATTTTTCCACAACATTTTCTTGGAAGCACTGCTGAAATTGGCAAGGGGCCAGACGTGACGGCTGCCAGAGGTGCTGAGGGTTGGGTAACACAAACAACGCATGGCCACGCTAAGAGGTAAACATGTTCTTGCTCTAAATGTATTAGTTTGTGTGACTTTACCTTCCAGGCCGGGCAGACACACCACATAACGCCTCTCCAAATGTAACAAACTATGTTTTATGAGAGAATAGAGTTTTTGAATTCAAGGTAATGTGTATGTCTACTAACACCCTGTAAAAAAATGTGTAAATAAGTCAGGGACTTGCAACTGAGAGAGGTCTGTCGAATGCCGCCTTAGGTTTGGCCGCCTAGATGGGTCTGCTTTCGGCAGGAAGTCCCCCAATCCACCTTGATAAAAGGAATGCCACAAGGGAAAGGGATTGCAGGGCGCCGTGGCTGCTGAGGGTTTGGATGCAGTTTGGGAGTGTTGGACAGTTCTGTATTGATGACTGCTACCTGCAAACCAGGGGAGTGACGACTACTTGCAGGCCAGGAAGAGACGGGTTCAAGAGACTGTAATACGAGTGTGTGAGAGCATGAAATAAAGAATTGAGAAGTTGGTCTGCTGATGAATGCAGAGTGAGTGTGGACATTTGTTGTTGGAAAATTGCCCAAAAGTGAATGTGTGAGGAATGAGTGGTTTAGCTGTTAGGAAACATAAAAAGAGGACACGGCACGATAAGAAAGATACATTGAGAATATATGGACATTTGGCTCCAAGGAGATACACGATTTGTATAGGTAACGTTACTATCATAACGTTTGAAGTGACCATATTGAGGGAAAGGGAAAATATAATAGGAAACGTGAGTGACAGAAGAGAATTAGTAAGATATCCGACTGTGTGCACATTTACTCAAGAAGTAATTTGGATTGAGGTCGGCCAGATAAGAGTTTGGTCAAATCATCCAGAATGAAATGGGCCTATGGGCAGAAAGCCCCCGGCTTAGCACCGCTATGTTGGAGTTTAGCCTGGTGGATGAGAGGGTTGTGGGGGGGGAAACTCTGACTGTTGTTTGTGCATATGCCCCGAACATCAGTTCGGAGTATTTGGCCTTCTTGGAGACCCTGAATGGAGTCCTGTATGGGGCTCCAGTAGGGGACTCCATAGTTCTGCTGGGGGACTTCAATGCACACGTGGGCAATGATGGAGACAGCTGGAGAGGTGTGAAAGGGAGGAACGGCCTCCCTGATCTGAACTCAAGTGGTCGTTTGTTGTTAGAGTTCTGTGCTAGTCATGGATTATTTATAACGAACACCGTGTTTGAACATAAGGATGCATGTTTGAACATAAAGTGTACATGGTACCGGAGCACCCTAGGCCGAAGATCGATGATTGATTTTGTGATTGTGTCATCAGATCTGAGGCTGCATGTTTTGGACACTCGGGTAAAGAGAGGGGGGGAGCTGTCAAACGATCACCATCTGGTGCTGAGTGGGGTCAGGGGGTGGGGGAAGACTCTGGACAGACCGGGAAAACCCAAACGGGTAGTGCGGGTGAAATGGGAACATATGGAGGAGGCCCCCGTCCGAAAGATCTTCAACTCACACCTCCAGCGGAGCTTTTCTGGCATTCCTGTGGAGGTTGGGGGCATGGAACCAGAGTGGTCGATGTCCAAAGCCTCCATTGCAGAAGCTGCGTCGGGGAGCTGTGGTCTAACGTTCTTAGGTGCATCAAGGGGCGGTAACCCTCGAACACCCTGGTGGACACCGGTGGTCAAGGAAGCCATACGACTGAAGAAGGAGGCCTTCCGGGATATCTTATCCCGGAGGACTCCGGAGACGGTTGCAGTGTACCGACGGACCCAAAGAGCTGCGACCTCTGCTGTGAAAGAGGCAAAACAGCGGGTGTGGGAGGAGTTCGGGTAAGCTATGGAGATGGACTTTCGGTTGGCACCAAGGTGCTTCTGGAAAACCGTCCGCCACCTCAGGAGGGGAAAACGGGGAACCATCCAAGCTGTGTACAGTAGGAGGGACACTGTTGACCTCAACTGAGGAGGTAATTGGGCGATGGAAGGAACACTTTGAGGAACTCCTAAATCCCACTAACATGCCCTCTATAGTGGAGGCAGAGCTGGAGGCTGATGGGGAAGCATCGTCAATCTCCTTAACAGAAGTCACTGAGGTAGTCAAACAACTCCACAGTGGTAAAGCTCCGGGGATTGACAAGATACGTCCAGAAATGGTGAAAGCTTTGGGTGTATCTTGGATAACACGCCTCCTCAACATTGCATGGGAATTGGGGACAGTGCCAAAGGAGTGGCGGACCAGGGTGGTGGTTCCCCTGTTCAAAAAGGGGGACCAGAGGGTATGTGCCAATTACAGGGGTATCACACTTCTCAGCCTCCCTGGGAAAGTCTACTCAAAGGTACTGGAAAGGAGGGTTTGGCAGATAGTTGAACCTCAGATTGAAGAGGAACAATGTGGATTCCGTCATGGTTGTGGAACAACCGACCAGCTCTTTACTCTTGCAAGGATCCTGGAGGGGGCCTGGGAATATGCCCATCCAGTCTACCTGTGTTTTGTGGATCTGGAGAAGGCGTATGACTGGGTCCCCTGGGAGAAACTGTGGGAGGTGCTGCGGGAGTATGGGGTGAGGAGGTCCCTTCTGAGGGCTATCCAATCCCTGTACATCCAAATGAGAGCTGTGTTAGGGTTCTCGGTAGTAAGTGTTATGGAAATTTTGAGAAATGTCTGTCTTTCTATTGGCTGGTATGTAAATCTTTACTTTGATTGTGACACACATGTCTGTATAATATCAGAGGATTATTAGGTATTTGGGCCATGTCCTCCTGCCTAGACAAAGAAGGGTGTCAGTCCTTTCTGTTCTTTAGGATCGTAGGAGAGAGGGATCTGGTATATGTCTTAGGGGTCATTCTTGATTGGTCACAATGGGTTGTGGGGTTAATCATCTGCCGACCTGGAGGTTGTCTAGATGCTTTAAGTTTCCCTTAAGGGTTGAGAAAGTTAACCACATGAGGGAAGACACCATGTCCCTTGTGTCAAGCCCAGGACATGTGATAGAACAAAGGGCATGTGTTTGATTGACTTGAGACCAATGGGCAACAACTTACCACACCCCTTTTTCTATGTAATAAATACAGATTGTTCATGTATGGAGTTAGAGACACCTCAGACGATTATGTGTGTGTAAGCGGTTGACGGGTCTCTCATAATAGTCTCTGTGCATAATAGTTAATAAAACGGTTATAATGTACAAAGATAATTTTGTCTCTGTGTCTCTTACTCCGAGTGTCGATACATTGGAATTTCCATCACATAAGTCGGACTTGTTCCTGTTTGTAACGTTCATGGACAGGTTATCGAGGCGTAGTCGTCGGGGTGGGGAGGGGTTGCAGTTCGGTGGGCTGGGGATCTAATAACTAGACCGCGAGTACAAGCGCCTCGGGATCCCCCAGTCAGAGCTGGCAAATGTGGCCCTGGAAAGGGAAGTTTGGGGTCCCCTGCTGGAGCTGCTGCCCCTGCGACCTGATACCGGATAAGCGGATGAAGATGAATGAATGAAGAAATAGAGGCACAGGAGTGTAAATAAGTAGTTGAAATATAAATGGGAAAAATTTCGCTAACAACACTCATTGAGACAAAAGGATAGACTGCGATTAAAGAGGAATATGGTTTCACAGAAGTATAAAAGAAGTGGGAGCAATATTACAGTCACTACATTATCTTTAACTACACTAAGAGAAAGAGAGAACGTAATTCGGCATATATCTACAGCAAAAGAGTTACAAAGGTATAAGACGGCCAGAACAACAAAAGTGGAGATGGTTTGGATCGAGGTGGGAGAAATTAGTATCTGGTCTAGCTATCCGAGTATGGATACTCATATAACTAGGCAGCTAGAGAAGCCATTGAAGATAATTTGGTTTGCTGATCCATATGGGCACAAGAACACTATTTGAAGTATTGCCAGAAAAACTAAGACTTTGCCTGCCAATTATTGTAAAAGGGAAGAGGCTATCTGTCGCGATCCAGACACTGGTGATATATTGGTTAGATTGCAGTCTGCACATACGATAGACAAGCAGGTCACGTGGATTGAAGGAGCAGGCGTGAGAATTTGATCTAGTAATCCAGAGCTAGATATACCCATATATCAAAAGAAGTGTGGTTTTACTTGACTTTGGGAAAATACATGATCTGACCATACACATATAGAAAGGTGTTGGAAAGGAGGAGGCTCCAAGATAGATGGGTTCAAAGAACCTACTAGATTTGGAGAGTTGTGTTAGTCACTCTGTTTATGACAAGGATATATAAGGAAGAGGTGTACGAACAACGGTATGAAGACACAGGCAAAGTGATTGCAAGAAGAGTGGTCACGGATTTAAAGGATCAAGAGGTACTTTGGTTGTCGTTGCGTGGTAGGCGAGTGTGGTCTAGTCACCCAGACCTAGATGAACCCCTCATTAGGCAGATGCAAAGACCAAAAGAGTGTGTATGGTTTTAAGGAGTGATGAAGAGAGTGTAATACTGAGTTTGTGTATTGTAATTTGGTTAAATAAATTAAATTTCTGTTGATAATTGTTGTTTGTGTTTAACTGGTCATTGGTTAAGAAAATACTGCAGGCAAGTGGTGGGGGTGTCAAGTTTGATTAAAAACACTTAGACAGATAAGGGGACTCTAGGCAGTGGTCCCAGAGGAGAGAATGTGCCAAGTTAAGTGGCAGACGTCCCAGAAAGAGAACTAGCCAAAAGAGGGGAGTCCCGAGAAGAAGGGAGTTTGGCAGAGCAGAAAACGGCATGTAGCATTTCAATCTAGGACATATAGGTAAAAAGCAAAATGGCAGGGACACCAGTTGAGATTATAATGAGGAGGTTTCCCCTTGTGTGGAGAAGAGATTAAGCCCATTTCTGAGGCCCTAGAGAAAAGGACCAGAAAAATTGCAACAAAGTGGACAAAAGAAGGGACATTTGATGTTTCATTATGTGAAGAGATAGATATTATCATAAAGAATTATGAGAGTAATGATGTCACAGAAAAAAGGAAGTGGAAGCGACATAAGTAGAGAGACGTGATTAAACTGTTCCTAGAAGAAGGAAAAGGTCAGTTGGCTAGTATAGCCAAGGCCAGGTGTATGCTAAAGAAAGGCGAGGAGAAGATAGAGGAAAAGGTCAAATGGGCTGACAACCCCCCACCATATAGAGGGATACAGTGTCCCATGGTAACAGGGACGGTGAGAGTTGAAGGAGAAATTGAGATAGATGAGGAAAAGAGGCCTGCAAAGGAGAAAAAAAGAAAAACCCTACACTAGATGTGGACTGCTATAAGGGATGTATTGAGTTGTTAAGACCAAAAGGACAAGGAAAAGTGGAACAGAGGCCAACAGGAAAGGAGGTGGTAGATGCAGATTGGTTTCCTCAGAATAAAGAACAATGATTGAGAGAAAAAGCTGCAAGGCTACAGCAACAGAGGGATGAGGACTGTTACCGATATGAGAAAGTGATTAGACAACTTAGTGATTAACTAAAAGAGACGCGTGTGCAGAGAGACAAAAGATGACAGAACTGTTAAAGAAGCAACTGTTAAGGGTAGATCAAGAAACAGAGGCAGAAGAAGGGGCAAAAGGAATAGAAGTTGCCTCAAGAGGATATTCATTGCGAAGCCAAACACAGGCACAGGTGCACCCAATTCTGATAAAAGGGGGCAACCCACAGTATCTTCCTTGGGCCACACAGGACCTGGAGGGACTTATAGCTAAATGAATGGTGCTGGGAAATGGATAAGGATGTTGAAAGAACAAACCATGGGGAAACTGCTGGCGGTGGGGGACATAAAGGCCTTGTTGGCTGAAGTGGTGGGGACGACCAAAATAGAGGCAATGCTGAGAGATGACGTTCTGGCAGAAATTATAGGGACAGTTGTGGGAGATGGACAGTCCTTTGACCCCTTTCGACAGCAGCTGTGGAGGACTTTAAGGGAGGAGTATCCGCCTGTGATAGACTCTGATGTGTTGAAAGGAACACCACTGGGGGAGACAGAAAACACAGCTGTATATTTGCCGAAGCAGCTGGATAGGTGGATGCTGGAGACTGAGAAAGACCCAGAGACTGATGATCTAGTGTCCTTCATGTTCAGGAAGGCACTGGTGGATGCACTGCCCACACCAGTAAAAACTCAATTATAATACGAAGTGGCGCTGATGAAATCTAAGCCACACAAGGAATGCAGAGACTATTTTGTCCACGCTGTAGAACGATACAAAAAAAATGAAAAGAAAATGGCTGAGCAGGGGAAAGAGATCCAGAGAAAGCTTACCCAACTGCAACTGGATGAACTGACAAAAAAGAAAAAGACTCAGGCCCTGGTGGCCACTGCAACAGGCACTGAGGAAAGCAGCACGGCACCTGGCCTCCAAGGAGGTCAACAACCACCACAACAGCCGCAGGCCCCACGGTCACCCACCACACCAGTAGTAAATGTGTTTACCCAGCCCCCAGGCCAGGGTTGGGGACGAGGTAATGGGCCAAGATACCAGTTTAGAGGGCCAAGGGGCCCAGTGGGTTTGTGCTGGGGATGTAAACAGGCAGGACACAACCGAGGAAGCTGTCCCACAAACCCATGGCCTGATATAACTTGGCCAAACCTTGGACCGAATAATTGGAAAATAGCATGGCAGCAACCAGGTTCTGTGAACCCCTGGGCGGGACCAAATTCGAGATATTGAGGGTGCCCAGAGAATCCTGAAGGGGAGGGTCAGTTTACAGCATTAACGGTACAAACTGATAAGAAACCAATGCTGCAGATTCAAGTAAATAATAGAGGCACGCCAATGATGGTAGATACTGGAGCTAATTAAACTTGTGTAACTCCAAATTTTGCTTCACACCTCTCTATGTCAGGAAAATATGCTAAGACGGTAGGATTCTCGGGACAAACGCAGCTGATACTGTTATGGAAATTTTGAACTAAGGTACATTTGAGAAATGTCTGTCTTTCCATTGGCTGATATGTAAATCTGTACTTCAATTGTGACACACATCTGTAATATATCAGAGGATTAACAGGTATTTGGGCCATGTCCTCCTGCCTAGAAGAAGGGTGTCAGTCTTTTGTTCCTCAGGAATGTGGTCCTTGGGGGGAGTAAGGTCAGTTGGCCCCTTTGGGTAAACACTACAGTAAACATTATGGCAGGAAGGATAAGGTGGGGGGACAGCCCACCCTTTGGGTAAAACCAATGTGGCACAGGACAGATGGCAGCATCTTACCACACCCCTTTTTCTATGTAATAAATACTGTTGAAATTATGTTTCGAGTCAGAGACTCCTCAGACGATTATTTGTGTAAGAGGTTGACGCGTCTCTCATATTTGCATAATAGTTAATAAAACTGTTAGAATGTGCCGAGAGAACTTTGTCTCTGTGTTTCTTACTCCGAGTGTCGATACATGGAATTACCATCACAATACCCATGACTGCTCCAGTACACCTAGCTACGAGTGGACGCTCAGCAAAACTTCCTATTTTATTTTCAGCACATAGCCCAATGGATTTATTAGGAAGAGATGCATTGTGTCAGTTGGGACTAAAGATTCAATGCTGAACTGATGGAATAATAATAGAGGAAACAGGGGTCAAGAGGCAGTTGATCCTGGATAGGAGACATAAAGGAGGGAGTCAGAAAGGTCAGACACAGGTGCCGGAGGCTAGAAGGCCCTCAATGGATTACCACTATAGATTAAGATATGCCAGGATGTAACTTCTCTCCTTTTTATCTGCTTTCAGGTGTGATTTTTATATTGCCCACACCTGTTACTTGCCCCAGGTGAGTTTAAAGGAGCATCACATGCTTGAAACAATCTTATTTATCCACAATTTTGAAAGGGTGCCAAGAATCTTGTCCAGCCCATTTTTGGGGTTTTTTGTGCAATTATGTCCAATTAGCTTTTCTGTTTTTTTGTTTGTCAGCAGCGTAAAGCCAAACCATTGCGTAAAGCCAAAGTGTTGAAAGAGACAGTTAGTAACTGTAACACCCCCTGTTTCCCATCCTAAAAACAGATAAGAAAAAGTGGAGGCTCGTCCACGATTTACGACCAATAAATGAGATTGTGCAGGACTGCCAAGCGGAGGTACCAAACCCACACACGCTGCTGACAAACATCCCAATTGACGCCAAGTACTTTACAGTGATTTGTGTGGTGCCTTTTTCAGTCTACACTCTTCCCTTAGCAGATGGGAAGCAATATAGAAACACGCACCTACCTCAGGGTTTCAAACACTCCCAGCACATTTTCAACCAGGTGTTGAAGGCAGATTTGGACGAGCTTGTCTTAGAGGGAACATTGATCCAGTATGTAGACGACTTGTTGAAATGTGCCCCTACTTTGGAGCAATGCCTTGCAGACTCCATAAAAATATTGCAGAAATTGGCTGAGGTAGGACACAAGGTGTCCAAGAAAAAGTGACAGTTTGCCAAACATATAAAAACAGGATATGCAGTCTGCATCTGCTCTGGGAACACCAAAGCCATTTTTGTTGTACGTTGCCAACAGAGGGGATATGTGACAGCAGTTTTGATGCAGGAAACCTGTTGTGGCAGGAAGAAACAAACCATTGCGTACTATAGTTTGCTACTGTTGTTTGTTCCTTGGGATTTAATGCAGGGTGTTTCTGTAAAAGCACTTTGTGACAACTGCTGTTGTAAAAAGGGCTTTATAAATACATTTGATTGATATAGTACTACATTGGATTCAGTGGCACAGGGATACCCACCCTGCTATCAGGGTTTGGCAGCTGTCTGTATGATAAGGCATCAACTATCACCATGGGATACCCAGTGATCATCCACACCCATCACAAGTTGGCAGAGATGATAGAGCAAGGGAAGTTTGTTTTGACGAATTCAAGGTTGTTAGATTATCTGCCTCTGCTGACCTATCCAGACATAATTATAAAACAATTAACAACAGTTAACCCAGCAGAAAGAGTTCCCCTTGGGAAGTGTTGTAGTGCGATAATGGCACCAGCCATATTGGTTGAGGCAGCCCCCGGAATGGATGATGTTATCAGGATGCAGGAGAGAGTCAGTGTCTATGAGCGCAGTGTGTGGTTTAAGCGAGGAGCAACTAGAGATGATGCAGGCCTCTGGAGAGCTCATACAGGACACTTAGTGGTACCAGCTGCTCTATTATGGGTGCTGATCACGAATGTGCATGGTTTTGACCGTTGTGCGCGAGGCGAAGTAATGAGGAAAATTAAGGAATTGGGTTTTTGTTCACCATACATGCAGGCGACGGTAGATGCAGCCCTGGCGGAATGTGAAGTATGTGCACAAAACAATGTTAGAAAATGAATAACAACACGGTTGGGCCACATCCCAAATCCAGAGGGGACGTTTAGGCATTTGGTGATAGACTATGTGGACATACTAAGGTCGGTCAATGGAAAGCGGTACATCCTTGTGGTAATTGATAGATTCAGTAGATGGGTGGAGGCGGTACCCTTGAAAGACCAAGGAGCAGGAACGGTGATAAGGTTTCTGACTAGGGAAGCCAAGAATTGGCATCCCGACAGAAATTAGCTCAGACAATGGGTCTGCTTTCATTGAGAGAACATTGAAACAGGTGGTACAGCAGCTCAGAATTAAGCAGAGGTTAAGGTGTGTTTACCATCCTCAGTCCCAAGGAATCGTAGAAAGAGTAAATGGAACACTGAAGCTAAGTTCAACAAGATTTGTGCCAGCGCTAGGTTGAATTGGGTTGATGCTTTGCCGTTGGCACTGATGAGCTACCGCATGCAGGCTAGCAGAATAACCCATCTAACACTGCATGAGATGCTTACGGGACGGCCCATGCCAGTGCCAGAACTTAGGGGTCCTTATGAAGGGCCTCCGTTGGAACATTTAGAACAGGAACTCAGAGAATATGTACAACACCTAACTGCTATACATGAAGTTTTCTATCGACAAGAAAGAACACAGGTACCAGAGTCAGAGAACATCCAACCCTGGGCAGTAGAACCAGGAGATCAGATCTACATAAGGGTCTTCAGGAGGAGGTGGAATGAGCTGAGACTAGAAGGACCATACCGGGTATATCAAGCTACACCAACAGCAATACGAATAGATGGCAGCAACACTTGGTACCACCTCAACCACTGTACCAAGGTTCCACGAGGATCAGGTCAGAGGCCACAGGGAGAAGAAGGTGACGATGCAGACGACTCAAGTGGACCCGAACCAGCAGAAGCTGAAGAAGACCTGGGACATCCTGCTTAACCCACTAAGACATCATCGCCTACTGGACCAGAATCGCCGGGAGAGGGCACGTCAGGCATGGGCATGTGGGATGATGGTGGTCTGTCTGCTGTTGCTCGGCTGCGCGCTATGGCCAATGCTATTGGCCCAAGGAGAGATGTGGTGGAAGGTGATGGGGAAGCTCCCGACGCCCTGGAACCCATTAACCCACAAAGCCCAGGGGAGTCACCTGCAGAAAGTGCACAAGGAGTACCAGGCACTCCTATTCCTGAACAAGAGTTTGCTACCATCAACTTTGCAGACTTGGACTGAGAGTAATGTGACTGAACTCCTACTTGAAGTTAATGACTCAGGCATTGACCTGGACAGAAAGAATAAGCTATGCACAGCGGCACTATTAGCAGGAATCATGCCATATTGCTTGATCACTATAAGACTAGGTAATTGTTTTCATTAGCACAGACAACCTTGGCGAAACCAAACAATCTGGTTGGGAAATGTAGAAAGGGAAAGTGCCAATGGAATATTGAGGCTCGCAGTGAGCCCACCGGAAGAAGACAGGTACAAAATGGGGAACATCAGGTACTATGTAAACAGCTTAAGTGTAAAGTCAGGACAAAACCAAAAATAAACAAAACGCAGGCCAGAGAACTTTTTGAGGAAACAGCTCCTTCAGCAACTGTAAGGGAAATGGAAATTAAAGGAGAAACATGGGGGCAATAATGGGATAGAGACGTAAACAGCTAGGAATTGGATACTTATGTAACATGGGACCAAGAGAGAGAAACAAAGCGCAAGAGAAGTGCTGCGAGCACTAAAGGTATACTCGAGGCCAGAGAAGTGGCATTTCTGAGGAAAACAAGCTGTGTAGTTGGACAGAAGATGCTCAGTATGGTCAGGCAATCTGGTCAGGGGGTACCTGCTGGATCAAGGTCATGGAGACAAGGGGAATGTAGAGAATCATGGTTGAACATGATAAGGGTAAAAAAAAAAATCTTGAGCTAATTATCACTGACTATGTGAGTGGGAGTAAGATACAACGGATAGATTGGTGGCATGATGATACGTGTTCAGGAAGTGTAGAAACATCAATCATGGTGACCCAGACTCTGAGAGAGGTGAAACAAACACTAACTCAAGCGCCCACTAGAGTACAACCGCTTGAGTTGGTGTCCATGAAGGAGGATGAGGTTCCAGCACCAGCATAGGCCTTAATCTCTGTGGCCATGGAAGTAACAGTACCATACCCAGTCACCACCATAGAATCAGCGGAAGTAGAAAAGGACCATATGGAAGCGGCTGAAAAATATGACTGGTACAGATGGGCTCAGTATACGGCTAACCAACATGAGGTAGATAATTGTTTAGTGTGTTCAAGAGCAGGACATGGAGGTATGGTAGGGGTAACATTTGAGATAAGTTGGGAAGAGTGTTTAGATGAAACATTTAGCCTATGGTGTGAAGGTGTCAATGATGATCGCTACCATGACCGGTGCTTTACAATTTGTTTAGTTTGGCTGGGAAGCACACGGGTCCAAGCGGAAATGAAGAAGTATAACTTTTCCGTAACATCAGAGTGTGAGGCATTGGACGTAAGGATAAGTTTAGAAAAGGGAGAAGTTACTCTTCCAGGTTTGAGGATATTGGGTAGACATGTTTTCAGGCAAGAGGAACTGTTGACGTTGGATATTTTCCAAAAGGTAAAATTACTATTGGGTGAGATATAAATGGTACAAACTGGTAATGGCTTTACTCAGCTCCAGAGAGCAGGAACACAGAGCATCTATTTGGAGCAAGACCAGTCTATTGCAGATATATTTTGGATGTGTGCAGGAAGACAGCTGCGCTCAGTATTACCAGGCAATTGGTCAGCGACATGCACTAGAGTCAGGGTGGCTCAAGATGTGACCATAATACCTCACATCCAGGTACAAACGAATGATATACAGCCACCCGAGGAGGAATCAGTATGGTCACGGATTAAGAGGTCTTACATACCAGATCCGCAGGTTATCATCGATGCAATAGGTCAGCCAAAAGGAATCCCCAATTAGTTTAAAGCAAGAATTTAAATCAGGGCAGGCTTCGAATCTATAATTCCATGGATAGTACCAGCCAAAAACGCGGAATGGATCAATTACACGTATTACAATCAGCAGCGATTTATCAATTATACAGAAGCAGCTCTGATAGCTCTGGGTGAGCAACTACAAGCTACAAGCAAGATGACATGGCAGAACAAGCAGGTTGGAATTTGTGTGATGTTTGAAGAGCAGTGTTGTATTTTCATTCCGAACAATACTGTCCCGGATGGTTCCTTTACCCAAGCTATAATTAAACTCAAGCAGTTGAGGAAGGAAGTGAAGGATAATGCATGCTCAGATGCTCACACTGGATTGGCTGGAGATGTCACTAGGACAGTGGCATACAATTTTCAGTAGGGATTGTGGTAGGGATAGTGTTAATTGTGTTGGCTGTAGTGGCATGCTGTGTAATTCCTCTCCTCAGAGCATTTTTGACCAAGACTGTTGAATCCCAAATGCCTTTAAGAGGTATGGAATCCGGACAGTACATGGATAAGCATGGACACCTCTGCAACACCAAAGGAGGACCTTTGAACTGCCCGTACCGAAACCCAGACTGTGAATGGTCACTCAAACCAGGAGCTGAATGGGTGTGCCAGGATTATTATCATCAGAATTCTATTTCAGCAAGTAACGTTGCTGTGGTAGCCCGCAGTCATGGACGGTAACATACATAATGATTCAATGATGGATGGCAGTGTGACTAACCATGGCTATGAGGAAACTGAACTTCAGGCCCAAAACACTACCCCTGCCCCTACAGAGACACCTGACGTCTATATTGTAGTAAGGGGCATCGTAAGAAGATCAACAGACGAGTGTTCGCGGATGGACACTATCATTACCCAGAACCTTATGATTGTGCATTGTGTCAAAGGGGGGATTGCTCTTTATGTGCTGAAAAAGATTGTGCTCCAATATAAAGAAGGTTAAAGGCGCCTAGGTGGCTGGTAGCCAACTTAGTACGAGGATATTAATGATTGGAGATGATGATTAAAATTATGTGTACCGTGACGTCGCCCGGTATGGCGCAGCCGGGGCCCCACCCTGGAGCCAGGCCCGGGGTTGGGGCTCGTATGCGAGCGCCTGGTGGCCGGGCCTTCCCCCATGGGGCCCGGCCGGGCTCAGCCCGAACGGGCGACGTGGGGCCGCCCTCCCGTGGGCTCACCACCCACAGGAGGGACCATAAGGGGCCGGTGCGAAGAGGATCGGGCGGCAGTCGAAGGCAGGGGCCTAGACAACCCGATCTCTGGACACGGAAACTAGCTCTAGGGACGTGGAATGTCACCTCGCTGGCGGGGAAGGAGCCTGAGTTAGTGCGTGAGGTTGAGAGGTTCCGATTAGAGGTAGTCGGGATCACCTCTACGCACGGCTTGGGCTCTGGAACCACACTCCTTGAGAGAGGATGGACTCTTCACCACTCTGGAGTTGCCCATGGTGAGAGGCGGCAGGCTGGTGTGGGTTTGCTTATAGCTCCCCAGCTCTGCCGCCATGTGTTGGAGTTTACCCCGGTGAACGAGAGGGTCGTTTCCCTGCGCCTACGGGTCGGGGATAGGTCTCTCACTGTTGTTTGTGCCTACGGGCCGAACGGCAGTGCAGAGTACCCGACCTTCTTGGAGTCTCTGGGAGGGGTGCTGGAAAGTGCTCCGACTGGGGACTCTATTGTTCTACTGGGGGACTTCAACGCCCACGTGGGCAACGACAGTGACACCTGGAGGGGCGTGATTGGGAGGAACGGCCCCCCTGATCTGAACCCGAGTGGTGTTCAGTTATTGGACTTCTGTGCTAGTCACAGTTTGTCCATAACGAACACCATGTTCAAGCATAAGGGTGTCCATCAGTGCACGTGGCACCAGGACACCCTAGGCCGCAGGTCGATGATCGACTTTGTTGTCGTCTCATCTGACCTGCGGTCGTATGTCTTGGACACTCGGGTGAAGAGAGGGGCGGAGCTGTCAACTGATCACCACCTGGTGGTGAGTTGGATCCGATGGCGGGGGAAGAAGCTGGACAGACTCGGCAGGCCCAAGCGTACTGTAAGGGTCTGCTGGGAACGTCTGGCCGAGTCTCCTGTCAGAGAGATCTTCAACTCCCACCTCCGGCAGAGCTTCGACTGGATCCCGAGGGAGGCTGGAGATATTGAGTCCGAGTGGACCATGTTCTCCACCGCCATTGTCGAAGCGGCCGCTCGGAGCTGTGGCCGTAAGGTCTCCGGTGCCTGTCGAGGCGGCAATCCCCGAACCCGGTGGTGGACACCGGAAGTAAGGGATGCCGTCAAGCTGAAGAAGGAATCCTATCAGGCCTGGTTGGCTTGTGGGACTCCTGACGCAGCTGACGGGTACCGACAGGCCAAGCGGGCTGCAGCCCGGGTGGTTGTGGAGGCAAAAACTCGGGCCTGGGAGGAGTTCGGTGAGGCCATGGAGAAGGACTATCGGCTGGCCTCGAAGAGATTCTGGCAAACCATCCGGCGCCTCAGGAGAGGGAAACAGTGCCCTACCAACGCTGTTTACAGTAGAGGTGGGCAGCTGTTGACCTCAACTGAGGATGTCGTCGGGCGGTGGAAGGAGTACTTCGAGGATCTCCTCAATCCCGCTGTCACTTCTTCCATTGAGGAAGCAGAGGATGAGGTATCAGAGGTGGACTCGTCCATCACCCGGGCTGAAGTCACCGAGGTGGTCAAGAAACTCCTCGGTGGCAAGGCACCGGGGGTGGATGAGATCCGCCCTGAGTACCTCAAGTCTCTGGATGTTGTGGGGCTGTCTTGGTTGACACGCCTCTGCAACATCGCGTGGCGGTCGGGGACAGTGCCTCTGGGATGGCAGACCGGGGTGGTGGTCCCTCTTTTTAAGAAGGGGGACCGGAGGGTGTGTTCCAACTATAGGGGGATCACACTTCTCAGCCTCCCCGGGAAAGTCTATGCCAGGGTTCTGGAGAGGAGAATACGGCCGATAGTAGAACCTCGGATTCAGGAGGAACAGTGTGGTTTTCGTCCGGGCCGTGGAACACTGGACCAGCTCTATACCCTCTACAGGGTGTTGGAGGGTTCATGGGAGTTTGCCCAACCAATCCACATGTGTTTTGTGGATTTGGAGAAGGCATTCGACTGTGTCCCTCGCGGCATCTTGTGGAGGGTGCTTGGGGAATATGGGGTCCTGGGTCCTTTGCTAAGGGCTGTCAGGTCCCTGTACAACCGAAGCAGGAGCTTGGTCCGCATTGCCGGCAGTAAGTCAGACTTGTTCCCAGTGCATGTTGGACTCGGGCAGGGCTGCCCTTTGTCACCGGTTCTGTTCGTAATTTTTATGGACAGAATTTCTAGGCGCAGCCAGGGGCCGGAGGGTGTCAGGTTTGGGGACCACACAATTTCGTCTCTGCTCTTTGCAGATGATGTTGTCGTGTTGGCCCCTTCTAACCAGGACCTTCAGCATGCACTGGGACGGTTTGCAGCCGAGTGTGAAGCGGTGGGGATGAAAATCAGTACCTCCAAATCCGAGGCCATGGTCCTCAGTCGGAAAAGGGTGGCTTGCCCACTTCAGGTTGGTGGAGAGTGCCTGCCTCAAGTGGAGGAGTTTCTAGGGGTCTTGTTCACGAGTGAGGGAAGGATGGAACGGGAGATTGACAGACGGATCGGTGCAGCTTCTGCAGTAATGCAGTCGATGTATCGGTCTGTCGTGGTGAAGAAAGAGCTGAGCCGCAAGGCGAAGCTCTCGATTTACCAGTCAATCTACGTTCCTACTCTCACCTATGGTCATGAGCTTTGGGTCATGACCGAAAGGACAAGATCCCGGATACAGGCGGCCGAAATGAGCTTTCTCCGCAGGGTGGCCGGGCGATCCCTTAGAGATAGGGTGAGAAGCTCGGTCACCCGGGAGGAGCTCAGAGTAGAGCCGCTGCTCCTCCACATCGAGAGGGGTCAGCTGAGGTGGCTTGGGCATCTTTTTCGGATGCCTCCGGAACGCCTTCCTGGGAAGGTGTTCCGGTCCCGTCCCACCGGGAGGAGACCCCGGGGAAGACCTAGGACACGCTGGAGGGACTATGTCTCCCGGCTGGCCTGGGAACGCCTCTGTGTCCCCCCGGAAGAGCTGGAGGAAGTGTGTGGGGAGAGGGAAGTCTGGGCATCCCTGCTTAGACTGCTGCCCCCGCGACCCGGCCCCGGATAAGCGGAAGAAGATGGTATGGTATGGTATGGGAGATGATGGCTTTATTACAGGTTTTCTTACTCTCATATACGTTCTATATGTTCCTGATTAGAAGTGATTAATTGTTATGCATAATCATCTGAGACAACACAATTGCAAGGCTTTGAGAAAAGAGTTGCACATGCTTACACTCATGTTTAATTGATTGATCAACAGGGTTGGGAGGTCTTTTACTTCCCCCCAGTCAAAAGGGAGGTAGAGGTTTAGCTTCCTGACCCTCTGGGATGGTGATTGACAGAGGGAATTGTTTTTGCTGATGGAGCTGATTTCAGCTCTATTTGCTGGAACAAAGTTCCCCTCCTCGCTTACCATTCCCAGGCCTAGATTATGGGGCTTGGGAAAGCCCCAAAGGGGAATTAGAAAAAGAGGTTTGTCATAGGATGTTTCTGAACTCTCACACATTATGAATGTATCAGTATAATCATCAATGTATCAAGATATAATAATAAACAATAACCAATATGATAACAGTATAATAATGCATGGGTAACAAGTATTATAATCAAGTAACATGAAGGGCCCTAATGGCTCTATTATTTTTATACACGTTTCTAAAGCCTGCGCCACCAATATATATAACAAGGAACGGATCTTGGAAGGTTGCGAAACAATGGTGGTGGATGGGGAGAAAGATGCGCCCAGGAATTACCATAAGGGGATGGCCAGAAAGGTTATGCAAGATAACACTGTATAAATGTGTGTGTCCTGAGTTGGCAAGACCGTTGTTCCTGCAGATCAACTCAGCTTTTGTGATTGCTCATTAAAATCTAATTTGAATCCACAAACTCCTGAGTTATTGCATCTTTTTGAGTTGTTGCATCCTTTCTGGCAAGAAGATACATTTTTCCACAACAATCGTAACTAAATATTGAGTAGAGCTGGAACTTATCAAGGAAATCTGATTACTTCCCTTGATAATAACCAAGCTTATCCAATTGAATATTAATTTGAAAAGCACTTTGATGGTGAATAACAGGTTTTAATAGGCATTCGAAATAGCCTGTTTTGTCCTGTCATGCATCAACATGTTTTAATAGGTATTCAAAGAATAGCCTGTATTGTTGTACTTTGTCATGTTCACTATGTAATTTTAAATCAAACGTATTTATTGCGTTGATGATAATGTTTAAAACCGTAAGGCCTCAAGGGGGGTCTCATGACAGTGTGGTTAGGCTTTAACAGGCCTTAACCAAATGTTACGTGCTGAGCTGTTCGCTAGCACACATGGGTACATCTAACCCTAGTCATAAATTAGAAAATGGTACAATGATGATTTTCTAATCTGTTAAAATAGTCTCATGGTTTTCTTACAAAAGGTTAGAATATTGTGTTTTCTCTCTCCTTATATATTATATAAGTGGTAGAATGAGGAATCCACATGGTGATAGTCTTTAACCTTAAGGAGACATGCTGTGTCCCATGAGGACTGAATATGAATCTAAAATAGCCATAGGCCTTTACATAGTCCTTGGTTTCCACCAAGTTGGAATGCGTGTGTTCTCTCTCTCTCTCTCTCTCTCTCTCTCTCTCTCTCTGCCTTGTCACAGGACGACTAGTGAGAGGGAAACAATACACAGAGGGTCATTATTTTTTGAAGTTAAGTAAAACACATGGCTTTCCATGTGCACTGAATTTGATTCTAATAAAGGTTATACTTTGGTTAAAAGATTGGGAAATTATAACAGAAAGGGTGAAAACAGTTCTAAAAAGGTTGACTGACAAAAATAGTCTCACCCTGAGCAGCACGGGGGGGAGGAGTGCTTGGGCCAAATCCCCCACACACTGCCCTGGGTTAGAAGAAGACATAGGCTAAAAAAATATCTGTTTTAGTTTAGTCATAATTTTTATGAATGTTTTGGAATTTCCACAATAACGTTAAGTTATTGTGTAGGTCTGGGAGTACTCTTTACAACTTTAAAAGCATTGGATAGGATAGAATGTAAACCTTTGGTTAACATATAATATTATTTAAGTTTAAAAAAAGAACATGTCTTACCACAGACATGGTCAAAATGTGCATTGAAGTTATAATTTAGTGCTAGGCTAACTGACACAATTTAAGAATAAAATTGGAAAATTTCCCTACAATTTAGGAAGTTAATTAAGATGTTATGTTTGTGTTTTTCATAAGGTTGTTGGGCCTTAAGCTTTAAAAAACGCTACATTTGGATGAGGTAGCTATGCTAATACATTAGTAGTTAGTGTAGGGTATATTGTGTCAGAATGGTGATTTATGGCCCGGGGGGGGGGGGGACTTCCATATTGATGTGACAGGTGGGCGGGAAATCCGGTTTGCAGGGTGGGACTTCAGGAGTGACGTATGCATGTCCGGTGACTTTGTGATTTATGATTACATTGATGTGTCAGTGTTTGATGTTTTACAACGCCTGATGAGCAAACCAGACTAGTGTTATAACAGGTGGGTTATGTTTGATGATTAACAAATGGGGCTTAGGGTTCTGGAATGTTAAATTCCCAGGCAGTAAATAAGTGTTGTGTCAGCTGTAAGGTGTTTGGTGTTAAACAAAAGGTTGCCAGGGTTCCAATGGCTTGTGGTACAGATGTAAACTTCCATGTTTTGCAATGTGGTTGTAACATGGTGTTTTTCCACAAACACGGAGTTACACGTGAGAGACGTGTTTTTCTGTAAGATATAAAGAAGGGGATGGGACGGGACTTACGAGTTTGGATAGTTTTCAGCCCAACATTCATTTTAACAAGAGATGGGCTTCAAGGTTATATCTGCCCAGTAGTAATGGTCCTTAAATAACCACTAATACAAACTGTAGTATGTGCAGGTTAGAAACCATCCCGTGTCTCACGGTTTGTAGTCCAACACAGCATTACAGCAAACTAACATCGCATGAGCAATGCTATTATTTTGAAGGAGCTTCCATGGCGTAGGGCCAACCACACATTTCGCAAAGGTGGATTGTGTCGCGGTTGGGGTTTTTAAAATATTGTTATGAATAAAAACAAGTGTATGTATGAGCAATGTTGAGTTTTGTAATAAAAATGGTTAAGTCAGCATTAACTTCTAAGTTGCATTATAAGGCAAAACGTTAGAAGTTACCAGCAAGGTCGCGTATAAATTTGCATGAACAATAGGGAATCGTTGACAGGTAAGGATAGGTTATTTCAGGTAATTAAAACATTCGTAAAGGCGTCTTTTGAAATTGTACAACAGAGATCAACGCAAGATTGTTTTCCACACATTGGTAGAAATGTTTAATAATAGGCAACGTTGGTTAAAAAAAAATACTATAGTAATTGTATTAGTATGGGGTTATGCTGTCACTTCTGGGTGAAGATGTGCTGCATTCTCTTAATGAACAACTCGTGAAATCTGATATTGTATTGCTGTATTATGGTCCTGTGTTTGTTAAATGTTGAACTGATTAATGTTGATATGGTGACAATAGCAAGCGTTTATATGTAAGCAGATGAGTTTATCGTTAATATATACAATTCTATGACGTGATGTCACGGCTGAGCCGCGAAAATTAACGAGAACGGCTGTTCTACCAGACAGGATATAGCAATATATTTGGTTGCCAAATGGCTACAAAAATCAGAACTAAATAGTTAAGTTTTATCCTGAATTTGTATCATTGCAACATGAATAGTTCTAACACAATTTGAATCTAACGTGAAGAACGATGACATGTAACCAATGACAAAGTTAAGAGGCGTGACTTGCTGGAGGAGCCCCGGCTGCGATGTGAAGACAGTAATTAAACCCTGCAGCATCCACAAAAGACAGCGGTTGTTTCAAGCGTGGAGTATATCGTTTCTGTTGTATGTACAAGTTATTTTATTTGAAGTAATTTATTTGAATTGTGATGCAACTTTTTAAGAATTTGTATGTCAATTTTCCGATTGCGCAATCCATTCATTTTTAGCTGTCTTTCATATTGCCTGTTTAAATCTCCGGTTTAGGTTGAGCGGATTTGAACACCGACCGGGTTTGGTAAACACATTTTTGGACCTCCAAATCTTGGTAAGTAGACTTTTGACATTATTGTTAATCAGCTTTAATTACCTGTATACGCTTGTTAATCCTATTTGTATTTAGTTCAAGTGACCGGCATCTGCGTCAGTTGGACTGGGTGGTCAGACTGTGATCTTACACAACCTGAGCAGATACTTTGTGTAAGTTTATTTATTTACAGACATTTTTAGTCTTGTTCTAAAGTGTTATTAACAATCATGACTATGCATACTGACCCTTGGTACAACATTCTATATTCCAACAGATTGAAGACAGCCAGGTGATGATACAAAGTACATTACCACAATGGGGTCAGTTACAGACACCCTTCCTTGTGGCTGCATAGCGTGAGGGGATTTTTGTTTTCTTTCAGGCTTGAAAGCTGAAGGTAATACAGCCAACTCTTCAAAACTGCGCTGTATGTGAATGTATGTTTGAGTTAGAATATTTAAATCTGAAAAGTGGATTGTTATTTACACGTTAAACCAGAGAAATGGCGAAAGATAATGCTAACAACAGACCAGACACGGAACAGCCAACAACCTCTACACATAATCAATCGACCACACCCCAAAATACAAATGAACCAACTGCTACTTTGTTACACAGCGATGCGCACAATAATCCTCAGATACAAGGCTTGTTAACCGAGCTTAGTAGCCCCCATTTTTCACACGATCTAGTTGACACTCCTTCGAGCTCTCTGATGCAAACTCAGTGCAGTGATGGTGATATTAGAGTTATACAGC
The DNA here is from genome assembly GCF_011004845.1 of Esox lucius. Classification (NCBI taxonomy): domain Eukaryota; kingdom Metazoa; phylum Chordata; class Actinopteri; order Esociformes; family Esocidae; genus Esox; species Esox lucius. The sequence continues at coordinate 477,915 of NC_047572.1, read as the reverse complement.
GTAATGCGTTTGACAATGTTGAATTACGACAGTTGATAAATTTACAAAATACTGGTGAAGTTGGTGATTTTGGCACATTCTACGCAAGTATTATGGCAGGCTTGGATACTTTGATTGTTAGAGCCTCAGACTTTGTACACGGGCCTGGTGATCGTCTGCAGATTGAGTTGATTGGTGAATCTCTGATAGACCCCGTACATGTGACCATGAGAGCGGATGAATATAATGAACGCACGTTTGGTAATTTACTTGAAAGTGTTATGCAGAGTAATGCCAAGATTATGATTGATGAATCACTAGAACTGGTGGTACAAATTGTCAAAAACCGTGAGGGTGGTGCCCCGCGACGTAAAGCTCAAACATTGTTAATAGATCAGATTATCAATAAAAAAAGAAGACATTTATATGTGGCTGTGAATAATGATTCTACGTGTTTTTCTGTTTGTTTGATGGGTATTTTGAACCCGCAGTACACATATCCCGAGGCCCTGGTTAGTGGTCGTGAGCTACATAAGGGGGCTGGTTTAGCGTTAGATGAATGTGTGTCATTCACAGATATTGTTCGGTTTGAAGAAATTACAGGGTGTAAAATTGTTGTCTTTCACCGAATGGTCACTTTACCAAGTTTCAAAACAGCGAGGAAACCCACCCTAGAACTGTCTTTATGTACTTACACAATAACCATTTCTACGGTATCATGAATCTGAAGGGTTTTCTGGGTGCGTCTTATGTTTGTGACTGGTGCTATACCGGTTTCAACACACGTGGTGATCATGGTTGTAAACATAGCTGTAGTGTCTGTCTTCATGAAGATTGTCATACCCAACCCCGTAACACAAAGCAGTGCCTTGACTGTAAACGGATATGTTATTCAGATTTTTGTTATAGCCAGCATAAACGTTTGAAGCACCACAAAAGTGTGGATCGTTGGGTTAGCAGGTGTGACCAGAAGAAATACTGTGTCGATTGTGGTCGCTATTACAATGTCAGTATTACCAACTATAAAGCACACCGGTGCATTGCTAACATGTGCCCCAATTGTAATGTGGATCTGGCTTTTGAAATGAATCATCAGTGTTTTATAAAACCCTCCAAGCCCGAGGACCCCAGTGAGCGGTACATATTTTATGATTTCGAGACTATTGCCAATCCGGTGAATGGTGTACACACTGCAAATGTTGTGTGTGCAATAAGCTTTGATAACAAGATGTGGTGTTCAGCCGGAGATGGTTGTGTCACTGCTTTTTTTCAAAAGTTTAGGCAACCGAAATATAATGACTACACATTTATAGCACACAACTCTAAAGGTTTCGATGGTTACATCTTGATGCAGTACCTTGCTAACAATGGTATTGGCACGACACTTATTGCTAATGGTAGCAAGCTCATGATTTTTACAGACAGCACATTCAATCAGAGATACATTGATAGTCATTGCTTTCTACCTATGAAGCTGTCAGCCTTGCCACGTGCTATGGGTTTTAAGGATTCGAAAAAAGGCTACTTTCCTTACAAATTTAACATCAAGGAGAATGAGAACTATGTTGGACCCCATCCGGAACCGCATTACTATGGTGTGAATACCATGATGGCTAAAGAAAAAGATGAGTTTTTGCAATGGTATGCAACTGTTTCCGCAGACCTCTTTGTCATGCAGGATGAAATAAAGGCTTACTGCGTGAATGATGTGGTCATCTTGAGAGAGGGTTGTATGCGCTACAGACTAGAGTTCCTGGAGTGTGGTGGTATTGACCGATTCCGGTCAATTACGATTGCTTCGGCTTGCATGAAAGTCTTTTGCAACAGATTCCTCACCAAGGACACCATTGCATTGGTCCCCTCAGACAACTACAACCGTTGTCAGAAGACATTCTCAAACAGCTCAATCCAGTGGCTTGAATATGTGGCCTCCGATGAGAAAAATCAATACAGCACGCCCTGAACAGGGGTGAAGTGAAAATCGGTGCCTACTACGTTGAGGGATATGCTGAACGCAATGGTTTTAGCACGGTCTATGAATTTCTATGTTGTTTCTGGCACGGTCACCCAAAGTGTCATTGTTGAACAAGCATCAATCCAATGACAAAGATTCAGTATGGGTTGATGCACCAGCAATGGTTGACAAAGCTAGAGGCTTTGAAAGAACAACACAACGTACATGTTCAATACATATGGCAGTGTGAGTGGAACCAGCTTAAAAACACATCCGCAGATGTCAAAGCTTTCTTGAAGACCTTTGGTGCTCCAGAGCGCCTTGACCCTCGGGATGCTCTTTTTGGTGCTCGTACTAATGCGATTCATCTGAAGTTTACGGCTCGAGAAGGGGAGACTATTCAGTATAACGATGTCTGTAGTCTTTACCCATTCTGCAACAAGACAAAGACTTATCCGATTGGGCATCCAGACATAATCTTTCGAGATTTCAAACCACTAGACAACTACTTTGGTATTGTTAAAGCTACAGTGTGTCCACCGAAAGGCCTTTATCACCCCGTTTTACCACACAGGGTTGGCGGTAAGCTGTTCTTTCCATTGTGTAGATTATGTTCAGAGTCTGAAAACCAGGTAACTGATTGTTCACATACTGATTCAGAAAGATCTTTAACCGGTACGTGGGTTTCTATTGAGCTGGTTAAGGCTGTTGAGAAAGGTTATCGCATTGTGGAAATATTTGAAGTCTGGGATTTCACCAGGACATCAGATGATCTTTTTGCAGATTACATGAGAACATTCCTTAAGCACAAGCAGGAAGCTAGTGGCTTCCCACCATCTGTGGTTGACGATGAGGCTAAAGACCAGTATATCCGTGAATATCATGAAAAGGAGGGTGTGCAGCTTGACAAGGAAAAAATTGTTGTAAACAGTGCTAGGCGATCTTTAGCTAAATTGGCAATTAATAATCTTTGGGGTAAGATGGGTGAGCGGACTAACCTTATGAACACAATGTTAATTACAGATCCCGAGGAGTTTAGCCACTACCTTTTTTCCAGTGAAATAGATGTTGGTTATTTCTCGTTCATCTCAGACACTGTTGCGATGGTACAGTGGCGTTACACAAAACAGACACCAATCAAACCACGTAACGGCAACATTTTTATTGCCGCGTTCACAACCGCTTATGCTAGACTCGAGTTGTATTCACTCTTGGAGAAGTTGGATAGACGTGTACTCTACACAGACACTGATTCCGTGATCTTTGTCACACGCCATGGGGATTGGGTCCCCCCACTGGGCCCGTTCTTGGGTGACTTGACCGATGAGTTACCGGATGGTGACAGCATAGCTCAATTTGTTAGTGGTGGGCCAAAGACATATGGTTACAAAACCGTTAAAGGTCTGACCTGTCTCAAGGCAAAAGGCATTACGCTCAACAGCTACAACACAACTATTGTTAATTTGGAGACGCTGACATGACTGGTTGACGACTTTGTACGGGGTGAGGGCGGTGATGATGATCATGTCCTTGCTAATGCAGACACAATTGCTAGAGATAAAAGAACATTCACGTTGAAAAACCGAGTAGTGTCTAAGCGTTTCAGAGTTGTGTACAACAAGCGTGTACTGCTCCCTGGTTACAGCACAAGGCCTTATGGGTACTAAGCCACAGTCTAGGATGGATAGCGGTTTTGACCCGCGACTACAACACCCGTTCAGCTGTGTCATTAGTGGCCCCAGTAACTCTGGTAAAACATATTTTGTGAAGATGTTGTTGGATAATGCAGAGGTTGTATTCTCCAAAGAAATTCAAAATATCGTCTGGGTTTATTCATGTTGGCAACCGCTGTATGACGAACTGTTGAAAGTAAGGGAGATTACTTTTATAGAAGGTCTACCAACATCGCTGTGTGATGACAATCTGCTACCGATTCAGAAAAACAACCTTTTAATTATTGACGATTTCATGAAAAGTGCATCAGAGAGTTTGGAGATGGAGAGAGTATTCACACAATATTCACACCACCGTAACCTGAGTGCAATTTACCTCGTCCAAAACATGTTTGTTAAAGGCAAATCTAGTAGAACTATTAACTTGATCACAAACTACCTCATCTTGTTTAGAAACCCCCGCGACAATCAGCAGATTAGTATTTTAGGCAGACAGATATACCTCGGTCTTTCTCGATTCTTCATGGAGAGTTTTAAAGATGCAACACATCCGCCTTTTGGTTATTTACTTATTGACTTTAAAGCTACAACACCAGAAGACTACCGTCTGAGAACAGGGTTATTTTCAGGGGATTGGCCTGTCGTGTACGTTCCTAAGAAAGTTTGATCATGTCTAAACGCATTCGTAGAAATTTACCACTTTTGAAAATGATATTTAAGGCACCGGCAAGTCAACGAAAAGTTATTTTAGAATCATCATCCACCGACCTCATTCTATCACTCTGTGAAATAGCGCTTAATCTAAGGCGCGGTAATATACCCTTAACCGAGTCGCAGCTCTGAAAAGTAAAGAGACAAAAAGCCAAAATTATATACATGTCTAGAAAGAACACTTCAGTTGCAAGGAAAAGAAAAACCATCAACCAATCTGGAGGTTTTCTACTGCTGTTACTAAGCGTTGCAGTTCCATTCTTAACCAGTCTAATTCCATCGAGACGGGTTTAATCAACATGGAGCATGCTCAGAAAATGTTTCTGGTGCCACAACATCAGTTAGAAAAACTGCGAGAATCCAAAACGACTAGCACCGATGTAAGACAATCTGTTGAGAATGATTTGGACTCATCGATTCGCAATATACTGTTGAAGCCTGATATGGATTTACAGGAGAAAGCTAAAAGATACTCTGCCATTTTAGAAAGATTTTTGACTGTTGTGCGCCAGGGGGAGCTTGATACAAACACCCTGACTTTAAGTCTACCCGGGTCTGAGACAGGGTCTGATGTAGTAAACGTGACTGAGAATAAGCAAACTGTTGACCGAAATGTTGACCTTGTTGATGAAATTTTGGATAATGTGCCTGCGAGGCATAGAAAGAATGTTGAATATATTCTTAATAGAATGCACCGGTCTAAAGATTTGACTTCATGTAATTCAAATGGTGAATTCGTTTTCAAAGGAGAGATAATCAAGGGCTCGCACCTATTGGATCTTGTTAAAAGTGTGACAGCTACCAATAAAATTGCTGACGATAGAAGACCGTTGGGGTGGGGTGTGTTTTTAGAGGCCATGGCATGTCTCAACATGCCTTTTACAACTATTCCAAATGCGCATGTAAGACGTAAAATCAATTTGTATAAACAAAAGTCTGGTGACACAATGGATGATTTAGCCACACCACCAGCAACTGGTTTTCAAACAACCAAAGCTTTCTTTGAACCTCATACCACGGACCCCGCAAAATGGCTTCCATTTTAATGTGTTTTTATTTTATTTGTGATACATTGTATGTTTGTTTTATCTTGAATAAATGATAATAAATGATAATAAAAATAATATTTAAACATTGATGTGGTTTTTATTTTTGTTTTTATTTTTGAATAATAAATTTGACATACACGTGATTGGCTTTTCTATTTCTTCAACAACCAAGGCACAAATTAAACGTTTCACAAGATTGAGCATGTTGTATGCAATTAAACATTTGCTTATCACGCTTGCTCTGGTACATCTTAGCTACAAACTTTGAGACTAGGGCATCATTTTCTCGTAAATCATCATCAAAGAAAGACATAAAATCTTTATAACTCAGACCTTTTGTCATTAGAAAGAGAAAGAACAAACAATGCTGTCCACACGTGGTTGAAACCAGGTCCTGTACTTGTTTTGAACTGTATTCCACATTCTCAAAGGTTTTCAAAAAGCCTTAATTGACTTGGGAAAATATGTAAAATCCGGGGGGTTTCCAAAACTGTCATAAAACCTTCCAATGCCATCATCCGTTATGTAAATAGCAAGCCAGTGCTCCCCAGGTTGATTGCTTGGGTGTGTATTAACAATCATCATTGATGCACCCTAGGTAGTTGGTCACTTGACAGCACACCATAGAAATGGGTCCTAGATGAAAATTGGTTCACCACACTGGTCAACTCTGCGGTATTCATTTCCACACAGTTCTCCTAATAGTAGTCAACCATGACTTGTCGCCGGTTTGACACTTCAATAATGGAGTCAAAGATTGAATAAACAACTAAATTAATTGTATGGGGTAGTGGTTGTCTGAACCTCATCTCAAGTCGTACATTCCCTGACTTGATGCTGACCCCCAGCTGGTAAACTAAATGTCTTAATACACACTCTTTCAATTGGGTACTTGGCATTGGTTGAGAGTAACGCTTGAGCGTGTCCAAGTATCACGGGTGGCGAAACAGACACTTTCTTGACAAATAGTGATGCTGATAATATATGCAAACGATAACGCACATCCCCGACCCCCATAAGGCAGAACTCATCTTTACCGCGCACCATCCTAACCTTTATGTCAACGCCGTTTAACATAAGTTTCTCTTGAAAGAAGATATCGCTATGAACAAGGCCGATCATTTCAAATGTTGTGCTATCCGCCGAATAGGCTGCCCTTTTCGTAAGTCCATTGTTCTCGCCTGCAGGGTCCGTAACATCCATGTGACCTGCGGCATCCTTGTAAAACAACCCAGCTGAAAACTGTGTCTTTAATGTATCACATCCATAATTCAGAATGCTCTCTATAACGGCTCTGTAGGGGTATGTGTTGCTACTCTGGCTAATTAAACGATCACCCAAGGAGACATCCACTTGTGAAAATAGGGTGGCTATCGGATAGTTGATAACCCCAACACGTGCTCCGGCATCAATATTAGTTCTGTCCGTTTTAGTGACTTTTACACGTAGGTACAGCAAAGTATTGTTTAGATCAACGTAGTCTTCGCCATTCCCGGCAATAAAGAACTCCAGAGGGGCTGCGTCTGATATTGCTGATAGGGTCGGTATTTCAATGTATGTATTTTTCTCAATAGATGTCTGTGTGAATGGAACTGTGAATAAATCCAACTCTGTCTTCATACATTCGCCAGACATACGGTGTAGGAGTGCCATGTCGTGTTCCCTTTGAGTGTCCTCCGGGGTGTATGTCCTCTTTTAACCTTGGCTCTTGTTTTTGTCTCATTCTTGCGTTTTTTACTCTTGGGTTGGCTCCGCATACCAGGTGGTCTTTTTCTAACACCTCGAGACATAACCATCAATCCAGAACCATCCTGCTGTTTTGTTTGTCGTGACATAACACTGTTGACAACATCGCCGACTATATTCCTAGCCGCACTCTTCAGATGTGGTTTTGCTATGGAGAACCCGCGCTTCAACAAAGGTATTGCCATCCGGAAAAGCCCTCGGAAAAGGCCCCCTAGACCGGCCCCATACATTGCTGAGCTACCATGATACCCTGGTAAACTGTTACCGGCCTGTGTTGTGTAGTATTCAACATACCTTCGAGGATCATCATAGAGCTTCTGCGGTTGCATCTTAAACTCTAAAAGATTGTTTGACGGGTCTGAAGTGTAATTTTGCAATCACCTTCTCCACTACAAATGAAACCAGCTGGTTTTGATCAGATTTTACTTCAATACAGATCTCATCAAATTGTCTCTTACTAAGAGGTACGTAGTGTGGCTTGTCGTATGTCACAGTGACAACTTCGTTCTTTCTCCCTGTAATATGTACAGTTCGCAGCAGTGGGACATGACTGTCACCAACGCATTGATAATCAATTATATCTGTGTAGATGTATAGAGTGTTAAACCCCGCCAGAATATCTGTGGGGTTTGTTCCGTACCATGTGGCGGGCCACCGCTGGCCTGGTTTTAACCCCAATATCTGTTCCAGTTTTGCGCTAAATTTCAAACTAAACTGTGGTTCACCTTTTAGAAACACTCTATTTTTAAATGATCGTACCCCACCGGAAAACCATGTGTTTTTATATGACTGTTGAGCTCTATCACTAGTTTTAATATGCTGCCTTTGGCAAATTTAGTGGTATAGCACGAACTTGTGTTGCTTGGATAGACATGTCTCGATGAGTTACTGGGCAGCGTTATGTAGAAGCCACCGTCACCCATGCTGATCGCAGTCAATGTAAATGACGTGATCCTGTAAACCCTGGAGTTTTATCCAGTTTCTAGGTCAACCACTTGTTCCGATGGTATCCAGCTGTTGAATTTCTCAGGCCAACCAAGCCATTTCACAAGACACATTTTCCTCCCTTTCTGTACTTTCTCATTCAAAACTGCTTCCACTTTAAAAGTTTTATCCTTGGCCACAATTATTTTCAGCAATTCCTGTTCATAAAAGGTCCCAACTATCACATCACCATCGTAATCTTTTATTCTATATACAGGAGGTACCCGAGGAATGCATTCTGTTATTGTAAAATATTCATCTGTGTACCCTTTTTCATAGCCTTTTGTAAACACACCTCTCAGCTTTGAGAGTCTCACAGTATCCCCAACCTGGAACTTGTAGCTTTGATTACCATTTCTCGTTAATGTTGTGCCATACAGGTTCTTGAGAACTAATCTAACATTTTCTTCACAAACGTCAGCAGGCTTCATCTTAATAGACCGATGGTAGCTATGGTTGTACCCACAAACTAAATCTTGAATAACCTCAACATAGCGGTGAGTGTTGGCTGCTGTCAGATACCTCCACATTTGTGATTTAATTGTTTTATTAATCCTCTCAACAATACTTGCTTTGACATAATTTCCTGTAGCAAAATGTTTTATGTTGTACTTCTTCATCAACATTTCAAAATGTGAATTAAAAAACTCCTTCCCCTTGTCCGTTTGGACTTTTTGTGGTGTTCTTCCTTCTTTTAATATGTCTTCAAATGCTCGCTTTACCTCTATAACGCTTTTATTTCTCAGCACGCGAATCCATGCGTATTTGCTTAATACATCTATGCATGTTAACATAAATTTCATGTTATCGTTTTCCACACTGTAAGCACTCATGTCAACCAAATCCAGCTGAAATTGTGAATTTATATCATGAACAATAACTCTATTTCTTTTAAAATGTATAGCTACAGGCCTGTGTAGCGTGTATGTATCCTGGGCAAGCAGCCAGTCATCGGCCTCACCATTTTTGAGGATCTCCCCGGTTTTTTCCAAGTATGCTCTTTTCAAACCCTCTCTACCCACATAAGCACCAGGGTTTGCTGGGTCATAGTAAATACTTTTCATAACCTGTTCAGACATCGTAGAGTGTTCGAGCAATAATGAGAATTAATACATGTTTAACAATGTTTTATTTGAGTTTTCGAAATTACACAACCAATATATTCAGAAAAGTAACACAAACATTCAGATTTCTCATAGACTTTCTTTATATACATGTTAACATGAGAACTGAAGCTACCCCGGCCTTAGACTACAGACTCTTTGCTTTCATCACACCATGACCCCGCTGCGTCGCATACAACATCCTCATTAAATTTATCCACTCATCCCTGTTCTCACTCAGTCTCTGTGTGATGTTCGGCTCCAACTTGAGCTCGTGCAGAAAGTTCTCAGCGGCCTCGTGAACATCAGTCATCGGTGTGTGAAAACCAGATGCGTTCAAAGCCATGACCAACACATGTTTCAGTCACGGGGTTAAAACTGTCGCCACAATGTCATCATAATGGGCCTCAAAAAAATACTCAGGTGGTTCGAGATATGAATGTCTTGTCTGGCTCGGGTGGTCCTCTTCGCATCCGATGCATGCTTTGTGTAGAATAGCCCCAACAACGTTTTCCAGAATCATACCCATTGTTGCTTTGATGATCTTTAAAAGTTTTGGTGCAAGTTGTTTGTCCATTTTGTGATAAGTCTTGTTAGCATTTGAAAGGTATGACAGGTTAAGAGGACCTAGTTGATCACCAACCCTGTCAATCCAATGGTAGTTTCTTGATGGGTATGCCGGTGGAATCGAGCTGTCTGGGTCGGGGGTTCCGTAGAAGGCTTCAGCGTTGTCATCCCAGGCGTCACACAGCCAGTCCTCAGCCTTGGGTTCTTCAATCACCGCTTGGTTGTAATCTTGAGAAATGTTTCGTAAATTCTTCCGACTGCTTGAATGTCACCGGTGGTCTGTCGGTTTTTATGCTGTGCTGATGAAGGTGTTGGCTTAAGGCGGGGCTTCGGGGTCTTAGGTCAGTCGATCAGTCCGCAGTCACAAACTAACGCCGATATTTTCTGGAAATAACTCCAATCTGACAGAGTCATACTCTTTCAGCCCCTCGACAACTTTAAACAGTACATCTACTGTATTATGTGGGCCTTGTTTTGGCCCCAAATAAAACACTTTTCGAAAGGTGGCCCATAAACTGGCATTAAAAACCATTTGATCAGTCACACCAGCCTTAAACACTTGGCCTTCGGGTAATTCATAAAATGCAACCTCCGGTTGCTCTGGGTTGAAGATGTATCCCCCGATCCGACCATCGTCCAATTTCCACTCCTGTGCCACCATATCCGGGTGTAATTGATGGATTCGGGTTAAACTCTGCATCGGTTTCTTCGGGGCTGGCATGTTGATTGCATCTCTGTGGTCCATTTGCAATTTCTTACCAAATCGCTGAGCTGCGTTTAAGCTGTTAGCTTTCACCGGTGTTTCACCCAAAACATTGATAGCAGCACAATCCTCCATGTTATGTAATGTGTAGGTAAGTTCGCTTAGGCAAGACTGAATGACCAACCCCGATGTCGGCGTGGTTTAAATACACATACCACGCCAAACAACCCATAAAACATGAAAGATTAACAAACACCGTTTGTATGCCAGCTGTTGCAACACTTGTCAGAAGATAAAACACCAGGGTTTTATATTTGTCGAACACCCATTTGCTGTACACCAAACAACTTACCGCTGACACAACACTTATTTACTGCCTGGGAATTTAACATTCCGGAACCCTAAGCCCCATTTGTTAATCATCAAACATAGCCCACCTGTTATAACACTAGTCTGGTTAGCTCATCAGGCGTTGTAAAACATCAAACACTGACACATCAATGTAATCATAAATCACAAAGTCACCGGACATGCATACGTCACTCCTGAAGTCCCACCCTAACATACGTCATACAGGAAGTCCCACCCTAACATATGTCATACCGGAAGTCCCACCCGTGCAAACCGGATGTCCCGCCCACCTGTCACATCAATATGGAAGTCCCGCCCCCCAGGGCCATAAATCACCATTCTGACACAATATACTCTACACTAACTACTTACATTCGCCCCGGTGGTTGCCGTAGGTTACACATTGCTGCCTGAGATGGAGTTTTTTCCAATAATAGTTAAACAGACTTTTCTCTAGAGGGCAATTTGTTTATTTAGTTGGTTATGTGCCAACAAACTACAGGAGTTTATAAATACATGATAACCAATTTCATTGACCTAATTACGAAGGGTGTTCAAAATCTTGAGCTGTTTAGCAGAAAAAATGTTTTGTCAATAGGTTATATGGTTTTAAATCCTTCGCACAAGTGACCATGTTACACATTTGATGTCTTTGATTTTTTTTGTTTTCAACATGTAGAGATATATATATATATATATATATATATATATATATATTAATGAATTTACAGGATGCAACACCTTCTCGGATGGATTCCAGATCCATCCCTATTACCAATTTTCTATTTTTAATGTTCGTCCTGAAATGATGGCCGTTCTGGATGGAAAAGGATGTTTGACATAGAGTATTATGGAAACTTGCTTTGATAGGATGAACGCTTCACTCTAATGATGGAACTTCTGTGATCCACAAGTTTTCAGGACTGATCGATTGTCTTCATTGATGGGAGTTGATGGAACAATATTCAATGGATGAAAGTCCAATGGACTGTTGAAGCACACAAATTGTTGTTTTGCAGTTATACTTTCAACAGATTGGGACATCACCACCCCTTTTCTAATGATACATCACGTCACTGACTGGACACAGACAACTGAGTGTGGGAGTACCAGCAACATGTTCAAGAAGGATTTTTCTTCTTTATATCACTGATACAAGACAGAGAAGACTGAAGACTATAACTACAGGACATTTGATGGGAATCTAGCTTCATTCCTAACAATCAATAGTTTTCCTAAATTGACTGGCATTTTGATCAAATTATAATGTTTGAAATTAAATGGATTTTTTGTGTAACTTCCTGTCATTGTCCACCAATCCAATGACAATGCAATTTGGTAGGGGTCCTAAAAATAGGTTTTCCTGGTTACAAGCACAACTCCCTGCAGGTAAACTAAAAGTCTTCATACACACCCAATCGGGTACTTTGCATTGGTTGAAAGTAGTGCTTGAGCATGTCCAAGTTTTATGGCCGGTGATACAGTCACTTTCTTAACAAAGAGTGATGCTAAAACTATGTACAGACGATAACGCTTTTACATGTAGGTACAGCAAAGTATTGTTCAGATCAATGTAATATTCACAATTTCCAGCAATAAAGAACTCTAGAGGGGCTGCGTCTGATATTGCTGATAGGTTTGGATGTCAATCTCAATAGATGTCTGTGTGAAGGGGTAGATTCAAACTCTGTTTTCATACATTCACCAGACATTTGGTGTAATAGTGCCATCTTAAAAAAAGTATTGTGTTGTTCCCTTTGAGTGTCCTCCAAGTGGTTTTTCAAATTTGGTTTTGCGGTTGATAAACTATCCAGAAAAGCCCCCCTAGCCCCGCACATCGTTGCACTACCATGATAACCTGGTCAGCCGTTACCGGCCTGCACTGTAGCATACCTTTGAGGATCATCTTAGTGTTTCTGAGGCTGCATCTTATAGTCTAAAAGATTGTTTGACTGGTCTGAAGTGTAATTTTGCAATCACCTTTCCCACTACAAATGAAACCAACTGATTCTGATCAGATTTTATTTCAATACAGATCTCATCAAACTGACTTTTGCTAAGAAGTACGTCACTGTGGGTTGTCGTACTTTACTGTGACAACTTCGTTTTTTTGTAATACCTACAGTTCTCAACAGCGGGATATGGCTGTCCCCAACTCTTCGATAATCAATTGTATCTGTTTAGATGTATAGGGTGTTAAACCCTGCCAGAATATCTGGGGGGAATGGGGCATACCACGGGGTGTACCACCATTTGCCTGGTTTTAAGCCTAATATCTGTTCCAACTTTGCACTCAATTTTTAACTAAAATTTTGCTCACCTTTCATGTATGCGGGTACTGGAATGCTATCAAAGATATTTCACAATCACTTTTCAAATCTATAGCTTTAGCAAATTTTGTGTTATAGCTCGAACTCAAATTGTTTGGATAGACATGTCTCGACAATGACAGTGTTATGTAAAAACTGTCGTCACTCATTTATTCTATACACAGGAGACACCATAGAATAACATTTTAATCTGTGTACCCTTTTTCCTAAAAAACGCCCCTCTCAACTTTGAGAGTCTCACACTCACTTTATCTCTAATTCGGAACTTGTAACTTTGATTTCCATTTCCCATCATTGTTATACCATACAGGTTCTAGAGAACTTCAAAATGTTCTTCACAAACGTCAACAGGCTTCATCTTAATAGACCAATGGTAGCAATGGTTGTAACCACAAACCAAATCTTGAATCACATCAACATAACAATGTGTGTTGGCAGCCGTGAGATGCCGCCACATTCATGATTTAATTGTTTTAATCTCTCAACGATGCTTACTTTGACATAATTTCCTATAGTAAATATTTTTATGTGGTACTTCTTCATCAACAATTGTAAACAAAATGTTAATTAAAAAACTCTGTTTGGACTTTTTTGGGGGTTCTTCTTTTAATATGTCTTCAAATACACTCTTTACCTCAATAGCGCTTTTATTTCTTAGCACACGAATCCAGGTGTATTTGCTTAACCCATTTATGCATGTTAAAAAACATTTTATGTTGTTGTTTTCCACACTATAAGCACTCAAGTCGACCAAATCCAGTTGAAATTGTGAATGTATATTGTAAACTCTATTTCTTTGAAAATGAATAGCTACAGGCCTGTGTAGCATGTATGTATCCTGGGCAATCATTTGCCACACCATTTTTGAGGATCTCTCCGGTTTTCTCCATGTATGCTCTTTTCAAACCATCTCTACCCTTGTAAGCACCAGAGTTTGACGGGTCGTAGTAAATACTTTTCATAACCTGTTCAGACTTCGTAGGTCAATAATGAGAAGTAATTTTTGGAGTTACACAATGTCCAGCAATTTCAGGAGAGAGACACAAACATTCAGATTTCTGTTGAAACAATCTCTTTGGTTTCATCGCACCAAGACTCAACTTCTTTGCATACAGCTTCCACATTGTCCATGTATTCATCCCTATTCTCACTCTGTGTGATGTACGGCTCTGACTTAAGCTCGCAAAGAAAGTTCTTAGCTGCCCCATGAATTTCAGTTAGCTGCGCTTGAAAACCAGATGCATTCAAAGCCTTGACCGGCACATGTTTCAGTCACAGTGTTAAAACTGTCTCCACAATGTCATCATAATGGGTCTCAAAAAAATAATCAGAGGGGTCGAGACAAGAATGTCTTCTCTGCTTGGGTGGTCCACTTCACATCCGATGCATGCTTTGTGGAGAATGGCCACAAAAACGTGTTCCAGGAACCAGGATACCCAATGTAGCTTTGATGACCTTTAAAATCTGCGATTCAAGGCTATTGTCCATTTTGTGATAAATTTGGTCAGCATTTGAAAAGTATGATAGATTTAGAGGTCCTAGGTGAGTGCCAAGCCGGTCAAGTCAGTGGTAGTTTCTTGGTGGATGCAACGGTGGACTCAACCTGTCAGTGTCCATTGTACCATAGCAGGTTTCTACGTTGTCATCCAAGGCATCACAGAGCCAGTCCTTAAAACTCCTGTTGGTTGTATTCTTGAGACATGTTTCGTAAAGTCTGCTGACTGCTTGATAGTCACAGGTGGTCTGTCTGTTTTTATGCTGTGTAGAGGAATGTGTTAGCCTAAGGTGGGGCTTCAGGGTTGTATGATGGAAAGTGGGCATAGTTAGTGATGGAAAGTCACAGATTTTAGCAGGGTTACAGCAGATAGAAAGAAACTATTCCTGAGCGTGCTGGTGCGAGAAGGGAGAGACCTGTACCACTTGCCTGATGGGTGGAGGGCAAACATTTTGTGGCATGGATGTAAAGGGTCCCTGGTGATGCCACACGTTTTAAGGTGCGTTTGATCTCACTTGATCTAATTGCATTGGCAACCAGTTGGCTATTATACCACGGCTAAGAGCTGTGTCTAGCGACACAACAAGCATCATGCCTTATCTGTGGTATATTAGCCACATATAGTTTTACTGTTATCTCAAGAGGTAACTATGACTCAGGACAAATTATTTTGAGCAACAAATAGAGAGCAATTTGGGTTAATTCTTTCTATGATATGTTGTTATGAGCAGGAAAGAAAAACATTAGATTCACACCATTGATTCAGACACAATTGAGGTACATAAATGTACAGCGCTTGTCATGTACAGCCCTAATATATATTCACCCACAACTAAGTCTTTATTTGCGTCACTTTATTCTCCAGACATTTGTAATGAATTTTTGCTCTCCTCTAACCTACATTAGAAAATTGAAATCCTATAATTATCTTCAATTAACAGAAAGGGGGCATACAGTGATTAAGGGAATCAAGTGCAGGGACTATTTTCATTATAATTTCCCTCTGCTTTTCTTAACTTTCACCTTTAAGCTTGCTTGGGCGTCAATACAGCACACCAATTTTAATTAACCTTTGGAAACTGCTAAAGAAACTGTACGTTTTGCTCCCATTGGGTGAGGGCTGTTGTGCTGCGATGTGCTGTGATTTGATGAATGTGAAGACATCTGTTATAACATCCTAAAAGTGTAATTTTAATTTGCCAACTGTCATTAGGTCTACACAGAATTGATGCGTCCACATACGGGACACTGAAGGATTTTCAAAAATTCTAAACAATCAAATCAATCAATTTGAATTTATAAAGCACTTTTTACATCAGAAGTTGTCACAAAGTGCTTTAACAGATACCCAGCCTGAAACCCCAAAGAGCATGCAACAAGAGTTAATGCACTGTGGCTAGGAAAAACTCCCTAGTACGGTCAAAATTAGGAAGAAACCTAAAAGGACCCAGTCTCTGAGGCATGGCCAGTCCCCTTCTGGCTGTGCCGGGTAAGGATTATAGGAGTACATGACCTTTTGGGCCACAACAATGTTTTTGCTTGAGCAGAAGACAAGCATGTTAATAAATACAAGTGGGCTGTGAGTCCTTAAACATAATCCATAATAACTAGGTGGTTTCCTCCCCTGGGTTTGGGCTACAGGACAGTCCTCCAAGGGGAATATGTAACCTCCTGGCTAAATTTAATCATAGATTATGGCAGTGTTATAACTGAGACCAGGGGCTGGACACCCCTGCCGCGTTCTAGGGGTTGGTGGGTTGTCTGGTAGTTAAGACAAGAACAAGACAGACTGACACTAGTCCCCAGACATAGTAATATAGCTGCATAAGAGTGTTTCAATTGTCCCAGTGAAACACTCCGCCACCTGACTACACATAATCACAGAACTTGTTGAAGGTATGAGTCTTTAGTAGACGCATAAAGGTTGAGACTGAGTCTGCATCTCTCACTTTAAACGGCAGATCATTCCATAGTAGTGTAGCTCAGGTGTGTGCCGATGGGGGTTCTGCGCTGCACTGCCCCCCTTCCCTTGGGCTGGGGTTCGTCTTGGCCCGTCCGGTGGCCGGGCCTTTGGGGGGGGTACTGTCATGGTGCAGTGAGCAGCAGCGCCACCGTGCCATATATTCTCAAGTTCCCATATCTCACGAACACATCCCGGACTGTCACATGTTTCCCATCTTCCACACCAGGTCCCAATTTGTATTGTTTGTATGTGTTTAAATGTTTCCCCTCTGCTCCCCACATTGTGGATCATTGTTGCTGTTGCGGTCTGTTTGTATGCTGGTGAGTGTTGTTTGAGCTACTGTATGTTAGCTGTTAAGACGCGTTGTTGCGCACTTTATTTTCATTCAGTAGATTAGTTATTGTTTTCCGTTCGTGTTTGGTTTGTTTGTTGTTTATTAAAACCCACGAACGCGATATCTGCCTGCACCTGGTTCCTTGCCAACATTACACCACAACAGAAGTGTTACAGCAGGGAAATGATAGACATGAACAAACAGGCACAAACCAACAGTTAAATCATTGATGAGTGCCACACCAAGACAGACCATTGAGCAGTAATCATATAAATCAATCAGTCATTGAATAGGATACCTGATAAAAGGACAGCCGCTGAATTTAGGATTATACTGTATGTGTTTACTTTATGCAGAAGAGAGGCTGTCATAACAATAACACTGGTCAGAAAGGTAGCCAGAGCCTGGTAGAGAGAGACAGAGGCCACAAACCAACAGGTAAGATAGTGAGAAGTATTAATTCAAGGCGGTCTATGAGGAGAAGATTGGAATACTTAAGGCTGGGCTAAAATGCCTGACTTAGATGTTCCCAACATCATTGTAGTATTAGTCATTTTAAAAGATGCACTATGGTTGCATTATCATCTATCTGAAATGACTTTCAAGCTGAAAAGTCCCACCATGTAAAAATTCAAACACAGTATAATTTACCAGTGCTAGTTAGGACTATGGCATGTTCAGAAATCACTACTTTCTTAAAGTCAAACTGTAATTTTCACACTGAACGCTTGAGTCCTATCAACCCCTGCAAGGCCTTGGTACAGAACAGCATTATTTGGGGTAACTATCTACTTGCTACACTCTTTCCAGACATAATGAGTATTGCGAGCCAGGGTTGTTGAAACAATTATTCCCCCCCAGTATTTTCAACCAGACTACCTCAGAGCAAAACTGTGTCAGTTGCACTGGTCCTATTCATACTTTTTAACCGGAGCATGTCTATATCTAACGTAGTCATGGACAAAGAGAATTGAACTAGAAGTCAATTCTAGAAGTGGAAAAATCCCTAGAACTACATATTAAATAGACATTTTGGTAAATACATTAACATTCACACTGTAGTCAAATGTGTCCCCTGTGGGAGAAATTGTACTTATCTAGCCTTTTAATTCGAATCCTTTCCATATGTTATATTACTAGCATATTTATATCTCTCTTGAATAATGCGACAATCAGGCTAAGGTGTTAGAGGTCCATTGTTTCTACTGTCCCCATTGTCATGTAACTCTGCGACTCCGTTCCTGTACATGCTCCACACTTTATACCCAAAAGATATTCATCCTGACCATGTGTTACCTCCTGTACCTCCTGTGGTGTACCACTTGCCCTGTCTGGCAAGATTCGGTGCCTCGTTGTCTAAAGCCCTTATTTGGGCCTCAGGAAGTAATACAATAGTAGAGTAATTGTCTTAACTTCCATAGGTTAAGATTACAAAGATATATTCTATAAAAGCAGGAGGGATCAGGTCATTCGAAAGAGATTTCTTGCATGCAGACTCTCTCCATGCAGCATGTTAAATCCTATTAAATGACTCAGCTATACAGTGGGGAGAACAAGTATTTGATACACTGCCGATTTTGCAGGTTTTCCCACTTACAAAGCATGTAGAAGTCAGTCATTTTTATCATAGGTACTCTTCAACTGTGTGTGACGGAATCTAAAACAACAATCCAGAAAATCACATTGTATGTTTTTTTTTTTTGTCATTTCAAAAATATTCAGTGACCGATATAGCCACCCTTCTTTTTAATAACCGCCATAAGCCTTCCATCCATGCAGTCTGTCAGTTTCTTGATCTGTTCACTATCAACTTTCGCTGAAGCAGCAACCACAGCCTCCCAAATGCTGTTCAAAGAGGTGTATTGTCTTCCCTGACTGTAAATCTCACGTTTGTGAAGGGTCCAGAAGTACTCATTAGGATTTAAGTCAGGTAAGGAAGGGAGCCATGTCATTATTCAGGCATCTTTGAGGACCTTGCTTGCTAGCCAAGCAGTGGAGTACTTGGATGCATGTGATGGAGCATTGTCCTGCATAAAGAACATGGCCTTCTTGAATGCTGAGGACTTCTTCCCACACCACTGCTTAAAGAAAGTATCTTCCAGAAACCGGCAGTAGGTTGAGTTTCAGTCCATCTTGAACCCAAAAAGGTCCAACTACCTCATCGTTAATGATAGCAGCCCATACCAGTACCCCTCCTCCACCTTGCTAGCGCCCGACTCGAAGTGGTGCCCTGTGTCCATTAGTGATGGCCACAGGCCCATCCATCTGGTCCATCAAGATTCACTCTCATTTCATCTGTCCATAAATCCTTTGAAAAATCTGCCTTCAGGTATTTCTTTGCCCAATCTATACGTTTCAACGTGTGAATCTTATTCAGTGGTGGTATTCTTTCAGCCTTCTTGACCGTGGCCATGTCTGTGAGCACATGACACCTTGTACTTCTGGACACACCAGGTAGGGTTGCAGTTTTTGTGCCCCAGTTGACTATTCGCAACAAAATGGTTGAGTGTCCGGTGATCACGCCTCAATAGATTAGCTATTTCAAGAGTGTTGCAACCGTCTGAAATGCATTTTACAATTTATGACATTTCAGTGTTAAATCTCTTTTTTGGCCCATTTTCCCTGAGGTCATGAAGCTGCCTAATAATTATTCACACCTTGATATAAGGTGTTATTCACTGCTGCCACACCCTCCCTCATTATATAAATACATATCACCTGAAAATGATCGAATCCAATGAGCATTCAAGTTTATATGGTTTGGAGTTGCAAAATGTGCATAGAAATAATAATGCGTTAAGAGTACTCACTTGCCTAATAATTGTGCACGCAGTGTAAAGGCCATGACTCCCTGGTGTCATGGACTACCTTGGAAAAGACTGCTCCTGCACAAAAATAATGTACTGGTATTTATACAGAAAAGTGTTTATTTAGGTCCACATTTGAATGCATTTTAAAATTGATATTAATCGCTATTAACCACAGAAGATTCTGCGTTTGTTTGTGATCTATTATTTTAATTGGTTAACAGCCCTTGTTGAAATTTTTTTGTTTTAAAAATTCTGAAAGCCCTCACCTCCACTTCTTTGTCCATTATAACAGCTCTCCTTCCTTTAAAAATCCTTTAATTAAAAATGTATTCTTAAATAAAAATGTTCCTTAATAGACTTTGTAGACACAATAAGCCTAGTCCTGGACTTCAAGCTAAAAAGCAGATGATTCTACAGTCCAGACCTAGGCTTCATCTTTGTCTGCAATATCGTCTCAATAAAGTCTATTAACTTGACAAGTGTCAACCAATCTGTTTTGGAGATTCAGGTGCCTCAATTTCCTATATAAAATCTGATTATATTGAGCAAAATGTTGTATTCCAGAAAGGTTAGTTGTCATTTTATGGATGATTAAAAGAGAGGATGTTGTTTACCAAATGGCAGATTTGTTTTAATTAAAAGAACAAATGGCAGTGGATGGTTGGCTACAGTGGTTCTAGTTTTAAATGGGTATCACAGAATGAATCAAATTATTTTGAGTGTGTTATTTTCATATTGCTTCACACATTGAGATGGTCTTTCTTTTATTGCCCAAGGCTGTATGCTTAGCATGCAGGAGTGTTGTCTGAGGTCTGTGTCCTCAGCAGGAGCTTCCGTTGGGATGGAGGTATAGCTGGATAGGGGAGCAAACAAGGCCCAGATTGGGGTGTGCCCAGGCATTGAACATCATGCCTCCCCTAAGCTTTAGACATTGTACAGTATGGGGACATGGCTGCTATGATACTTCTAGCTGCTATGGAAAGGAGGGAGAACTTCAGGGAGTTGATGCCTCCGGCAATGCCTGCAGGAAAAGCGAAAGGAAGACTAGGACACCATCTTGTAGTTTCACACACCCAAACTCGCCCACACACAAGCGCAGGCACACATGCACATACCCACAAGCACACTAAGTATGCATATTCCGTAGACACAATGTAACACACGTAAACACATTCAAATAAATAAACGTAAAAAAATAGACTATTTTTCATTAATAAACAGGACAGATGAGAGGAAAGCAGTTGAATTAACCCTTGAGCGCCCCTCAGGCTTTTTTGTAAATTTTTCTCACATTTCATTTTTGATTTGGGGATAATTTTGTCTGTGTTGCAGCTAGGGGCATGAGTTTTTGGCAGAACTCTTATTTTTTGTTCAATTTTTGAAATCCAATGTCTTTAACTCTGTAATGTAAGCATTCCATTTTGAAGAAAAGTAGTGATATTTGAAATTTTGACTGTATTCCACCACACACACACGCAAACACACACACACCCACACAATAATTTCTTCCATTGGCCTACAATGGGAAAATGGTTGAATCTGGTAGAAGAGTTTTTGTGTGCACGTGTGTGTGTGTGCACGTGTGTGTGTGCACGTGTGTGTGGGCACGTGTGTGTGGGCACGTGTGTGTGGGCACGTGTGTGTGTGTGCGTGTGATGGAATACAGTCAAAATTTCATCAAAATGAAATGCTTACATTACAGAATGCATGGTGTTATACTCTAATGGCAGTGAGATAGAAAAAATTGTTTTTAATGGAAGTCAATGGGACATTTTTGTCCACGAAAGTGTCCAGAGGGAGTATCTGGCACTACATAAAATATACTAATGCAATCAAATCAATTTTGTTGCAAATCTTTGACATATCCAAGACTCTAATCACCACCAAAGCCCCATGCCCCTACTATTTATTATATGGAAAATATAATGTTTTTAATGATTTTTTTGTAATAAATAATGAGGTAATTCAAACAATCAAACTGGCATTTAAAGGGTTAAAATCCTGAAAATTATTGAATGTTTGGTTGTTTTGAGCAGGTTTCAAGTTGTTCAAGAGATTTATGAATAAAAAAGCCGGAAAAAATATGAATGTTTAAATATTTTATGTCAGTTTATTGTACGTGTACATTTTTGTCCACGAAGGTGTCCAAAGGGTAGTACATTTGAGGGGCGCACAAGGGTTAAACACACAACCTTAAAATGACTTGAGTAACACATTACAAGGCATTTTTGGGTTAGTTTTAATGGTCCACTGTTGATGTCATGATGACAGCAAGCTCAGCCCTAGTAAAGAGGTCATGGAAAGACTGCACTACATCTGTTCTGTAAATGCTGTAATCTTCAGCAAGATTATACCAAACTCACAATCTGAACATAATCTTATCCTAGAGTCTTACATTGTTTTTGTTCTGAGCTGTCCTAGTAATGCATGGATTTTCAGATTATATCAGTAATGAAATATTTATATTTAAGGGTAACATTGACCCTTTAAAGTTTGTTTTAGTTTTTAAACAAAACAATTTGATTTATATTTTGTGTTTCTGACTACCTTGCAACATATGGAAAATGGACAAAGCTTATAAATCTTCATAATCTGTAGTGTCCACAGACCCAAAACCTAAAACCTGACCCATTCCCACTCCCTTTCCTTCTTCCTTCTCTAGCTTACATGTGAAAATGCATTTCCATACTATGCATTTGACAAGAGATAGCATTTTGAAGCATTTTTGTATAATCATGTTGCTTGCTATACTTAATTGACATTTGTATAGCTACAAAACAGTGCAAACCGTGACTATTACAGCTAGGCCCTGAGTAGCAGAAGAAAATGTCATACACTGAACAGAATTATAAACGTAACACTTTTGTTTTTGCCCCCATTTATCACGAGCTGAACTCAAAGATCTAAGACTTTCTCAATGTACACAAAAGGCCTATTTCTCTCAAATATTGTTCACAAATCTGTCTAAATCTGTGTTAGTGAGCACTTCTTCTTTGTTGAGATAATCCATCCACCTCACAGGTGTGGCATATCAAGATGCTGATAAGACAGCATGATTATTGCACAAATATGCCTTAGGCTGGCCACAATAAAAGGCCACTCTAAAATGTGCAGTTCCATCACACAGCACAATGCCACAGATGTGGCAAGTTTTGAGGGAGCGTGCAATTGGCATGCTGACTGCAGGAATGTCCACCAGAGCTGTTGCCAGTGAATTGAATGTTAATTTCTCTACCATAAGCCAAAGGCATTTCAGATAATTTGGCAGTACATCCAACCGGCCTCACAACCGCAGACCACGTGTAACCACACCAGCCCAGGACCTCCACATCCAGCATCTTCACCTCCAAGATAGTCTGAGACCAGCCAGCCAGACAGCTGCTGCAACAATCGGTTTGCATAACCAAAGAATTTCTGCACAAGCTGTCAGAAACCATCTCAGGGAAGCTCATCTGCATGCTCGTCGTCCTCATCGGGGTCTCGACCTGACTGCAGTTCGTCATCGTAACCGACTTGAGTGGGCAAATGCACACATTCAATGGTGTCTGGCACTTTGGAGAGGTGTTCTCTTCACGGATAAATCCCGGTTTTCACTGTACATGGCAGATGGCAGACAGCGTCGTGTGGATGAGCGATTTGCTGATGTTAACGTTGTGGATCGAGTGGCCCATGGTGGCAATGGGATTATGGTATGGGCAGGTGTGTGTTATGGACAACGAACACAGGTGCATTTTATTTATGGCATTTTTAATGCAGAGAGATACTGTGACGAAATCCTGAGGCCCATTGTTGTGCCATTCATCCAAGATCATCACCTCATGCTGCAGCATGATAATGGACTGCTCCATGTTGCAAGGATCTGTGCACAATTCCTGGAATCTGAAAACATCCCAGTTCTTGCATGGCCAGCATACTCACCCGACATGTCACCCATTGAGCATGTTTGGGATGCTCTGAATCGGCGTACACAACACTGTGTTCCAGGTCCTGCCAATATCCAGCAACTTCGCACACCCGTTGAAGAGGAGTGGACCAACATTCCACAGGCCATTATCAACAACCTGATCAAATTTATGTGAAGGAGATGTGTTGCACTGCGTGAGGCAAATGGTGGTCACACCAGATACTGACTAGTTTGGTGGTCACACCAGATACTGACTGGTTTTCGGACTCCCCCAATACAGTGAAACAGCACATTTTAGAGTGGCCTTTTATTGTGGCCAACCTGAGGCACACCTGTGCAAGAATCTTCCTGTCTAATCAGCATCTTGATATGCCACACCTGTGAGGTGGATGGATTATCTCGGCAAAGGAGAAGTGCTCACTTACACAGATTTAGACAGATTTGTGAACAATATTTGAGAGAAATAAGCCTTTTGTGTACATAGAGAAAGTCTTAGATCTTTGAGTTCAGCTCATGATAAATGGGGGCAAAAACAAAAGTGTTGCGTTTATAATTTTGTTCAGTGAACATAGCGAACTCGGATGCCAGCGTATACAGAGCATCACTTGCGATTTGTCTTCTGCAGACCTATGTAGGAAAAGCAATTATTTGATGACAGATTCATAAGCCACACCTCGGTTGTGGCTCACAGAAGAAGCAAACATACACAACGGTTGCAAATATCGACAGCAGGAACCGTGTTAGAAGAAAATATACAGGTACTGGTCATAAAACTTGAATATCATCAAACAGTTGACTTATTTCAGTAATTCTATTCAAAAAGTGAAACTTATTAAAAGTGAAAATATTATATTAATTCATTACACACAGACTGATATACACTCACCTAAAGGATTATTAGGAACACCTTACTAATACTGTGTTTGACCCCCTTTCGCCTTCAGAACTGCCTTAATTCTATGTGGCAATGGTTCAACAAGGTGCTGAAAGCATTCTTTAGAAATGTTGGCCCATATTGATAGGATAGCATCTTTTGTGGGATGCACATCCAGGGCATGAAGCTCCCATTCCACCACTTCCCAAAGATGCTCTATTGGGTTGAGATCTGGTGACTGTGGGGGCCATTTCAGTACAGTGAACTCATTGTCATGTTCAAGAAACCAATTTGAAATGATTTGTGCTTTGTGACATGGTGCATTATCCTGCTGGAAGTAGCCATCAGAGGATGGGTACATGGTGGTCATAAAGGGTTGGACATGGTCAGAAACAATGCTCAGGTAGGCCGTGGCATTTAAATGATGCCCAATTGGCACTAAGGGGCATAAAGTGTGCCAAGAAAACATCCCCCACACCATTACACCACCACCACCAGCCTGCACAGTGGTAACAAGGCATGATGGATCCATGTTCTCATTCTGTTTTTGCCAAATTCTGACTCTACCATCTGAATGTCTCAACAGAAATCGAGACTCATCAGACCAGGCAACATTCTTCCAGTCTTCAACTGTCCAATTTTGGTGAGCTTGTGCAAATTGTAGCCTCTTTTCCTATTTGTAGTGGAGATGAGTGGTACGGTGGGGTCTTCTGCTGTTGTAGCCCATCCGCCTCAAAGTAGTGCGTGTTGTGGCTTCACAAATGCTTTGCTGCATACCCTCGGTTGTAACGAGTGGTTATTTCAGTCAAAGTTGCTCTTCTATCAGCTTGAATCAGTCGGCCCATTCTCCTTTGACCTCTAGCATCAACAAGGCATTTTCGCCCACAGGACTGCCGCATACTGGATGTTTTTCCCTTTTCACACCATTCTTTGTAAACCCTAGAAATGGTTGTGCGTAAAAATCTAAGTAACTGAGCAGATTGTGAAATACTCAGACCGGCCTGTCTGGAACCAACAACCATGCCACGCTCAAAATTGCTTTAAATCACCTTTCTTTCCCATTCTGACATTCAGTTTGGAGTTCAGGAGATTGTCTTGACCAGGACCACACCCCTAAATGCATTGAAGCAACTGCCATGTGATTGGTTGATTAGATAATTGCATTATTGAGAAATTGAACAAGTGTTCCTAATAATCCTTTAGGTGAGTGTATATTGCCTTATATATTTCAATGATGGCTTTTATTGTGATAAAGAAAATCTGAGTGCTGCCAGCATCATATCCTGCTGCTAAAACAACGTTAGTGAAGCCTTGTTTTCCCATAACTACCATGGACTATGTGAACAGTTGTAAGAAGTCTAACCTATCACTGAGAAACATTATCCACTTCCAAACCCTGCATGGGTGTCTGCCTCTCCTCACCTACACGGCTATTAAGACTGTTCCTAACTGAAGATGTGCCAGATGGGACACTGTTTTCCCTGCCCTCCCCATGTTCATGTCCAGACTGCCTCCAAGGCTGAACCCTGCAGCCTCATGTCTGACACGGAGAATGACGACCGCTGGGTAGGTTGGGCGGTCGTAAGGGGGGTGAGTGGTGATACCGTTTCCGTGGGTCTCTGTGGCTGGCGGTGTCTGGTAGCTATGCCGATGTACTAAGTGGTGCATTCATTCTGGCCTAGTATGTACAAATCTGGGATGTTTGACAACTGGTTGCAAACCCTTTAGCCAAAGAGACAAAGTCTTACGTTTAATGGATAAATGATAAATAGTTAAGTGGACTCTGTGGAAGGAGGATGACAGGAGAAGGTTGATTGTTGAGAGGTAGTTTCAGTGGTACTTTTGGTTATCCAGTGTTGGTTAGTCAATAAAAGGTATATGAAAAGGATATTTAATTATTAAATGTGACATTTTGATATGTTGGTTGGTCAATTTTATTCATGAGTTTGAGGTGGACAGATAATAATGTATGGCAGATAATGTGTTAATGGAATTGTTTAGAATTGATGCATGTGATGAATTAGAAATTTGTACAATGATGATTTTCTAATCTGGTAAAATATAGTCTCATGGTTTTCTTTTCAAAAGGTTAAAATACTGTGTTTTTATATGAAAAAATTGGTGGGGCACAAACCATTTCAAAATATAGGATACATACCAGTAAAGTTACAAAACTCCCTCTGTCTACTTATGTGTTTATTTAACACATCAACAAACAGTGTGGCTCCACAAAACACTTTTAACGACAGAGCGGCCTGCTTCTACCAGGTGTTGTAGTACACATACTGGAGGGAGAGAGAGTGAGACCTTCTTGTGGAATTGCTCTCCTTCTCTCTCACACACATGTAAAATTACCACTGTCACATTTACAAACCTAAATTAGGAATGCAACCAAGCTCAGAACCAATGTGCCTACAGGGCCATACGCGAACAGCAATGAGCTCCACACCACTGAAGGCCACAACAAAGCGGAAAAACAACTTTTTAGGGATACAGATCCATTCTATGACAACAACCTTAATAGATAAGCATGGACACACTGACACTCTTCACCATATATATCAATCGATCCAGCACAAAAATATTGACAATGCACAGTCCAGCACCACAAAAGCAGGATGAAAAATTATGCTTTCAGTCACCAAGGCTGAGGGCTCACTTGAAGAGAAAGGTGGCATGGTGTTTCTTCCTATGGGCAACTTTTTCGATGACTTTGGGAATTAAGTCATGTAGTTACTGAATCAGCTGGCTTTCGATGGACAACATGGCCAATGTGTTGAGTTGCGGCTATCCCATGGTATTGCGAGGGAAGGTTTTTACCCTCTTCAAAGTGGAAAAGTTCCTCTCTGACTCGGATGTCGTCATTGGTGTTTTTCAGCTGGGCAGCGATCAGGTGGTCACTTTGTGAAAACCTCTGCTCCACCTGGGAGATGCCTCCTTCACCACCGGTGCTGTGTTGGTTACTCATCAGCATGGCTCGTCTGTTCCATCGTGAACGATGGCAGCCAATTCATCAGTTTGCTTCTGCATATTCTGGACATTCTCCTTGAAACGGGTGAGTGCATAGCAGTGAACAAACTGGGCATGTGGGTATGTCTCTTTCATTAGCGTCTGTTTCCACTCATTACAGCTGCACCATCGTAAGTCTGAGTGATCAGCTTTTCTCCCAGCTTCAGTGGTTCCAGCACAAACTTGATGCTATTAGAGAGGCCGAGTCCAGTTTTATCTTTGACTTCCACAAACTCCAAAAACCTCTCTGTCACTGTATTGTCAGGTAACATGTATCGCAACACAACCACCATTTGTGATTTACAGAAGACATCAGTTGTCTCATCTGCCTGTATGGCAAGAAATTATGTCTCGTCCACTTGCTTGGCTATCTCCTCCCTGTACACTTCATACATACAGTCTAACAGTTTGTTTTGTATTGTGCTAGATGTCCCTTTGAAGATGGGCTGAGCATCATAGTGCCTATGAAGCCTCAAATTGCCCTCTCAAAAATGCACTGACTCATTGTGCACCCAAAGTTTAATACATGTTATGATCCGACTGAGACCGTACCTGTTTTCCTCCACCTGGTATGATACTCAATGGAGCGCCTGTATGCACTGTCAACTTGGGCTGCGACATTTACCCTTCCAAGTAAGCCCAATTTTACAGCATTGTCAAGATGACTCCTGCTGTTCTCATGTTTTGCAATCCTCTCAGAAAGATGTTTAAAAATCTTTGTAACCCGTCCTCGACCAAGTACCATCTCCACCAAATAGCAGACATGGAAAACAGAAGAGTGCCTTCTTTTGTAGGCTAACCGTTAGCCACTTTTTCTTCAAAAACCACTCCACGTTACTTTTACCAGCAGTTTGAGTGATGACAATATCCAGTTTGAGCTGATGGGCACCAAGTCGCTTTACTTCAAGTTTCTCCTCCAAATTAAGGGTTTCAAATTGGTGCTTGAGTATGAAATCCACCTTATTCATTTTCTCAAGTTATCTGGCGTTTGTGAAGCTAACAAGCTGGCTAAGCCAATGTACCCTCCT
Source organism: Esox lucius (assembly GCF_011004845.1). Lineage (NCBI taxonomy): Eukaryota > Metazoa > Chordata > Actinopteri > Esociformes > Esocidae > Esox > Esox lucius. The sequence continues at coordinate 449,348 of NC_047572.1, read as the reverse complement.
CGCTCTTCTTGTCGACTAATGTTGGCCCCAGACAGACAGCCAATCAGGTCTGAAATACGAAATGACACTGTAGTGGGGTTACCGGCTGTCAGCCCCACTTGGCATCACATTTTTGTGATCTTCATTGATTACACTAACATTCTGAGCATGCATTTAAATATTTTCACATGTACAATGTACATTGCAGTGTGAGAGAGGGGCTTCACGCTTAGCCTATGGCCTACTGCTGCGAACTCAAGTTTGGTTAAATAATGTAGTTTCTCTTTGTTTGTATATATAATGATGACTGGGATAATAAAAAGTCTAAAATGGTAAATTGATAAATGAACAAACAGGGTAGATGATGTAACCGTGTTCTGAATTGAATTACACAGTACCTTGATTTTAGTGATGTCGTACACCTGTTTTCTGACCATTCTTATGAGTTTTCTTAATTTCCAACCTAATGTTGAGTTGCTGCATAGATATGACAAGCACATGTTTACAAACCGCAAAGATATTAAATGGTTAGGTGTTATGGAAATGTTGAACTAAGGTGCATTTGAGAAATGTCTGCTTTTCTATTGCCTGGTTTGTAACTATTTTCTTTGCTTGTGATACACGTCTGTAAAAATATCAGAGCATCTCTAGGTACTCTGACCATGTTCCTCTGCTTAAACCAAGAAGGGTATCTGTCCTTTGTTTCTTAGGAATGTAGGAGAGAGGGATCTGGTATTTGCCTAGGGGGCATCATTGACTGGTATCGGCAGATTATAAAGTTACTCATTAATGTCCACATCTGTATAACTCATCAGGGCATCTATTGACTGTCCGGATGCTGTAAGAGCTCTTTAGAGTTCAAAAGGTTAGGACAGCTTGCCCCTTCTGTGAAGCCTAGGTATCTTCTACGGTTTATATTATGGGAAAAATATATGTGGGATGTAACATAATGTTAAAAAGGGAAGTTTCATCGTCTTTGAATAGTAAATATGACCACGCATTCTGTTCACACACATGACGTCACTATGATGTCGTCCTCTCCCTCTCTATTCATTTGGGCTTAATAAACACTGACATCTGAGGAGTCAGAAAGCTATAACCATGAGTTGTTTCATGGTTGCCCCTTTTCTTTGTGCCCTCCTCTATCTACTCTGTAGGTGTGACACTGGTTAGGAGAAAAGTCTCCATCTTCATCCAATGGATCTGCAAGGCTTGTCTGCACAAACGTTGCCTTAGTTTACACACCTTCGTTGGAATTCTCTAGGGACTATTTCTTCAACCTCCCTGCTTCGTCCTCCAACCATTCCGCGATGAAGACTTCTTAACACGCCTTCACAACATCTTACATTCATACGTTCCTAGACATTTGTGTGTCTAGACCATATTAAAACCTGTTCCTATCAAGATCAGAGATGCTAATAATGTTTCATCTACTCCTATTATTCCACTGATACGGGCTTATACATACTTCCTAGTGGTTTTTTCTGTGGTTTATTTTAATTTGCTGACCTTATTTTGACTTATGGTGTCATGGTAGCTCTTGACAAAATGTGTATAATATATATGTTTCATTGATGAATTGGCTATAACGTCTTATTGGCTTAAAATCATGCCACATAATTATTCTACAAAAAAAGGCCACCTTCAATATACTCATGGGCCTAGTTGTTGCTCTTAAATTTACAAGCATGTCTTTGGCCGCTGGCCTGGTCAAACAGAGTTATTGTTAATTTTGAGTAAATTTATATAGGTTTCAAGAAATGTTCACTGTATAAAATATCCAAGGTGGCAGACATGATAGGTCCTTGATGCAATTCTGTACCTCCTGGGGAATGAGGCATGTACAAAAAACATCAGAACTCCAGGTCAATCAGGCTGGATTTGGCATGATGGTGGGAAAAATGCATTAAGGCGTGGCCCTTGTCTGGTCGGGTGTTTGTGTGGATTATATACCTGGTCTGTATCTTCATTGTGCAGTAATGGAATACACACATGAAGTTTATGGATGCATTTGTTTTACACTGGTCGGCCAAATTTTCTGACTATTTTACATACTGTAGGTTAGCCTTGAGTTAAGAGCTCTTTGTGTTCTGTATGGTTATGTGTTAATAGCTAGTTATTAGCTACTGTAACTAAATGGGCTGGCAAAGATTAGAAACAGGCCCAATTCTTGACAGCAAACTAATAATAGTCTTCTCACGGAATGTAAAATATCTTTGTATTCCTATTACAAGTGGAACAGATGCACTGTTCCTAATGTTACTTAGGTGACTTTCAACTTGAATCCCTTGAGCTACCAGACCAGATCAAGGCATACATCATGGCGGACATGACTGGTTCTGGATGTAGCATTGCACCTCTTGGGGAATGAGGTATATAGACAAAGAATCCGAATTCTAGGTCAATTGGGGTGGAAACAATGTGACAAAAATGTATTGGGCCGTGGCCTGTGGTGCCCCGTGTGGAGGAATTGGGTCTGGTGTCTGTGTGGTAAGTACAGTGGGGAGAACAATTATTTAATACACTGCCGATTTTGCAGGTTTTCCTACTTACAAAGCATGTAGAGGTCTGTAATTGATTAAAAAAAAGCCAGAAAATCACATTGTATGATTTTTTTACAATTAATTTGCATTTTATTGCATGACATAAGTATTTGATCACCTACCAACCAGTAAGAATTCTGGCTCTCACAGACCTGTTAGTTTTTCTTTAAGAAGCCCTCCTGTTCTCCACTCATTACCTGTATTAACTGTACCTGTTTGAACTCGTTACCTGTATATAAGACACCTGTCCACACACTCAATCAAACAGACTCCAACCTCTCCACAATGGCCATGACCAGAGAGCTGTGTAAGGACATCTGGGATACAATTGTAGACCTGCACAAGGCTAGGATGGGCTACAGGACAACAGGCAAGCAGCTTGGTGAGAAGGCAACAACTGTTGGCACAATTATTTGAAAATGGAAGAAGTTAAAGATTACGGTCAATCTCCCTCGGTCTGGGGCTCCATGCAAGGTCTCACCTCATGGGGCATCAATGATCATGAGGAAGGTGAGGGATCTCCCCAGAACTACACAGCAGGACCTGGTCAATGACCTGAAGAGAGCTGGGACCACAGTCTCAAAGAAAACCATTAGTAACACACTACGCCGCCATGGATTAAAATCCTGCAGCGCACGCAAGGTCCCCCTGCTCAAGCCAGCGCATGTCCAGGCCTGTCTGAAGTTTGCCAATGACCATCTGGATGATCCAGAGGAGGAATGGTAAAAGGTCATGTGGTCTGATGAGACAAAAATAGAGCTTTTTGGTCTAAACTCCACTCACCATGTTTGGAGGGAGAAGAAGGATGAGTACAACCCCAAGAAGACCATCCCAACCTTGAAGCATGGAGGTGGAAACATCATTCTTTGGGGATGCTTTTCTGCAAAGGGGACAGGGCGACTGCACCGTATTGAGGGGAGGATGGATGGGGCCATGTATCACGAGATCTTGGCCAACAACCTCCTTCCCTCAGTAAGAGCATTGAAGATGGGCCGTGACTGGGTCTTCCAGCATGACAACGACCCGAAACACACAGCCAGGGCAACTAAGGAGTGGCTCCGTAAGAAGCATCTCAAGGTCCTGGAGTGGCCTAGCCAGTCTCCAGACCTGAACCCAATAGAAAATCTTTGGAGGGAGCTGAAGGTCTATATTGCCCAGCGACAACCCCGAAACCTGAAGGATCTGGAGATGGTCTGTATGGAGGAGTGGGCCAAAATCCCTGCTGCAGTGTGTGCAAACCTGGTCAAGAACTACAGGAAACCTATGATCTCTGTAATTGCAAACAAAGGTTTCTGTACCAAATATCAAGTTCTGCTTTTCATATGTATCAAATACTTATGTCATGCAATAAAATGCTAATTAATTACTTAAAAATCATACAATGTGATTTTCTGGATTTTTGTTTTAGATTCTGTCACTCATTTGAAGAGTACCTATTTATCTCTTAGCCTTCACCACACTATAGAGACTCGTAGAGACTTGTAAGACATAGGTATGCCGATAACAAGGTCAATCTGAGTTATTGTCGATTTTAAGTACATTTTTTAAAAGTTCATTGTATAAAATATCGAAGATGGCAGACCTGATAGGTCCTTGATGCATATTTGTACCTCCTGGGGAATGAGGCATGTACACATGCCTAGGTCAATTGGGGAGGAAATGGCATAATTGTGGAAAAAATGCATTAAGGGGTAACCTGTTCTGCCCCTTGTGGAGGATTTGGGTCGGTTGTCTGTTCCATTCTGCGATACTGTAGTGCACACATGAAGTGCATGAATCCATACGTTTTATACTTGTCAGCCATTTTGTCCACCATCTTGTCCATATCTCTTTGACTTTAACATCCTATCGGTAGATATATAAAACACATGCTTGCCGATTGCCTTGTCAATCAGAGTTGATTTTATCTGGAGTTTTATAGGTTTCATGAATTTTTCACAGTTTAAAATATCCAAGATGGCAGACATGATAGGCCCTTGATGCATATTTGTACCTGTGATGGCAGTTTCTAAAGTCCAAACAGTTTACAAAAATGGTAGGTAAGACAGAGGAAAACTCAGTTGCACAACAGTTTATTATTGCAAGGAGAGAGTACACAGGTTACAAAGTAACAGTGAATAAATTAATACAGGACAATCATCAGTACTTAAAAGAGGAAAAAGGGGAGTGGTAAGATGCTGCACCGGGAGACACACAGCATCTGGACAAAGAGGAGATACACGGATGGTTTAAACAGAGAGACAGATTCATGGATAATCCAATGATCTTCTGATACCATTCAATGATGAACATAAACAAATAACAGATCCTCCTCTCCCACATTCCTTTTCTTATCTAAACCTTTAACTAGTTACTCATTTATACATATATACGTTGGTTCAAGAAATTTCCCTGACAGTACCTCCTAGGGAATGAGGCATTTACACAAAGAATCAGCATTCTAAGTCAATCGCAGTGAAAATGGCATAACTGCGGAAAAATGCTTTAAGGTGTAGCCTGTGGCGCCCCATATGGAAGAATCGGGTCGGGTAGTGATGGGACGCATGAAGCCAAGGCTCTGAGGCTTATTTTGAAATTTCAACCCAATTTGCTGGAAGCGAAAGGGCCAAGGCTTGTTCTGAGAAGAAAATGTGATTGTAGACGTCACAGATTTCAGAACATGCTTGTTTTAAAAGACAAGGCACTTTCCAACAAGTAGGATATAGGGTGTTCCAAGCCTTTTCGTCGAGCATGGTCGTTGTAGGTGAACAGAGCCAAACTAACCTGCTTCCCGAAAAGGAAGAAAAAACATATGCCTCTCGTCATGCAATATTGGGGAGATTGTGGGCGTTGTGTGAAATAGTATAATTAACCTTCAAATCACAAGGATTGTCATTTATCAAAAGCAAGGTGATGCAGTTACAATATTGAAAGTTGAGTAGGATATGAAATATATTGAAAATAACTAAATTAAAGATATCACACATCCATAGAAATGTTTATATAAACTTTTCAAACATCGTACAAAGCATCTAGCAACTATATAGCTAAATAACCTTTTCTCTAAAATTCTTCCATGGCATCATACATATACAATTATATTGCATCTAAATATTGCATTAGAAAAATGGGAGAACCAATGCAATAACCAATAATTTCTCACGTCAGGATCACAACAAAGTTGTTAGCGAACGGCTACTAGAATAGTATCCGCATCTTTTCATTGAACATCTCTTTCTGCTGTTTTCACTTAAAAGACGGCTAATATATCAAACTTTAATAATGTACTGTAGCATGTCAGAAAAATGTGCATGGTGAAACAACGCATCCTCACTAGGCAAGATACGAACCCATCTACACATAGCATCTACGGGCGTCATGCAACTAATGTTTTTTTTAAAGACAAGGCGATTTCCAACCATGCTTTAAAACATGAAACTAAATTAGTCTCCAAGCTAATTATCAAGAACTAATTAAATTCACATCATTCATTATCAATAACATACGGGTAGGCCCAATACCATAGACCTTTGTTAAAATATGTCTTTTAATTTCACTAGGTGCATCACCTGGCCGATGGCAGAACATGTAGAGCTGTGGCTAAACATACAGTTGTTTTGACAAAGCCCAGTTCGAGTCCCAATGATAACTTTGTCATAATGTTTTGATTGTAACACTGTGTAAGAAGTTAATGTTTCATATAGGATCTGTCTCAATCATTGTGAAAGCTTTCACCAATCTATCTAAATTACGTTCAGTATAAGCCTAGAATAACATGTTCCAATTGAAACAGTTATGTGGTTTTCATTACTGTCAGAGATGAAACAACATGCTTCCTACCTATAACGCTCAGAGACAGTACAACCTTTGAGCAATAACAAGATGTTCCAGTATGCAATAACAACTAGAGATAACCAAGAGGAAAAGGACATGTGTGTTATGACTACTGAACGCTGTGCTTCTAAATAAAAACGAGTCCACCCATGGAGAAGTGTGAGTTGCTGAGTTGAATCCTACTGGCAGGCTCGTTCCTGGCTCAGTTGAGATCAATGGCTCTCTCCCTTCTGCAGAAGTGACTTCTAAAACGTCTTTCTGACTCTTGGTGTGGTTCTTTCTCATTAGACAAATTAGACTATATAGAAGTTTGGTGAACTGAACCCAACATTAACTGGTGCCGAAACCCGGGATCCGATACCTGCCCGTCGGGGCGACGGAGGAACAACAGGTCATTAAACCTGCCGACAGCCCCGCCGACCTTCACAGAGGGGGACCACCTAGGTGTTGATCCGCGGCCGTCCCGAGGGACAGTGAAGGATCCCGTCGAACCAGGACCTCACCTGGAGACAGAAAAACGGTAAAAGTTTTCGTTATCTTTTAGAAAAAAGTAGTGAGTCGTGTGGAAACCACTAAGAAACTGTATTCGTGGGTTAGATAAAAAGCGTGTCAGGGATACGTTGTCTAGGTCTGGGACCTGGTGGGGAAATCAGGGATTTCTAGCCAACCTAAACGCTCTCTACGGTCGTGGGTTAGATTAAAAATGTGTCAGGGATACGTTGTCTAGGTCTGGGACCTGGTGGGTAAATCAGGGATTTCTAGCCAACCTAAACGACAGTCGTGGGTTAGATTAAAAACGTGTCAGGGATACGTTGTCTAGGTCTGGGACCTGGTGGGGAATCGGGGATTTCCAACCAACCTAAACGCTGAAATCTGGGATTTTCGTGGAGAGACAGTAAATGGTGGATTCGATAGGATTCACTATAAACAAGATAAGAACCTTTTATTGAATTAAAGTTAAAATTAGAAGGGACGTCCCAGGTAAGTAAATGCAAATATAGTATTATAAAATGGGGCAATGTAATGAGAAAACGTTAACAACAGATGAGAAATACATGCGAAATAATCACCCGGGTGCCATAAAGTACATAGGAGGATGGAAAAAACATTTTGATTTTTCAGGCAACTTTAAATTAGAAGAACTGCAGTTCATTAGGCGAAGTTTGCAAAGTAAGGAAGTTTTAAGCAAGGGAAGAAAAAAATAAAAATAATCCAAGCCCAATCAACCGCGATAGCTGTGTGGATAGAACAAGCAAAGAAGAGGGAACAACACAGGGAATATTGGTTGAGGTATTAAATACATTGGTAAAAAAAAGTATACATAATGGCCTCTGAAGAAATCGGTGGAATCTAATCAGAATTAAATGCGTCCAGAACTCAAGCTATGGAGTTAGATTTGATTAAAGGTAGAAAAGTGCCTTTTCCAGATTTGCCAAGCATGTTTCACCATTCACATAGGCATACAGGGACACATGCACGTCAATAGTTGACCGCGCACAGAAGCTGGAGTCCTCAATCTATACTACGTCCTTCAAACAAATCAAGAAAACCCCACCAGAAATCCTGCCGTACAAACAATAAGCAGGATAATAACAATTGCATTGTGCTGTGGAACACAATGTTCCTATTGACAGTAATGCGATGAGCATGGGCCATTATTTTGAAGTTAACCACCTGAAACATGTGCATTGATGAGGACAGAAAAAATATAGACAAAGAAAGAATAGAACGAGATTCCCTATTTGGGGGACTACATACAGAAAATATTTTTGACAAAGAGGATTATCAGGGCGCAAAAATATATTGGAAATTAAGACATTAAATTGCATTTCAAAATAAAAATACTTTTATTATTTTACACAATTACATCTTGTTTTATTTGTTATAATATGAATTCTGAAATTGTCGCAGAATTCATTGTGATGACACAGCCCTTAACAGGTTTCAAGGCCCGTGCTGGTTACATATTGGAGAGTCCAAAAACTGGACATAAATCAGTTGATAAAAGTTGGAGGCATCTTTCCAACTCAAAGGCACCTGTGGAAGACCAGTCTATGACAACATAGCCTAGTTGATTGACTAAACAGAAGAACAAAAGATTACATATGCACATACATTTTAAAACATGGGATCCATAAATGTGCATGATACAAAACGTTACATATACATAAAGCGACTTCACACATACATGGGTAACCCTAGACTTGGTAAACATCTAAGAGGTAGGATAATTCAGAACCCTGACCTAGACATATTTTTCCTATATCCGACAACAGTCCAAAACATTGGAGCCTATGGTCAGTGTCAGCTCTAGCCTTTTGGGGGCCCTAAGCAAAATTTTATTTGGGGCCCCGACCCCCTAGCTGTCGGGTGCCCTAAGCGACTGCATATGTCGCTTATGCTTAGAACCGGCCCTGCCTATGGAAAATAGTATCATTAGGGGCCAAGGCCAATTACACATTAAATTATATTAAGATAAAATTGATAACTAATGTAATGTCTTTTGATAGATTTTGGAGTATGTGTGTGTGAGTGAGTGAGAGGGAGAGCTCAGTGATTGGTTCCATTTGTGTGTGTTTGTGTGTGTGCATGGTTTACTCTGTGGGAGGGTATGTGTGGAAGTGGAGAATGTCACCTAATGAAGGTATAAATTAAGTCGGTATATGTCACTTTGAAAGGTGTTGCAGACACAGAAAGTGGATTGAATACAAGGGAGTCTAAACCTACACTTGTTTGATTCGCTCTGGCTGCAAGATTGAGCCATGGCCCCTGCCATGTCTCAACAGGAGGGATGGAACTAATAATAGGGAATGCGTTCCACGCATCTCCAGGACTAAACTCTTATTTAAAAAATTTTTGTAGACAGTGTTTGATTTGCTGTAAGCACAACCCTCAAGGTAACATAAGGCCATAACGGGGCAGATGTCCTAGCGGTACTTACCCTTTTGAAATCATACACATGGACTTCATAGAATTAACAAGTAGCACAAATAAATACAAATACTGTCTAGTGTTAATAGATAAGTTCTCCAAATGGGTAGAGATAGTCCCAGCTAAAAAAGCAGACGCATTGACAGTAGCCAAAGCCATCTGTAAAGAAATTGTTCCAAATCATGGTATCCCGAGAGTAATCTGGAGTGATAATGGGACTCATTTTGTAAACGAAATAATACAGAACATGAGTCAACATTTAGGAATTACATTAAAAAATCACTGTTCATACCACCCCCAAAGTGCAGGGTTAGTTGAGCGTACAAAAGGGACTATCAAGCTAAGGCTTAGGAAAACCATGGAACAAACAAATAAAACATGTCCGGAATGTCTGCCATTAGTCAAAATGTACATGAGAATAGTACCAAACACAATGGGCCTGACACCTTTCGAGATAGTATATGGGAGACCTTTCAGATTACCTTTGTGGGAGGGGGAACCATGGCAGGAGAATGAAGGGGAATTGGACCCATTGACAGAATGGATGTGCAAAATGTTTAGAGAAAAGAGTGTGCAAAATGCCAGTAACTTGCCAGTCTCCTTGTCTTCTCTTCCACAGGCTCTCCTGAAACCGGGTGACGAAATCCTGATAAAGGTCATCAAAAGGAAGTCCTGGGCGACACTCAAGTGGGAAGGACCGTTCCGAGTACTCATTACCACCCCAACTGCGGTAAAAATAGCAGAACGAAGCACCTGGATACATCAGTCCCAGTGCAAGAAGTTGACACCAGACGCTGCCCTTGAGTAAGTGGGAAGACGGACGGTATCAAAACCCTTGTCCGCCGAAGAAACCAACAGACACTCACTCACCAGCCACAGGGAAAAACCACCCTCCTGAGGGTTGGTTGGACTGGTTCACGTCAGGGTCATGGGCTATGGTATTGTTAAAATGTTTGGCCCCGTTAGGGATTATGCTGGTTGTTTGTATGTTTGTTTTCTGCTGCTGTATTCCCATCATTCAAGTTATGGTTAAGCGCACTATGACTGGGGCTATGATCCAGTATGCAGAGATACATTATCAACAACTCAATGGACAAGAAATGTATGAGAGACCATGTGACGATGTTCGGACTGTGTAAAAATGTAAATAATGTAAATAATGTAAATAACCAGACGGTGCCTGACCAAAATTAGGGTGGTCGCTCCTTCTGAGGGCCGGAGGAGGAATTTTTGCCCATATGCTTTCGGGTTTTCGCCTCCCCCAGAGTGCTGTCTGGTGCATTTCTATCCTATACCATACCATACCATCTTCTTCCGCTTACCCGGGGCCGGGTCGCGGGGCAGCAGTCTAAGCAGGGATGCCCAGACTTCCCTCTCCCCAGACACTTCCTCCAGCTCTTCCGGGGGGACACCGAGGCGTTCCCAGGCCAGCCGGGAGACATAGTCCCTCCAGCGTGTCCTAGGTCTTCCCCGGGGTCTCCTCCCGGTGGGACGGGACCGGAACACCTTCCCAGGAAGGCGTTCCGGAGGCATCCGAAAAAGATGCCCAAGCCACCTCAGCTGACCCCTCTCGATGTGGAGGAGCAGCGGCTCTACTCTGAGCTCCTCCCGGGTGACCGAGCTTCTCACCCTATCTCTAAGGGATCGCCCGGCCACCCTGCGGAGAAAGCTCATTTCGGCCGCCTGTATCCGGGATCTTGTCCTTTCGGTCATGACCCAAAGCTCATGACCATAGGTGAGAGTAGGAACGTAGATTGACTGGTAAATCGAGAGCTTCGCCTTGTGGCTCAGCTCTTTCTTCACCACGACAGACCGATACATCGACTGCATTACTGCAGAAGCTGCACTGATCCGTCTGTCAATCTCCCGTTCCATCCTTCCCTCACTCGTGAACAAGACCCCTAGATACTTAAACTCCTCCACTTGAGGCAGGCACTCTCCACCAACCTGAAGTGGGCAAGCCACCCTTTTCCGACTGAGGACCATGGCCTCGGATTTGGAGGTACTGATTTTCATCCCCACCGCTTCACACTCGGCTGCAAACCATCCCAGCGCATGCTGAAGGTCCTGGTTAGAAGGGGCCAACACGACAACATCATCTGCAAAGAGCAGAGACAAAATTGTGTGGTCCCCAAACCTGACACCCTCCGGCCCCTGGCTGCGCCTAGAAATTCTGTCCATAAAAATTACGAACAGAACCGGTGACAAAGGGCAGCCCTGCCGGAGTCCAACATGCACTGGGAACAAGTCTGACTTACTGCCGGCAATGCGGACCAAGCTCCTGCTTCGGTTGTACAGGGACCTGACAGCCCTTAGCAAAGGACCCAGGACCCCATATTTCCCAAGCACCCTCCACAAGATGCCGCGAGGGACACAGTCGAATGCCTTCTCCAAATCCACAAAACACATGTGGATTGGTTGGGCAAACTCCCATGAACCCTCCATCACCCTGTAGAGGGTATAGAGCTGGTCCAGTGTTCCACGGCCCGGACGAAAACCACACTGTTCCTCCTGAATCCGAGGTTCTACTATCGGCCGTATTCTCCTCTCCAGAACCCTGGCATAGACTTTCCCGGGGAGGCTGAGAAGTGTGATCCCCCTATAGTTGGAACACACCCTCCGGTCCCCCTTCTTAAAAAGAGGGACCACCACCCCGGTCTGCCATCCCAGAGGCACTGTCCCCGACCGCCACGCGATGTTGCACAGCCGTGTCAACCAAGACAGCCCCACAACATCCAGAGACTTGAGGTACTCAGGGCGGATCTCATCCACCCCCGGTGCCTTGCCACCGAGGAGTTTCTTGACCACCTCGGTGACTTCAGCCCGGGTGATGGACGAGTCCACCTCTGATACCTCATCCTCTGCTTCCTCAATGGAAGAAGTGACAGCGGGATTGAGGAGATCCTCGAAGTACTCCTTCCACCGCCCGACGACATCCTCAGTTGAGGTCAACAGCTGCCCACCTCTACTGTAAACAGCGTTGGTAGGGCACTGTTTCCCTCTCCTGAGGCGCCGGATGGTTTGCCAGAATCTCTTCGAGGCCAGCCGATAGTCCTTCTCCATGGCCTCACCAAACTCCTCCCAGACCCGAGTTTTTGCCTCCACAACCACCCGGGCTGCAGCCCGCTTGGCCTGTCGGTACCCGTCAGCTGCGTCAGGAGTCCCACAAGCCAACCAGGCCTGATAGGATTCCTTCTTCAGCTTGACGGCATCCCTTACTTCCGGTGTCCACCACCGGGTTCGGGGATTGCCGCCTCGACAGGCACCGGAGACCTTACGGCCACAGCTCCGAGCGGCCGCTTCGACAATGGCGGTGGAGAACATGGTCCACTCAGACTCAATATCTCCAGCCTCCCTCGGGATCCAGTCGAAGCTCTGCCGGAGGTGGGAGTTGAAGATCTCTCTGACAGGAGACTCGGCCAGACGTTCCCAACAGACCCTTACAGTACGCTTGGGCCTGCCGAGTCTGTCCAGCTTCTTCCCCCGCCATCGGATCCAACTCACCACCAGGTGGTGATCAGTTGACAGCTCCGCCCCTCTCTTCACCCTAGTGTCCAAGACATACGACCGCAGGTCAGATGAGACGACAACAAAGTCGATCATCGACCTGCGGCCTAGGGTGTCCTGGTGCCACGTGCACTGATGGACACCCTTATGCTTGAACATGGTGTTCGTTATGGACAAACTGTGACTAGCACAGAAGTCCAATAACTGAACACCACTCGGGTTCAGATCAGGGGGGCCGTTCCTCCCAATCACGCCCCTCCAGGTGTCACTGTCGTTGCCCACGTGGGCGTTGAAGTCCCCCAGTAGAACAATAGAGTCCCCAGTCGGAGCACTTTCCAGCACCCCTCCCAGAGACTCCAAGAAGGTCGGGTACTCTGCACTGCCGTTCGGCCCGTAGGCACAAACAACAGTGAGAGACCTATCCCCGACCCGTAGGCGCAGGGAAACGACCCTCTCGTTCACCGGGGTAAACTCCAACACATGGCGGCAGAGCTGGGGAGCTATAAGCAAACCCACACCAGCCCGCCGCCTCTCACTATGGGCAACTCCAGAGTGGTGAAGAGTCCATCCTCTCTCAAGGAGTGTGGTTCCAGAGCCCAAGCCGTGCGTAGAGGTGATCCCGACTACCTCTAATCGGAACCTCTCAACCTCACGCACTAACTCAGGCTCCTTCCCCGCCAGCGAGGTGACATTCCACGTCCCTAGAGCTAGTTTCCGTGTCCAGAGATCGGGTTGTCTAGGCCCCTGCCTTCGACTGCCGCCCGATCCTCTTCGCACCGGCCCCTTATGGTCCCTCCTGTGGGTGGTGAGCCCACGGGAGGGCGGCCCCACGTCGCCCGTTCGGGCTGAGCCCGGCCGGGTCCCATGGGGGAAGGCCCGGCCACCAGGCGCTCGCATACGAGCCCCAACCCCGGGCCTGGCTCCAGGGTGGGGCCCCGGCTGCGCCATACCGGGCGACGTCACGGTACACATAATTTTAATCATCATTATCCTGTTTCTATCCTGTTTCATTTCTATCCTGTTTTCCTTTTATGAAGGTTGCACTGAAAACCTTAACCCGGAGAGGTGCATCATCTGATTTCAATGGGAACAACAGGAGGGAAATGTAAGAAGTTAATGTTTCATATAGGATCTGTCTCAATCATTGTGAAAGCTTTCACCAATCTATCTAAATTACGTTCAGTATAAGCCTAGAATAACATGTTCCAATTGAAACAGTTATGTGGTTTTCATTACTGTCAGAGATGAAACAACATGCTTCCTACCTATAACGCTCAGAGACAGTACAACCTTTGAGCAATAACAAGTTGTTCCAGTATGCAATAACAACTAGAGATAACCAAGAGGAAAAGGACATGTGTGTTATGACTACTGAACGCTGTGCTTCTAAATAAAAACGAGTCCACCCATGGAGAAGTGTGAGTTGCTGAGTTGAATCCTACTGGCAGGCTCGTTCCTGGCTCAGTTGAGATCAATGGCTCTCTCCCTTCTGCAGAAGTGACTTCTAAAACGTCTTTCTGACTCTTGGTGTGGTTCTTTCTCATTAGACAAATTAGACTATATAGAAGTTTGGTGAACTGAACCCAACACACTGGCAGCACTTTGTAATTCCTACATCAGGAATATTTGCTCGTCAGTTTTTATATCACATATCACATAAATCAAACATTGGATCCACTGTATTTTGTGAATGTTTTAACTCCAGCGTTTCTCTCATAGATATGTATCATTCAGTATGATGCCCAGGTGATTAATGAAGTCCAAAGTTTTGTTTGATCTCTACTGACAGGCCCCAAGGCTTTCCTCTATGCACAGTTATTTACGAGTGCTTCCCATATAATGGATAGCTAAGTAGCCTATGGAAAATGGTGATTAGATAATAATCTGACATCACTGTCACAGGGTGGAATCCAGTTTTATGTCCCAGCACACAAATTATTATATTTATTTTATTATGAGTTATGTTAATATTTTCTATTCCGTATCCTCAATAATACCAAGGATACAAACGTTTTTAAATAATTGTTGGTCAGGAGATTGAACCATCATCTCCGATCGAGGCATGCTTTGAAATCGCAACCCATTCGAATCCAGTCAAAAGGGCAGAGGCATGCATCGGTGTAATACGTGACTGATGACGTCTGAAGCCTCATTTGATCACATTCTTTTTCCAAAGCCTCTTTTGAAAATGCAGTCTTCTGTGGTTGTTAGGTGTGGTTCGGTGCCTGAGACTTTTGAACAGCTACCTCTACATGTCACCTTATTTAGTAATTTATTTCAAAAAAGTTGTTAGCTTTACAAGTCCAGCACTGGTGCAGTTGTTACGGTTTCTGACTTCCAATTTTGTTGTTGTTATGGTGCGAGATCGAATCCAGATCATGTTTAATTTTTTGAGCACAAACGATACTGTTTATTGTATTATATAATAATTTGTTTTATTTTGTGTATCTTATGACACTCTTGCCTTATTAATACAAAACATTAGAACGGATGCAGAGTCGAAAAATCCTAGTTGGAAAGGCAAGAACAACATGGCATATGAACCGGCCATTACAATTTCCCTTTGTTATGGAACTTTTTGTCTAAGGTACATTTGAGAAATGTCTGTCTTTCCATTGGCTGGTATGTATATCTTTACTTTGATTGTGACACACATGTCTGTATAATATCAGAGGATTAACAGGTATTTGGGCCATGTCCTCCTGCCTAGAAGAAGGGTGTAAGTCTTTTGTTCCTCAGGAATGTGGGAGATCTGTTATTTGCATAGGGGGCATCTATTGTCAGTCCAGATGTTGTAAGAACTCTTAGAATTGAAGAAGTTGCTTATGGCAGGAAGGAGAGCTGTCCTTTGAGTGAAGTTTAGGTAAACCCAACAGTAAACATTATGGCAGGAAGGATAAGGTGGGGGGACAGCCCGCCCTTTGGGGTAAACAGATGGCAGCATCTTACCACACCCTTTTTCTATGTAATAAATACTGTTGAAATTATGTTTTGAGTCAGAGACTCCTTGGATGATTATGTCTGTAAGCGTTTGACGCGTCTCTCATATTTGCATAACAGTTAATAAAACTGTTAGAATGTGGCAAGAGAACTTTGTCTCTGTTTCTTCCTCCTTTAAGAGTGTCGATACATGGAATTGCCATCACAGATACAAGAACGGCACATCTTTGCGGGTCTGTCCCAGGAGTCCTTGCATTGAAATGGGTTAATTTCAGTGCCACTGCATAGGACCAGACTCCTGGGACAGACTTTGAGCTATCGTATTTCCCCAAAACTCCTCTTGGTTTGGACTCATGTACTGGCGTTGAAATGAACTTGTTATCCTCGTGAGAGACCCTCAAATACATGCTGTTTTTGTAGCCTACAAAAGGACCTCGTCTTTTTCCTCCTGTGTTTTTCCATAAGCTATCTGGCATGCACTGGTCAAAATAGTAATGTCAAGCCAAACAGAAGCAGCCTACCAATCGATTATTACCAGCGATTATTTATACCTTTTAATCGAGATTGAGGGGTTATGTAGTATAAAAGATGACAAAACTGCAATGTTCTATTAGATTTGAGTGTATACACCTTACAACTCAACGCCAAAACATTTAAAACAACCTACATAACCCCTCCATCTCAATTAAAAGGTATAAATAATCGCCGGCTATAATACCATGCCGACTGACTCAAGTCGAGGTTGGTACCATGCAGCGGAAAAGCTCCCTAAGCGAGTAGAGTCAAGACAATACCATGCAGTGGAAAAGCACCAGAAGAGCAACTGTTGTGTAGATGCACATTTTTATGTTTCATGACATCCCCATGAAGCCTATAATACATTAAGAATTTCTTTTTAGTTGTGTGTTTGTTTATTTATTTATTTATTTATTTATTTATTTATTTATTTTCTAACATACCTCCTTGTAAAAGTAAGAACCCTGCAAATAATGAGTTGAGATGATGCAGCAAAGCACACCAAACAGGTCTTACTTTTTATGGTTGTCACCCACAAATGACAATGGTCCCCAAATGACATTGAAGAGTTTACAACTGTACCTAAATTACAAGATGGCACAGAAAACTAAGCTCTGTAACCTTCTTATCAATTAAAACAAACATAAACAGGAACAAATTAAACAGCCGCAAAGCATGTTGGGATATCGATAATGAAAATGAAATATTCCTTTTTTATACAGTATATATTTAAAACAGCAAATCTAAATCTGTGGAAAACAGAATTATTGTGCTTCCTGATAACAGAAATGTACTATCTCTCTATAATACAGAAAATTACATGTCTCTTAACTAACACCCTATAAGGGAGACATGTTTATGCAGGTCAGTCAGATTTATTGTTGTTATACAGTCCACTTTCAAAAGGCATTGACACAGACATAGCCATGGGAAGTTAGTGTGAAAATTGCCTTAACACCCTAATGGAGACATGTATTGACACTTTATATGGATTCTTTATACCCTAGTGAGTATTCTTCGAAAGTCATGTTTTCCCTCACAACGTCTTGTTTTTTTGTTATATGGCAATTTGCATAGGCCAAATTCAGTTATAGAGTCTTGCATTTAAGCCAATGGAGTGGGTGACTAAGATAGCGTTGCTGGCTATAATCTGTATTTTCTCCCGTTAATTGACACTATATGGATTCTTTATATCTTAGTGAATAATTCTCAAAAGCCATGTTTCACTTCACAATGTTTAGTTATTTTGTTATAAAGCAATTTGCATAGGCCAAATTCAGGTTTAGAGTCTTGCACTGGATCCAGTGGTTTAGGTGACAAAGAAAGTGTTGCTGGCTACAACTTCTATTTTCCCCCATTAATTGACACTTTATATGGATTCTTTATACCCTAGTGAGTAACTCCCAAATGCCATGTTCCACATCACAATGTTACGTTTTTTTTGCATTCTAGGTCAATCAGGGTGGAAATAGTGTCATGGTAAAAAAAATGAATTAGGGCGTGGCCTGTGGCGCTCCCTGTGGAGAAACCTGGTCCACTGTCTGTGTGGAAAGTATACATGGTCTATATTTTCATTGCGCCATCATGTAATGCACACATGAAGTTCATGGATGCATTTGTTTTAAAGTGGTCTACCATTTTGTTTGCCATCTATTTTATCTATTAGCTTTTAACAGCCTATAGGGGTGTATGTATTAGACGCATGTATGCCGCTGGACATGTCAATCAGAATTATTGTTGAGCTGATGTTAAGTTTTATAGGTTTCATGACATTTACATTGTACAGAAAAATCCAAGATGGCAGACATTATAAGTTCTTGAGGCAATTTTGTACTTACTGGGGAATGAGGCATGTACACAAAAAAATCATCATTCCAGGTCAATTCCGGTGGACAGTGTCATTGTGAAAAAAATATATTAGGGCATGGCCTGTGGCGCCCCCAGTGGAGGAATCGGGCCTGGTGTCTGTGTATTTGGTATGCATGGCCTATATAATCGGGTCCAGTGTCTGTATGTTAGGTATACATAATCTATTTTTTCATTGTTCCATAATGAAATGCACCCAAGATGTTTATGGATGCATTTGTTTAACACAGCTGGTCATCCATTTTGTCCACCATCTTGCAATGTATTTCTTATTCCTTATCACCTTATAGGGAAGCGTACATCTGTTTACCAAAGAGCAGGTCAATCTGTCTCATTTTTGTACATCTTTTAAGTAAATGTTTATATGTTTTGCCAAATTTCGACTGTACAAGAAAATCCAAGATGGTGGACTTAATGGGTTCTTGAGGCTTTTTTGTTCATCATGAGAAATGAGGCATATACACTCAGCATTCTAGGTCAATCGGGGTGGAAATTGTATCGGAAATAGCAATTCTCAGTCGGAGAACCCCTAATAATACTAACAATAACAATAGGGTTTCTCCTTCGAGGAACCCATCATAATAATAATAATACTTACAATAACAATAGAGTTTCTACTTCGGAGAACCCCTTAATAGTAATAGTAACAATAACTATAGGGTATCATAATTTATTCATAGTTTCTCCAAACAAACTATGAAAAATATTCTCCAATCGTTTCTCCAAATTCTCCAAATTGAGATATAGTTCATACATTAGTTGATATACACTCACCTAAAGGATTATTAAGAACACTGTTCAATTTCTTATTAATGCAATTACCTAATCAACCAATCACATGGCAGTTGCTTCAATGCATTTAGAGGTATGGTCCTGATCAAGACAATCTCCTGAACTCCAAACTGAATGTCAGAATGGGAAAGAAAGGTGATTCAAGCAATATTGAGCGTGGCATGGTTGTTGGTGCCAGATGGGCCGTTCTGAGTATTTCACAATCTGCTCAGTTACTGGGATTTTCACGCACAACCATTTCTAAGGTTTACAAAGAATGGTGTGAAAAGGGAAAAACATCCAGTATGTGGCAGTCCTGTGGGCGAAAATGCATTGTTGATGCTAGAGGTCAGAGTAGAATGGGCCGACTGATTCAAGCTGATAGAAGAGCAACTTTGACTGAAATAACCACTCGTTACAACCGAGGTATGCAGCAAAGCATTTGTGAAGCCACAACACGCACAACCTTGAGGCGGATGGGCTACAACAGCAGAAGACCCCACCGTACCACTCATCTCCACTACAAATAGGAAAAAGAGGCTACAATTTGCATGAGCTCACCAAAATTGGACAGTTGAAGACTGGAAGAATGTTGCCTGGTCTGATGAGTCTCGATTTCTGTTGAGACATTCAGATGGTAGAGTCAGAATTTGGCGTAAACAAAATGAGAACATGGATCCATCATGCCTTGTTACCACTGTGCAGGCTGGTGGTGGTGGTGTAATGGTGTGGGGGATGTTTTCTTGGCACACTTCATTTCCATAAAAGTTGGGATGCTGCGTACAATGTAAATAAAAACAGAGAGACTTTCAGCTTTAATTCAAAGGGTTGAACACAAATATCATATGAAACATTTAGAAATTGCAACCATTTTGGACAAATTAACAAAATCATAGAAAATGTTTAATACTTTAATACAAATTTTTAATCCTTTGCAGGCAATGACTCCTTGAAGTCTGGAATGCCTGGTTATTACCAAACGTTGGATTTCCTCCTTTGTGATGCTTTGCCAGGCCTTTATTGCAGCTGTCTTCAGTTGTTTTTTGTGTCTTTGTGCCTTAAGTTTTGTCTTCAGCAAGTGAAATGCATACTCAATCGGGTTGAGATCAGGCCATTGCAGAAAAGTCCACTTCTTTGCCTTAAAAACCTATTTTGCAGTATGTTTTGGGTCATTGTCCATCTGTAAAGTGAAGCACCATCCAAAAAAATTTGCTGAATTTGATCAGACACTACATCCCTACACACTTCAGTATTCATCTGGCTGCTTCTGTATTCTGTCACATCATCAATAAACACTAGTGATCCAGTGCCATTGGAAGCAATGCATGGCCATGCCATCATACTGCCTCCACTGTGTTTTACAGGTGATGCGGTGTGCTTCAGCTCATGAGCCGTTCCAAGCCTTCTCCATACTTTTTTCTTCCCATCATTCTGGCACAGGTTGATCTTAGTTCCATCTGTCCAAAGAATGCTGTTCCAGAACTCGGCTATGTTTTTTAGATGTTTTTTGGTCTAATCTGGCCATTCTATTCTTGAGGCTTATAAATGGTTTGCAGATTGTGGTGAACCAGCTCTCATTAAGTCTTCTCTTTATGGTAGACTTGGATAATGGTATGCCCACCTTGTGTACTTCACTTGGCTGGATGTTGTGGAGATGTTTATCTTTACCATGGAAATGGTCCTACGATCATCCACCACTGTTGCCTTCCATGGACGTTCAGGCCTTTTTGTTTTGCAGAGCTCACCAGTGTGTTCTTTTTTTTTCAGAATGTACTAATCTGTTGATTTTGCCACTCCTAATGTTCCTGCTCTCTCTCTGATGGATAATTTTTTTTTTGCAGCCTAAGGATGGCCTGTTTTACTTGCATTGAGAGCTCCTTTGACCACATGTTGTGGGTTCACAGCAACAAGTTCCAAATGTGAATGCCACACCTGGAATGAACTCCAGACCATTTACCTGCTTAATTGATGAAGAAATAAAAAAGGAATAGCCCACACCTGTCCATGAAACAGCTTTTGAGTCAATCGTCCAATTACTTTTGGTCTCTTGATGTTTGGCATTGTCTATCAGAAATAAGCAAGGCCTTCCCTGAAAAAGACATTGTCTGGATGGCAGCATATGTTGCTTCAAAACCTACATATATTGTTCAGCATTAATGGTGAACACAGTGTCCATGATTCCCAAAAACAATTTCTAATTTTAATTTGTCAGACCACAGGACAGTTTACATTTAAATGAGCTTGGGCCCAGAGGAGGCAGCAGTGTTTCTGGATCTTATTATGTTTTCTTCTTTGCATGGTAGAGTTTTAACTTACATTTGTGCCTGAGGGCCGGAAGATCACAGCCATCCAATTCTCGTTTTCGGCATTGTCCCTTGCATACAGAGATTTCTATGGATTCTCTGAATCTTTTAATGATATTATGTACTGTGGATAATGAGATCCCAAACTCTTTGAAACGTTATTCTTAAATTGTTGCACTGTTTCTCTGACAGACCCATCTTCTCTGAAATGATCTTTTAACACCAGTCATGTTACTGACCTTTTGCCAATTCACCTAATTAGTTGTGTAGTTGTGTGTTCCTACTCTCACCTATGGTCATGAGCTTTGGGTCATGACCGAAAGGACAAGATCCCGGATACAGGCGGCCGAAATGAGCTTTCTCCGCAAGGTGGCTGGGCGATCCCTTAGAGATAGGGTGAGAAGCTCGATCACCCGGGAGGAGCTCGGAGTAGAGCCGCTGCTCCTCCACATCGAGAGGGGTCAGCTGAAGTGGCTTGGGCATCTGTTTCGGATGCCTCCGGAACACCGTCCCACCGGGAGGGGCCCCTGGGGAAGACCTAGGATACGCTGGAGGGACTATGTCTCCCATCTGGCCTGGGAACGCCTCGGTGTCCCCCCGGAAGAGCTGGAGGAAGTGTCTGGGGAGAGGGAAGTCTGGGCATCTCTGCTTAGACTGCTGCCCCCGTGACCTGGCCCCGGATGAAGCGGAAGAAGAAGAGAAGAGTTGTGTGATATTCCACCAAGTTTAGTTTTTTTAACATTACACAACTTTTTTGTTTTTGAAATGTGTTGCTAGCATCAAATTCATATTTATTCAAGAAACAATAAAATGTCTGTTTCAAAATTTTCTTTGTTTTCTTTGTACTAATTTGTATTGAATATAGGGTTTAAAAGATTTCCATATCACTGCACTCTGTTTATATTTAGATTTTTCACAGCGTCACAACTTTTTTGGAAAAGGGATTGCATGAAATCTGTTGGTTAGTGCTCCTTTTTGACATTGACATCTTCTAAACATACACTGTTGTATTGTTGAAAGTGAAAATATCTGCATGCCATTTCATTTACCAAAGGAGCTAGCTAGCACACCAACAAAGTTCTAGCAGCTAGTTATGGATTGGACTGCTTGGGACCTAAACCTTCTCTCAAACAGTTTAATTCAAAGCCTAATCTTACGGTAGATGTACCCAGTGAGTTTACCTGTTAATGTAAATTGTGTTTTTTTGTGCACATATACTATCTGGCTTCTAGGAATCTGTTTATTGGTTCATTTTGATAAGTACTGATTGATTTCTAATGTGATAATCTGAAGTATCGTTTCAGCTTGCAATGTTTTTGTAGAGAGGAATTCAGGATGGAGAATTTTAGCTATGAATAATGACAATTTTAACCATATTCACTGTTGATTCAAAATGACTGTTCACAAACCATGGAGATAACAAGCATAAGCAACAATATGTCTAAGCTCATATGTCAGTTATTATAAAAGGTACATTTGGTGTGTCTGTCATATATGGTATCTACAATACATAATACTTTGAAGTGTTCTCATAAAATGTGAAAAGAAAAGTTTCAAAATAACCGGAAAACCCAACCATTCCAGGTGAAAACTTTTTTCTCAGAGTGAAAGCGAGAGAGTGAGAAAGAGAAAGTGTAATCTATGCCAGGCACAGTTGTATCCACCACACAATTTTATTACTATTTTTATCACTTGCTAATTAGCTGCACTTTCATTTCTGCTATCCCACATCATGGAGAAACCACAGGGGGTTTTGGACTACAGCAAAGATTATTTATCTAACCCCTTTGCTTTTTTAACTGCCTCCGTGTCACTAAAACAACCCAGGGATGAAAAGTGGCAATAATAATAATGTTTGCCCCCATGAAATTACACTGTCTCTCACACACCACACACAACACATGCAGTGCCATAATAGGTAAAGAATATCAGGTAATGTGTGGGACTGCAAATCTGTGAAACTACAGTCCATGGTTCCACTTCCACAGGGTTTCGGAGATGAAATAGGCCAGTCCCAATCTAGCAGAATTCCTCACAGAGGATCCAACCAATAAGGTGTGTGGGGCGGAGAGAAATGAGTTTTCCCGATCCCCAATATGAAACAATATGAGCATAGAAGTGTTTGCTATTCTGTGTGTAATATCCACCCTAGGCTATTTTCTGGTCTGCCTTTCCTGCTCTGATCTTCGACAGCCACCTTTCATTTCTGCACAAAATTCTCCCCATCTGAAGATCTCAAAATGTGAGACAATAACTGTAATTCCATGATTCCTCTTTGGAGACTATGATCAATCAGAACATCTATAAATTATTAAAATGTTTCAACTATTCAAAGTGATTTATTGTGGGATATTAATGTGTCATAATTTCTTACTTTCCATCACCATATATTGCATAAGTCATATGTTATTAAATCATATTGTTACATACTTCTCTGAGACCTGTATTGTTAAGAAGCTTGTGGCTTGCTAAAAATTCTGGAAAAGTTCAACACATTCACTGGTTTTCCCAAAATTCCCAGAATCATGAAAGACGTTGCAATACATCAGAAATCTTCCAATCAGAATTTATGGAAAAACAGCAATGTATTTAAAGTTATTGGAATGTTTGAACTCTGCTTACTTTGTATTGATCCATATATAATTCCCTCAGCATCCAATGGATGTCAAAGAGTAAACAAAGACTCATTCTCTCTGTGTCTCTTCCACAGTCTCACTTTCTCCTTTGTATTTCTCCCCATTATATTCATTTATCTTTTCCCTTCGTTTCCATGCTGTTAACAACAGAGAACCATGCACACACCCCCACACACTACCTCGGTCCCAGTTCACTACATTTGTGGTAGTTTGATCTGGACCACCAGTTGCTGTTTTAATCATTCAATTTGTGTCATGGTGTGTGTGCCTGCAGTGCTTCATTACCTGAATTTACCTTTTTAATGAATTATGCTTTCCTAGAAACTCAATGTAACTTACACTTATAAAATTGATAAGAGGTCCTGTGGCTACATTTTTCATCTTGAACATCACACTTATAAAATGGTTCAAGTTATGTTCAAGGTTGTCATGTTTCAAGATGTATTTGTTTAATTAAACTCTTTCTCCAAGTATCTTTGGTCGTATCTGCTCTCAAAAGATAAAGTTGCATTTCTTCAGTTTCATCACCCCATTATTTCAAACCTGAGACTCTACAACAATAAAACCTGCAAAGTACATTGGTACATTGGGTTTCACCAATTATGCAAAAAACTAAATATGAGGGTGGTGTAATTGTATGTCCACAGTCATCAGCAATAAAGACAATAAACGATAACAGAATGCAAAGTGATAGTTGAATTGCATCATGCTGGTGGAAGATGATATTATAGTGGGCTAAGAGCAGCAGAGCTTGTTCCGGAGGCCTCAATGGGACATATTTGACCCCTCTGTGCAAGCAAGTGAAACTGATATTTACCACATTTGGCCTGCATCATACCACTGCTTGTCAGCTGTGAGTTGGCTGGGTGTGTATGATAATTCACCACTGCCTGGTAGGGGCAGCGTTGCAAGGGCAGACTATGAGCTGATCCTACCCTCTGGTCCATCTTTCACCACAGCTCCACTACAAACCCCTGCTTGTCCATCATAATAGAATCAGCTGAAATTAAATTGCTCACCAGCACTTTTCCGGAAAGTAAGTGGTCCCTCTAAAATTATCCATCCCTTATGGTAGGGACAGATGTGCGCAGGGGTATTTGTGTGTGTACGCTGCCTTTTTGAAACTTCTAATTAAGGTTATGAAAACCAAACTCTTTTAGAGTAGAATGCAGGAAGAAAGCCACAACTACATTTTCTTCTGCCAAAGCATACAAGGAGATTAACTGTAATTCCCTTGTGTCATAATTCCCTTGTGTGCTCAAATATTGCTTTTACGTTTCTGTTATTGTGATGGAGTTTTGTTGATCCCTTTCGGGACATTTTGCAAACTAGCTTTGCCTTCCAATTCAATATCTCTTAATCACATTTAAGAAATAATTAAAGTATATTTAATAAATTGAGATCGCATTTTTTTAATATAAATATTCCAATTGTAATGAAGAGCAATGGAGATATAGAGACTAAGCTTGGAGCTCTCCCAGGATGAATAAATAAAAATATCAATCACCAGATCGGAGGACATTGGAAATTATTAATTTTGAGATACGGCATACTTTGGAACCACTTCAAGGCTCAGCACATCATACACACATTCAACCTACTTAGTTCAGCAGGGTACTTTTTCCAATTTCGTACTACTCAATCTTGTCCAAATGAACAACATTCCACACTAAACCTCAATAAATCAGACACATTTTATTATACATTGTCTGTGTTTGAAACATGGCACATCATAGACAAATGTTTATTATAACAAATTATTAATTATATGTCAAAATCTTTTATGGGAAGGTGATATACAGTAGGTCTTTCTAGTGTTAATAGAACATAATGGTTCATTTATTTGCACAGTCAGTAGTGTGTTAAACACAATTTGGCTAATATGTTGACCGTTTCCTACTAACTGGTCACAATGACTATAAATTGGCTTAACCTTTACTTTTGTAATTACATACCTAACACTGATAACTGTCATAATTAATCTATCAACACTTTGAATAATAGCAAACCAAATCTGAAGAATCCCCTCAATTAACATTCCTTTTAAGCTCTAGTTAGGCATTTGACTGGCTGCTTCATTCTTAACACTTTTCACTATTCTACAATAAATCCCCATGCATTTGCAGTTTTTCCTCTCTGGCGCGAAGGCACACTGGCAATCTGCATATCGTTACTGTCACGCTTCTCACACATCCGCCTCTCTGCTTCATTATTCTTGTTAGCCATATTCCCCTATCCTGACCGAGCCACAGAGTTATGTCGACATTTTAATGAAACGTCAGCAGGTGATATTTATAAGATATTGAGCCAGCACATCCTTAATACAATGGGACACAATTAACAGTGGTTCCATATCTCTTAGCAAATCTGCTGCCGGAGTCACAACCTCCTCTGCCATCCTCCTACGCATGAGTTGGATGATCGATAGACAGTTAGCCACTAAAATCTGGTGACATCATTTAACTTATAAGGGAAATTTCCAACACACTTAACCAGTGGGCAGGCAAAGAGAAGGAAAGAGACTGTGACACCAAAGTATTTTAACTGCAGGTTCCAAGAGGATGTGTGCTATTTTACATGGCACACACTGCACCTACCCCTGTGTGTACATTGTGGTTGAGGATATCAGTGTCTTTCTTTTCTGGGGCTGTTTTCACATGTTCATTGCCCAAAACCATGCACAATGACACCCATAAAAATGTAGTTGCCCATGTACAATAAGATTAAAGTCTTGCCTATACTGCTCTTTTTTTGTATTGCTAAAGGACATGCATTATAGCCATGGAATTGCATTTCTATTTTAAGTATATATATTGAAATATCTTCTTCTTCAAGGCGACAGTAACAAATACAAATTGTTCCAATTGCTTTGCATCCAGTGGTTGTAATGTGAGTGCCTTCTTCCAAGAAACCCTGAAAGTACAGTAGGGGTTTAAACCACAATTTTATCCCAACAATTTAACATAACTCCATCCATTGAGGGTTGAGGAAAAGATGAAGGAAATAGAGAGTTTAGCTTAAAATTAACAGGTCGCAACTCATTGGTCAAAGAGGCTTACTTTGATATACATTTTTTATTCCTGTACAACTCAACTTATTCCACTGTCAGCAAGGTTATGGCAAAACACTGCAACAATCTCACCGCTACTGAATATCCATGCACATCCTCCACCTTGCCACACATATCAGTGAATTGCGCTGTACTAAAGTAGAATGTCAAACAGCCTCCCAACACTGATAGTGGTGCAAACTTACACTGGGACACTGGGGAGAATGGATGGATGAGAGAAGCCATGGTCATAATCTCACGCCCAATGCCATCTAAGCTTTCATCTTCAGGTCAAGCTGCCAACCATGTCAAGTCGGAGCCGACTATCCAGACTGAAGCGTCACAGAAAATGAAGCGCCTCTAACAAACTCCACAACAAAAAGGCGTCAGTTGATGATGCAACTTATCTCCAGAGTGAAGAAATTGAAAACTATGGAAGCGGAGACGGAGGTTGAGGCAGACGCACGGTGCAATAGGTTGTTTATATTCCAGTAGCATGTTTTTGTTCCATGCACACGGTTGGCATAATTGCTTCCACTGACAAATGACGTTTCAACATAATTTTTTCATAACTCCTCAATGAACGCCAGTGATTTAATTTTATCACTTGTTGTCCCTTTGTAGCTCACTTGGTAAAAGCATGGCAATTGCGGGGGGTGGTGGGGGTGTGGGGGGTTATAATGACAACATATGGTTCTGGATTGTGAGAAATTTCATGAAAGTTTTGTTTCAAGTGCCTTACCTTAACCTGTGCTCTGAAGCTAAACTGCATTCCTCTCCGTGAGCATCTAATTCTAACTCCTCTAAAGTAGCTGATAGGACCTAAGAAGTCAAAGCAGCAAAGACAAATCACAAGACTTATATGTTTTTTAGTCAATGAAGAAGTGAGTGGAGGTTTGTCTTTCAGGTGGAGGACAAGGTCTGGAATGGCCCTGGCTGGTTAAAAATAGAGTGTGAAGTGGACATCAGGTGGGTGAGTGGGATAGATGAATGGGAATGGAGGTGATGTAGCGGTGAAGAGCCAGGTTTATGGAGAAAGGAGAAAGGGAGGGGTTTGGAGCAGGAAAGGGATGACGTCCTGGAGAAGGGGGGCTGAGAGAGAGGGCAGTCCACTGACTCTGTACTATTTCCAGCAGTGTGATTGATATGAGAAGGGCCTCCGAGCCCCTGGGGAAGTATGTCCCACCCCCCTTCTGCTTCCCTTCACCCCCTTCTCCCTCGGCATGCTGTGGTTTCCCTCTCTGCTGGGTCCTCAGTGACTTGCCCCGGGCAGACAGTGATGGAGAATGCGCTAACATAGTGGCATCAGGGGGTGGATGAAGTGGAGAGGGATGGAAGCCCAAACCCATGCCCCAGGCATCCCCTGTCTAGCCTCCCTAAACACCCATCCAACCACTTCACTTCCATCGACTACATTTAACAATCTATAGACTTAGAGACGACGGGAGGAACGAGGAGCAACACTAGGATATAAAAAATACAGCAAATAAGAAGTATTACAAAAAATCTCCTCTTTTCGAAGCACAGTGTAGCCTACTATAGAGGAATGTTCTAGTGAGTGTAGGACCTTATCTCACTGCTTCCAGCCATGAGTGCTTTCATTGAAATGCAAGGCATGATTTTTAATCATTCTACTGAGATCTGCAACGCTAGGCTAATCTACATTTTAACATTTCACATAGAGCCTGTGGTTATGTGATTTCCTGCTACTGGTTGAGGCTTGGAAGTAGCAAACAATGTAAAGTATTTCTCCTTCTCAGAAAAGGACTAGGCTACTACTATGTCGAATTTGCATACTCGTCATTAGTTAACCGCAGTAGGTTCAACCCTTTGACCCCAATCCAGTTCCTTATCACTCAGTTTGGCTTTGCCATGAGATGAGTACTGTTGATCTATTTTCATTGCAGTAAGAAGCCAACATTTTTGAATAATTACACTAAGATGCTTTTCTATACCAAACTCCCACTCCTAGGCTGGGATTCAATCCAACCACAGGTTGTTAACAATTCAGGTTTTAAAGGCATTTTCTGATAAAAAAAAGAATGTAGAAACATTACCTATAGGCATTGGCAACCACCCAATATACTGTAAGATTTAATATTTAGCAGAATCATTCGGAAACTCTAAGACCTTGTTTAAATCATATCAAGCGGTAGCTGTTGTAACCAACACATATATAGCTGATGTTTTGGCAAAGTTTGCGTTGTAACTGCGTTAGAGCTTTCAAATCTGTGAGCTCCTACTTTTGGGTGTGGCAGGCCACAAACAACATTTAGCCTCAGGTCCTTGAGGGAAATGTATTTAAATTTATAACAAAGATACAGTAACTGTATTTAAAAGGAAAATTAGGGACTTTGCGAGTCTTAAGGCCTGCATACCTTTGGAATGCAACTGACTGGACACAGACAACTGAGTGTGAGTACCAGCAACATGTTCAAAAAGGACCTCTACAACCACATTGGTTGAATCTGTTTCAAATCTTCCTGACCACTCACATGGCAGAACGATGCCAGGGTCAGATCACTTGGCTTCACACTCCATTTATAGATGAATCGTTGACAGCGAGATAGGAGAATCCACCTGAGTCCTGAAGGACTCCAAATACTACAGGTCAGAGTACCACGGGCCAGTTGACTGGAAAGGTCACATGGTCCCAATACAGTGGAAGACACTGTTGTGGTGTTAATCTTGAAATAGTGAAGTGGTGGGAACTCACTGTTCCATTATACACCTACACTGACTTGTTAGGACAACCAGGCAATTTGCTGGGTCCACATCACACTGACTGCAATAACTGATTTTGGAACTTTCATCACTGACTTGTTAGGACAACCAGGCAATTTGCTGGGTCCACATCACACTGACTGCAATAACTGATTTAGGAACTTTCATCACTGATGCAAGACAAAGAAAACTGAAGACAAGAACTGAAGGACACTTGATTGGAAACTAACTTCTTTCCTTACAATCTAAGATTTTCCTAAATAAACTGATATGGTGATTTCATATGTGTATGAAGGTTTGTTTCTCGCAAGACAGGTGGGAAACTCTATACGATGACAATCCCAGTATTGGACTTCGGCGTATTTATGATGATGCTTAATTATCTTCATTATTATGGCTATCATGGTTTGTTTGGACAGTGAATTGTTCCCTATTATAGGTGGTCCCTGTCAAAGGTAGATGTTTTCCCTATTTTAAAGGTAGAAATCTGTCACAGGTACAACAGAAAAGTCTTTTGTATGATTTTGTCGCATGGATCATGATACGGACAAGGGGGGTTTTGATTGTTCAATGGACTTTGGGGGAAATGTTTTAATCATGATGTCTTGTTCAGTCTGATTTTCTGCTGAACACCGTTAACACTGATAATAACCTGTTGATGTCAATATTTCTTGACCTTTATAATCTTAGGTGGGAACGGGATTGATGACTGACATACATTGAGTTATGTGTCGGAGTGGGTTGTGTCAATTGTCTTATTTAAATTCATTTTAATTTGAGGAACAATAAGAGCTAATTGGTCAGATACTCATTTTGTTGCTTCGTCTTAGTCATTTGTAACATAAGTGTATGGGCCTTTTCTTTTCATTAGGAATTGAATTGTACTTTTATCAAACATGTAATGTTTGATAGGGGGGACTGTGGAATCTGAGCATTAACAATTACAATATGAATGTAAGTTTCAGTGGAAGTGAATGTGCCTAGATAATGAGAACAACAGAAACCTCTCTGTTTAGATTATCTCTCAGTAGGTAGCGCTCTAATGACAGGAATGTTTACGATGGCCATATGGCATGGGGGTTGACTTCTAAAAAGTTAGGAACGCCCTTAATGTATAGGCTAGCTGGTAACCAACATTACAGTGAGAAGAGATTGACTGAGATGAGATTGAGGTTGTGTAAGGAAGACCAAGTCCGTAACCTCATGAACAAGACATTCTAATGCTGCAATAAATAATACACTTTCTCTCTCCCTTGACAAACGGGTATGCTAATTATTACAACCACTATACGAAACGGCCGATATCTAACAAAACCTGTGATCTCTGTAGTTGCAAACAAAGGTTTCTGTACCAAATATTAAGTTCTGCTTTTCTGATGTATCAAATACTTATGTCATGCAATAAAATGCAAATTAATTACTTAAAATCATACAATGTGATTTTCTGGATTGTTGTTTTAGATTCCGTCACTCACATTTGAAGAGTACCTATGATAAAAATTACAGACTTACATATGCTTTCTAAGTGGGAAAATTGGCAGTGTATCAAATACTTTTTCTCCCCACTGTAAGATTGTGAATCAACCTTAGTGTAAAACAGTTATATGGAAAGGTGTATTACCAAATAAAAATAATAAAGAATGACAGAAGGCAGACACCTTTTTTACTGAATGTATTTTATTGTAAAGCTATAAGGAAGGATAATTACAAGATATTGTTTCTTTGATTTGCTCAGCAAAAATAAAAGACCACATTTATTTTTCAAACATGCGGATACTGGTCATAACATAATAAAACAAATTAGGCTGAAAACAAACATACAACCCCAATTCCTCAAAGCCGCTGATTTGCAATGAACATTAAATCAAAATTAACTTAATCAAAGTACAAAGCAATAAAACCAGTGAGTAGTTACAGTAGACGTATTACAAGGAATCAGCATCCTCACCATCTCTGCAAGAACCTGATCACTCTCACCCTAAAAGTCTCTAAATGGAAAAATATCTTACAATTTATACTTGTCATTGGATTTCACCGTGTGAAATGGTGTTTATGTTTTTTCTTATGTTTTTTTTAAACAAAGCCACACTTGCATGTACATAAAACTGTACAAATAAAACAAAACAAGGCAACACAAGCATGTTTCCTATTTAAATATAACCAACAATTAGGCTACAAACTGTAACTTTCTGTAAAGACATAATTTAGTGGCAGCTGTTTGATCCTGTTTTCTCCTTCTCGTTTACAAAGCTCAAATAACGTATTACCTTGGGATTGTGGAGTGAGTTTTACTACAGGATTTGTGATAGGAAAGGGTTGGGGATCCCAGTAACTAAATAACTCTACATTGCAGTGAAAGACTGTATTTATTTTACAGTTTTCTCAACAAATGTTAACTTCTTTGCTTCATGTGATTATGTCAGAATTAAAATGTCATTAAGCACCCACCATGATGGGAAAAAGGAAACAGAAAACAGTCTGCCTTGTGGAAACACAGGACATAATTTACAAAGCCGGAAATCCAATGTTTCTAGTAAAAATAGCAATGACCATTCATATGTATATGTTTATAACAGTGTTGTTTTTATACTATTATTAAAACAATGTTGACAACAACAAAAATGTATATATTCATAAAATTGGCTGTTTCATGCTCTACTAAAACTCCTCATCAAAAAAAGCTAGCACCAACATATGCACGTCTTTGAAAAGCCCCAGTCAATATGCATCTTGTTTAAATGTGTCTCATTGGTCCTGCTGATACAATCTGAGACTAGAGTGAGCTATGACTGGAGTTTTAACATGATTTAACTCAATCCAACAATCCATATTCTATGGACTAGGAGACTTTCAAAACACACCTAAAAGTGTTTTCTGTTACAACTCTAATCTCATTCTATGTTTTTTTTAATGTAGAAACAAACAAAATAATCCCTTGATAGCATTACTTATCATAATCCATAGCAAGTGTCACCCACTCATTTAATTCACTGGGATTAATATTCAACTGTGTTTATAAGCGTACCCATTCTCTGAATCTGTACAGTTGTCTCTTAAAAGGAAAACGGGGATAGCACAGAGGAAATTTTCAACATGAACAGTGTCAGGCACAAGAACCACCTTGTTAACATGTTTGTCTAGTTCAAAATCACCTTTTATTCTGAAAGTACGTTTACGGATACTCAGAAATTTACTTTGACGGATGGTCCTGTCATTCATGTAATGTCTATCAGCACATACTGCATCACATTTTTACAGAGCAGGTATAAGCAGACCTGTAGAGGTAAAGAGCTGTACATGCTTCATTAATGAAGGAATTAAATGAAATAGAATTCAGCAATGAACCAAAGAATCTGCAGAATAAAAAAAATTACTTTAAAATAGATATTGCAGAAGTGTTGGACACGTACACCATCCAACTTACAAATGTGACTCATTCACATATACAATACAAATACTGAAATAACACCTGTGTGCAATGTACAAACATGTGTACATGCGCACAACCACACAACTGCACAAGTCCCTATATTCCCCTTCAAACATCTTTCAAATTTCACCGTGTTTACATCGTGCCCCAAAGGTTAACGGAAAGCAAATAGCGTCACATCTCAAAGGTTAGCTTGTCCGCACCCCTACAAAGATACAGGGTTACTTGGTGCCGCATGACCTCCCCCAACAAACCATTTATTATCACTATCTCTGTTTACTGCTCTCTCAGTTTCTTCTTCAAGGAACTCCTTCCTCTCTTCCTCTGTGTATCTAGCTATTATGGGTTAGAATGTATTGTTATTGCTATCTATTTCATACATTTTGTAGCCTATAGCACAAAGTGTTGGTAACTTTAAAAAAAGGCCTAGTTTGAACCAGAGATTGGACAGTTGAGGAAGCTAAATAGTTAGCGGCACATTGATGTCAGTTCCATTATTTCAACTCAGGGGATGGAGGCTACATCTAGCAATAAAGGTCTGGATAAGTTAAGTTGGGGAAGTCCATAGAAAACTACAGGTTACAGCTTGGAATAGAGACCAGTTCAACTAGACAAAATGACTTGTTTTCATTACATGTTGATAAGGGACATGTTTTTCATTAGATAGGGGACGCCAATTACTGAATAGGGGTCTACTGTTTGATGTACACACTAACAAGCCAGGAACCAGGTAGACAATAAATTAATGAAGAATGACAGAGGCAAGGTTTGAATGAACATCATCGAAGCTCATGAACTTAGTTCATTTAAATTACTTATGCTAATAATTACAAGACAATAGAAAACTGAAACCCAAGTACTGTTGGTTTTAAACAGATTCAATGTATTTTACCCTACATTTTGTGCCTTATCCCTTCATGTAGCATATCATTTCATTTTGTGTCATCAATCATAGAGGTGCTTTCAACAGGAACATGGATTGATTGTCAACATGATAGACCTTTGATTGAAAAATTTACATTATATAATGAATGTTTTAAAATAATCCTACATTTGAATCATTGTATTGCTTTGAGCACACACAAATCAGAAACGAACTGTGAGTCAAAGCACACTAGAAACATATGGAACTTGTTTTGTTCACTAGGACTCCACAGTCTGGCTTTGTGACCATAGTTTTAATGGCATAACCCTTAAAATAACCCACTTGAAACATGTCTTAGGTAGTCATAGCAACCACAACGTCTTTTTGATATGTCCTGTTGTTGTGTTTATTTGTGTGAGTGCTCGAGCTGTGGTAGTAGTAGTCCTGAGGACTTTTTCACACACTTAATTTTTTCCCCTTGTATCAACGTAGTTTCATTATGGCTATTATGGCTGATGCTCATTGCCGCAGGTGAAAACACCATTACTGACAGTAGTTATTATTATGAGGCTCCAAATGAACTTCCAAACAGCTTGCTCGGTATTGTAGAAATGATTGCTGCCAATGAAGGGTGCCTCCAGGCACAATTAAACCCATGCATTTGCATGGTGGGGTGGTATGGAATATGAACTCTGTTAAACCCCCCATCTATACTGCTTCTGCCACCACTACACCAGAGGACCAAATCAGCCTTCACTTCACACCCACAGCAGTTATTAAACAGCCTTTCTACAGAGGGAACTGACTTGGAATGGCAGGTGATAAATGCCTGCAATTTTCACAGAAATGACAACTAGATTGTGCAACTTACAAACAAAGAGGTGTTATGGAGTACATGGCCCACTGATATGCCCAATCTCTGGTGAACCGCAACCTCCCTCACAAATATTTAAGAAGCCAATCACATAACAAACATTTGGAGGACATTTGCTTTAAAACTAAATTAGGCCAAAATAAATGTGTAGAACAACAGGAAAATAGCTATTAAACTGCAACGTTCTCTCAGTCTCATGACAAAATATGTAGAATGATTTCCCCCAAAATAAAAACATGTATTATTATTATTGTTGTGTTGGGTGCATCATGGACGCTCCAAAAGTGGTATCAACCTTGTAGGAGTAACTGGACCATGGAAACAAAAGCAAGCCGTTTAATTTTTTCTGCTCTCCAACAGGCTAAAAGGTGGGAATTGATCCTTCAGTGAGACCTCTATTAGGAGGTTTTGATGGCAGTGGTGAGGAACTGAAACTGCACAGCAGAAGACAGTGACATCCCCTTGACCCAACACATAATGCTAGGAAAAACATTTTCTTCGTGTTTTTCTTCAGTCCAAGTTTAGAGTAAAGATGGGGAATAAGTCACATATATACTTTGCAGGGTTACACTTAATCACTAAACCCCACAGCTCCTTTTGAAGCTTTTTAAATCTAAAGTTAATAATAAAATAAAATGCTTGAAGTCAGATTCTTTGCCAATGTATTTACAGCACTGTACATGATAAACACCTCTCCGCAGTGAAAAATCTTCAAGTTGGAAACATTTGCCTTCAGGTAGGTACTTTAAGTAAATAACATGTTGAGGACCATAAGTTCTTATGTTCAGCAAAGGTTGGAAAATGCTCAGTCACTTGTGTTCACTTGAGGTGAAGGAACACTGCTCTATTTCAAATCGGAAGTCCCAGATTTGAACAGACGAATATGAACAGATAAAACAAAATAACACCTAAAATACAACCCTGTTTCCAAACATTTTGGGACACTGCGTAAAATGTAAATAAAAACATAATGCAATGATGTGCAAATAACCCTATATTCCAAAAAAATTATAGTACAAAGACAAGATATCAAATGTTGAAACTGAGACATTTTATTGTTTCTTGAAAAATATATGCCCACTTTGAATTTGATGCCAGCAACACATTTCTAGTTGGGAGAGGGAACAAAACAAAAGAGTTTGGGGATCTCAACATCTATGGTACATAACATCAAAATATCAAAAAAGATTCAGAGAATCTGAAGAAATTGCAGTAACGTGGGCGTATTCCGAAACGTGGGCGTATGTCGTATGTCACTGCTTTTCAGGAGAGCCGTTTGTAAGAATAAAAACATATTCTGGGATCATTTTCTTTTTGGCATGCCTTCTTGAAGATGTGAACTTCCATGTGACAAACTAGTATGCAAAGTGTAAATACGAAAAAAATGAATGACGCAAACCCTTGTTTAACCCGTGGAAAATACAGGACTATTCCTGCTAGACATGATTGTCTGAGATAACAAAGGGGCTAGAGTTCTGACTGGCCTGCCAAGTCACAGGTTTCTGTCCTAACACAAATACTTGTTCAGTAGAATTGCAACCCCGGGTTTTTCAAAAGTGGACAACTGCAATCACATTGCTATGGCTGTGAACCACATCACTGCCTTGAATGTATCTGGCATAATCAACAAATCTCAGTGGGGACAAGTTGTGAGGTACTACTTTCTGGAGGACAATGATGCCATGCCATTAAAATGAATTAAGGACTATAGGTTTTGTGATTGCGATTGTGGGGCTTCTGGTTTATGAAAGTACACAAACGAGACATTGTTAGTTGCAGCATTGTTATCCCTTTTCACATGTAAGAAGAATGAAGCATCTAACTTCTACGGTTACGGAGCAGTGAATAAACATGTTTTTCATTGACGCGCCTGCGCATCAATAGAGCTGAGAGGGTTTTTAACTAAGCAGCAACATAGCTAACCTTTCCTAGTTTCTAGCTTAATTTTATAGGTTGCTAGCTTTACCTGATTTACCTATAATGTTAGTTATTAATACTGTAACATTTCATGTATGATGGGTTTATTTGTTCATTTATTTGTGTTTATTAGAGACCAACCAGACCAGTTTACATGTAGCACAAGGTCTGTGTCCCCATCTGAATACTTAAAGAGCTGGGTCAGGCTCAGACCTAAGAGGGTGTGAACTATGCTGAATGTATGTAAACAAAGACAAGTTATCTGGCAAGTGTGAATCTCTATTAAGCCTATTTTCTCAGAACTAGGTAGAGCTGATTATCAACATTTAAAGCAGCATCTTTCCATAACCTTATCAAAATGAAGTGTATCATATACCTGTATTATATAGCTCTGAGTCTGGACCTTTATAAAATGCCAAAATCAAATTTAGCAATAGGACCTCATTCCTGAATTCTGTTAAGTTAAAACTCTACAATGTAAAGAAAAAAACATATATAAACAAGAAACAGAACAACTGTTGCCTTCTCTGGGCCTGAGCTCATTTGAGGTGAAGTGGAAAAGGATCCTGTGGTCAGACAAATCAAAATTTGGAATTATTTTTGGGAATCATGGACGCCACATCCTCCGGACTGAAGAGGAGAGGGACCATTCGGCATGTTATCAGCACACAGTTCAAAAGCTCGCATCCATGTTGGTATGCATTAGTGCACTTAATTTTGTTTTTGTCTCAGTTTCAACATTTGATATATTGTCTTTGTACTATTTTCAATTAAACATAGGGATAAATGATTTGCACATCACTGCATTCTGTTTTTATTTGCATTTTAGGCAACTTTTTGGGAAATGGGGCTGTAGATAACAATAAACTGTACTATACTCCTGTGTCCACCACCCTTCCCCACACATAAACACACAGGATTGTTTTTAGTTCCTATGGAGCAACATTGTCCATCGTCTAAAAAAGAAGACAAAATTGAACTTGCAACAGTAGGTAAATAGTCACCAATTAAGTTATCACGATATACTTAAGATAGCGTAGATTACATTCCTTCGGTAGTCGTTGTATTCGCCAAGTACCTTTTATCATTTGGCTTTGACAGATTTTTAACCATCATTTCATATGAGTTTTTTGGGGATTCTAAAGCCTCTTAAAGACTTATGGAGGTGGTGGTGCTATGGCAATTATAAGACGGCACAGCATCTAGGCACAGGGGCAGTGAGAGGGTTGCTTAGGGTAATAGTGGGTGTACAAGTAAGGGTGAAGTACATGGGCTATTTATTTATTTTTTATCAGGAAGAGGACCATATCTCGGCCACATCTCACAGGTAAATCTCTCTCTTGGAGCCCTGGCTGGTCGGGGTGGTAGCAGAGTGGTACTCGGCTGCCTGGCTCAGTGGGATCTCCTCACAGTCTTTGCCGGAGTCGCTGCCCCCGGAGTAGGCACTACTATAAGGGGGCAAGAAGCGTATGTTAGTGATCTTGGAGCCTCCACTGCCACCTCCACCACTCACACGCTCCTCCGCTATGGGCTTAGGGCTGCAGTTCGCCATGAGGTGCTCCTGGCCCTCACTCTCCAAGTAAGGCACGAAGGTTGAGAGCTTAGGGGCATTCTTGGTGGAGCTCTTATGATTGGGGGAGGGCTGGCCAGGCATCCAGCATGCGTCAGAGTGCCCAAACTCTGTACACTCATGGGTGCAGTTCCCTGTCATGGCCACATCGGGCAGGGGCCTGAGATCTGCAACGACAGAAAGGGTAGAGGGCAAGGGTAGAGAGTTAATATAGGAGCAGAAATTTGAAAGAAATTCTATAAAAAAATTGAAGGTGCAAGAAACGTTTTCTGATTTCAGCTGTGTACCCACTGTGCCCAACCAAGGCAAATTCAAACATTCCCCATAGTTAGCTACATTTTTACTCCTTAGCCCATTCTCCAAAATATCACAAATAAACAATCAAAAGATAATGAAATTGGTTGTATATGTATTTTTCAAAATTCTCAGTGATATTCCTTGAATTTAATTGCTACTCCTCCAGAGTTGTTAGTCCAATCCCCATAAAACGTTGTATGTATAATTTAAACATAAATGTTGTTTTACACATAAGGAAGGTTTTGAGTGAGGAACAGAAGGGTTCAAATTAGGAGACCACTGAAAATGTAACGCTTCTGTTCCTCCCTCAAAACTTTCCTTTTTTTTCTTTTTTGGAAAGGAAAGAAAAAGGTGCAGTGGTCTCTAAATTTGTTCCGGGGCTGAATATAAATTTTTTATTTTAATGTTATTGAGGTAATGTTCCATCAATATTCTTTAAGTGGCCTAGCCATACACACTGTACAGAATATATCACAATTAAGTGAAATGACAGACCTTAAGTTACGGAAAAACTTTTTTATTATGAAAATGCAAAACAGCACCTATGGGGTTAGGGTAACTGAACAGGAAAAATGTTGCTGCATCCATTACCCTAGATGGAAGAGGGTGAAATGTGTGTCACTCTCTGTGCAAGACAATTAACCATAAATAGTTCCCTGTCGCCCAATTTGTCAGTCTCCTGCACCTCTCAAATTAGGAGGTGCTGGGTTAAAAAAAGGAAATTGATTGGATCTTGTGTTTGATTCACATCAAGCTGTAAGCTTTTATAACAGATCTATCAGGGGCAGACTTATACTAACATACTCCGTATACTCCAGCCAGGATAAACTTATTAGATAAGCAATCAGTGGATTTATAACAATAATAAGAAATCTCATAATGCATAAGATAATAATTTATTATTCAGTCACAGAGCAACAATTGCCAAAACATTGCCTAATGTGATATTTAACAGAGATGTAACCACATATCACATAGTGGGCGTTGAGTGTGAAACAAGATTAAATATATTTAAAGAAAAACATGCTCAAGGTTGACTAAAATGTACTCTAATTATTTTACACAGTCAATTAAGGCAAAGTCAACAACACTGCTGCTTTTTCACTTGCCGTAATGAATGTTAATATAACACACAGACAAGTTCTCTTCTATGCCTGTGTCGCATTATAAAAATCACAGCTTAATGGAAAAAGGTCAGCATCCCCAAGAGGAAATATCAGTGCGTATGCAGAAAGTAACCTTTCTTCTGTGCGTGACATTAGATTATTCTTTGATTCTGGGGGGTGAGATCGGAGAGGAAAATGGGCTGTTCAGTTCTCTAGGGAAGCGATTATTTCCCAAACTGCCTCTGCTTCATGCATAATTGAAATTCATTGCCCATGTACCATAGAAACTAGAGTAGGTTTTTCCAGAATTGTTTTGGTAAAAATTAATTTTAAGGGGTCCTTATTACAGTTTAGTTACATATTTAGGGGGTCAGAGGGAAAAAGGTAATTCTCAAAAAAGTGTATTACCAAACAAATGACCAAAATGTCAAGCTACTTTTGAACCAACATAGGGTACCAAAGTGATATTAAAAAAACTAACAAACCAAACCAATTTCCAGTGGCACTGGAAATGTTAAATGTTAAGAACATTTAACTGTTGCTGCTGGTCATTGACAGCCACATTGATCGCCACGAGCTAACAATCAGCAATTTGATTTGATGCATGTATTACCCCATTGCAGACTCCACCCTCTGTAAACCAAATAATTGGCCTATGTTTTCTTTAAAGAAGCTATTGATGCTAAAAACTAATTTCGCAAATTATTTTATGAATTTCAATACAGAGAGAAAGAGTAGCTGATCATACACACATTTGGCAAATGTGAATTTGCATGAAAAAGCACAGAAAGTACTGTTTTTAGTTTTGTGTGTTTTGTGCATTTTGGGGACACTCAATTTGTGTGAAAAATTCATTAATTCACAGGCCGTATTTTGTGCGTTTTTTGGGTGACCAGATTTGTGTGAAACTGCACGAATTGACACAACATGTAGAATGCTGAGTAGTGACTGTGTGTACTTATCCAAAATATTATACTAAGGTCTATTTCTAATTGGGCTTGAAATGCTTTTGTAATATGAAAGTACAGTAGGGTGTAGCTACCTCCAGTTGCAGATCTTGAGTCAGTTTAGCATTTTCTCCATAACTTTTTAAGGTTAAGATTAGCAAAGGGAAGCTGACCCTAGATATTTAACTAACTTTATTTAACTTGTGGCAGTTCACCTGTCTCGCAGAGACCTCGACCCAGCAGCAGTCCCATCTGGCATGAGTAACAGGCAATCAGACACAACCCTTGACACCTGAAGGGGTAATCCTGTATCCCTATCCCCTATAAAGTAGGTGCAGGCCTTTTAAGTGTACCTAGAATTTCTAAACAGCCAGAGTCAGGGCCTTTTCTCATAGAGCTCCACTACTGTGGAATGATCTGCCAATTAAGGTTAGAAATGCAAACTCAGTGCAAACTTTCAAGTGTCTACTAAAAACTCATCTCTACAGCACGGTTTATAATTAGGTGTAGCCTGGCCCGGGGGCGTGAAGGTGACCAGTAGGCTTGATACTGTCCACCCTTGCTGTCTTGCCAGGTGGGCTCACGTCGCCACTGGGATGCCCTCCCTCCAATGCCTTTCGGGGGAAGTCACTGGCTTGTTGTTGACTCTCTTTTGCGCACTTGTGCAATTGGGCTATACGCTGCTGGCAATACTCGGCCCTCATTCAGGGGGGTTGCGGTTGGTGGGTGTCCCTTTGGTTGATGCCTGGCAATGTGGGGGGGATTTCCTGCCTGTTAGGCCCTGTCCGGGGCCTCCCCCGGGTAGGGCCACAGTGTTGCCGGTTCCCCCCGTCTCAGTTACAAGGTGTTACACTGCTATATTATTGTGCTGGGGGATATGAGGAATGCACTTTCTAACTTTTCTCAGTCTCCTCCAGTTTTACATTTTAGGAAGAGATGAGGTCCTGGTCCACACCTGCGGAGTACCTGATTTGGGGGGCCCGTTGCTGTCCCTGTCCTTGTCCACCTGGTCATACTTTTGACCTAGTCTAGAATCAAATAGACTCTGGATTTAGCCCAGAGAAATGTATTTATTATTCCAATTGGACTCTTAATATCTCACCCGGCACAGCCAGAAGAGGACTGGTCACCTGAGCTTGGGTCCTCTCTAGGTTTCTTCCTAAATTTCGGCCTTCTTAGGGAGTTTTTCCTAGCCACTGAAATTCAACACTACTGTTGTTTGCTCCTTGGGGTTTAAGGCCGGGTGTCTCTGTAAAGCACTTTGTGACAACTGCTGTTGTAAAAAGGGCTTTATAAATAAATTTGATTGATTGATTGATTGAGCTCTGTGTCCAAGCACATTAATAGAGAGGCGAAGGGAAGGAAAAGATGTGGTAGAAAAAAGTGTACAAGCAATAGGGATAACCGCACTCTGGAGAAGATTGTGAAACAAAACCCATTCAAAAATGTGGGGGAGATTCACAAAGAGTGGACTGCAGCTGGAGTCAGTGCTTCAAGAACCACCCCGCACAGACATATACAAGACATGGGTTTCAGCTGTCGCATTCCTTGTGTCAAGCCACTCTTGAACAAGACACAGCGTCAGAAGTGTCTCGCCAGGGCTAAAGAC
This sequence comes from Esox lucius, assembly GCF_011004845.1. Classification (NCBI taxonomy): domain Eukaryota; kingdom Metazoa; phylum Chordata; class Actinopteri; order Esociformes; family Esocidae; genus Esox; species Esox lucius. Next base: position 407,155 of record NC_047572.1, on the reverse strand, counting down.
AAAAAGGACTGGACTGCCGCTGAGTTATGTTCTCTGATGAAAGTAAATTTAGCATTTCCTTTGGAAATCAAAATCCCAGAGTCTGGAAGAAGTGAGGAGAGGCACAAAATCCACGCTGCTTGAAGTCCAGTGTAAAGTTTCCACAGTCAGTGATGGTTTGGGGTGCCATGTCATCTGCTGGTGTTGGTCCACCGTGTTTTCTGAGGTCCAAGGTTAACACAGCTGTCTACCAGGAAGTTTTAGAGCACTTCATGCCTAATTGCCAAAATTTATGGAGATGCAGATTTCATTTTCCACCTGCACACAGTGCCAAAGCTACCAGTACCTGGTTTAAGGACCTTGGTATCCCTGTTCTTAATTGGCCAGCAAACTCGCCTGACCTTAACCCTATAGAAAATCTATGGGGTATTGTGAAGACCCAAGACCCAACAATGCAGAAGAGCTGAAGGCCACTATCAGAACAACCTGGGCTCTCAGAACACCTGAGCAGTGCCACAGACTGATCGACTCCAAGCCACGCCGCATTGCTGCAGTAATTCAGGCAAAAGAAGCCCCAACTAAGTATTGAGTGCTGTACATGCTCATACTTTTCAGCTTCATACTTTTCATTTGGCCAACATTTCTAAAAATCTTTTTTTTGTATTGATCTTAAGTAATATTCAAATTTTCTGAGATACTGAATTTGGGTTTTTCATTAGTTGTCAGTTATAATCATCACAAATAAAACAAATAAACATTTGAAATACATCAATCTGTGTGTAATGAATGAATATAATATACAAGTTTCACTTTTTGAATTGAATAACTGAAATAAATCAACTTTTTGATGATATTCTAATTTTATGACCAGCACCTGTATACAGCTCTGGAAAGAATTAAGAGACCACTCCTAATTCTTCTTAAATTAGCATCTCTACTTGTATGGCAGCCATTCCATTCCAGTGTATGTTAAATTCCAACACAGGCACACCTCATTTTACTTAATGAGGTACTGATTAGGTGATTACCTGAGCCAAAACTAATTTAACAAGGAAAAGTATAAAAACCCCAGCTGTGGTCATCACTATCCTCTTGCCATAGGACCAGCTGGATGGCAAAAGTACCTCAAAGGTAATTTGAATAAAATAATTCAACTATTCAGCATGACAAAAGAGTTGAAAAGAAAAGCTTTGTGTGAGGAAAAGAAGGGTTTAATTCTGGCTTTATTGGCAGAGGGATACAGTGAGTATCAGCAGTTCATAAGAACAAGGTCAAGCAACAGACAACAAAGCTACAGACTGGGTGAGGGTGAAAACGACTATCCACTGACCGAGATGGCCGTCAACTCATTCGAATGTCACTCAACAACCGTAGGATGACATCAAGTGACCTATAAAAAGAATGGCAAACAGCAGCTGAGGTGAAGTGCACGGCGAGGACAGTTCGAAACAGGCTCCTAGGGGCAGGGCTGAAGTCATGCAAAGCTAGAAAAAAGCCCTTCATCAATGGGAAGCAAAGAAGAGCCAGGCTGAAGTTTGCAAAAGACCATAAGGTCAAATTTTCAGCTTTGCCCAACCACGTGTTGTCTAATTATTAGATGAAAACCTGGAGAGGTCTCTCGCACCCACTGTGAAATTTAGTGGAGGATCGTGATGATCTGGGGATGCTTTAGCAAGGCTGGAATCGGGCAGATTTGTCTTTGTGAAGGACACATAAATCAAGCCAAGGTCAATCAAGCCTCACAGCCAGGTCAATCAAGGTATGGATGGAGGACCACCAGATCAAGACCCTGTCATGGCCAGCCCAATCTCCAGCCCTGAACCCCATTGAAAACCTCTGGAATTTTATCAAGAGCAAGATGGATGGTCACAAGCCAGCAAACAAAGCCGAACTACTTGAATTTTTGTGCCACGAGTGGAGAGCATGCCAAGACGCATGAAAGCTGTGTTCAGGGTTATTCCCCCAAATATTGATTTCTGAACACTTCCTAAGTTAAAACATTCATATTTTGTGGTTGAAAAATGTATATGAATTTGTTTTCTTTGCATTATTTGAGGTCTGAAAACAATGCATCTTTTTTTTGTTAGTATGACCAGTTGTTATTTTGAATAGTAAAACCAGAGAAACTGATAATTTTGCAGCGGTCTCTTAATTCTTTCCATAGCTGTATCATGTATACTTAATTATGAAATACAGGCCCGGAAATAATTGGACACTGACATGTTGTTATTTTGTCTGTTTACCAAAATGTATTCAAGCTACAGTTAAATAATGAATATGGGCTTAAACTGTAGTCACTCAGCTTTAATTTGAGGGTATTCACATCCAAACTGGAGGAAGGGTTTAGGCATTACAGCTCTTTAATATGTAGCCCCCTCGTTTTCAGGGACCAAAAGTATTTGACTCAAAAGCCATTTCATGGACAGGTTTGGGCTATTCCTTTGTTATTTCCTCATCAATTAAGGAGGTAACAGTTCTGGAGTTGATTCCAGGTGACATTTGCATTTGGTAGCTGTTACTGTGAACCCACAACATCCGGTCAAAGGAGCTCTCAATGCAAGTGAAAATCCTTTCCATGGTAAAGAAAAATCCCTCCATAACATCCATGTGAAGAAAACTCTCCAGGAGGTAGGTATACCATTAACCAAGTCTACCATAAAGAGAAGATTTCACAAGAGCAAATTCAGAGGGTTTACCTCAAGGTATAAACCATTCATAAGCCTCAAAAACAGAAAGGCCAGATTAGACTTAGCCAAAAAACATCTAAAAAAGCTAGCCTAATTCTGGAACAGTATTCATTGGAAAGGTGAAACTACGATCAACCTGTACCAGAATGATGGGAAGAAAAAAGTATGGAGAAGGCTTGGAACAGCTCATGATCTGAAGCATGTCACATCATCTGTAATACACGGTGGAGGCAGTGTTATGTCACGGCCATGCATGGCTTCCAATGGCACAGAGTCACTAATGTTTATTGATGATGTGACAGAAGCAGGCAGATTCATTCTGAAGTGTGTAGGGATATATTGTCTGCTCAGATTCAACAAAGTTGATTGGATGGCGAAAGCAACCCAGGAGTTTTTTAAGGCAAGAAAGTGGAATATTCTGCTATGGCCAAGTCAATCCCCTGGTCTCAACCGGATCAAGCATACAGGCAGAAAGATCCACAAACAAACAACAACTGAAGACAGCTGCAGAAAAGGCCTGAAAAAGCATCACAAAGGAGGAAATCCAACGTTTGGTGATGTCCATGCGTTCCAGACATCAAGCAGTCTTTGCCTGCAAAGGATTCTCAACAAAGTATAACATTTTTTTATTTGATTTATTATCATTTAAATATGTCCAATTACATTTGAGCCCCTGAAATAAGGTGCCTGTGTATGAAAATGGTTGCAATTTATAAACGTTTCGTACAGTACTTTTGTTCAATCCCTTGAATTAAAAGCTGAAAGTCTGCACTACAATTGCATCTTGGTTGTTTCAATTCAAATCAAAAGTGGTGGCGTACAGAGCCAAAATTATGAAAATATGTCCAGGCCTAACTGTACGTGTATCCACTTTAACACCACTGACATATTTAGTAAACTACATTCTTATAAAATACTCTTTAAAACACAACAAATGTGGTTCCAAAATGATACACGTTAAGTATACTACTTTGTTTACTTGAGCAAACAGTAATTTTGTAGGGTTATCTATCTTTGACTTCCTTTAAAAGAAGAAAGTGAAAGCTAAAATTACAGATAATACAAAGTTAAGACTAAATGTTGCTTGTGTATGTCAGTTTGAATAGGGTGATCATGTGACTGCTGTTTCCATTTAAAAATGGGAGGTCATGCAATTACAATTCTGAATTGTATTGACCACCTTTGCCCATATCCATCTGTGGTAAAACGTCCCCCACTGGGAAGCTTGAGAGGTATGGAGCCTATACACATCCATGACTGACTGTTTATGACTTATGTAATTTACTGTTATACATACCACTCATTAAAGAATATCAAATAAAACTCAAATTATACATTAATTTGAAGTGAATGGTTAGCAGCTACACACTTTTAAACAATAAGCAGAAAAAATAAACAGGATTCACATCTTAAGAAGTTTGACTTTACATTGTCATAAGTTCCATAGAAACCATTTATGTCATCTCGATCACGACTACCTGTAAACACGTCTCATATCATCAAAGTCAGTCACACCATAATTATACCTTTGAGTACAGTGTCGACAACATATTCTGGTCATATCTAATCAAGCCAACAATTTCAAGCAGTCCAAGCAATTCCGCTACTCCAGATTGAGGTGAGTAAGATTCAACAGAAAGTTGTACTTTAGCTATCCATCTCGTGTAACAGCTATGTAGCTAGCCAGTTACAGCACTTAGTTAAATACCGGTCACAATATTATGCACAATGGATAAATAAACCTAGGAAAACATATATAGACGTTTGCAAATTTACCAGACCATTGAATGTATTTTCGAAACTACGATTAGTTTCTGGGAACTAATCTTTAGGAGTTTCTCTGAGGGACGTACAACGCTTTTTTAGAGGCCATGTATTTCCAAGACAGTTCAGACAGATCATACGACAAAATCCACAGCTGCTGCATCCGCAGAACATTCCAGCTTGTTTGCAACGCACAGAAACCAGTCTTTGTGAAAGGAGACATAATACTTTATCTGAAAGTTCAACATTTAGCTACAGACTAGCACATACTTTACTTTCGGTTCGGTTTGTATTTATAATTTGTTAATTGCCATTTACCACGTTTCCATAGCCTATGGTGTGGGATCTACATAATAAAATTGCTGACTTGGACCAAAAATTTAAGCATATAAAGTTGAGGGTGATTTTATTTTACATTAAAAATAAATGTTGCACTAGGCAAAACAAATAGGTGGTCTTTGTGCTGCATTGGGGGAGGAATACATTGGCGGGAATAACACTCCAAAAACGGTATGTAGTTATACAAACCTGTACATTGGTTAACACCTTGTTGCTGATTTAAACAACTTGTTGACTACAAAAAAGAGGTTAATCTACAGTATTGCTTTAACACATTTATTGAAGATGTACATCAACTGTGAAAGGTTCCGTAATGCTACTTCCCAGTGAGCAATTGATAGCGGCCCGCCAGCGTTCTGCTGCGTTTTGCTGCTCTTCTCTTGAACTCAATTTGCATAAGCTAATTTGAATCTCAGATGGCTTTCCACCACCGAAGAGAGGGCGTGCGCTGTGATTTGCTGTATCTGCTTGTGTTGCCATTTTCTTCCAGCAGACATGCTATTGTACCCCTTTTATTCTTGTACTGATTATTTGTACTAACTTTATTTTAATATTGTTAAACTTAGTGTACAGAATTTTGGTCAACATTGGTAGTTTATAAATAATATAGACTTTGACTTTTGCACTATTGCTTGTGTAAAGGACCTTTGTGTAGATATGTACAGTAAACACATAGAAACAGCCATCTCTCACCATTGCTTACCATAATATTTTCCTGAAATAACGGCCATTTTACACTGCATGGTACTGGCAAAACTACTCGCCTATAGCCTCGACTAATGCTTCATGGGGGACAGTTGTTTACTGTGTTTAAACACTGCTGTGTTTTGTAGATGGCGCTATAGCGAATGTGAATTGCACATAAGGCAAGAAAATCAAAATTTTTAAAGCTAGGAATCCCACGCTGTAGTACCGTGAAAACTAGTAGGATCATTTTAGTGACTTGGTTCTTTCGTTCAGGAACAGGAACAACTCTTTTTCAAAGTGTGTATGGTATAAGCTATATGCTCTGAATTAGACAAAGAACATGTGGATTATGACATTGTTTTACTACAAACAAACGAAGATCAAGATTTGTTTAGACATCGGACTGAAAATTATTGAACGCCAAGTCACCTACATAGCTATGGTGGGTTCTGTTCTACGCTATTATAAATAACTAGCGTTAAGTGGTTAGGTTACTGAGTAAGAACGTAATGACTGTTTTGTATTAAACAAGGGCTGTTTGCAATATTCTATTAACATTAAAATTCTTTAGTCAAAGTCACTAGAAGCTGAACGCAAGTTCCAAGCCATTGGCGGGAAAACAAGTTATAGAAACTGAGCTTGAAAAAAACAGCATTAGCCTGAGATGAAATACCTACAGTAACCTTTGTTTCTTCGTGTGTCCACAAGTTTGGTTGCTTACTATTTTTTATTTCTTCGTTTATCCTCAAGTTTGGATGATTTCTTTGCATATCAACAGTTGAAAAGGTATGGTAACATCGTTAGTCTAAATCGTGTTTCCTAGTGTATCAACAAGTTAGAATGTTATAATATGTGCTTATTCCTTGTAATTTTTATCAACTGATACGTAACGTTAGTTAAATAGTGTTTCTTTTTGTAACGTTATCCACTTCATGTGGATAACGTAACTCTTGGCAGAAAATTTAGCTAGACTAGCTAAACCTGCACTTGTTACAATTCCATTACTGAGCTGTCTTTGTGTATCCACATTGTTCTTAGCTAGCCTGTGTATGTCTTATGCTGCCGTTTTTTTAAACCACTTTTCTAAACATTGCTTTCAGGTGATGACGTTTTCTGTAGTTTTGTTCCCGGAGGAGGATGACTGTGTGGCAGTAGTTCCAGCCTATGGCTCAAAGGAGGACTTTGCTACTGGCCACCACACAGCATCACCAGCAGGAAGTCCTTCAGCTACGACAAGTTTACCAGAACTTGTTCAACACCTTGTTCAACAGCTCATCAAGCATGCAGGTGAATTTGAAAATGTAATAACAATTTGAACCTTGGAAAGAAAATATTATTTGCAGAGCAAATGCTTACAAAACCTTAACTTTTCCTAGACACGTGAGAGACCAGCCATGTGTATAGCCAGAGGAGCGAAAATCTTTCCAGTGTGGGCCCCTACCACCCCAAGGACCCACATCTACACCACAATACCCTGTGGATTACAGCCTTGGAGGTATGTGAATTACATGTTGATCTTGTAATTGCTGTAATGTTTACTTGGTTTCACCCTATTTACCTGTTCACCAACTTTTATGTTTATTTTTAGGATGGTGCAAGCACAGTACTCCAAGGTACCAGAGAGGTACTCCAAGCCACCATGGAGAGGATTGCTACATAAGTAAGTGTGGGTTAATTCACTTAACCCAAATGCTTAACTTGTTATTAAAGCATGTTGCTTCTAATATTTTTTGTCAATTTCAATTTATTTTTAAGGGCAAGAAGGCAGTGGTTGGGGGAAGTTTTAGATCTGCACATGAAGGTAAGAATGAAAATGTTGGCGGACACTGCGATTTGAGGTCTGATTGTAAAATAACCAGATATTTAGATCTTCCCCAAATGTTACTTTCAGAACATTTGGAGAAGATCAAGCTGGTGACTGAAGAGAAGGTCGAGCTGAGGGCACAGCTGGCTCTACAATCAGGTAAAAACAAGACTATATTTACGCTATCATCTTGTCTTCATTAAACTGCATTTGTCTGAACGTGTGCCATTTACTAAAATGTAATACTGTATAGCCTTTCTGAAATTACATGTATATGGGAGTTTTATTTATTTCACTATTAAGCTATTGACATTTCATTGTGCTTTTTAGCTTCTGATAAACATCTGACTGTAGAGCCAGCTGTGCCCTCAGCTTGACATTCTCTTCAATCAGGTAAAAACAAGACTATAGTTGCGCTCGCATGTTGTCTTCATGAAACATTTTATTTGTCTTGAATTTCATGCAATTATCAAAATCATGTCAGACCATTTAAGTACAATATTTGATTACTGTATTACAGGAGCCATAAGGAAGAATCCTTCCAACCGGGATGCCACTGACGAGGCTGTCCAGAACCAGGTCCCCAGGTACCAGAAAGGGGCAGCTGACCGTGCAGGTTGTACAGTGTTATATATATGATCGCTTTATCCTCTTAATATATTTATAGCTCTGTGTGAATGTTCTTAATTCTGACTGTAGTTGTAGTGTTATGCCACCATTCATAAGCTTATTGCACAGATGTATTTATGATATTCAATAACTATCGATTGCTGCTAGGTCATACTTACAGGTGCTGGTCATACAATTAGAATATCATCAAAAAGTTGATTCATTTCAGTAATTCAATTCAAAAAGTGAAACTTGTATATTATATTCATTAATTACACACAGACTGATATATTTCAAATGTTTATTTGTTTTAATTGTGATGATTATAACTGACAACTAATGAAAAACCCAAATTCAGTATCTCAGAAAATTTGAATATTACTTAAGACCAATACAAAAAAAGGATTTTTAGAAATCTTCCAGCATCTTACCACACCCCTTTTCTGTCTTTATATACTGTTGAAATGACATGTATCGAGTCAAAGACTCCTCGGATGATTATGTATGTAAGCGTTTGACGCGTCTCTCATATTTGCAAATATTAATAAAACTGTTAGTATGTGCCCAGAGAACTTCGTCTCTGTACTTCCTTCTAAAAGAGTTCTGATCGATAAAATTACCATCACAGTTAAGTCATGTGTTGTTTTATTTTTTATATCTAACATTTAATTAAGAATACTAAAGTATATAATAATTGCTACAACACCACACTGATTTCTCAGTTATTGAATGGAAAGGGAGAAACATTGTATTTTGGACAACCTGGACAGATCAACAGAGGGACATCAAAAAGCAGAGATGGTGCAGCCAGAGAAAGGTATGTTTATGAATGTTTTGAAAGAAAAACATTTTCAGATATTTTTGTATTTCTCTAGGAAGCAAAATAAGCTAAATCATTTTTGCTCTGTTTGTGCCAAAGAAAAAATTGCTTGTGCTGCTGTAATTTTTTAAATATTAAATAAAATAGTGTAGGTCATTCTGAGGTTAATATGAACAGGAACAACAATTCAACCAAAATGGTCTCCTTTGTTTGTGCTGGTTTGTGCCGTTAAAAGTTTTGTTTGTGCTGATGCAGTGTTTTATATACAGTGGATATAAAATGTCTACACACCCATGTTAAAATACCAGGTGTTTGTGATGTAAAAGAACGAGACAAAGATAAATCATGTCACAACTTTTTCCACTTTTAATGTGACCTATAATGTGAACAAACTGAAATCTTCGAGGGTGAAAAATGAAAAATAAAAACAATACAATTACAATAACATGGTTGTATAAGTGTGCACACCCTCTTATAACTGGCAATGTGGCTGTGTTCAGAATTAACCAATCACGTTCAAACTCATGTTTACACACATTACACACCTGCCATCATTTAAAGTGACTCTGATTAATCACAAATAAAGTTCAGCTGTTTCCTGACATTTTCTTAGTTGTATCTCAGAGCAAAAGCCATGGTCTGCAAAGAGCTTCCAAAGCATCAGAGGGATCTCATTTTTGAAAGCTATCAGTCAGGATAAGGGTACAAAATAATTCCCAAAGCATTAGATATACCTTGGAACACAGTGAAGACAGTCATCATCAAGTGGAGAAAATATGGCACAACAGAGGCATTACCAAGAACTGGACGTCCCTCCAAAATTGATGAAAAGACGAGAAGAAAACTGGTCAGGGAGGCTTACAAGAAGCCTACAGCAACATTAAAGGAATTTCTGGCAAGTACTGGCTGTGTGCTACATGTGACAATCTCCCCGTAATCTTCATATGAATGGGGTAGGGTGGCAAGACGGAAGCCTTTTCTTACATAGGAAAACATCCAAGCCCGGCTGAGGTTTGCAAAAATAAACATCAAGTCCCCCAAAAGCACGTGGGAAAATGTCTGATGAAACCAAGGTTGAACTTTTTGGCCATAATTCCAAAAGGTATGTTTGGCGCAAAAACAACACTGCTGAACACCATACCGACAGTGAAGCATGGTGGTGGCAGCATCATGCTTTGAGGCTGTTTTTCTTCAGCTGGAACCAGGGCCTTAGTAAGGGTGGAGGGAATTATGAACAGTTCCAAATACCAGGCAATTTTGGCACAAAACCTTAAGGTGTCTGTTAGAAAGCTGAAGATGAAGAGGAAGTTCATTTTTCTGCACGACAATGGCCCAAAGCACACATCCAAATTCACAAAAGCATGGCTTCACCAGAAGATTAACATTTTGGAATGGCCCAGCCAGAGCCCAAACCTGAATGCAATTGGACATCTGTGGGGGGATCTGAAGAGCACTTGTGCTCAATCTGCGTCACTAACTTTTACCAACCCAAACGAAGCACAAACGATTTAACCTATTTTGACTGAATTTGACCTATAAAATATCTAAAAGATGAAAGCAGCACAAACACTTTTAACAGCACAAACCAGCACAAATGATTAAGCTATATTTTTGCATTGGGTGGGGACCATTTACACAGGTAAAATACCTTTAATCGTTTGTGCACTATTTGTGCTGCTGTCATTTTTTTTATATTAGTCCTAGACCAAGGATATTTTATAGATCATTCCGGGCTACAAATATGCTAAATTGTTTGTTTAAATGAACAGTAAAATATTCTTTAATGTCAAAAAAATTATAGCAGCACAAACTAAAATTTGAACAGGACAAAACAGCACAAATGGACCACTAAGGATTGAGCCTATTTTTAGTAATTTGGATTTAAGTGACTGGTGACGTCTTCACCCCTTATCAAATGTCTAATATTAAAAACACAGATGCAGCACAAACACATTTTAATGGCACAAACCAGCACAAATGAAGCACAAACGAATGAGCCTATTTTGACTAAATTTGGAGCATGCTGGGGGGCTGAGTGACATCATAACCTAAAATTAAATGTCAAATATATAAATACCGAAGCAGCATAAATGGAAATTTTAACAGCACAAACCGGCACAAATGAAGTACAAACAAACAAGACTATTTTGGTTGATTTTGGAGGATGTTGGGGGCTGAGTGACCTCAGAATGACCTACACCATTTTATTTAATATCTAAAAAATGACAGCAGCACAAATGATACTTAACAGCACAAACATAGCACACACAAACAAGTCTATTTTGACTCAAATTTGAGCATGTTTGGGGCTGACTGCCGTCATCACCAGTAATTAAATGTCTAATATATAAAATACCGAAGCAGCAGAAACGGAAATATTTACGGCACAAACCGGCACAAACAAAGCACAAAAAAACGAGTCTATGTTCGTTGATTTTCGAGGATGTTTGGGTACTGAGTGACCTCAGAATGACCTATAAAATATTATTTAATATCTATAACATGATAGTAGCACAAAAAAAAGATTACGACACAAACCAGCTCAAACGGAGCACAAATGATTGAGCCTATTTTGCAAAGGTTTTGTGTTGGGTGGCGGGCCAACTTTACGCAGGTAAAAGAACGAGCGGTAGACACGTAAAACTCGAGGTGAAAAGAGTGAGTGGTAGACACGCAAAACTCGGCTAGAAGACAAAATATTTATAAACACAACATTGAGTTTATTGGATGGACGAGACTAGTAAAGCAAGTTCGCCAAGCTAGCCAGCTGTATGCTATTTGCTTAACTCACCGTTTTCTGCACACCTTTAGATTCCAAAGCCTGACTTCACCTAGCATAAAAAAAAATCATAGGTAACATGAATTTAGTAAATATATTCAACATTCCCTTGAATTATTTAACATTCATCCGCTTACGGTATAGTGGTGTAGGCTAGGCAGTATAGCAGGCTATATATTGCTTCATTGTGACTGACTGGACCACCACACTACCACTTTGACTAACAACAAACGTGTGAAGGAGCACATGTGATCAAAATGATTTAAAGGTAACTTTTTAAATGTAATGTTATATCATCCTATGTATTTTGGCATTTTAATAGTACTTATAAAAATAATGTTCAGGTCAATTTCTTTAAACCAAAAAATACATATGTAAAAAAATGAATACACGGGTATTCGAATATTCGACTATCCTTGGGCATCCCTACTTTTTAAATGCATTGGAATTTATTCTAACACTTTTGGCATCCCTTAATGTGAAGAGTATAACTTGCTTTAATGTTTGAAAAGCTCTAGATTTTCATGATTCAACACTGGGGAGAACAAGTATTTGATACACTGCCGATTTTGCAGGTTTTCCCTGTAATTCTTATCATAGATCTAAAACAAAAATCCAGAAAATCACATTGTATGATTTTTAAGTAATTAATTAGCATTTTATTGCATGACATAAGTATTTGTTACATCAGAAAAGCAGAACTTAATAGTTGGTACAAAAACCTGTTTGCAGCAATTACAGAGATCATACATTTACTGAAGTTCTTGACCAGGTTTGCACACACTGCAGCAGGGATTTTGGACCACTCCTCCATACAGACCTTCTCCAGATCCTTCAGGTTTCGGGGCTGTCGCTGGGCAATACGGACTTTCAGCTCCCTCTAAAGATTTTCTATTGGGTTCAGGTCTGGAGACTGGCTAGGCCACTCCAGGACCTTGAGATGCTTCTTACGGAGCCACTCCTTAGTTACCCTGGCTGTTTCTTTTGGGTCATTGTCATGCTGGAAGACCCAGCCACGACCCATCTTCAATTCTCTTACTGAAAGAAGGAGGTTGTTGCCCAAGATCTTGCGATACATGGCCCCATCCATTCTCCCTTCAATACGGTGCAGTCGTCCTGTCCCCTTTGCAGAAAAGCATCCCCAAAGAATGATGTTTCCACCTCCATGCTTCACGGTTGGGATGGTGTTCATGGGGTTGTACTCATCCTCTTCTTCCTCCAAACACGGCGAGTGGAGTTTAGACCAAAAAGCTCTATTTTTGTCTCATCAGACCACATGACCTTCTCCCATTCCTCCGCTGGATCATCCATATGGTCATTGGCAAACTTCAGACTGGCCTGGACATGTGCTGGCTTGAGCAGGGGGGACCTTGCGTGCGCTGCAGGATTTTAATCCATGACGGCGTAGTGTGTTACTAATGGTTTTCTTTGAGACTGTGGTCCCAGCTCTCTTCAGGTCATTGACCAGGTCCTGCCGAGTAGTTCTGGGCTGATCCCTCACCTTCCTCATGATCATTGATGCCCCACGAGGTGAGATCTTGCATGGAGCCCCAGACCGAGGGAGATTAACTCTCATCTTGAACTTCTTCCATTTTCTAATAATTGCGCCAACAGTTGTTGCCTTCTCACCAAGCTGCTTGCCTATTGTCCTGTAGCCCATCCCAGCCTTGTGCTGGTCTACAATTGTATCCCCGATGTCCTTACACAGCTCTCAGGTCTTGGCCATTGTGGAGAGGTTGGACAGGTGTCTTTTATACAGGTAAAGAGTTCAAACAGGTGCAGTTAATACAGATAGTGGCCCTCATTTATCATTATTGCGTAGAAACGGGCGTATATGTTGGCGTAAGATTTTGCTTACACTCCTCTCATCGCCTGATTTATGAAACTGTGCGTACCTTTAAAATCCAGGTGTACGCAATACCTTCCCTTGATAAATGCCGCGGCTGAAAACGATCGTCATTAGAATAACACGCCCCTATATATTCAAGTCTCCGCTTCCCCCACGCCCTCATTTTACGCCATGGACACACGGAAGACGGCAAAAAAGAGAAACTTCTCTGACGTGGAGATTGAGACGATCACCAGGGAGGTAGAAAGAAATAAAATTGTTTCATTTGGCAGTTTAAATAGCGGAATAAAAGATGATGATGTGATGTGGAGTACCATTCATTCACATTAATAACTGCATGACAATTTGTAATATTCGTCTTATTATTTTATGATTTTTATCAATGACGTTTATTGTTATTTAGAAGAAGAATGTCGTTATTATTATTATTTCTATTATTGTCTAAAAGAAGAAGAATGTCATTTTTATTATTTTGTCAGTCTGAATTATATTTTGGTAATTCAAAGCCTTTTATTACTGAACCCAGTCCATGCGCAACTGCCGGGCCTAACCCTGAAACGTCATGTAAAGCGCACAGACTCGCATCTGAAGGAATACATATAAGTCAAATCCTTTGGTAAAGTCACACAAATGAAACCTTGAAGTCCATGTTGCACAAAAATAAACACTGAAGTTTGTAATTATGTTGTTGTTTTTTTTTTTACAGTAGGTCATAATATATCACATCTTTTAGTTTGTCAGTGCGTTAGGATTTTCTTTTCTGCGCTATTAAGGTTTCATTTCTCTCCGCCATGTCCATGTGCAATATGTTGTTGTCATCCATCCACCAAAGATCACTCCAAATATAACTATTAATACTATTTTATTTTCAGTTTACATCTCAATGCACTGGCATAACATCAGTGCACGAGGGAACAGCAGCAGGGGCTGAGTATACGGCTACACATTTTTTACTTACATTTTTTACAAAATAAAAGTCCTGTCTCTTCACACATGCGCACAATTAACTCTTGCACAATTTTGGGTATACAACAGTCAGTATCATAATTAAACAACATAATATAACATAAATGATGAGAACATATAACTCAACATGCTTATTTCCGCACTAACTCAAAATGTGCGTACACCACCTCCTGAGCTGGCGTAGGATTTGAGAGTGCTGTACGCCAACATCCATATTGATAAATCTCAAAGTCACCGTGGTTTTGGGTGTACGCCAGGTGTACGCTGGAAATTTGGTGTACGTACTTTTGATAAATGAGGGCCAATGAGTGTAGAACAGGAGGGCTTCTTAAAGAAAAACTAACAGGTCTGTGAGAGCTGGAATTCTTACCGGTTGGTAGGTGATCAAATTACTTATGTCATGCAATAAAATGCAACTTCATTATTTAAAAATCATACAATGTGATTTTCTGGATTTTTGTTTTAGATTCCGTCACTCACAGTTGAAGTGTACCTATGAGAAAAATTACAGACAAGTAGGAAAACCTGCTAAATTGGCAGTGTATCAAATACTCCCCACTGTATGTACATCTGGTTGTATGTAGTGAATTGAAGCTTGAGCTAACATTCCGAAAAGGAAATTCAAGAAACTCATCTGTGGTGTCGGCTTATTATATATTTTTTTACTGTGGTTCCCTTCAAATCTTACATAAGTAATTACAGGATAGAAGAAACTAGCACTTGAGACATGTAGTAAAAACAAATGGCCAATCGGGTCATGCCCCTATGTTTAGGACATTTGCTCAAGCAAGCTGCATAATTTGGTAAAGGGCCGGAGGATCATGTTGCTCCCAATCAAAAGTATAATTTAATTGGGTCTTGTTTAAGGTTATACTAATTGGCACACTGCAAGGAAATGGTTGGGTGAGGCAAGAGGAGGTCCTTGGTATGCTTTGCGAGGCTAAGATCAATATAGGCTTTGATAATAAGACATTTCATTATTAGGCATGCAGATCATCAGTCCCCATTTACAACTCACATCATCAAAAGTAGCATGAGACTTGGCTTCAGGTAATCTCTTGTTGTTAGTAAATGTTTTTTTGAGGTCATCAGTTTTGGTGTACTAATTGAACCCGTTTAAGAAAGTTACTAATTTCATTGTGAAAGTCAAGAAGTACTAAGTGCTTAAATAGGTCAAAAGTATTGCAATGCCATACATACCCATGCACACACACACACTGTATATGTGAAAATATACTGTTCCTAATTCAAAAACAAACCTTTAATGCCTAACCTAAAGTCTAACCATAATTTAGACCCTAAACATAACACAATGTTTTATAAAGCATTTTTTGTGAGAAAAAAAGATCTACTGATAATACCCTGTTAACTTCTAATCACACAAACTTCATATTCAACAGGCTCTAACAGACACTGGAGACATTTTAAGGTAGAGTGTCCCTCTTCCTCTAACGGCCTTATCTTCACTCCAGAGGTTCGGTTAACCCCTGGGACCCCTCTACAGACTTCTGCAAGGATAAGTCTCCTGGTCTCCTCTCACCAACCCTATATACACTCCTCTAATTCCTCCACAATTCTCTTTCCAAACTAATTAGATTCAACAGTTGCTGCTCGGCAAGATGTCAGTGTAATAAAATGGAAATAATTTCACGATGAGTATCTGACATTTTCGGCTGTCGACTAGGGTAAAGAATGGAGACATATTGGGCTTTGCCTCTTTCTATGAGATATGCTAACGTAACTCATGCAACAAGGGAATTCCTATCCTCCCATAACTCCACACCTCAGTTTATGTCACTGAGGAAATAAATGAAATTCACCTCAAATAAAGAAACCATTCTTCAAAAAATTAAATATATAATTTGTTTAATTTGTTTAAGTCCAAATGTGTGATTTAAAATTTTAACCGGGAATAAGTTTGCCAGCAACCTGTCTATGCTGAATAGGAAAATGTCAATTAAGTTTCTTTTTTAAATGACAATTGGTCCATTAATCTGTAATGACAATGGCTGTGGCACTGCTTATGCAGTCCAACTGCTCCCATATAATTGCCTTACTCTTTCCATATAAGTAGCAGTCAATGTTAAGAACACATCCCTATTCACTATATGATAGCATACATTTGGGTGAACATGCATTATTTCTTTGTCAAGCAGTAAGCTGCAAGTAAGTTTCATTGAGTGGTTTGCCTCATGTATCCTTTGCCTATGACCAATACAAACTTCAAACACACACACAAACTGTCAGCATTGCTGTCCATGATGACAGTGCATTAATTTAGATTGAGGCCACTCTTGTCTCTGGTATGCACTAAGATCACCCTCTGAGAAAAAACAATACAGGCAGCCCCAGCACTCCCCCTAATACTCTGAGTCAACTGATAACAAACCACTACCTTGCCTTAACGCTGCCAGGGTAACTCTCATCCAGATGGTCCAGGTTGACAGATGTGTATGTGTGCCTGAGTCAGTGGAGGCTGATGAGTTGACATTGATCTAGATCTGAACAACATCCTTTTTATTGGACTTTTAGAATATCCAGGATAAAACCAACCCACTCTGTGTCACTTCACATACTGGCCAACATCACTCAATGGTGCCACACATTATATTTAACATATTTCAGACAATGTTATTTAAAGCATACAAACCATAGCAAATACATATATTTCTGCACTGGCCCCCAGTGAGAATGGAACCCATAACCTTAGCATTGCAAACACCATGCTCTAACAGCTGAGCTACAGAACAGCTACATAGCCTCCCTCCTCCCACTGCTTATTCCTCTTTACCCTGACACTGTTTCCACTGCCTCCATCTCTCCCTCTGACCCTGTCTGCTTATGTGAAAACCTTGCCAAGTCTAATTAAACTTTGGGCAGATTAGAACTTTGCCTTGTCAGTCTTTATTCATGCTTAAACAAGTTATTACTTTTTGGGAAATTAAATTAGCCAGCTATTAATTAATCGGCACACTGCTTGGAAAGTGGATGAGAGAAGGAAAGATAGAAGAGAAGGAGGTGAAAGTAGACAACGAAAGGAACAATAGGAGAGTGTAAAAGTGGGTAAGATGGAGGCCTAAGGAAAGGATGACATTTTTAAGGAGAAAGAGAAAATAGGTATAAAAAAGGTATAATTCTCATTAAATACACTACCACCTGGCCTTTTCACTGTCTGACCTGTGACATTGGAATGACATTCAACAGCCAATGTGACTGAAAATGTGTTTCATTCAAATCCCATGCTGGAAAATTGCTATGGCCACATATAACCCTTACACAAACAAGGGTTTCCAACCAAAAACGGCAACCGCTGGCACACAAAAAACAATTCCACACAAATCCAACAGTGATTTATTTAATGGCACATTTTTGGAGGCTGAAACAAAGCAACACATTGCAAAATAATACATGTATTTTCTTTTTTGCACCTGATGCCTATACTTGAAAGAATTTTGGGTGCTCGGTACTGTACTTTCCTACGTGCTTGTTTAATATGTTCTTTGGTGTGCCGTTCGTAACATCAATGTACTGACTGACATATTTAAAATGAGTCGCAGATACTCTCATCCAAATCCATTTCCTACCAAGTTCTTGGTTTCTAAACAATGAAAGGGGAAAGAGTCACTACCAGTATTCTCTGTGAAATAACAGAAATGTAATGGCTCGCACCAATCTATGAGGTTATCTTCGCTTGTCTCTGAGTGATGACAGAATATTACCCAGTGAAAACTTTGTCAGCTGAGTCCTTATAACAATTACAATTTGTTTCCAAATGCTTGGCTTGGTTAATTAGAATTAAGCATAAGAATCTACATCCTTACAGATCAATAGCAACCCCATCCAATCAATGTTGTCGTGCTAGCAGTTGATGTAAATGACTGTCTACTACTGTACATGAGAAACAGATATACACTACCAACTTCCTTTGCTTATGGATTAGTGGCATGAGAACATTCACATTCAATATTGAATGTCTTATTTCATTGTTACCCATTTGATTTTAAGCCTTAGGTTTACTACTGACAATTGCTTGAAGACCGATCTATTAAGGTTTCAAGATGTTTATATTTTGAAATTTATATTTTGAAAAAAATAATTGAGTAAAATGCCAAAATAGTCTCTGAGTGTATTGTCTTAAAAATTTCACAAAAGTGTTAAACATTTTAGTTTAGGACCAAGCGATAGTAAGTTACATTGCAATCTTGAGTAATGTTACCATTAGAAGAGAATAAGGAACACTTGGTAAACTACCACATAACATTCTATTTAGAGCTGTAACTACAGATTTTCAAAAGAAAGTTGCTTGTTTAAAAAAAAGTCTAAGTTTGACATTCACAATAGTGCTAAGATACAACCAATAGCAATAACCTAAGGCCAGATCTAGTACAATAAGCAGACCAGTATATTTTATTCATTAATATATCAGATTGCTTGTTGGCCTGTGTAAGATGGCTTGTGATTGCGTTGAATGCATAAAATCCTCGTAGGAGGAACATGACTGTTCTGCCTGTCAAATAATGCTTATGGAGGCGTACACTGTTGTATGGAAAGTGGAAATACAAAACCAAAAAACTGAGTAGCTCAGTTGCTATTGTAGAAATGCAAAAACATTTGTGACTTCTGAGTTCCGCCAATCAATTTCTTTCCCCCCAGTTTTACCAGTGGTGTTTTTTGATTCAAGCATTGTTCCAGTGAAAGTGGGGGAAAAAATGCATGCTCGGTACTGTAAGTTGTGTTAAATCATCTGTTAAATTGTGTAAATACTCAAGACCAAGTCAATGGTGGGAATTCTGATTTTTAGGTGCTTAATATCCTGGTAGTTTTCTAGTTCAATTATCATGTTTCCTCACACTCCTGACTGCTCACATCTGGTTTCTCATGTATAAATAGGCCACTGGTTAGTGTAAGGACTCAAACCAGCCCCTGAGACCAAGAGAGACATAGAGCTGATTTATTTTAGTTACTAACTTACCCAGGCCAGTCTTTTAAGATCACATGCATATATACAGTAAAGATCTGACAAGATGCAAAAGGTCTTTATTTTAGAAACGGCAAAGATTATAAAAGTAAATGTAGGATAGAGTAGATAACACTGACAGAAGACATGAACACAACAGTAAAAAAAAGTGGAACTTAGTGTATCTCGACATAGAGAAACCTCAACAATGTGTGAAGAGAAACTTATTGACAACAACACAATGGCAGCCACAAAGCTTGCATTCACTTACTGTCCATCAAATGGGGATTGTACCAAGGCTCAGGGTCACATATATTATGCAATTTGAGAATGATAGTTGTTTGGATTGTACCCTATGCATATGACCATTAGAAACTTGCAACTTGACAAGAAAAGAAAATGGTAGCAACACAACATGGCAGCAAGACAACATTGTAGCAATTGCACTTGAGACAACACTGTTAGGCACAGACAGCAGCATGAAAAACTATATGGTAAAGCATAAAAGCATAAACACATCACATGAAGCAGGTGATCAAAAGGGTCAGCAAAAGGGTTCATAATTAAATTATTATTAAGTGAATTAACATATTTGACATTTACATTGTAATAATTTAGCAGACGCTTTCATCAACCAAGTGTTAGTACATTAATTTTAAAATAGCTTGCTTGGACATTCACACAAATTGCAATTGGATAATTCATTGCAAAATAAAGCAATCAGAACATATCATGTGAGAGCTCATAATTTTATAATTCCCACTTTTATGACATGAAAGGGTTCAATCAAAAGAAGATTCTCAGTATTGATCATTGTCATGGCAGAAAACAGAACAACCCAAACATAAGTCATACAAACTTATACCGCCTTTGCAGTATGTAATGTTGAAGGGTGTTGCTGACAGATTATTAATGTGGGATCCATCACAATCACCAGATAACACGACTGTTTAAAACTGTGCAACACTATTTATTTGCCAATATTTTACATGAAAGTAAGGAACAAATGTTTTTGTGCTAGGGAGACAAAGTAATTTAATATCAACAAACCAGGTATCAGCCTTGTAACAGCAGCAGCAGATGACCGTGACCAAAGCAAACAATTCATTGTTTTTTTTAAAACTTTAAATGTTGTTCTTCATAAAAGGCTTAGTTTTATTAGCTCAACATCCTCAAGTTTGTGAGCTAACAGAAGTTAACTGCAGAAGTTAACTGGCTCCCATGAGACACAAAGGAAATTCAAAAGCAAAGCACAATAGTACTAGAAATTATCACATAACTATTGCTTTTTTTTCATCTAAAGTAATTAACAAAAAATGGTACCGCAAAAGCTTTTTTGGCCACAGATATCACAAGAAAGTCTGTCAAAATCTGGAGGCTGAATAGTAATTCAGGGTTAATCAGTAAAGTAGCTAACAGCAGAGTCAGTGCTAGAAGAAATACAGGAAAGTGAAAAGGGGTGCTTTTTGATTTTTCTGTGGTTCAGTTGGAGGTCTTTAAAATAAGGTAACTAGCATATAGGAAGATCTATATGGAGTTTTAGAATTGCAGTAGGCATCCTAGATGGGGGACTTAGGCTGTAAAGATTTCAAAAATAAACCTGTCATCAAGGTATACAAGGATGTCCTGATTACAAATAAGTACAGAATGATGTGTCCTACAAGAAGCATTCATGGAAAATCTGTAGAGTTTTTGTCATTAAGCTTGTTCTGGAGGCAGATCATGCCAAAGGCAGAGCTGTCTGTATTCAGATACGACTATTCATTAAAAGACTCACCAGCCATGATAAAACATTTATAGCATTCTTTTTTATAGAAGTAACTCTCTTGAGGCTGTGTTTGTTCATATTTAGTATAAAGACATTGGGGTAAAACAAGCTCATAGTTTGGGTTTTGATAGTATAGAGCACTGTATACTAAGCTCATATGTGTTGTTCTTCTATAATACATGTAGAAATATAATCAATTTCTGTGTCCAAAAATACACATTGCAACTCCACATCTGCCATTTTTGCTGAGGGTTATGTAAGGGTAAATGTTATGGTCTTGGTTTCAAAACAAGGTTGGGTTAAGGTTTAAGTTTAGAGTAGGGACAAGCACTAACTGTAGTTAAATGTCCTCACTGAACATGCAGATTGTTTGAAATGCAAGCTCAGCCCTCAACATTGAGGTTAAAAATGACATCATTTCTGCATTGGGGGCATATTTGCCTCCAGAATAAGATTCATGACAAAAAACACCAACAAGCATAAATCTGATAGTTGAATGTTAAACAAAATCAACCCCTTGAGAGCACCTAACCTTCTGATTTACATTCTCCCCACAAAACCTTATGAACTTCATTTTTTTAAGTATTCATAACTGGGATAAGCAGGAAAATGCAGTGAAAACACTATGGAACAATACCGGACAGATCACTTAATGTTGTTTTCCTTGGATTTTAGGAACTGCAAACAGCTAATACAAAGCATGATTTTGATCTAAACTTACAAAAATGTACAGAATGTGTGGTTAGTACGTTATGTCTTTGTAGGTCAGATTATTCATGAGACAAATATTAAAAAATAGATCATCATTTCATGTCTGTTTATCTGATTATCTGATTACATGGATTCTGAGCTTAGTGTAGAAATAAAAATATTGCGGACCAGGGCTTAAAAGCCTGTGAACTTGCCTATGAATTGGCACAATGAAACAACATACTTTTAATGAATGAATAATTAAAACTGATAAGGAGCCGTATGTAAAGGTATTTGTAATGTAAAATCTCAACATACCCCAATCTTCTATATTGCAATGATCAAAATGTACGTACAGTGGGGAGAACAAGTATTTGATTCACTGACGATATTCCCACTTACAAAGCATGTATCATAGGTACTCTTCAACTGTGAGTGACAGAATCTAAAACAAAAATCCAGAAAATCACATTGTATGTTTTTAAAGTAATTAATTAGCATTTTATTGCATGACATAAGTATTTGATACATCAGAAAAGCAGAACTTAATATTTGGTACAGAAACCTTTGTTTGCAATTACAGAGATCATACGTTTCCTGTAGATCTTGACCAGGTTTGCACACACTGCAGCAGGGATTTTGGACCACTCCTCCATACTTTCTCCAGATCCTTCAGGTTTCGGGGCTGTCGGTGGGCAATACAGACTTTCAGCTCCCTCCAAAGATTTTCTATTGGGTTCAGGTCTGGAGACTGGCTAGGCCATTCCAGGACCTTGAGATGCTTCTTACGGAGCCACTCCTTAGTTGCCCTGGCTGTTTCTTTTGGGTCATTGTCATGCTGGAAGACCCAGCCACGACCCATCTTCAATTCTCTTACTGAAAGAAGGAGGTTGTTGCCCAAGATCTTGCGATACATGGCCCCATCCATTCTCCCTTCAATACGGTGCAGTCGTCCTGTCCCCTTTGCAGAAAAGCATCCCCAAAGAATGATGTTTCCACCTCCATGCTTCACGGTTGGGATGGTGTTCTTGGGGTTGTACTCATCCTCTTCTTCCTCCAAACACGGCGAGTGGAGTTTAGACCAAAAAGCTCTATTTTTGTCTCATCAGACCACATGACCTTCTCCCATTCCTCCGCTGGATCATCCATATGGTCATTGGCAAACTTCAGACTGGCCTGGACATGTGCTGGCTTGAGCAGGGGGGACCTTGCGTGCGCTGCAGGATTTTAATCCATGACGGCGTAGTGTGTTACTAATGGTTTTCTTTGAGACTGTGGTCCCAGCTCTCTTCAGGTCATTGACCAGGTCCTGCCATGTAGTTCTGGGCTGATCCCTCACCTTCCTCATGATCATTGATGCTCCACGAGGTGAGATCTTGCATGGAGCCACAGACTGAGGGAGATTGACCGTCATCTTGAATTTCTTCAAATTTCTAATAATTGCACCAACAGTTGTTGCCTTCTCACCAAGCTGCTTGCCTATTGTCCTGTAGCCCATCCCAGCCTTGTGCAGGTCTACAATTTTATCCCTGATGTCCTTACACTGCTCTCTGGTCTTGGCCATTGTGGAGTGGTTGGAGTCTGTTTGATTGAGTGTGTGGACAGGTGTATTTTATACAGGTAACAAGTTCAAACAGGTGCAGTTAATACAGGTAATGAGTGTAGACCAGGAGGGCTTCTTAAAGAAAAACTAACAGGTCTGTGAGAGCCGGAATTCTTACTGGTTGGTAGGTGATCAAATACTTATGTCATGCAATAAAATGCAACTTTCTTTATTTAAAAATCATACAATGTGATTTTCTGGATTTTTGTTTTAGATTCCATCTCTCACAGTTGAAGTGTACCTATGATAAAAATTACAGACATGCTTTGTAAGTAGGAAAACTGCAAAATCGGCAGTGTATCAAATACTTGTTCTCCCCACTGTATTTAGCTTGCTATGTTTTGCACGCACACGCACGCATACACACATTCATGCACACTCACACTACAGCTACAAAACTATAAACTCAAGTGAAAAATGAAAACAATCATTTACATACAGTCCTTTTCTGATTGACCTCACAGTATAAAATGAGAAATGAAATCCTTTAAATAACTTCAAGTTACAGTAACAAACACCTTGATGAACATTATAAATATATATTAAAATTAAATGTTACAGTGACACCAAAGGAATCTTTCTGACAAAAAATATATTAAATTAACTTATTTATAAAATGAAAATCTATATTTTTAAGAATATTAAGCAAAAAAAGATGGAAGAATATTTTCCAATTTTGAACCCCGAACTTCTCCAACCCTTTGGAATTGTTATAGAAATGTGTTGAACTAATGTGTTAGTGCGCTGTCTTACCTTCCTATAGTTCTACTCAATGGAATTGCCATCACAGAATATAACAAAAAATATAAATTCTGCCAGAGAAGTTAATACATTTCTAACGCCCTGTTGCCTGTACCACTTTGAAGGTTGCTTATAGGGCCACCGAAGGGAATGGTATCTTATAAAGAGGCCGCCTCAGTCTTTAAAATGTTCTCACTATTCTAATATCTCCAAAGAATCATATTTTTTAATAATGGAAATAATATCTTTCACTGTGAAAGCTAGAGCAGCCTTAAGAGTATGAACTTAACTCCAAGTTACAAGTGTAATCGGTGTGAAATGGCTAGTGAGTTAGCAGTCAGCACTGATAGCATTTCAATCGGTTACTTCACACACTGGGAACCCAAAGCTGATGGTAATGGTGCTTCACTGGTGTTCAGAGGATCACTGGTTTGAGCCCTTCATGGGGAGGTTGGAGAGCGGAGGGAGCAAAGCTGTTACACAAGGAAATACCCTCTTTGTGAAGGAAAAGGTTATGTTTCTCTTATATCATCTCATGCCATGACATTTTTGAAAAGCCTAATGGAAAATGTAATGAATAGAGAAAGTGAATATTTCAACAAAGAAAACATCACAGTGTCTGCTATGCTGAAACATATGGGTGAAAACATAGGTTGCTTAGGATCCAAACTAGGTGATAAACTCTGACTTGAAATAGACATCAATAAGGGAGGCAATAAGGGAGGCATCAGGTAGCTTAGTGATTAGAGTATTAAGTCAGTAATCAAAAGGTTGCTAGCTCGAATCCTGATGGAGAATCTCTGTCTTTGAGCAATTAATTTAAACCTATTTGCTCTTGTAAATCTCTCTGAACAAGACTGCATGCTAAATTACTAAAATATAAATTAAAACTGCAGTACAAAATTAATATACTAGCTATAAAAATGTATGTACTAGCTATAAAAATTATAGCCAGTACAAAATTAATGTACAGCTATAACACTGAATAATGTTATTGTATATTTCAAAGATACATTCTAAGTTGGAATGTTTGTATGTCTCCATGTATTAATCTGTGTCCTATGAAATTATTCTATTTTTAAAATGAAATAATTATCTTATAAAAGAACACAAAACAATACAACACTTGGTGGCCCCCAATTACACACCCAGCCTATACCAACACTTACCGCCACACGTATATGCGTGTCTTTGCATGTGTCGGTGTGGATGTGCATGCATTCTGTAATTCCTGTAACAGGCCAGCCTGTCCAAACTGAATAGGGCCCCAAACCTCCCCACCATTGCTTAATTTGACATAACAAAATAATCTTTATACCGCAAAAACTATTACAATTACAGGGTGAGCACATCAGTAAAATTACACTAGCAAACTGATAGTAAAAAAAAATGGAATTGTCTCAATTCCATTAATAAACTACATCTAGTGTGAAGAGACACATACTACCGTTCAAAATGACCAGAGACAAAATACTTCCTTTTGAAACTCATCAGTCTATTCTTGTTCTGAGAAATTAAGGCTATTCCTTGCAAGAAACTGCGAAGTAACTGAAGATCTTGTACAATGCGGTCTACTACTACCTTCACAGAACAGTGCAAACTGGCTCAAACTCAAATAGAAAGAGGAGTGGGAGGCTCGGGCACACAACTGAGCAAGAAGATAATGACATTAGAGTAACTAATGTCCTTCCAATATCCAGCAACTTCACACAGCCATTGAAGAGGAGTGGACCAACATTCCACAGGCCACAATCAACAACCTGATCAACTCTATGCGAAGGACATGTGTTGCACTGCGTGAGGCAAATGGTGGTCACACCAGATACTGACTGGTTTTCGGACCCCCCGGACCCCCCCAATACAGTGAAACTGCACATTTTAGTGTGGCCTTTTATTGTGGCCAGCCTAAGGCACATCTGTGCAATTATTATGTTGTCTAATCAGAATCTTGATGTGCCACACCTGTGAGGTGGATGGATTATCTCTGCAAAGGAGAAGTGCTCACTAACACAGATTTAGACAGATTTGTGAGCAATATTTGAGAGAAATAGGCCTTTTGTGTACATATAGAAAGTCTTAGATCTTTGAGTTCAGCTCATGATAAATGGGGGCAAAAACAAAAGTGTTGTGTTTATGATTTTGTTCAGTGTATGTAAGAACTATTTAGGGAAGAAACAGTCAGCTGGCTTTTGGTCTATAATGGAGTGGCCAGCAGTCAATGGATCTCAAAGCTATTGAGCTGTTGTGGGAGCATCTTGACCGTATGGTACATAAAAGGTGCCCATCAAGCCACATACACACAATAAGCATTGATAACATCTGAATTATAACTCATTGACACTGTGGCAAAATTAGAGGCTTACTCCTCATGTAATATTCAGAAATATTTAATACAGTGGATATAAAAAGTCTACACACACTGTTAAAATGACAGGTTTTTGTGATGTAAAAGAATGAGACAAAGATAAATCATGTCAGAACTTTTTTCACCTTTAATGTGATCTATAACGTGAACAATTCGATTGAAAACCAAACTGTAATCTTTGAGGGGGAAAAATATAAAATAAAAAACTCACAATAACCTGGTTGCATAAGTGTGCACACCCTTAAACTAATACTTTGTGGAAGCACCTTTTGATTTTGTTACAGCACTCAGCCTTTAGGGGTATGAGTCTATTAGCATGGCACATCTAGACGTGGCAATATTTGCCCACTCTTTGCAAAAGCACTCCAAATCTGTCAGATTGCGAAGACATCTACTGTGCACAGCCCTCTTTAGATCACCCCACAGATGTCTAAGTGTTCCAGCTGAAGAAAAACAGCCCCAAAGCATAATGCTGCCACCACCATGCTTCACTGTGGATATGGTGTTGTTTGGGTGATGTGCAGTGTTGTTTTTGCGCCAAACATACCTTTTGGAATTATGGCCAAAAAGTTCATCCTTGGATTCATCAGACCATAACACATTTTCCCACGTGCTTTTGGGAGACTTGATGTTTGTTTTTGCAAACTTCAGCTGGGCTTGGATGTTTTTCTTCCGTCTTGCCACCCTACCCCATAGCCCATTCATATGAAGAATACAGATTGTTGTCACGTGTAGCACACAGCCAGTACTTACCAGAAACTCCTGCAGTTCCTTTAATGTTGCTGTAGCCCTCTTGGAAGCCTCCCTGACCAGTTTTCTTCTCTACTTTTCATCAATTTTGGAGGGACGTCCAGTTCTTGGTAAAATATGTTGTGCCATATTTTCTCCACTTGATGATGACTGACTTCACTGTGTTCCATGGTATATCTAATGCTTTGGGAATTATTTTGTACCCTTCTCCTGACTGATGCTTTCAACAATGAGATCCCTCTGATGCTTTGGGAGCTCTCTGCAGACCATGGCTTTTGCTCTGAGATGCAACTAAGAAAATGTCAGGAAAATCCTACTAGAATAGCTGAACTTTATTTGTGATTAATCAGTCACTTTAAATGATGTCAGGTGTGTAATGACTTCTATTTAACATGAGTTTGAATGTGATTGGTTAATTCTGAACACAGCCACATCACCAGTTATAAGAGGGTGTGCACACTTATGCAACCATGTTATTGTAATTGTATTGTTTTTATTGTTGTTAGTCTTTCAATTGAATTGTTCACATTATAGGTCACATTAAAAGTGAAAAATGTTCTGACATGATTTATCTTTATCTCATTATTTTGCATCACAAAAACCTGGCATTTTCACAGGGGTGAGTAGACTTTTTATATCCACTGTACATTTCTGATAAGACAGCATTCAGGCTAATTCTATAATTTCAACATGTATATTTTCACTTATCAGGAGTACCCCTCCCAGAAGTAAATTATGCTGGAGAGATGAGAGTTACAGTGTCATATCTATTAGGTTGTTGAGTCTGACAGAGATCATGTGAATCTCATTTGTGCAACTTCTCTATACCACCACGTTGGTTTCCATACTAAAAATGTCAAAACCTTATGTAGGGCTAGTTGAATTAGAATGTTGACATTACATTTGTTTCACAAGGCAGGATGATTTTTGAGGAGGCAACAAATCATCTCAATCAAGCATTAGCCAACCCTTTTTTCCAACATTAAATTATAATTTCCATGGGAATTTGTCTGTTGAAATACAGAGAGGATAACAAGAGAAAAACTATCCCCCTGACATTAGATCCCTTTTAGGTTTTAAGATAGAAATCTCATAATTGCTAAATGAAGATAAAGGGAATATTCTGTTTTATGCTAATCCTGATGTTTATGGTGATGTTAATAACAGGTAGGTAGCGGTGACAACAATCTAATTGTATGCTGATTGACTTCTCCGACAACGAGTTATGATGGCCCTCATCATCACCGTCTTTTGTTTGTTTATGATTTCTCATGCTTTAACAAACTCTTCAAGTATCACCCGTTCGGTCGTTCAAACACAGATTGATGTGCTCCAGGCATCAACATTCATCTACACTTACTGATGACAAGCAATGCAATACTTGCTCTAAAAGCTTAGACCCACAAAAACAGAATTTAGTGACTCACAAAGCTTTATATTTCTTCTTAAATGTGTCTTTCTCAGCAAAGAAATTCCCTGTCTGGCTCAGCTGACTCTGATGTGCCTGATGGAGTTAGCAATGAAGTTGCAGAGAAGACGGTCACGTTGCCTTATGAGCCCCTGTATGTCCGGGCTCTAGTCCGTACAATTCTAGGTAGGCACACAAACTGACAGTGAAATTGTGGCTAAGTGATTGTGAGTATATGCATTTAGTATATACACCTTCCTGGCTTGCACCAGCGTAGCATTGACCTGTATCTGTCTGCCATAACCACAAACTTGCCCAGAGCTGTGGTGGTTAAAACACAGCATAGTTCACATGCAAGCTGTTTGCACAAGGTTAGAGATTCTAAGTTTCGGGTCAAAAGTCTGGAACATCCCTAGAGATACTAAGTGAACTGAAAAGAGCAATGTTCGTCATGTTAGGTTATGTGTGTTTGTGCGTGTCTGTCTGATTGTGTGCGTCTCTCTAGCTGTCATGGTTGTGGGCAATGGCTTGCAGTCCCCCTATGTAAACATATGGTCGCTCTTTAAACAAGATGTTTTCTGGCTCTGTGTTTTGCATGCTAAATTAGGGAGTGCACTATAGGTTACATACACATGGCAGGGGATACACATTTGCTAAACCCTATAAATACCTACATGCATACACACATGCATGTGTGCACATGCAATGTATGCACATTATACACCCATTCAAACTTTAGACTAGGACTAAGCAAATTCTGAAGTGGGCTGGCAATTACCTTTGTTCAGGACACAATGCATATCGATTTACTGTAATTAACCGTAATTCCCTGCAACGTGTATAAACTGCATCAAACCCGAGTATTAACCGCACCCATATATAAAACACATTTGCCTGGACAATTGACCTTCTACAAAACCCCTCCCCTAAATGACAATGTTATGTAATGCTGGCATTATAGTTATTTGTGCTAACATAACTATTAATATGGCTTACTTGTTACTACTACGTTAGCTAAATAGCTAGCTACCTCTAATATTAGCTTATTACGTCACTCGTAGGGTTAACTTTAACAGGTGACTTTCTGCTTTCAGCTGATGTTGACTGATAAAAGAGTTCAATCATAGCCATATAAACAGAAATAACCCGGCAGTGCAAGAGCATGACTGGTTCACAAGGCTGTGCTTGTTGCATTTGAGTTCTTGGGGTTTCTCATTTTTGACTGAGATCTGTATGATCTGTAATATATCCTTCCCCTGCATTTCTCAATCCCTCGATTACATATCGCAATGCCTCAATCTGGAAGATAAGGTGAAGGTATTACTCCAAAAATATTTACTTACACTGACCGGTAATATGATACTTTTCCTCTCTGTTCTATGCTGTTTATAGTAGTTGCCGCTTACAAGGAAGCACAGCTTGACGGGTGTAGTAACAGTAACTATGATAGGTGGGGCTTTTGCAATAAGTCAATTATGACCAAAATTTATTTGTTGAAGAATAAAATACGTTGTTGAAAACCCTGTAATGCCAATTGTATCATATTTGTTACATGAGTTTCTGAGGAACTCAGTGAAAAAGTTTGCCAAAAGAAATGGTTTCAAAAATGTAAACTTGTGTATTAACCGCTGTGGTAAATTTTTTTTTTACAAAATCTGTGTATAAGCCGCAGTTTATAAACAGGAAATGATGGTAACTGTCCAATTACAAAATCAGTATTTTCACTTAATTTTCGTTTACTATAGACACCTAGCACCTTTATTTTAGTTCATCCAGAGGAGGAAAAATTGTCAACTGGATAGATTATTTCATAGAAAACCTTATTCTATACATTTTGTAAAGTAGCTATCTAATATCAGCTGATAAGTTAAGCCATTGCTATGGTTACTCACACCATCAAGCAGTGGCCAGTGTGTTTGTTAACCCTGGGCTCGAATACAAGTTTGATTCCTTAGCCAAGGGCTAATATTTAGAATGGGGTAAAAAAAAATGCTTGTGTGAACACAGGCTAAGCTAGCCCAGTTAAATTGGGGCTATGATAGCCCAGTGCTAAGAACAATGCAGAGTGAAAAGGCTATAAGGATTGTTGTAACGTTTAGCTTTATATTTACCCTAAGACCCCCCGTAGTGTACTAGAATAACAAATAGAATGTCATATATAGAAAAGTAGAACAGGAAGAGTCCTGACTGAGAGACTGGATCGAAGATCCTGCCGTTATCAGCCGGAGACAGGAGCTCTGTGGCCGTGATCTATCCCAACAGTCACCAGGTTTCAGGAAACTATTGATTTGGCAACCCTGACTCCCCTTCCCTGTCACCCTCCCACCCTGCTCTCAGCTCCTGCCAACTCACTCACGAAACAGCGTCAATACAGATGGTCTTCGCTGATGAAGAGTGAATGTGTTTGTGTGTGTGTGTGTGTGTGTGTGTGTATATGTGTCTTTGTTAGAGTGAGATGGTGAGATACGGCAGACAGACGAGAAATGGATGCAAAGAGACAATTTGATACAAAAAATGACAGGGACAAATACTCTCTCTTGCCTCCATCTCTCACTTTCCATGCACCTCACTCTCAAACCCTCTACATATCACAGTCTTTGCTACAACCTAACTATTTTCCTTAATTTGAGGAAAAACAAATTAAGGAAAATAGTTAGGTTGTAGCAAAGACTGTGATATGTAGAGGGTTTGAGAGTGAGGTGCATGGAAAGTGAGAGATGGAGGCAAGAGAGAGTGAGGGAAGGAAGGTGGGCGAGAGACAGAAACATATCTCTTTGCCCTGTCATTATCATTCCTCACAGATGACAGGTGCTTTGCGGCTCAACGTGTCGCTCCGCCCCTCTTAACACCTCGTCGCTGTCCCTATGTCATTTTTCTCAATAGGAGCCCAGGCCGGTGAGTGGCACTCGCCTTCTAGCCCCAGCATGAAGGAGCTCACCAGAGGAAACCTGCAGCTTTGTCCTTTCAATGAGAGAATCCATCACAGTAGCGACTGATCATGCTAGTAAGCGCTAACTCAAAACTACTGAGTGGTTTCCTATGCTTTGCTCCAGTGCACAAGTTGCAAGTTCCTAATTAGTTGGGATTTATTTACCTGATTTACTCTACGTTACAACACAGTGCCCTCCAAAATACACTCACCTAAAGGATTATTAGGAACACCACACTAATACTGTGTTTGACCCCCTTTTGCCTTCAGAACTGCTTTAAATCTACATGGCATTGAATCAACAAGGGGCTGAAGCATTCTTTAGAAATGTTGGCCCATATTGATAGGATAGCATCTTGCAGTTGATGGAGATTTGTGGGATGCACATCCAGGGCACGAAGCTCCCGTTCCACCACATCCCAAAGATGCTCTATTGGGTTGAGATCTCGTGACTGTGGGGGCAATTTCAGTACATTGAACTCATTGTCATGTTCAAGAAACCAATTTGAAATGATTCAAGCTTTGTGACATGATGCATTATCCTGCTGGAAGTAGCCATCAGAGGATGGGTACATGGTGGTCATAAAGGGATGGACATGGTCAGAAACAATGCTCAGGTAGGCCGTGGCATTTAAACGATGCCCAATTGGCACTAAGGGGCCTAAAGTGTGCCAAGAAAACATCCCCCACACCATTACACCACCACCACCAGCCTGCACAGTGGTAACAAGGCATGATGGATCCATGTTCTCATTCTGTTTATGCCAAATTCTGACTCTACCATCTGAATGTCTCAACAGAAATCGAGACTCATCAGACCAGGCAACATTCTTCCAATCTTCAACTGTCCAATTTTGGTGAGCTCATGCAAATTGTAGCCTCTTTTGCCTATTTGTAGTGGAGATGAGTGGTACCCGGTGGGGTCTTCTGCTGTTGTAGCCCATCCGCCTCAAGGTTGTGCGTGTTGTGGCTTCACAAATGCTTTGCTGCATTCCTCAGTTGTAACGAGATTGAGCAAATTGAGTTGATTGGGGAATCTCTGATATCCCCCGTACATGTGACCATGAGAGCAGATTCATATAATGAACACACATTTGGTAATTTACTTGAAAGTGTTATGCTGAGTAATGCTGAGAATGATTGATGAATCACTAGAGCTGGTGGTACAAATTGTCAAAAACTGTGAGGGTGGTGCCACGTGACGTAAAGCACAAACACTGTTGATAGAGCAGATTATCAATAAAAAAATGTATGCATATGTTGCTGTGAATAATGATTCTACATGTTTTTCTGTTTGTTTGATGGGTATATTGAACCCGCAGTACACATATCCTGAGGCCCTGGTTAGTGGTCGTGAGCTACATAAGGGGGCTGGTTTAGCGTTAGATTGTGTGGATTTACAGATATGGTTCGGTTTGAAGAAATGACAGGGTGTAAAATTGTTGTCTTTCATCGAACACAGGATGGTCACTTTAAGTTTCAAAGCAGTGAGGACACACCCTAGAACCGTCTATATTTACTTACAGGATAACCATTTCTATGGCATCATGAATCTGAAGGGTTTTCTGGGTGTGTCATATGATTGTGATTTGTGTTATGCAGGTTTTAACACCCATGGGGATCATGGCTGTAAACACAGCTGTAGTGTCTATCTTCATGAAGATTGTCACACAACTCTAAAGGTTTCGATGGTTATATCTTGATGCAGTACCATGCTAACAATGGTATTGGCACAACACTTATTGCTAATGGTAGCAAGCTCATGATTTTTACAGACAGCACAATCAATCAGAGATACATTGATAGTAATTTTTTTATCATTTGTGATTCATTGTGAAAGTGTATGTTTTACCTGGAATAATTGTTGTATGAAAAATACTATGTAAATATGTGTTTTTACATATGGTTTTATTTTTTTAGAATAAAGTTGACATACACATGATTTACTTTTCTATTTGTTCAACAACCATTACACAAATTAAACGATTCACAAGATTGAGCATGTTGTATGCAATTAAAAATTTGCTTATCACACTTACTCTGGTACATCTTAGCTACAAACTTTGAGACTAGCGCATCATTTTCTCGTAAATCATCAAGATAAAAAAGACATAGCATCTTTACAACTCAGACCTCTTGTCATTAAATAGTGAAAGAACACACAATCTTGTCCACACGTGGTTGAAACCATGTCCTGTACTTGTTTTGAACTGTATTCCAGATTCTCACAGGTATGCAGAGAGGCACTAATTGAGTTGGGAAAATATGTTAAATCTGTGGGGTTTCCAAAACTGTCATAAAACCTTCCATTGCCATTGTCTGTTATGTAAATAGCCAGCCAGTGCTTCCCTGGGTGATTGCTCAGGTGTGTATTAACAATCATCATTGATGCAACATCTCGGACTGTTCCACTAGGTAGTTGGTCGCATGCCAGCACACCATAGAAATGAGTCCTAGATTAAAATTGGTTCACCACAACGGTCAACTCTGCAGTATTCATTTCCACACCGTTTTCCTTATAGTAGTCAACCATGACTTGTCACCGGTTTGACATTTCGATAATGGAGTCAAAGATTGAATAAACTTTTTATTCAAACAAAATTAATTGTGAGGGGTAGTGGTTGTGTTGTGGTTGATGTATACTTGGTCCTATACGAATACTTGGTTCTCCTGTATACTTGGTCCTCCTCAAGAGTTGAGAAGGTTACCCATGTGTGGGAGGACAGCCTGTCCCTTTGTTTGAAGCCCAGGATATGTGATGGAACAAGGGGAATATGTTTTATTGACATAAGACAGATGGGCAGCATCTTACCACACCCCTTTTTCCACTATAAGTGCTGATGACTGTTCATGTATTAAGTTAGAGACTCCTCGGATGATTATGTTTGTAAACGTTTGACGCGTCACTCTATTTGCAAATAAACCTGATTATGCCAAGATAATTTTGTCTCAGTTCTTCCTCCTTTAAAAGTTCTGATCGATGAAATTGCCATCACACTTTGGGAGCTCGTCCTTGGTTACTTAACCTTGTGTCTCAAAATCATTTCCTAGCGGGTTAACCGTGCACAACCGGGGACTGGGTCCCGGTGCCCAAATCGTCCCCCGCTCGTGGACTGGCTGCGAAAAGGGTGAGAGTCAGGGCGCCCTGCTTAAATGATTTTTGGGATTCATCAGTACAGGTACCCGGGCTTGAATTTCGAACTCAGGAGGATAGAGCACAATGCGCTTAAAAATCTGCAGTATAAGGTTAGACCTTATAAAAAACTGTTAACAGTATGGTGGTTGGACCACTGTATAAAACACTGTTGTAAGGTATATCTCGCGAAAGGTTTTGTTCTATTAAATCTCTCAACAATACTCGCTTTGATATCATTTCCTGTAGCAAAATGTTTTATGTTGTACTTCTTCATTAATATTTCAAAATGCGAATTAAAAAACTCCTTCCCCTTGTCCGTTTGGACTTTTTGTGGTGTTCTTCCTTCTTTTAATATTTCTTCAAATGCTCGCTTTACCTCAATAGCGCTTTTATTTCTCAGCACACAAAGCCATGCGTATTTGCTTAATAAATATATGCATGTCAACATAAATCTCATGTTATCGTTTTCCACACTGTAAGCACTCATGTCAACCAAATCCAGCTGAAATTGTGAATTTACATCATGAACAATAACTCTATTTCTTTGAATATGTATACCTACAGGCCTGTGTGTGTGTATCAAGCAGCCAGTCATCGGCCTCGCCATTTTTGAGGATCTCCCCGGTTTTCTCCAAGTACGCTCTTTTCAAACCCTCTCTACCCACATAAGCACCAGGGTTTGCAGTCGCAGTCACAATCTAACCCGCTGACATTTTCTGAAAATAGTTCCAATCTAACAGAATCATACTTTTTCATCCATTCTACAACTTTAAACAGTACTTCTACCGTATTATGGGTGCCCTGTTTTGAAAGGTGTTCCATAAACTGGGATTAAAAACCGCTTGATCAGTCTTAAACTCTTGGCCTTCGGGTAATTCATAAAATGCAACCTCTTGGTATCTCTGGGTTGAAAATGTATCCACCAATCCGACTGTTGTCCAACTTCTAATCCCGTGCCAACATATCCTGGTGCAGATGATGGATTCATGTTAAACTCTGCATAGGTATCTTTGGTGCTGCCATGTTTATTGCATCTCCGCTGTCCATTTGTAATTTCTTACCAAATCGCTGAGCTGCGGTTAAGTTGTTAGCTTTCAACAGTGTTTCATCCAAAACCTTGATCGCAGCACAATCCGCCATGTTTTGTATTGTGTAAGCAAGTTTACTCTGGCAATAAAGAATGACCATCACCGGTGTCTGTGTGGTTTAAATACATAGACCACGCCAATAATCCCATAAAACATGAAAGGACATCTGTTGTACCGCTTGTCAGAAGATAAAATCCCGGGGGGGTTTATAGAATTGCTGGACCCTGGCACCTTTTCGTTGAACACCAAACATCTTGCTGCTGACACAACACTTATTTATTGCCTGGGAATTTTACATTCCAGAACCCTAAGAACCATTTGTTAATCATCAAACATAACCCACCTGTTATAACACTAGTCTGGGTTGCTCATCAGTCGTTGTAAAACATCAAACACGGACATATCAATGTAATCATAAATTACAAAGACACCGGACATGCATATGTCATTCCAGAAGTCCCGCCCTAACACACATCATACAGGAAGTCCATATGTCACACCGGAAGTCCCACACTACAAACCGGATGTCCCGCCCACCTGTCAAATCAATCTGGAAGCCCCGCCCTCCAGGGTCCTAAATCACCATTCTGACACAATATACCCTACATTTACTACTCGCAACAGCTGATTGAGTAGTAGTCATGATATTCATCTACAATCCCCTCATCTACAGGTAAGACCTTTAGGGGCACAGGCCATTATTTTCCTATCTTTAGGTTATGAAATTCATCCAAACGCTTAGATACCAACTATTGCCTGGGATTGATGACAGACCTCCTATTACTGAGCACCTTGGAGGTGCCACCGTAAGCATTTGAGAGTTGGAGCTTTGAGGTGGCGGAAATATGTCACAGTGATAACACACTACGCGCATAAGTTATGGCTAATAGCCAAAATTGCATTCTAACATGGTTGATCAATAATGCATGAACCATTTTCCTCAGTGTGAAGAGCAAAGGATCAGGAATGAGAAGCAGTTCTGGCTGGTATTTATTGTAAGGTGAGCCTTCCAGGCGCCCAAGGATTCTCTTGGCCTTTTCCAGGCAGGATTGTATTCAGTGGTCAGTGGATGCACCAAATCAGACCCAAAACCATATGGCATTTTAGCAAGTGACCAAGCAAATGGATCTGAATTTACCAACACAAACAAGTCCATCAGCTGTATAAAGTCAACTAAACCATGAGGCGAAAGTGGTGCTTGGCGGGTGGGACTGGGGTTTACATTTCAGAACCATATTGTTAAGAATGGAGTAGGACTGATTTATTTGCCAACCATCAATATTCCCACATCTAATAAACAAACCCTCAGATCGATTCATCAAAGCATAAAAAAGCAAAAAAAAAAAAAACATTATTCAGAGAAAGAAAAGGAAGGAAAATACATAGAAAAAAAGAAGAGAAAAAAGAAAAGCATATTACTGCAATCTGTTTAGTGTCAGTCATAAATCTCTTTCCATTAAGACATAACACCAGGCAGGATTGATTCTGCTGACAGCCACAGAAAATGGGAGAGTGGGAGAACGCCGACTAATCACGTCAAAAAGCGACACCAAAATGGCTGGCTAGAAGTTGGGCTCTCCATAGCAGTACTCACAATATCTGACTAACAATCAATCACAAAACACGTAGAGGTAACTGTTAATCAAGTGGCTTAACTCCCTTCAGTCTCACACTGTACTAGAATGAGTTTGAAACTTTCTGAGGTCAGTGCCATGGATGTGTACACAAGGTAGACAGTTGTGACTGTATGATCACAGATCTGGGGTACATTTCACCTTGAATGTCAGCCTTGATCTTATTCTAAGATTTGGCTCAGTTAGTTGTCACAGTGTTTCCCTCTGTCTTGTAGCCATGCACAAAAAAATTATTCAGTTTTGTCCTTTCACAACCTTTCTTTTCCTCATTAAGTTACATTAGCTATTTGGACAGAATGTAATTGTGCAGAAGACAGTATGCATGTCAATGCACATGCACGCACACACAATTTGTTGTCTTGAGTTTGAATGCATCTCCTCCTGTGTTCCAAGCATCTCATGCTCCACATCCATTATTATTATCAGAGATTAAATACACCTCCTATTTTCATATGTCTACTGTGTTTAATATAGACTAAGTTATGTATTTTTATCCTCTACTAGATGGGGGAGATAAATACATCATTAACAACATACTATGTGGATCATACACATGTACTGTTCATGTACAAAAGTCTCTAAGTGAACAAAATAAGGCTGACACCAGCTAAACCTAATACTGCCTCAAGCATATTACTCAGAGAATAGATTGTGGCAGACATTTTCTTCCTGAGCAACAACAATAGAATAAGATAATACACTTAAGGCTCAAACGAAGCGGCAAATGCATTTACATTTGGGAGTATGTGTGAGAGTGTATTTGTGCAGATGAGGTTGAGGCCTTGATCTTTATTGCAGTCTTTTTTTCTGTATGGCAACTCTGCTCTGCACTCTCATCTGACCCATCTCTATTTAACCTAGATGTCCTCGAATGCCCCTCTAACCTCTCTACTTTTTTAAACAGATGCCGACTCCTCTGTTTACATTGTCATTTATTCACTCACTTAATCTCTTCCATTTCTCCTCCCTTGTTCTCTGTCCATCCATTCCCATTCTCATTATCTGCGTCTTTCCTTCTACACTGACTCTGTTTCTGTCCTGTTATTCATTTGTTCATGTTGCAGTCTCCTTTACATTCTTTTCCCTCTTTCTAAACCCTGCCCACCCTTTCTTCATTAGTTTCCTTAGCCTCCACTAAATGCCCAGGGGAGTGTAGGTAACAGATTAACCCACTCTATTAGCTTTCTGTGGAATAGAACAAACAGCCGGCCAATTGCAGTGCTATTAGTCTGGGTCAATGCCTCCCTCATCAGGGCTAATGCTAAGACAACATCCAGGATTATAGTATAATTAGGACAGGCTTTATCCTCCATGCTTTTTATTACTTCTTTGACCAACCACCCGCCACCCAATTTCTTCAATACAGAGGAAAAAGGACGTAATGCCAGGCTACAAAGTCCTTTTTTGTTATTTTGTAAAGACAGAGATTGGAATTGTCTCTCTCGCAAAGAGTAATGGCATTAGATTTAAGTCACCCCCACCCATGCAGATTTGGCTACGAGCAAAGTCATTTAAATAATAGAATCAGCGTGAAATCCTTCTTTGTTTTGCCCTATTGACGTGCAGTGGGACAATATACACCGATCAGCCATAACTTTATGACTGATGACAGGTGAAGTGAATAACACTGATAATCTTATTATTATGGCACCTGTCAGTGGATGGGATATATTAGGCAGCAAGTGAACATTCTTTCCTCAAAGTTGATGTTTTAGAAGCAGGAATAACATGCAAGCTTTGCAATCTGAGCGATGTTGACAAGGGTCAAATTGTGATGGCTAGACAACTGGGTCAAATTGTGATGGCTTGACAACTGGGTCAGAGCATCTCCAAAACTGCAGCCCTTGTGGGGTCTTCCCGGTCAGTACATATCAAAAGTGGTCCAAGGAAGGAAAAGCAGTGAACCGGCGACAGGATCATGGGTGCCCAAGGCTCACCGATGCACGTAGGGAGTGAAGCCTGTGTGGTCCGATCCAACAGACGAGCTACTGTAGCTCAAATAGTTGAAAACGTTATGCTGGTACCAACAGAAAGATGTGAGAACACAGTGCATCGCAGTTTGTTGTGAATGGGGCTGCGTAGCCGCAGACCAGTCAGGGTGCCCACAGGCACGGGAGCATCAGAACTGGACCACGGAGCAATGGAAGAAGGTGGCCTGGTCTGTTGAATCACGTTTCCTTTTACATTACGTGGACGGCCGGATGCGTGTGCAATGCTTACCTGGAGAACACATGGCACCAGTATGCACTATGGGAAGGAGGCAAGCCAGCGAGGCAGTGTGATGCTTTGGGCAATGTTCTGCTGGGAAACCTTGGGTTCTGCCATTCATGTGGATGATAATATGACATGTACCACATACCTAAGCATTGTTGCAGACCATGTGCATCCTTTATTGGAAATGGTATTGCCTGATGGCATTTGCCTTTATCAGCAGAATAATGCGCCCAGCGATAAAGCAAAAATGGTTCAGGAATGGTTTGAGGAATAGAACAACGAGTTCAAGGTGTTGCCTCCAAATTCCCCAGATCTCAATACAATCGAGCATCTGTGGGATGTGCTAGACAAACAATTTGAACCATGGTGGCCCCACCTTGCAACTTACAGTACTTGATGGATCTGCTGCTAATGTCTTCGCGCCAGATACCACAGCACATCTTCAGCGGTCTAATAAAGTCCATGCCTGGACGGGTCAGTGCTGTGTTGGCGGCAAAAGGGGGACCTACACAATATTAGGCAGGTGGTCATATTGTTACGGCAGATCAGTGTATATAGGATGCTATTGAATGGGGTAGTTTTGCAGGGTGGCACGCACAGTGCATGATGTCTTGTTGTCAGCATGTCATTCCACAGCATACAGAAGGTGTTGATAGGACACACACATGCAGAAATAGTGCTAGGAATAAATGAAACTTTCACTTTTACAATAGAATTATTACAGATTTTTTACCCTCCTGTGTCACCCAACTGTACGGAAGCCCTGAAGCCCAAGTAGTAAGTATCTCGTTTGAACAACTTAGCCAAAAAAATTAAGTAGTAAAAAATATATATATAATGGCACACTTGATGCGTCCTCACCTTGCCAACGTGCGACTATTCAGCCTAATAGTTTTTTTGCTAAGTCATTCAAAAGACTTAGTATCTTGTTTGAACAACTTAGTATCTAGTTTGAACGACTTAGCAAAACAAATCAAATAGTAAAAAATAAAAGTTACCTAGGGGTACATTTGGCATTAATAGTAACTCTGGGTGAAATGTACCCCTTTCCGGTGCTTCTAGTGTTCAGTAAATAAACTGAGGGTTATTCCTCATCCACAAACACCTTGTAAATGTGTGTGAAAAGAAAGGAAACACAGAAGTCAGATTCTCAGGCCTATCTGTGTTGTTGTTAAGAATGTGAGGTGGTGTTTCCCTTTGCCTTAGTCTAACATCATTTTGTCTTACTTTTCCCAGAGATAACAGGATAAGCACAAGGCTCTATGTTTATGGGGAAATAAAATAAATGAGGACAATGTGGTTTGATTCATATTTAATGCATGGCTATTCTTTCTCTCCCTGTCTCTCTCGCCCACACTTTAATTTTCTCGCGTTAGAAATTGGAAAGTAAAAAACAACCCAAAAAATTTGCCTTCATATCACATTAATTTCAGTTCCCCCACCCTCGTCCCTCATGTTCAAAATGGCTTTCAGCTTCTCTAAAGGGTCTTGCATGTGTTGACTTTATGTGCAGTAATCTATTTCTCTCAGCTCTGTGAAGCAGGAGGCGTTATTTGAGCAAGTTTCCTGACTCTCCACTATGTGAAGATGGGTAGTTAGTCGGTTGGATTTCTTTGGATATGCCTTGAGTTGTGGATGAAAAAGATTTATAATGAAAAACATCAGAAGAAATGATGGAGGGGTTGTTTTTTCCAGCAGAAGAGAGAGTGAGAAAGAACAATGACAAAGATGGAATGTCTGGAGCTACTTCATTTACCGTGCAACAGACAGGATATTGAAACATGCCTACATTCAAACTGAGACTTGCCTTTCTGGACCTATTTCA
The DNA here is from genome assembly GCF_011004845.1 of Esox lucius. Taxonomy (NCBI): domain Eukaryota; kingdom Metazoa; phylum Chordata; class Actinopteri; order Esociformes; family Esocidae; genus Esox; species Esox lucius. Next base: position 365,764 of record NC_047572.1, on the reverse strand, counting down.
ATGCTGAGGATAATCAATGGTAAACCATAAATAAATAAATACATTTTTACGTGTATTTTTCCTCTCTTCTCTCCCTTTGTATTGTATGGAAATAACATTTTCCTCTCCTCTTACACAATCCACCAAGCACAATGCCTTAGTTCCTACTCATGTAAATGTATGTCAGGGCAGGGATGCATTCACAAAGGCTATACTATAAGAGAAGCGTTAAGGAACATATCTAAAGTGCGTGTGTGTGTGTGTGTGTGCGTGTGTGTGTATGTATATATATATATATATATATATATATATATATATATATATATATACGCACACACCAATCAGCCATAACATTATGACCACCTGCTAATAGTGTGTAGGTCCCACTTTTGGTAAGTGGGACGAGCTACTATAGCTCCAAATGCTGAAAAAATGAATGCCAGTACTGAAAGAAAGGTTTGAGGAACAAAACAATAAGTTTAAGGTGTTGACTTGGCCTCCAAATTCCCTAGATCTCAATCCAATCGAGCATCTGTGGGATGTGCTGAACAAACAAGTCTGATCCATGGAGGCCCCACCTCGCAACTTACAGGATTTAAACCCTTAAAGGATCTGCTGCTAACGTCTTAGTTCCAGCTACCACAGCACACCATCAGAGGTCTAGAGGAGTCCCTGCCTGGATGTATCAGGGCTGTTTTGGCGGTAAGTGTCACTCACGGGCATCCGTGACACTCATGGGCATCCCTAAATTAGCAGGTTCAGGCAAGGGCAGAGCAACGATTAATAGTACACTCTCCCAAGATCTGTCTGTTTGATCACCTTTGGATGTCATAAGATAAAATGATGGGGTCTGTGGTATGTTTAGAAAAATGTTGTCATCCTTTCTCACTCTCGCCTCAAAGTTTCATTTCAGCTTTCTTAGCTATTTTTATATATACAAATCTAATGGGAATGGCAGACCGGCAACATCTGACCAGTAACCTAAAGGTTGCTATATTGGATCCTAAAATCAGCAGGGTGAAAAATCAGTATTTCTGTGCTCCCGGTAGCCCAATTTGGCAGGCCCCTACACCTATCCAGTTTGGTGTTGTTAGGTAAAAAGCAGATGTAACATTTTGGTGAAACCTGGTTTGCAACTAAAATATGTTAATCCCTTAATTAAATTGGTCTTTGTGGAAGTATGTCACTCTCTCATCTATAAGGATATTAGCCTTATGGACTAAAAGAGAGGCCACTCCCAATCATTTTGTAGTTCTGCAAGCGTTTACAGTTAGGTAGTCAGATTAGACTACAACTCATTCCGAGGGTCAAATGTCACTCGAGGAGGGCTGGGATGTGATGTGTGGTGAGTGGGCTGAGTTAGAAGACAGTGGCGGGACTGGAGACTCTGGGTCCATTGACAGCCAAGGGGCGTGACTGTCGCATCAGGGCAAGCGGCCTAATTGGGGCAGAAAGAGATCCACCCACTGGCTTATGAGTTCCTCCTCTGAAAATAAAAACTTAAAAGGGGGGGTTCACACACCAACTAACACATACACATACAATAACACTGTACATATACGCTGACATGCATACACTCATATTGTTGTTAACCCAAACCTATACTCAACCACACACAGTACATAGCCCTGTGGACCCATGGCTAACACACAGACATTCACAGGCAAGCTATGCAACATAATGCCTGTAATGCGAGTTACTGGGGTGGATAAACTAACCACTCCCACAATGTTGGAGAGCTGAGTCCAAAGTCAGTTTCCAAATAGGACTGCAACACTGATCGCCGACATAATAGGTATCCTGCTGTGATGTGATAGACAGAATAACGTCCCTGTGTCTGATCCCGCCTAAATCTGGATAATAATCCACCACCCGGATTTTTCCCTCTCCCACATCGCTTTACACCCCTCTAAGAACTTAATACACTCAGCCCAGCTTTACATTTTTCTCAACTAACCAAAGCCACCATCCATGCCCCACTGCGCTCAACACATACAAGGAAGGATTGATGGTGTCAACCTGCATATGCTAGTGGTGTACAAATGTCTTTATCAAATGCATCCATTATGTTTATGATTTTACATATGCCCAGTATATTGGCTTTTTGCCAGAAGAACGAATATCTGTAAATATCTCTTACTGAGTGAGTGACTGACTATCCCTTGTTAAATAGTGTATTGGTTAGAGACGTGTTCTCTCACGCAGGGGACCAGTGTTTGAACCTCACTGCAGTCAAAGCAAATTATGGATTAGGATTTGTTCAGGATAGACAAAAACATCACTGGCCACAACATTAAGAAGCTATGTTATAGTAAGGCTAAAATAAAATTGTTTACAGTTATATTCCGACTATTTCTGGTGGATTTTGGAAGTGCGCATCCATGCATGCTTTTCGGGGAAATATACAGTAGATCACAACCCCTTGGGCAGTAAAAGAGAAGGGGTTTCAATTGACGAAAAAGTCTGTTATCATCACCTATATTGCTAACTATTGTATCAATGTCATTCACAAATGAAAGAAAAATTTGCATTGTTATGGCATGAAATGTAATAGCTTCGGCAGCATAAAGTTCATCTTCAGTCTTGCTAGCAATTGCTTAATTCTTATGACTACGCCAAGTAGTAAGTTAATAAATACTAGTAAGCCTATTACTGGCTAATACGCTGTTAAAACGGCCAGTGGCAAAAGCCATACAGTTCATAGATGCTAATTGTGGTGGAAGTAAACTTAATAAGCAACGTTAGTAAGTTTAACAATGCTTAATGGTGTCTAGAGAAATATGCTAACTTGGCGTGATGTTAATGCGTGACCAAATGATCAAATATTGAGACGCTATACCGACACTCGGCATACATATAGCCTCTCACATGGGACACCCAGGATCGAATCCAGTGAGGGCAACATCATCCATCCCTTCTAACTGCAGGCCGGCCAACTAGGCTTGCCTGGTTTTAATGTTATTTGTGCGGGTGTGTGGGTGTGTGAGAGTATGTACAGGTTGCCTGATAAGCACTCGGATCACTGCCGTGCAAATGTGCCTCTTGTGAGTACAGTACTTCTCAAGCATCATGTCCAATGCTTGTCTGTGCCCTGTGTTCTCAATCCAAGCATCTCCACCCCAGCTGAGTGTGTCTTCATCTGTGTGCTCAGCATGTTAAAAAGTGCTTCTATCGTGGATCCGTGTACAGGATGTTTGTGAATAAGGGTCTGACTGGAATTGTAAGCATGATGTCCACTGTGGGGCCAGTTTATATGTTTACGTTTATGTGCAGTATGTTAGGCACACTGACTGTGTTTTTGTGAGTGTAGTACGTTAGGCCCAGTGTCTGCTGATATGTGCTGTGACCTTGACCCTTTTCCCTTTTTATGTCTGTGTGTTTGTGTCTGTCTGTGTTTGCCTGTCTGTGTGATGTCTTGTTAATGTATGCGTTATCTGGGGTATGTGTGATCAAAGTGCATACATGTCATCTGTATGAGTGTGTAACCAGTGTGCATTTTATTAGTGTGTGTGTGCTGAGTTGCAATGATCACGTCTATGCCTGCATCTGCGAAAGTCCTGAGAAGCCCTATGAAGCGTGAGGGGCAAGGCAGAAGGTTAATTGAGTGGAGAACCAGTCAACCTGGGGTGTGGGACACACTTTCGTCGTCACTGGGCATTCAGCTTCACGCTAATTGCTAACAGAGCTCCAGCACAAAGGGCCCCTGGTGAGTCATTGTACCCTGTGTCAGAGCATCCTCACTGGGGCCCTGCTGCTAATGTACTCCCCTTTCTGACCCGTGCCTGGGCTTAAGCAAAAAGGAGACGGGAAACAAACAGAGGCTAATCCTTACTGTACACAAAGGGCTCCGATGGAGTCTGCTAATAAGAACGGATTACCGAGTGCACGGATTCAACCTCGCACACTCCGCTCTACACCCTCCCTCCTTGTCCCTCCTTTTTTTCCATGACATCCTCACAGAGCCAGCCAATATAAAAAAAAAAAATAACACAATTCACATGGTTACACTATGGTTTTGTAAGCCTTATAACAACTACTACAAAAGACTGATTGTTATAGCCATCAATTGTCCCATTAAAAATTGCCCCATTTTTGAAAACCTTTTTCTTTTCAAACATTACAGTTCTCTAGTATAGCCAACATATCATATTGAACGATATCAGCAAAAAGTCTGAGATGAGTGGTCGGTCTGGTCAGCGTCAATCATTTTTGGTTGATTGTTCCATATGGAGTTAGATGTGTCTTAATATTTGTAAATATATCTAGAAAATCAGTACATATTCATCACCACTCTTTTGTAAATAAAAACATTCTCCAAATATGTAAACATGTTTCACAAATAAAACACAAACCTGTAAAACATTTACAGCTGTAGCTTAACAATTACATGTGTTGACTTACATTTACAACTCTTAAGTTCTTACACATCTGCATTTCTTATTTATACATTTTTGACACATAGTTTCCTTCAGTCAACAAGTTCCCGTGTGTGGTTTCAGTCAGAGGGCTCGCTTGGTGGGACTTATGGAATATTCGGACTGGATCCAGGTAGATTGAAGTCTATAGATTGCAATGACACTGTTTTCCTGAAATGTAAGAATAACGTTTATTTGTATTACAATATTTGACTGCATCACCAATGGGTAACACAACCCCAAGTGTGTTTTCAGGCAACTAACTTAAACAAAGTTAGTTATGTGAGCCTACATCTGGCTGGCTAATTAGCCAGGTAGTAGGCTACAGTAGCTTAACTATAGTAATGAAGGTATCTAACCCCATGGCGCTACTGACTAGATAACGGGATGTAGTTGACTTGCACAGCTGCATTCGGTTCATTCAGTATGAGTCTTGCACATCTAGCTAACGTTATTGGTTATAAAAGGAAAACTGCATGCGTTAGTCCTTAGAATGTGTGTAAGTCAAGAGTGATAGTACACTAACATCATGGTCCACCCACATCTTTAGTTTATTACAAGTGTATGTACCATTTATTTGGCAAGTATTGGTCGCCATTTGTCAACCTTTCATCACACATCCAATCAGAGATATAATTCTATCTACTGCACAACTCTCAGTGCACTTCTGGCTCTCACAGGTTATTTGAGAAGGGTTCCCAAGATGCTGTAAGTTGAAAACATATTGGAATATTGGATCTTTTTATCAAGAGTAATCCTTAATATAATGTGTTCGTATTTCTCTTTGTTTCCCTCCTACTGTAGCTTGTATCAATGTCCCCTCACAATGTCCTTCAATGTCCCTCACACCAAACCTCTTCAGTTCCTTTGCAGTAAATTTAGAATGACATTCCCTAATATTCAAAGTGTTAAAGTTACTAAATGCATGAACTATACTGTAGTGGTCTCTACTGACTTCTACACTACCTGAATCTCAGGGTTCTTACTATTTATTTGATGCTGTTACTTAATTACACAAAAAAGATCCAATAAATCATGTGACATTACCATGCTACTCTGTCCTGCTTTTTCCATCAACGTGTTTTAACGACCATGCTCTTTGCCACAACTACCAAATTATAGCCTGTCATTGAACTTCATTAAATAATCTGTCTCCAAGTCATCAGGAACTAAGGATTATTTCTCAGAGAGGAGACCATAACATAAAGTATACTGTATAGTTATTAATATTGCTTTTATTATTATAATTATTTTTTTGCCCCCCAAAAATTGTTTGGGTAAGACGGGCTTCCGGTTTGAGCATGTAGCGAGCAGACGTGTGAGAAGTGGCTCCTGAATAACTCTGTATTTTCTACCAAATTTTTTCGGCATAAAGTTTGCCACACCTTGAGTTTATTACATGTACATTAAGACTTAATGAGACAAAGGAGACGCGACCGAGGGCAAAAAACGACTGAGATGGATGAAGGTGCCACAAGTGAAGACAACATGGCTAACGTAAATATTACACAAGCTAGCCCAGGCTCGGAGTTACCTGCTGATCTTGCTAAGTTACACATGGAGCTTCTGTCTGACCTCGCACAGCAAACGGACTCCCTCCTGAAAAAAGCACTTGGCGAGGCACTGGCACCAATTTCAGCATCCCTGGAACTGGTAAAATTGTCTCTTGACTCCCACGAAGAACATATCCATGACATGGAAGAAGGGCTAAACGGCCACATCGACAGGATCGAGGCTATCGAAACAACATGCACCGCACTTCTAGCTGAAAACAAGAGGCTGAAAAACAAAGTGGCGGATTTGGAAAATCGCTCCCGTAGGTCCAATCTGCGAGTCGTCGGTATCCCGGAGCATACGGAGGGGCCGGACACAGTCAAGTTCATGACTGCATTTTTCGAGGAAGTCTTGGGCAAAGATTTCTTTCCGCACCCCCTCGTTATCTCCCAAGCACACCGAGCGGACCCAAGCCAAGTGGGACCCAAGTAGGTTTCCGGCGCTTGCTCCAAACGGCCAAGGATATTCGTTCTCTTCCACGCGTTCCAAAACAAACACCGCATAATAACGAGTAAACGAGCGGCTGTTCTTCAGGGGCCATAAAGTATTTTTCCATGAGGATGTCAGCGTGGATTAAGCAAGAAACAAGCTGCCTTTAAAGAAGTGAAATCCCTTCAGGTTCGCTCTTATCTATCCCGCCCGGCTCCGCGTTCTACACAACGGACAGACGCTGTTCTTCGAGACTCCGGAGAAGGCCAGAGAGTTTTACGATCTTCGTTGGGGACGGGGAGAGTAAATTACCGGTATGCTGGAGCACAGACTAACTGAAAGTAAGCCTAGCTTTCGGCTTAGACACTTTGATTTTGGGACTATTTGTTTGCTTGACTAATATATAAGTTAGAGGATAGTGACAAGATTAGTTTTTTCTTTTTGAGTAAACTTCAAGCCTACACGTTAATACTTGCGTTAATGTGGTTTTCGTACATGTTTATAGTACAATAGCAACGCAGTTGCCTCTGTGATTCAAATATACGACAGCTATTTTATTTTTTTTGTCCTATATTTATATATTTTTATTCTTATCAGGGTTGTTTTAGTTTGTGTGGCTTTCACACATAACTTTGCATATGGCCATTTCACATACTGGTCAATTTTAGTAAGATAAATAAGTAGCAATATCTGTTACAAGAGAGCTGGATACATTTTATTTTATTCAGGCCAGCCATTTTGATTTATTTTGCATACATTTATCAGTTCAATTGTGCTCTGTGTGATTGCACAGCCAGCACTGGTGATCCAGATGTAAATCTGGGATATTTCATACTTTCAATTTTATTTGTTGACTTAGTTTAGTCCCTGTTTTCTGTTTTCTCAAGGTGAGCCAAATAGATAATCGTATTTAGGTAGAACACAAATGACTTACTGAGAGAGGAGCCAACCTCAGGTTAGGATAGGAGTTACAGACAACACTGGATGTCTTGGAAGTTTTTCCTCTGGAAATTTGTGTGGTTTTCTTCGTTTGGGGAAGAAAATCTAGGTTTGGGGTGTTCAGGTATTATTTTTTTTATTAAAAAAAATATATATATATATTCCAACTTAAGTTTAATGAGAACTGGGGAACATTTTATTTACATGACAACACTATCTTTTAAGGATGCACACAGCTATGTTGAACTGTATTTTAGTTCGTTATTATTACTGTTTTATTTTTCCCCTAAACAATTTCACACAGTGTATGTTGACATCACTTATGACCACAAATGCACTTCCATAATGTGGTTCAGGCCAATCATATACATTTTAGATGTCACCTATGATAAATAACGCGGGTGGTTATTTCCCCCAGTAGGGGGAGCGGCAGATAGGTTTCTGTCCTGGAATGTTAAGGGGTTGAATGGTCCTGTGAAACTTTCTAGGATTTTTTTCTCATCTTAAACAATTGAAAACTGATGTTTTGTTTTAACAGATTTATGGTTAGAAGATCACACCAGACTCCGTAAAGCATGGGTTAATCATATCTTTCATTCCAAATTTAATAATAGATCGCGAGGGGTTGCAATTTTGATTAATAAACTAATTAAATTCTCACTAAATGCAATAATTGCAGACTCCAATGGTCGATATGTCATTGTCTCAGGCCTCCTATTTCAAACACCCGTTCTTTTGGTAAATGTGTATGCTCCTAACTGGGATGATACTGAACTTGCCAATAAGCTTCTGTCATCTCTCCCTAATTTAGATACATATAGATTGATCCTTGCAGGGGATCTTAATTGTACAATTGACCCATTGCTTGATAAATCTAGCCCTAAATCTGCCTCGCCATCTGTAATGTCATGGGGTTTCTCAGACTTTATCAGACGAAATGGTTGCCTAGACCCATGGAGGTTTCGAAATCCAACCTCCAAACAATTCTCTTTCTTTTCTCAGTCCACCATTCTTTCTCAATAATTTTTTTATAGATAGCTCTTCCGTCCCTGCAGTGGAATCGGTTGAATACTTGGCCATCATCCTTTCAGATCATGCACCACTCATCTTAGACCTTTCTTTCACTTTGAACGTTAGAGAGCAATCCTTCTGGAGACTTGATTCCCTGCTGCTTTCAAATGAGACATTTTGCGAACATGTGTCTACTAATATAGATACTTTTCTGGAAGTAAACAACAAGGAAGGTATATCATATTCCCTACTTTGGGAAGCGTACATAATAGGACAAATTATCTCCTTATCTCCACATAGTGCTGCAAACAAATACAAGACCTGACAGATTCAGTTTTTAAGTTAGACCGCAAATATTCTAAAAGCCCCTCCCCAGAATTATATAAAGAACGGATAGCTTTACAGTCTAAGCTTAATCTTCTATCCACCAACCGGGCTGAATACTTATTATTACGGACCCGCAGCTTTCCTGTTTTAAAAGCTTGTAAAGAAGGGTTTGATAGTTTTGATAATATATGCCAGAATTATAGTCTTTCACGTCTTTCTATGACCAGATACGCCACTGTGTTAAAGCACTGTTCCCTTCTTTCCCGGTCCTCCCTAATGAGGCAGCATGGGAGGAAATGACCCTCCTCTGTCTGAAAAAAGGACTGATATCACGGCTATATTCTCAACTAATGTCTCTTGAAAATCATGACCTTTCAAAAAATAAGAACTGGGGGGAAGTTAGTTGATGGTTGAGTTGTCGGATGGACACTGGGAGGATGCACTACAAAGGATTAACTCATCCTCATCCTGTGCACGCTTGGGGCTCATTCAGTTTAAAGTAGTGCATAGGCTCATTTTAGTAGGGCTAGGTTAGCAGATATATATCCATATATAACGGACAGGAGTTGTAATAGATGCTCCCTCTCTCCAGCTGATTTAACACACACTTTATGGTTGTGCCCCCGTCTGAATCAATACTGGTCATCTGTTTTTCAAACTTTATCCGAAGTCATAAAAATTCAAATTATGCACTGTCCGCTGATTGCAACATTTGGTGTTCCAAATGAGAGCTTAACCCGGGATCCAATCAAACATCATTGCTTTTACATCACTTCTTGCCCGTCGTAGAATCTTATTAGGTTGGACATCCGCTACTCCACCAGCGGTGGCCGAATGGTTAAGTGATGTTTTATTTTTTCTTAAAATAGAAAAAGTTAAATTCACGTTGAAAGGGTCAGTCCAGCAATTTTATTTAAAATGGCAGCCCTTTGTGACATATTTTAAGAATCTTAAAGTAGTGCCTGAAGTTTAAGAAACATTTTAAAAATAAAAAAATATAAAATGTACTTCTCAAATCAGTGGTCAACTACCTTGATGGTGTAGGAACTTGAGTAGCCTGATCAACTATTGTGAAACAAAATGGGAAAAAAAGAAAGAAAAGGGGAAAAGAAAAAAGAAGGAAGGAAGGGGGGGTAATGTTTTAGTTGTTTAAGATAAAGTGAAACTGGAGAACTGTTTTACTTTCTGTAAAATGTTACATCTTTGATCCTCCAATAAAAAGATTTATAAAAATAAAATAAAAAATAGTTTGGGTAAGATGCTTCCCAATACTGCACTTCACTAATTACTGTCGGGAATATAGTCTAACTCTCTTGCCTTCATCTACAAATGCGATCAAAGGTGTGCTTTAAGGGATGTGATCACTAAGCTACGAAGAATGTGTAACTACTGGAGTTACTAAAGCTTTCAAATTTGAATGAAATCTGTGTATTTTCCTAGTATATAGCCTCAGCAGGCCATGCATGCTACTTATCTAAGTAGGACAAATGTGCCTGTCCATGGAAATCAAAAGCCGTCCAAAATGTTTGTTCTAGCGCCTGCACTGTTTTGAGGCAGATGTTAATCCATCTGCCTCAACTGTAAAGCACTTTGGGTCAACTTAAATGTGCTATATAAATAAAAGTGACATGACTTTCCACCAAGTGGGACATTGGTTAACTTTTTCTCACACATACACACACAGCTTGTGCGTGTGGAGGGTCATATCTTCTGCTAACAGAACTGTCAACTTGTTTGTCTGGGAGAATGGCACTGCTGATGTTACCATATGAAGCATAGAAGGGACATACAGTTCTATCTGACGTCTCAATAGCTCCGCCATCTTACCTGGAACCAGTTCGGAAAAGTCAAGCCACTTAACACTAGTCATGGTGGCATGTTGTGCAGCAGTAATTCGGCTAGCTTGCAACAGTTAAGTATAATTAATATTGCACACAGCGTATGTGAAATAACATGTTTTCATAAAAAAAACGTAATTACTGTATAATAATCAGCAGATTTAGGGCCTTTGTCCACAGAAAACTACCCTTGTTTCTCCTATTTCTGTCCTCTGACTAATATGTTACTGTTAGCCTACCAAATTCAGTGAGCTAGCTTGCTCCATTTAGCGTACTGTTACTAAAATAGTAATTTCTACACTGAAATGTAATTATAATACTTACAGTGGGGAGAACAAGTATTTGATACACTGACAAATTTGCTGATTTTCCTACTTACAAAGCATGTAGAGGTCTGTAATTTTCATCATAGGTACACTTCAATTGTGAAAGACGGAATCTAAAACAAAAATCTAGAAAATCACATTGTATGATTTTTAAATAAATAATTAGCCTTTTATTGCATGACATACGTATTTGATCACCTACCAAGCAGTAAGAATTCCGGCTCTCACAGACCTGTTTGTTTTTCTTTAAGAAGCCCTCCTGTTCTCCACTCATTACCTGTATTAACTGCACCTGTTTGAACTGGTTACCTGTTTAAAAGACACCTGTCCACACACTCAATCAAACACTCAACCTCTCACAATGGCCAAGACCAGAGAGCTGACATCAGGGATAAAATTGTAGACCTGCACAAGGCTGGGATGATAGGCAATGACAGGACAATAGGCAAGCAGCTTGGTGAGAAGGCAACAACTGTTGGCGCAATTATCAGAAAATGGAAGAAGTTCAAGATAATGGTCAATCTCCCTCAGTCTGGGGCTCCATGCAATATCTCACCTCGTGGGGCATCAGTGATTATGAGGAAGGTGAGGGATCAGCCCAGAACTACACGGCAGGACCTGGTCAATGACCTGAAGAGAGCTGGGACCACAGTCTCAAAGAAAACCATTAGTAACACACTACGCCGTCATGGGTTAAAATCCTGCAGCGCAGGCAAGGTCCCCCTGCTCAAGCCAGCGCATGTCCAGGCCCGTCTGAAGTTTGCCGATGATCCAGAGGAGGAATGGGAGAAGGTCATGTGGTCTGATGAGACAAAAATAGTGCTTTTTGGTCTAAACTCCACTCACTGTGTTTGGAGGAAGAAGAAGGATGAGTACAACCCCAAGAACACCATCCCAACCGTGAAGCATGGACGTGGAAACATCATACTTTGGGGATGCTTTTCTGCAAAGGGGACAGGATGACTGCACCGTATTGAGGGTAGGATGGATGGAGCTATGCATAGCGAGATCTTGGCCAACAACCTCCTTCCCTCAGTAAGAGCATTGAAGATGGGTCATGGCTGGGTCTTCCAGCATGACGACGACCTGAAACACACAGCCAGGGCAACTAAGGAGTGGCTCCGTAAGAAGCATCTCAAGGTCCTGGAGTGGCCTAGCCAGTCTCCAGACCTGAACCCAATAGAAAATCTTTGGAGGGAGCTGAAAGTCCGTATTGCCCACCGACAGCCCCGAAACCTGAAGGATCTGGAGAACGTCTGTATGGAGGAGTGGTCCAAAATCCCTGCTGCAGTGTGTGCAAACCTGGTCAAGAACTACAGGAAACGTATGATCTCTGTAATTGCAAACAAAGGTTTCTGTACCAAATATTAAGTTTTGCTTTTCTGGTGTATCAAATACGTATGTCATGCAATAAAATGCAAATTAATTAGTTAAAAATCATACAATGTGATTTTCTGGATTTTTGTTTAAGATTCCGCCACACACATTTGAAGAGTACCTATGATAAAAATTACAGACTTCTACATGCTTTGTAAGTGGGAAACACTGCCGATTTCAGGTTATCAAATACTTGTTCTCCCCACTGTATATTTATATACATAATTTTAGTTAATTATCTTTGGAAATAAAGAAATATACATTTGCACTATATTTAAAGTACTATTTTGTATTATCTACATTAGGCCATAGCCATTTTGTACTCTGAAATTAATAAATTATTGAAAACTATTTCAAACGAATTTGTTAATATTCAGAAAATTACAGTCATTTTATGCATTATGCTATGCATGACAGTGGCAATTTATATTATTAAGGAAATGTCACTGTTATAAGAACTTAAATGCTACTTCTAAAATGTGTTTGTATTGTAGATTGTTTAGAACAGGTCCCAGGTAAGATGGCTGTCTTTCTCCATTATGATTGATAGGAGCTCTATGACATTAGCCCATCTACTGTTCTATTATCTATGGATGTTACCGTGCGTCTGAGTCTCCATAACCAGGGCAACGATAACATTGAATGACAGCCTGTCATTCTGATTTAACCCTCTGAGTACTACGCTTAAAATGTTTGGGTGTCACTCCTTTTATATTTTGGCTTATAAACAATATGTAATGTGAATCGATCATTGTGTATTTGGCATCAAATTATTCCAAATTACTTCAGCTAATATAAGCTTGCATGTTAATGTTCTTATAAGGTAGTGTTTTAGGGAAAAATGCACAATTAAGTAAATAATTTCATAAGCAAAATCCGATTTGTTCTATATTTCATTGAATTCTGACCATAACACGCCCATACGGAGTGATACTCCCAATACAAATGTTCTGTGCAAACACAATGCACATTTGTGTAAGAAAAGGCTTCACAATGAATGTGAAAAGAAAAATGAAATAATTAGCCTTTTGTCCAACATGTTTTTGACACAATTTTTCATTGAAATCAACCACCCCGGTATCTCAACCCAAAAACATTCCAAAAACACTTTTCAAACCCTTTTTCTTACACAAATATGCATTGTATCACAATAAAAGTGAACAGAACAATTAAATAATAATTCACCTTATGTGCATACAGGACAATATGATTATGACACCCATAATTATTTTCTATATGATTGAATTCAGACCACACACAGCCATGTGGAACAGTTCTCCCATTCCAAATACGCAAAGCAGACAATATCTATAATGATCACATTTGTATTACATTATTTCATGATAAATAGGTTATTAGATGTTACTTACCAGACTGTACTTGCGTTAGCATTAGCCTGTTGTTAGCATTCGTCCTTTGTTGTCTGGTAACTCAGCTATCCAACGTTTGATAACCATAACGGACTATGGCTACATTTAGTAAAAGTGTTTTTACATTTTGCCATTTTATACTAATAATAATACTTATAAAACTGTTGAAAACACAAATTCTTTCTTTGTCTTTTCAACAAGTTAGCGTTTCGCAAGGACACAATGCAAAAACGTTCGCTAATGCTAAGTTAGCATGCTAGCTAAGCTGACATACTGCTACAACCTCTTCTACAGTCAGAATGAGCAAATGAAGAAAACAAAACTTACGTCCCACCCAGCAACCTTATTATTGGATCAAATACGCAACAGATACCTTCCCCAGATTGGGTAAAATAAACTATTCTGCATGGCAACAGCCTTCCATTGGATGCTGTCACTCAACAGCCCATCCATTGGTCAGGTGCAAAAGGTTTTGGTTTCATTTGGACAGGATGACAACAACAAGGAAATATGCCAAGTAAACACAAAGCGCATCTGCGTTTTCATCGGACTCTCGTTGAAACAGCAAAGAAAACAGAATCTCTCTATTACAAACCGTTTTGAAAATATGTAATACTATGTAAATATTATGCAAATACGCCCCGGGCGTGGGCGCTACCGCCTAATCCGTCCTCAGACTTCTCCGCTATTTAGTTTTTATTATTTCTTGTGTCAATCCAAGTTTCTGAAAACATAAAGTAGCGTGTACACGAAAGTACGGGAAAAATTGCATCCTGTATTGATTCTGTAAGGGACAGTGAATTTTATTTTTCAATACGGGACGATCCCGTATTATAGGAAACTCTAGGTCAGATACCTGTAGCTTAATAGGCTAATGTAGCTTACTTTCACTAAGCTACAGTAGCCTTTTAGCTGGCTCGCTAGCCAAACATATGTAGGCTGAAGTTAAATGTGCTTAAGTTAGTAGCCTCAAGTCGAAAACATGCTCTGCGTTTTTTTAACCATTGGTGATGCAGTCAAATATTGTTATACAAATAAACGTTATACTCACATTTCAGAAAAAAATTGTCGTAGTTACCTACAGACTCCAGTCCCACCAAACGACTTATGGAATATCGGGACTGAAGCCTGGTACGCACACGATAACTTGTCTACCAAAGGAAAATGTGTGTCAACATGAAACCTAGTTCAGCTGGCCCCCAATACAAAGTGTTGACCTCTGGGGAGACCACTACACCAAATGTACCACCACTACACCACAGAAGTGTACATTTGCCTGGTGTCAGTTTCAGTTTAGGCTTCCCCTAAGGTAGCTACGGAATATTGCACACAGCTAATTGGCCATTCGAGAATGACACTGATACAGTTAAACTGACTAACGTTTCTTACTAAGTTCACCTCCACCACAATAGTCTATGAACTGCATGGTGTTTACCACTGGCCGTTTTAACAGCGTATTAGCCAGTAATAGTCTTTACTTGTATCTACTAACATACTGGAATAGTCATAAGAATTGAGCAATTGCTAGCGAGTGTGAACTTCACACTGCCAAAGCTATTTCATTTCATGGCATAACAACATACTCTTTTTACAGAGGTAAAGTTGGTTTTATATTCACATATTCAACAGACATTCAACAGAGATTCGAAACAAACATTTAAACGTTAAAAACGACTTGCATTATTCACTGATAACTATGTCTGACTTTCTATATTGACTTTCTATATTAGGGTGGATACATTTCACAAGCCTTTATTTGATCAAGCAATCAAACAGATTTTATGCACATTCTCTAACATTGAAAAATGCTATTATACCGCAATAACATTTTATCATAAAAACTTCATTCCAAGTTCCAAATATTCTCCAGTAGGCTGGACAACTTTTACAACCTTTAACTTGATCCAAATCGTACATTTAGATTTTTTTACTCATTTTCAAAATTAACGTGGTGGAGGGGTTTAAGTACCTGAGTGACCCTAGGAGCTATGTTGTCTGGGGCTATATGCCCCTGGTAGGGTCTCCCAAGGCAAACAGGTCCTAGGCGACAGGTCAGACTAAGAGCGGTTCAAAAACCCCTTAATGATGAAAACTAACTTGTGTTCTGTGATGTCGCCTGGCATGGCGCAACCAGGGCCCCACCCTGGAGTTTGCCCAACCAATCCACATGTGTTTTGTGGATTTGGAGAAGGCATTCGACTGTGTCCCTCGCGGCATCCTGTGGAGGGTGCTTCGGGAATATGGGGTCCTGGGTCCCTTGCTAAGGGCTATCAGGTCCCTGTATGACCGAAGCAGGAGCTTGGTCCGCATGGCCGGCAGTAAGTCAGACTTGTTCCCTGTGCATGTTGGACTCCGGCAGGGCTGTCCTTTGTCACCGGTTCTGTTCGTAATTTTTATGGACAGAATTTCTAGGCGCAGCCAGGGGCCGGAGGGTGTCAGATTTCGTCTCTGCTCTTTGTGGATGATGTTGTCGTGTTGGCCCCTTCAAGCCAGGACCTTCAGCATGCACTTGGACGGTTTGCAGCCGAGTGTGAAGCGGTGGGGATGAAAATCAGTACCTCCAAATCCGAGGCCATGGTCCTCAGTTGGAAAAGGGTGGCTTGCCCACTTCAGGTTGGTGGAGAGTGCCTGCCTCAAGTGGAGGAGTTTAAGTATCTAGGGGTCCTGTTCACGGGTGAGGAAAGGATGGAACGGGAGATTGACAGACGGATCGGTGCCGCTTCTGCAGTAATGCGGTCGATGTATTGGTCTGTTGTGGTGAAGAAAGATCTGAGCCGCAAGGCGAAGCTCTCGATTTACCGGTCAATCTACGTTCCTACTCTCACCTATGGTCATGAGCTTTGGGTCATGACCGAAAGGACAAGATCCCGGATACAGGCGGCCGAAATGAGCTTTCTCCGCAGGGTGGCTGGGCGATCCCTTAGAGATAGGGTGAGAAGCTCAGTCACCCGGGAGGAGCTCACAGCAGAGCCGCTGTTCCTCCACATCGAGAGGGGTCAGCTGAGGTGGCTTGGGCATCTGTTTCTGATGCCTCCGGAACGCCTTCCTGGGAAGGTGTTCCGGTCCCGTCCCACCGGGAGGAGACCCCGGGGAAGACCTAGGACACGCTGGAGGGACTATGTCTCCCGGCTGGCCTGGGAACGCCTCGTTGTCCCCCCGGAAGAGCTGGAGGAAGTGTCTGGGGAGAGGGAAGTCTGGGCATCCCTGCTTAGACTGCTGCCCCCGCGACCCGGCCCCGGATAAGCGGAAGAAGATGATGATGATGATGATTTTCAAAATTTGAATTAAAGTTTTATATCGCAATAACCTTTTCAAAAGTATCATAGAAACTTCATTGCAAGTTGAAAATATTCTACAGTAGGCTGCATAACTTTTACAACATTTAATTTGAAGGAAATAGTACACTTAGATTTTAAACACATTTTCAAACTTTGATTAAAGCTTTTATATCACAATAACTTTTTAAAATATTATCATAAAAACTGTACTCCAAATTCTAAATATTCTACCCTAGCGTGGACAACTATTACAACCTTTGATTTGATCCAAAAATCACAACTAGAATCTAAAACAAATTTAATATTGTGGAAAAGGTACTTTTTATCTGTATTTCAAATCAAAACATGACACCTTCATATATTCTAGATTCACAAAGTGAAACATTTCAAGGCATTTTGTTTCAATCTTTATGATTAAGGCTTACAGCTCTGGGAAATAAAAAATCCAGTATTTCAAAATATTAGAATAAAAATGTACAATACAGAAATCTTGACCTGAGAAGAGCTTCCACGATATTCAAATTCTTTGAGATGCACCTGTATGCTCATATAAGACATAAGTTACATACAAATATTGCCCTATATAACATTTCTGTATTTTTACAACCTTGAAATTGATTGAAAAAGTACACATAGATTTTGAACACATTTTCAAATTTTGAATGCAATAACTTTTACAAAAAGTATATAAACTTAATTCCAAGTTCACTATATTCTATATTAGGCTGGACAACTTTTACAACTTTTGATTTGATACAGAACTTAAGTTTGTGTACTACTTCCATCAAATTAAAGTTTGTAAATGCTGGACAATATTTTGAACTTGGAATTAAGTTTCTGTGATAACAATTTAAAAGGTTATTGCGATATAATAGCGTCTATGAACTGTATGGCTTTTGCCACTGGCCGTTTTAATAGCTTATTAGCCAGTAATAGGCGTACTAGTATCTACTAACTTCCTAGGAATAAGAATGGAGCCATTTCTCGCAAGACTGAAAATGAACTTTTCCATACCAGAAACAGTCACAATATAACTGTATACAGTTTTAGTTAAGGATTACTAAAACGTAACTACTGAATGTTGTAGCCAGATAAGTGTTTGTCTGACCAAAAACGCATGGATGCGTACTTCAAAAATCCACCAGAAACAGTGGCAATATAACCATAACTGTTTAATTTCAGGCTTACTAAAATGTAGATACTGAAGGTTATAGCTGTTAAAGGACAGTCATTCACTCACTTAGTAAGAGACATTTGCTCTTCTTGCCCGGCTCCACTTACACGGTCCAGCGAAAATATGTACATACAAAATGCAGATCCTTAAGAAAACTTAAGAGTTGTAAATGTAAGTCAACACTTGTAAATGTTTAGCAACAGTAGTAAATGTTTTATAGGTGTGTTTTATTTCTGAAATATGTTTTTACATTTATTTATTTATATTTGTGTAACATATTTACAGATAATGTTTTTAGTAACAAAATATTTTCTCATTTACAAATCCTTTTTTTACTTGTGAGTTGTGATGAATATACACACAGATTTTCTAGATATATTTATGAATATTGGGACACATCTAACTCCATAGTCCCAGCTCTGAGTCCTCACCACAGGGCAGCTGGAAGCAAAGACTTTTGCTGCATCCTGTTTGGCTTCTACCTTTCCCTCAATATTCCTTTCCCCTGTGTTTCTCATCCCTGCCATCCTTCTAGATTCCAACCATCCATCGCCTTTCCCAATCTCCACCTCTGGCACAATCCAACCAAGCTGTTTTCATCTTCATCATTTTCTTCTATTCTCCTGTCTTCTATTCTATTGTCACTCTGTCCTTCATCATTCACCTACCACTGATATGTCTTCCAGTAGGGGGCACAAGAAAGTAGGCAGAGGGCAGAGGTGGGAGCATGCGTGGGATTGCGTGGATTGCATGTGTTAGGGAAGGACCTAGATGTAGTGGATTATGCCAGAGCGCCATTCACCACACATTTGGCAGGGCCGCGGCAGGGTTCGCTGGCAGCCAAGTGCGGAGCTTTAATGAGAACCCTCTGTTTGCCCAGTACTTACCACAAAAGGCACGCCAGCTTGTGTGGACAGAGGAGAAGCGGGCACACAACACTCTAAACACATTGCTAATAGGATTTGGGATTTTTTACAACAGTTAATCAGGCATGTCCTTAGCCACCTAATTAAGGGTATGAGACGGAGGCCTACCATCGAGAGCCTACTGTACAAAGGTAAAATAGGAATTGCAATGTCGATGGCACTGCTGGATGTTTAAAATAACATCTGATTTAACATATATTTTGTAGGTGTGTGCGAGTGTATGCGTGTCTCAGTGGCAGGCTACCATACCGCAAAGCCTAACATTGAACTGAGGACAGATGGCAAGTGGCAACTAGACACAAAACAGAGGCTCTACCGGTTAACACACATTACATCAACTCAACCTTACATACATGTACAGAGACCTGCATTCCCAGGTAAGCGAGAACCCATGCGCTCCACTGGCCCAGTGGCACCAATAAGGAAATCTAATATAATGCCATATATGATCTACATAATAAAGCATCTCACAAAAGTGAGTACACCCCTCACATTTTCTAAATATTTGATTATATCTTTATATAATTATAATTATAACACTGAAGAAATAACACTTTGCCACAATGTAAAGTAGTGATAGTACAGCTTGCATAATAGTGTAAATTTGCTGTCCACTCAAAATAACTCAGCACACAGTCATTCATGTCTAAACTGCTGGCAACAAAAGTGAGTACACCCCTAAGTGAAAATGTCCAAATTGGACCCAATTTTCCCTCACCGGTCTCAGGTGTGAATGGGGAGCAGGTGTGTTAAATTTGGTGTCATCACTCTCACACTCCCTCATACTGGTCACTGGAAGTTCAACATGGCACCTCATGGCAAAGAACTCTCTGAGGATCTGAAAAAATAAATGTTTGCTCTACATAAAGATGGCCTAGGCTATAAGAAGATGGCCAAGACCCTGAAACTGAGCTGCAGCACGGTGGCCAAGACCATACAGCCGTTTAAAAGGACAGGTTCCACTCAGAACAGGCCAAGCCATGGTCAACCAAATAAGTTAAGTGCACATGCTCAGTGTCATATCCAGAGGTTGTCTTTGGGAAATAGACATATGAGTGCAGCCAGCATTGCTGCAGAGGTTGAAGGGCTGGGGGGTCAGCCTGTCAGTGCTATGACCATACACTGCATCAAATTGGTCGGCATGGCTGTCGTCCCAGAAGGAAGCCACTTCTAAAGATGACGCACAAGAAAGCATCATCAAGAAAGCCTCATCAGTTTGCTGAAGACAAGCAGACTAAGGACTGGAACCATGTCCTATGGTCTGATGAGACCAAGATAAACTTATTTGGTTCAGATGGTGTCAAGCGTGTGTGGCGGCAACCAGATGAGAAGTACAAGTGTGTCTCGCCTACAGTCAAGCATGGTGGTGGGAGTGTCATGGTCTGGGGCTGCATGAGTGCTGCCGGAACTGGGGAGCTACAGTTCATTGAGGGAACCATGAATGCCAACATGTACTGTGACATACTGAAGCAGAGCATGATCCCCTCCCTTCGGAGACTGGGCCGCAGGGCAGTATTCCAACATGATACCGACCCCAAACACACCTCCAAGGCGACCACTGCCATGCTAAAGAATCTGGGGGTAAAGGTGATGGACTGGCCAAGCATGTCTCCAGACGTAAACCCTATTGAGAATCAGTGGGGCATCCTCAAATAGAAGGTGGAGGAGTGCAAAGTCTCTAACCAGCAGGAAGAGTGGAAGAGGACTCTGGTGGCAACCTGTGAAGCTCTGGTGAACTCCATGCCCAAGAGGGTTAAGGCAGTGCTGGAAAATAATGGTGGCCACACAAAATATTGACACTTTCCAACAGTTTAGACATTAATGGTTTGGTTATTTTGAGGGGACAGCAAATGTACACTGTTACAAAAGCTTTACACTCACTACTTTACATTGTAGCACATTGTCATTTCTTCAGTGTTGTCACATGAAAAGATATAATCAAATATTTACAAAAATCTGACGGGAGTACGCACTTTTGTGAAATACTGTATATGTTTACAACATAAACAGATGCATCTTAAAAAAATTTGAATATCGTGGAAAAGTTCTTTTTTTTCTGTAATTCAAATCAAAACCTTCATATATTCTAGATTCATTACACATAGTGAAACATTGCAAGGCATTTTGTTTCAATTTTGATGATTATGGCTTTCAGCTCTCTGAAATAAAAAATCCAGTATTTCTAAATATTAGAATAAAAATGTACAATACAGAAATTTTGACCTGAGAAGAGCTGCCTCGATATTCAAATTCTTTGAGATGCACTTGTATGCTAATAAGACATAAGTTACATACATATATTGCCATTTAAAACATTTTCGTAAGGGCACACAGGCACACCTTGTCAGGAATAATCAGAGCTGTTGAAGAAGTTAGCAAGGCAAAATGAGAAGAAATGGCATGTGAAGAGAAAGAGAATGAGAGAAAGACAGCGTATGGGAGAACACTACATTATAGCTGTGCTTCAAGTCCATTGGCCGTGAGGTAACAGCTGGCGTGTGAAAAAGGATTTGAGGGAGTAAAACCTGCTTTAGAGTATTTCTATTGTCCACTGACAATACAAACAAACACAACATAGCTGTCCTTCTACAAGCCTTGGAAAAGTGTATATAAGCAGAGAGAGAGAGACAGAGACAAAGCCGTGGCTAGACAACATTATTTCAACCATAACCCAATTCATGAGGCGTGACATTAAGACAGGCAGGCACATACACTTGCGAGCAAATACACACATACACACACACACACACACACACACAAACAAGCTCACACAAGCTGGTCCCTTTCCAGCCTCAAAAACTGATTAGCAGTGGGATTCTGGGAACTGAAGGGGCTGGGGCCTTTATTTTTTTATTAACACCCACAAACACATTTAGTCCTGGGGTGTGTTTGTGGTTTTGTGTGTGAGAGAATGTGTGGTGTGTGCGTGTGTTTGGGGGGTAGGGGGTTGTTGGAAAGACATAAGGAGAGCACTTGGCAACCTCGACCGAAGGTGTTGTTTGTCATGCCAATAATTAAGCCAATTATGAGTTAAGATTTAATTAAGAAATAGCAGTAATTATACAGAGGTGTACAACATCACAGAGGCAGACAGACAAGACCGACAGAGAATGTATCCCCTCACAAGGATACTGCTTCCCAAAAAAAAAATTCACCATTTGCCTAAATCACTGGAAAAAAATCTCTGTATTTGGTGTGAACAAAAAAAAGCAAGATAAGAACGGGCAAAAACATCTTGTCATATCCATCATCCGCCTAGTGCCAGAATTAGAAAGTGAGAATGGAGTCACAGTATCTATGTTCTGTCACGTTTGTCACAAATCCACACCCCCTCCATTGCCTCCAACCTTACTTCCCTTCCAGCTTGGAGGTGCATTCTGTCATTGAACATGTTATTTTGGGGCTAAATACCATTTACAAAATGCGGAGTAGATACAATAAATGCATTTTGCCTTTTTCCACCTGAATAGCAATGTCAATGTCCCATTCATTCCTCATGAAGCTATAGGCACGCTTGATACGGATATATGCGACTGGTCTTGAGTTGTTTACTTCCACTGTCCAATACAGGCAATGTGAGATTTATAGATTTTCAAACGAGCACCCATAACTAAAATGTATATTTCATGGACATTCAAACATGGCGAGTGGAGTTTAGACCAAAAAGCTCTATTTTTGTCTCATCAGACCACATGACCTTCTCCCATTCCTCCTCTAGATCATCCAGTTGGTCATTTGCAAACTTCAGACGGGCCTGGACATGCGCTGGCTTGAGCAGGGGGACCTTGCCTGCGCTGCAGGATTTTAACCCATGACGGCGTAGTGTGTTACTAATGGTTTTCTTTGAGACTGTGGTCCCAGCTCTCTTCAGGTCATTGACCAGGTCCTGCCGTGTAGTTCTGGGCTGATCCCTCACCTTCCTCATAATCACTGATGCCCCACGAGGTGATATCTTGCATGGAGCCCAGACCAAGGGAGATTGACCGTCATCTTGAACTTCTTCCATTTTCTAATAACTGCGCAAACAGTTGTTGCCTTCTCACCAAGCTGCTTGCCTATTGTCCTGT
The DNA here is from genome assembly GCF_011004845.1 of Esox lucius. Taxonomy (NCBI): domain Eukaryota; kingdom Metazoa; phylum Chordata; class Actinopteri; order Esociformes; family Esocidae; genus Esox; species Esox lucius. Next base: position 342,754 of record NC_047572.1, on the reverse strand, counting down.
AGTCCATCCCAGCCTTGTGCAGGTCTACAATTTTATCCCTGATGTCCTTACACCGCTCTCTTGTCTTGGCCATTGTGGAGAGAGTGGAGTCTTGTTTGATTGAGTGTGTGGACAGGTGTCTTTTATACAGGTAACGAGTTCAAACAGGTGCAGTTAATACAGGTAATGAGTGGAGAACAGGGGGGCTTCTTAAAGAAAAACGAACAGGTCTGTGAGAGCTGGAATTCTTACTGGTTGGTAGGTGATCAAATACTTACGTCATGCAATAAAATGCTAATTATTTAACAATCATACATTGTGATTTTCTGGATTTTTGTTTTACATTCCGTCTTTCACGAAAACCTGCATAATCAGCAGTGTATCAATTTCTTGTTCTCCCCACTGTATGTACTACGTTTTGTTTGACAAGTGGTGTGGGCATGACGGAAAATGTATTCAGTGGTACGTTTCCCTAGATAAAAGATGACATACAGGTTTATATTTCGAGGAAACATGGAGAAGCCCCAAAATTAGCTATATTGGTAGAATGCGTTTCAGATTTTATATGGTCGTATCCTAAAAAACTGTGAGAAAACTCTGTCTATATTTATAGCTAACCACTACGCTATGTGAAGTACAAGGAAATCAAAAGCATTGGCTGAATCTCAAATCGTATTCTACATACCACGTAAAAAAAGTACATACTTCGCAGATGATGGCGAAGTACGTACTGTTTTGTATACAGTAAGCGAGTATGCCAGTATTGGGACCGATTGGGACCAACTATCTCGCCATTAGATAATTTTGTCATGCATTAACATCATGCCAAGTGATGCCAAAAAATTTAGTTAAGAAAAAAGTTGTTTCAAGATGACTAAGTCAAAGTAAGTATCGTAAAAGGTGTATATTCACCTTTTACGATATTGGCTTACAAATACTTCACAAAAAGACAGGCTGGAAACAATGAAAAATTAGATTTTATCGTTGAGGTACACATGCGATACACACGGTTGATAACAAACCGAAGCAAAATGGAAAACAAAATCCTCCAAAAAGAAAGTATCATCCACCGATATCAATGTTTTTCTTACACTTGATGTGGAAATTTCTGCTCTGGCTGCAGTCCACACAGCAATCGAAAGATTGCGCGAAGAAGTTGCTTGCCCCAAATCTATTCATCTATAATTGCGATCGCGCGTTATGACAATGTAAACATGTAGGCCGCTAGCATGTACATTGAAATGTTCCGCATGTACATTCAAACCCTGTACTTTATAAATGACTGGAGACAAATGCTTTACTCCATTAAAAATAGGGAACGAGAAAAAGGAAATAGAGCATATATTATAGTGGACAAATTATTTATATATGGGCAATTATTCTGTGATCAAAAAGTAACACCATGTCTATTCTAGAAATCACATCTGTACTTTTGTAATACCATTAATATAACCGATACAATGACAATTAAATAAAGAATTACCACAATGCCACAACGAACGTGCATAAACACCATACCCCTAACCAAGTTCTGTCTTTAGCTAACAGAGTTATGCAATCGCACTATCTACACCTAGTTATTTTAATTAGCATATCAATTATAATGGTAATGGCTTAGCTGATTACAAAAAAGAAAAATTCTATTCACATGGCTAAAGGAAAAAGACTACAACATATATTCATAGTTTTCAGTCATGTGGTTGCTCTGACAGTCTGGCGAAAACATGGCGGCTAACACTGGGAATTCTATGGAGCTACTGCACAAGCCGGTAAAAATTTGCCACTAAAATGTCAGGAAAATCATACTAGAACAGCTGAACTTTTTGTGATTAATCAGAGTCACTTTAAATGATGCCAGACATGTAATGACTTCTATTTTGAATGTGATTGGTTAATTCTGAACACAGCCACATCCCCAGTTATAGGAGGGTGTGCACACTTAAGCAACCAGGTTATTGTAAGGTTTTTATTTTAAATTTTTCCCCCTCAAAGATGTTTTTCAATTGAATTGTTCACATTATAGGTCAGGTTTTTGTGATGTAAAAGAAATGAGACAAAGATAAATCATGTCAGAACTTTTTCTACTTTTAATGTGACATATAATGTGAACAATTCAATTGAAAAACAAACTGAAATCTTCAAATCTCAAATTGACCCAAAAAATAATTATGACAATGTAGATCGGTAGTATTTACATAAAAGTTTTCCTCCAACATAAGCCCTGAATGTATTTTGATCCTAGCAATGACTCTGAGTAGGGGAGTAAAGCAGGGATGCCCATTATCCTTGTATTTATTCATAATGGCCATATTAATCTTAGCCGGCAAAATTAGAACAAATGACATAATTAAGGGTTTGGAAATCCTGGGATTTAAAAAAAAAGTCTTATGTATGCAGCTTATTCAAGTTCTGTCATATCGCCAAATACAGAATGCTGCTTCAGTGTTTAAAATATTAGATATTTTATTATAGGGTATGGTGTCACCAGCCCCCCAACATGCTAAAAATTCCCTCGAAATAGGCTCAATCATTTGTACTCCGTTTCTGCACAAATTTTCATTTGTGCTGATGCTACCTTAACATTTAATTTTCAGCTCCCAAACCTCCAAACTGTCTCAAAATAAGCTCAATCGCACCACTAACTTTTACCAACCCAAACAAAGCACAAACGATTGAACCTATTTTGACTGAATAAAATTTGACCTATAAAATATTCTTTCATATCTAAAAGATGAAAGCAGCACACACATTTTAACAACACAAACCAGCACAAATGGTTAAGTCTATTTTGCCATGTTTTTGCATTGGGTGGGGACCATTTTTACACAGGTAAAATACCTTTAATCGTTTGTGCTCCATTTGTGCCGCTGTCATTTTTAGATATTAGTCCTAGACTAAGAATATTTTATAGATCATTCCAAGGTCACTCAGCCCTCCAACATGCTACAAATTCACTCAAAATATGCTAATTCGTTTGTGTTCCATTTGTGCAATTGAAATATTGTTTTTGCGACTTTTTTACCAAAATAGTTTAAGAAGTAATGACAGAGCTATAGTGCAAAAAGAGTAAAGCCAATGTGCTATCCAGGAGAAAAGTAGGTTATGTACAAAAAACTGTACCAGCACAAACAAGTGATCCTATTTTGAGTCAATCTGGAGCAGGTTGGGCAGCTGGCACAAACAAAACTTTTAATGGCACAAACGAAGCACAAGCAAACAAGAGTATTTTGGGTGAATTTGAAGTATGTTGGGGGAGGGGGGCTGAGGGATCTCAGAATGAACAGTACAATATTCTTTAATGTCTAAAAAATTATAGGAGCACAAACGAAAATTTGAACAGGAAAAAACCAGCACAAACGGACCAAAAATGATTGAGCCTATTTTTAGTCAATTTGGATTTAAGTGGCTGGTGATGTCTTCACCCCTTATCAAATGTATAATATTAAAAACGCCAATGCAGCACAAACAAAACTTTTAATTGCACAAACCATCACAAACCAGCACAAACGAATGAGCCTATTTTGACTAAAGTTGGAGCATGCTGCGGAATTGAGTGACATCATCACCAAAAATGTAATGTCTAATATATAAAATACCCAAGCAGCACAAACAAACATTGTAATGGCGCAAACCGGCACAAATGAAGTACAAACAAACAAGAATATTTTGGATGATGTTGGGGGGAGGAGTGACCTCAGAATGACCTATAAAGTATTCTTTAATATGTATAAAATGATAGCAGCACAATTTTTTTTTAAAGACGGGCACTTTGCCATGCTGCAGATTAAAGTGTGCCATTTTAAACTGATAGAAAATTTTACATTATTTGAAACATCGACCTTTATGAACAAATCTATACAAAGCTGGTTACAATTCCAATTCCATCCCCCTAAACAGCTTACAACAAATTATATGGCCTAACTCAAAAAAAATTATATGAAAATAAGCTAATTTTAATTGAAGAAAATTACTAGAAGGATTTCTTGTTTCTTAAAGGCATCACAAACAGAAGACAGAAACTTAACACTGATGAGCAACTCAAACAAGCACTTTGGAGGTATAATCAACTCTTTGCAGCCATACCAGAGAAAAAAAAAAGTTTACTCTAGAATCTCTTCCATCTTGCTACAAAAAGCCTGACTGTGGCACCATACAGTATTAAAAACATTTGGGGAAATCTTTTTGATATTCCAATTCCATGGCACAGAGTGTATGGACTACTATATAAAACAACAATTGATGTGTCTTTGAGAGCCTTTCAGTTTAAATTGTTGTACAGAATCCTGGTCACCAAATAAATGCCAGGACGGAACAGAAACAATAGATCATCTATGGTGGTACTGTTCTAGAGTGGCAACATTCTGGATTCAAGTTCAGGATTGGTTATTGTGTCATTGAGTCACCCTGGAAATTAGTTTACACAGTCATATTGGGTGACCATTGGGAGGCAATGCTTAATCAATTGAAAACGTGATTCTGCTCCTTGGTAAAACATTTATTTTCAAGACTGCATCGGTGAACACCTTGAGCCTTGACAGATTCAAATCTGTTAGCTGGCCGGCAATAGAAAGCGGTGATCATGGCCCTTTTGAGATTCGAACACCGGTCACCCATGTGAAAGGCTGTGTCGTGAACCACTACACCACTGAGCTGTACATTTGCCAGGTGTTAGTATAATCTCTTGACGCATTAATATCACGCCAAGTTTGAATATTCCGTTAGACACCATTAACCATTGTGTTAAACTGACTAACGTTCCTTATTAAATTTACCTCCACCACAAATAGTTTCTATGAACTGTATGACTTTTGCCGCTGGCCGTTTTAATAGCTTATTAGCCAGTAATATGTCGCTAGACGCCATTAAGCATTGTATTAAACTGAGTAATGTTTCTTATTACATTTTCCTCTACCACAAATAGTATCTATGAACTGTATGGCTTTTGCCACTGGCCATTTTAACAGCTTATTAGCCATTTGTGAATTACATTGATACAATAACTACTGTATTAATATAGGTGTTAACAGACTTTTTTGTCAATTGAAAAGACGAGAGAATCGTGTAGCCTGCAAAGTGTTTGTCTATCCTGAAGAAGTCCTAAGACATGAATCGAAAATCCACCAGAAATAGTCACAATATAACAGTAAACAGTTTCATTTCAGGCTTCCTATAACAAAGCTACGGAAGATTGTATCCAGTAGAGTTTTTGTCTATCCTGAACAAATCCTCTTTTGACACTGACCATTTTAAAAACTAATTAGCCATTTGTTGTGGCCAGCCTAAGGCACCCCTGTACAATAATCATGCTGTGTAATCACCATCTTGATATGCCACACCTGTGAGGTGGATGGATTATCTCGGCAAAGGAGAAGTGTTCACTAACACAGATTTAGACAGATTTGTGAACATTATTTGAGAGAAATAGGCCTTTTGTGTACATAGAGAAAGTCTTAGATCTTTGGGTTCAGCTCATGATAAATGGGGGCAAAAACAAAAGTGTTGCGTTTATAATTTTGTTCAGTGTACATACCCAAGGTACATATTGTACGTAACCCAGACACAGGATCTCTGCTGAACAAATAGCACAATGACTAGACCAAGAACTGTGGTGCTTTCCAGGTCCGAGGAGGTTGTCGAGTTTCAGTCAGAGAAATGCACTGGATTTCCAACTGCACACATTGTTAGTGTCACTCGAGACTGGTGCACCAACCCATTTGTGGTTTTCCTGGAGTGTGAGCCCTCATCTCCTGGACATAAAAGCAAGGGACGACGCACCACTTACTGTGTTTGTCTGTCTGTATTTTGTGTCTTTTTGTGTTACAGTGTCTCAGGTGTGAATGGGGAGCAGGTGTGTTAAATTTGGTGTCATCGCTTGCACACTCCCTCATACTGTTCACTGGAAGTTGGCACCGCTTGGCCAAAACTCTCTGAGGATCTGAAAAAAAGGATTGTTGCTCTACATAGACGGCCTAGGTTATAAAAGGTTTGCCAAGACCCTGAAACTGAGCTGCAGCACGGTGGCCAAGACCATGCAACGGTTTAACAGGACAGGTTCAAGTCAGAACAGGCCTCGCCATGGTCGACCAAAGAAGTTGAGTGCACATGCTCAGCGTCATATCCAGAGGTTGTCTTTGGGAAAAAGACATATGAGTGCTGCCAGCATTACTGCAGAGGTTGAAGGGGTGGGAGGTCAGCCTGTCAGTGCTCAGACCATATGCTGCACCCAGCATGAAATTGGTCTGCATGGCTGCCTCCTCTAAAGATGATGCACAAGAAAGCCCGCAAACAGTATGCTAAAGACAAGCAGACATGGATTGGATTGCTGGAACCATGTCCTGTGGTCTGATGAGACCAAGATAAACTTATTTGGTTCAAATGGTGTCAAGTGTGTGTGGCGGCAACCAGGTGAGGAGTACAAAGACAAGTGTGTCTTGCCTACAGTCAAGCATGGTGGTGGAAGTGTCATGGTCTGGGGCTGCATGAGTGCTGCCGGCACTGGGGAGGTACAGTTCATTGAGGGAACCATGAATGCCAAAATGTACTGAGACATACTGAAGCAGAGCATGATCCCCTCCCTTCAGATACTGGGGCACAGGGCAGTATTCCAACATGATAACGACCCCAAACACACCTCCAAGACGACTACTGCCTTGCTAAAGAAGTTGAGGGTAAAGGTGATGGACTGGTCAAGCATGTCTCCAGACTTAAACCCTATTGAGCATCAGTGGGGCATCCTCAAACGGAAGGTGGAGGAGCACAAGGTCTCTAACATCCACCAGCTCTGTGTCGTCATGGAGGAGTGGAAGAAGACTCCATTGGCAACCTGTGAAGCTCTGGTGAACTCTATGCCCAAGAGGATTAAGGCAGTGTTGGAAAATTATGGTGGCCACACAAAATATTTACACTTTGGGCACAATTTGGACATTTTCACTTAGGAGTGTACTCACTTTTGTTGTCAGTGTTTTAGAAATGAATGACTGTGCGTTGTGTTATTTTGAGGGGACAGCAAATTTACACTGTAATACAAGCTGTACACTCACTACTTTACATTGTAGCAAAGTGTAATATCTTCAGTGTTATTACATGAAAAGATATAATCAAATCTTTACAAAAATGTGAGGGGTGTACTCTCTTTTGTGAGATACTGTATGTACCAATATTCATGACTCTAAGTCACATGGGGTGGGCGTGGTGGGGTTTCGAAGTTAGTCGTTTTATCTCACAGGATTTGCAAAAAGGACCAAAAAATGCCACAATAATAATAAAGCTGCAAGCAACATTGAGCATGTTTCAGCATTCAGCAATTATTTCCCCACATGTGCATTGAGAGATCCCTGAGCACCATCTATTCAGAGATTCTCGAAATAAAGCATGAATGATGTTTCTTTGTCCAATGGTACCCCCATATGGCCAAATTGAGCATTATCTAGATCACTACCCTTATTTTGTGTGCCAAATGTAAATCAGACTGAGTGATACAGATAGAGATAATGCCAATTGGCTATTTTTGCCCCACCTTGTGGTCAAACTGAATTTACTTTCAAATGTTACATCGTAAAAGTGTTGTGGATATGTAATGAGTTCGATGGGTGCGTGGCATCCAATCACTGGGGCCCTCAAGAAGTTTATGTTGAAAATTACAGCAAGCAGAATAAAATAGTATGATTAATTTGCTACATACTATTCAGTTGACATTGAAGTGATAAACATCTATATTTTTATGATTCCATGACCGTGGGAGTGTAGCCAGCGTTGCCAGATGGGCCAGTTAACCGCTTATTGGGCTATTTCTAATGACAGTGTGCGGTTTTTATGTGGAGTCTGTGGGTGATTGGGTCTATATTGTAGGTGAATCTGGCAACCCGGGGTATAATGTCGAGGTTTTGTCGGCTCGTTTGCTAATGATCTGAGCAGTTGAAAATTAAAAAACAAAACATAAAAATGGAATGTAGGTATGTCTGCCACTCACAAGAAAGAGAAGCAATACATTATAAAAAATATAATGATGTGTCCTCAAGAAATGTCTTTAATAAAGTTATTGGATAGACCTGAAAGATCTGAAATTACAATGACAGGAACAGCATCGCGGCTTACAGTGAAAGGGGATTACAGTTATGATCCAGGTCCAAACGCAGCTAGCAGCAAAGTTTTGTAACTGCAGATATGTTTTGTTGTTCCCTAATAACAAGTTTCTGTTCAATCATGGTATGTGAAACATATGTACATTTTTGCAAGAGTAGTATTAAATATTTATATTATCTGCGTATATTTTAGTTGGGAAATTAAGTAGCAAGACTTTTGCAATGGGGGGTTGTGGGGGGGGGGGCTCCGCGACCAAGATTTGCACCCACTGGAGAGAAAGCTAAGCTCCGCCACTGCATGTACATCAAATGACTTTATCATATCATCAACTGTGTCTGATTTAAATGCATATATGTGTAAAACCACACAAGCTTGAAGATTGAGTGGTAATTTTTTTGACTTACTGGCTCTGCTTATGCATCTTTTACATAACGGGATTTATAGAAGCCAAATATGTGACAGAATGTGTATGTCGCATGTCACTACTTTTCAGGAGAACCGTTTTTAAGAACAAAAACATATTCTGGGATATTTTGTCTTTTTTTATGAAATGCCTTCGTGAAGATGTTAACTTTCATGTGACTTAATGCAAACTAGTATGTGAAGTGTAAATAGGAATATAATTTCAACTTCAAGCAAAATGTAGTCCTTTCATTGCAGTGATAGTGGTAAAAAAGAAATGCAGGCTCATCTTGTATAAAACAACTGTTTATTGGAGTATTGAACGCGTTGAGTGTGAACGGTAGCGAAAAGACGCGTTATAAACAAGGTCCACAGACTAAACACAAACAACAAATTACTTTGTATGTAATCAGAGGATATTCACTCTGCCGCAAAATATTCCTACATATTCCTACGTATACGGGTCAAGTCAAACATTAGTTATCTGACTACAGATAATTATTTTCAATATTTTCTGGTTCCTAGCTTGTTCGTTGGGTAGCTAGCTTTTCTTCGCAAAAGTGAGAAAGTCACTTAGTTTCATAATAAGATACATGATTGACTGGTCATTGACCATTCATCCCCGGTGTGTGTGATTACTCCTAATCTATAATCCTATAATGGCTCAGCGGCTGTCCATCTGCACTCCAACTATCTGCGTTGCTGCTAATACCTATTATGAATCCGGCTGCTAGGCTACTTTACCTTTCACTGTACTGTTTATACATGATGTATCAAGTCCATGTGAAAAAACGTTTATTTCATTTTATTTGGTTTGATATAGTATGTGTTAATTAGAGATCAACCAGATCAGCACAAGGCCAGATTGTCCCCATTTGAATACATAAATAGCTGGGTGGGGTTAAGGCCTAAGAGGGTGTGAACTATGCTGAATGGGCATAAACAAAGACCAGCTTTCAGGCAAGGGTGAATCCTTCAAGCCTCTTTTCTCAGAACTAAGTAGAGCAGATCATCAACTTTCAAAGCAGAATTTCTTTCCCATAACTTTATCAAACAGTATTGAATTATATACCATTACTAAGCTCTGAATCTGGACCTTCATAAAATAAAAAGGCAAACTCTAATTTTGCGATTGGACAGTGTTTAGGAATTCTGTCACATATCAAAGGACGTGAAGATTGGACATTTGGTGTTGTAGGAGTATAATTTTAAGTGTTTTTCACAAAATCAAAAATGGCGGAAAACCCCATACGGGGGACTTTATGGGTCCCAAAGGATTCAATTTTAATTGTGAGGAGATAGACATATGGAACAAGTTTCATGACACATGGCGTGGGTGTGGTGAGCTTGCAAATCTGGACACTTTGGAGGCTTATTACAGCGCCACCATGAATCTGATTGCATACCATTGCACCAGAAGTTGTGTCCCTTGGGCCTGTATTAGCATGCAAAGATGGGCCTTTTTATCTCACTAGAATTTGTAAAAAAGTACCGAAACATGCAGGAATAATAATGATAAACAGCGGTAACAAAAACAATAGTGTTTCACCAGTGAACAGCTGAAACACTAATAATAATAATGAAATGGAACAAACACAAAAGTGTTTCACCAGTGAACTGCTGAAACCCTAATAATAATAATGAAACTAACAGTTACAATAGGGTTCCAGCAACTTTGTTGCTTGGCCCCCTAATAATAAATATAGTTGCATAGCAACAATGGTCGGGGTCCTCCAATAAGTTGAGTATAGGAAAATGGTCTGGTAGGGCACACTCACACTGTATATCTTTGTATAATGCTAATTAGCATACATACAATTGATAAACGTTTCATAATTTGAAGTAGGGATAGGTAAACTGGTGAAACAAAGTTGGTTTTCTGTCTGTAGCTCGAATGTTTCAAAAGATACAGCCTAATTTTTATTCTTTTTATATTTGGAATATTACATTTTTTATTATTATGATGTTGTTTTGATGTTTTCATTTGAGTATTTGTTTTCACGTTATTGTATTTTTATTTTCTTTGTAAAGCACATTGAATTGATTCGATGTATGAATTGAACTATATAAATTAACTTGCTTGCTAATAGGTATTTCATGCTAATTATGCTAATTTTCCTAATTTGAAGTATGGATAGCAAAAGTCCGTTTTGTGCTTGTTGCTCAAACGGTTCAAAAGATACAGCCTAATAGTTAATTAATGATAATTAGCATACGTAAACTCAATTAACATTTCATCATACTGGGGAGAGCATAAACGTGTACAACAAATATGGTTTCGTGTCTGTAGCTCAAACTGTAAAAAAAAAAAAAGGCATAATAGTTAATTAACGCTAAATACCCTAATTAGCATATGTAAAATAAATCTTTAAATATCCTAATTTAAAGTGGGGATAGCTTAAACGTCTGAAACAAAGTTGTTTTTTTGTGTCTGTGGCACGAACAGTTCAAAAGAAACAGCCTAATACGTTTCATCAAATGAACTGGGGATAGCCTAAATGTGTAAAACATAATGGTTTCATGTCTGTAGCTCAAAGGGTTCAAAAGGTACAGCATAGTAGTAGATTTAACGCTATTTACGTTAATTAGCATATATAAAATTAATAAAAAAAGTTTCCTAATTTGAAGTAGGCATAGCCTAAACTGTTGAAACAAAGTCAGTTTTGTGCCTGTTGCTCGAACGGTTCAAAGGATACAGCCCAATAGTTAATTAATCAATAAATGTTTCATAATTTTAAGTAGGGATAGCTAAACTGGTGAAACAAGTCAATTGGATTTACGGTTCATGAGAAGAATCTTTTTGTAGTTTAGGAAAAATTTTCATTGTACAGAAAAATCCATCATGGCGGACTTTATGGGTTCTTGGGGCTTTTTTGTTTATCATGAGAAATGCAGGTACAAAATCTGTAGGTCAAACTGTGCATCATTTTTAAATTAGCAAATTTAATTGTGTACTGTAGCGCCCCTGGTGGAGGAATCGGGGTGGGGTCTGTATGGTTGTTACACGTGAACTATTTTGATGCAAGTTTATATAATTTTTTACAATGGAATTTTTGAGTTTAGCATTTTAGGCACCAATAATATGATAATACTAACAATAACAATAGGGTTTCTCTTACTGGAGAACCCCTAATAATACAAACAATTATAAGAGGGTTCCAGCAACTTCGTTGCTTGGCCCTCTAACAAGACCCAGAACCGCTGCCACCTTCTCTGGGCCAGAGTTCATTTAAGATGGACTGAGGCCAAGTTCAAAATTGTACTTTGGTCTGACAAATACAAATATTTTTGGAAATCATGAAAGCCACAGCCTCAGCACACAGTTTAAAAGCCAGCATCTGTGATGTTATGGGGGTGCATTAGTGCACATGGTATGGATGACTTGCACATCTGTGAAGGCACCATTAATGCTGAACAATAAATGCTAGTTTTGGAGAAAGATTTGCCGCCATCCAGATGTCTTTTTCAGGGAAGCCCTTGCTTATTTTACCCAGACAATGTCAAACCACATTCTGCACATATTACAACAACATGGCTCCGTAGTAAAAGAGTCAAAAGTGCCAAACTGGCCTGCCTGTAGTCCAGACCTGTCACCTATTGAAAACATTTGGCACATTACGAAATAAAAAATACAAAAAAGGAGACCCTGAACTTTTGAGCTGCTGAAACCCTATATCGAGCAAGAATGGAAATACATTTCACTTTCAAAACTACAGCAATTGGTCTCCTCAGTTCTCAAACGATTACAGAGTATTGTTAGAAAAAGAGGTAATGCTACACAGTGGTAAACATGCCCCTGTCTCAACTTTTTTTGAAAGTGTTGCTGGCATCAAATTGAAAATGACCATGTATGTTTTTTAAATGTTGTCTTTGTACTATTTTCAATTAAGTTAAGGGATACATGATTTGCACATTATTGCATTCAGTTTTTATTTGCATTTTATGCAGCGTCCTAACTTTTTGGAAACGGTGTTGTATACAACAAGACATGTTGTTTGGGAAATAGCTGGCAACATTAGAGCCTACTCACCTCACTAGGCACCATACCAGTCTGTCTGTGTGTGTGCATAACTACATGCATGAGATGCTCAAACAAAACCACTAACAAACCCACCAGTACAGTGGATTGAGCTGGTCAGCACAGACAGTTTTAATGAGAGGGAAATGGCACACTTCTGCCAGAGCATTCATTATAGAACAGGTTTAGCCACTTAACTCCTGCTACTGTCCCAGTTCATCCACACAGAGTTGGACAGGCTCGTCAGTTCAGTTCTTATCTTAACTGCACTTACAAGTATGACAGAACCCTAGCCTTGGCTTTTAAGAGAGTCTCTCTCTCATACACACCTGAGACATAAGCACTGCAATGCACACACACGCAAACAAACACACGATCGTAGTCACAAATAGGGGGCACTCAACATAGATTATATAAAATTAACTCATAACATTTCAAAAAATACATTCCTACTAATTTCACCTTGCTGGGCTCTCTATAGATGACAGTTCTAACAGGGTTCTTAGCCATGCTGTTTAGGGACAGTCTGAAGGCTGTGAAACACTTACCACCCAATATTTTTGCGAAATCCTTACACACAAAACAAACAAGGACAACAGGCGTTTTCCGCTTTCTTTATTATAATAAAAGTTTTTCAATACAAAGTACATTCACAGGTACTGTACTTCCTTTGGACTGCCCACATACTCAAATGGACCTCTAGCACTAGCTTACATGAGACAAGGATTCTGCCCTGACTTCATTTTTGTCATTGCATTTCCTACAACGATAAAAACCAGTTAAATCATCATGTCAGTGAGTGTCTTAAAGGGATAGTTCAAAGTTTTGTCAGTGAGGCCCTTATCTATTTCCCCACAGCCATTTTAACTTGTGGATACCATTGTTATGTCTCTGTGTGCAGTTCGAAGGAAGGCACTATTAAATGTCTGCACAATAGCTGGAAGTGTATGGGAACAACTGTACTAATGTTCAAGCAAAGAGTAAAACTACCTTTTAAAAATGAATAAAACAATGGTACAACCAGGACTGAGACAAACACACAGAAGCACAGACTCAATCAACAATTTTTTTTGGGTGTATTTCAAATAGGTGTGACTGTTCTGGTCTTTCAATGTATCACTTGTTTGTAATTTTTCCTATTTTATGTTTTGTATTGACCCCAGAAGGATCAATCAGCGATTAGCAAAAGCTTGTATAACTGCCTCTAACTTCCTCTAATGCTAATGTATGGAAAAGGGTTTGCATGAGTTCATTTGACACTGGGAAAGTAGATAAATTCAGAACTATTCCTTTAAAAGTAAATATATCTTTACACCATTTACCATGTCCAACAATCAAACCATATATTTGACTGTAAATACTCTTTACATTTGTTACATAAATACACATTTCAGGTTGAAAGAGGTGCAATATGGACAACTAAGAAGCCACTTTGCGTGAAGGATTATCCCTTTGAGCCAGTTGTCAATCGGCTTTCCTACTGCAAATGTTTTATTTTATGATTACATAAGATAGTTCTGTGTTTGAGAGAAGTCAAATGTTACAGGAGCGTGCCGACGCTACTCTAGATAAAGTAGCCCTTGTCCACTTTGTGTGAGTGAGTTTCAGTGAAGCCAGACAATCTAATTACTGAACTTAGTGGATTTTCAACTCTTTTTTTCCACCTGTGAGCTACTCTTCATTTGGGTGTGCCAATGCAGTCTGCCAACCCAATAAAGGTCTCAGGCACAATAATGTTCTCATTTGAAAACAATTTTCACTTTCACTGGTTCTCACTGAGTAGAGTCCTATGGCGTGAGAAAAGTGGGGAAAAGGAAATAGAAAAAAGAGGTGATTTGGTTCATATGTGTCAGGCTTCCTTTGCAGCATATGGATTTCACTTGCAGGAGGTGAGAAGGAGAGGAAACAGATAAAAAACTATTCAAAGCAGCACTGAATGAAGGTGAGCGACTGAGGTGTTAACTGCCAGGTGGTCATAAACCTTATTGGAGGATTCAAATCAACTTGGCCCTCTCTATTTGCTAATAGGAGAATGTCTTAGAAAGAGGTCTGAGAAGGGGAAAGTTTAGCCAGCCATGAGAACTGAAGCGGGACCTACCTGCCAAACCCTGTCCTGATTACTCTAACTGTCAATCATAAATGAGGAACAGACAGACAGGTGGACAGGAAACAGGTGACAGAGGCTGGTGGAAAAGTGTGGGTTCCATTCAAAAAATTTGGCCCTCCCCTCAAACTCGATGCACACTTTGGAACCAGTCCAGTAACAGAATGAAGGAGATTGCAATGGCTGCAAAAAAACTGCAAAAATGAAGACATAATCCAGTTATAACATAATGGATACACTAGATATTGATTACATCCATATAAAGAAGGCCGCAGTGTCCACAGAGATAAGAGTTCTGCTTCAAAAATATCAAAAAATTAGAGAAGAAAACCTTCAGGGAGAATTACTGAACTGCCAGTCTCTTCCTCCAAAAAGACAAGGTTCCAGTAATTTTTTTGAGTTATCAATAACTTTTGTCGGAGTTATTCTCTTTCTTTCATTACTCCACAACAGAGACTTATACCAAGTTTCTACTTGACACACATCAAGCGACAAAAGATCACAACCACAGGCATATGACGCAAAGGAGGAGCTCCTTTGAACCGCCACAGAGAAAAAGCAAATGCACTCAGTATTTTAGAAATTTTGAGAAAAAGACGATTTTCGATTCTCTGTCTTTTTTGTGTCTTAAGGCAGTCTTTTTTGGCTGGCCCCCATCTCTTGATCAGCGCCCGATACTGCACCTATAAGAGGATAGATACGTCTTACCATTCACATAATGGAATGCATCACATTCCATGCAAAATGTCAAAAAAAAATTAGAACTCACTGGAAAAAAGTAGAAAATCATCAAATAAATATTCACTATAAACAAAAAAGTATACTACATAAAAACAAAATGCATACACGAAAAAATTTCAAGCAATTCACGCGATTATATTCATTGTACAAATATTTCACGGACTGTAGCAAATGTAACAGTGCAATTCCACAATAATGCATGCCCTTCATAACATTCCTAAAACTTGTGTGCAGCAATAACACAAAAAGTGCATACCAGGAAAATGCACTATTCTCAAAATGACTGGTACTGGTATACTTGAATTATGGAACTAATAGTTTGCCTATAACCCAGGGATCAACATTCAAAACCACATGCTTGCTGGGAATAGAACATTTGCAAAGATGGCCTTTCTATTTAAGTGGGGCTTTGGTACAGTGGTTAAAATTGGAATGAACAAGACAAAGAATGTCAAACAACTTCTATTCAAAGTTATGGTTTCTAAGTTAGTCGCATGTATATTGTACCAGATGATGGCGCGTGTGTAGTAAAATTATTGTCTATTTCTCCATGTAATTGGTCCAATTAGCTGTTAATTGTTTGTATATCCATATTCCACAATCAGTGTATTGGTTATATTAAGATCAGTTGGAGCACTGTTAAGTTATGTGTATGATTGTGTGAGAGAAGCCACAATTTCATTCCAGGGTAGGCTAAGTAGCCCGGTAGACATGCACGCACACACCCTCTCACACCATCACAAATACACTAGCGGGACGTGCCACTGTGATTAATCCACGGGGGGACTTCGGTGGCCATGCTCAATCTGTTTTCCTTATTTCTAATCACTGAGAGACGAGCCCTTTCATAATCCTGGTCCTCACCTCTAACACGGCAACAACTGTTAAGGGGAGAGGGCGCAGACACTTTTCTCCTCCCGCCCATTCCCTCCACCTTTCAAGCCTTCTTCTCTACCTCTCTCCCCTTCCACAGCTTCTGGACGTAATAAGACACCGCCTGGTGTTGTCCCCGTTAAGTGCTTCCTTTCCAGTACCTGGCTCTAAATGTTACCACCTGCTGGATGGGTCTCTATGCCTGCAGCTGCCTCTCCCATCAGCCCCCAGCAATCCCTCCGGATTGTCCAAGTTGTTGATCTTGCAACTAGGTCACTTCGTAGAGTCAAAGCTCAGACCCATAGAGCAACTGTAGCATTTCTCGAACATTAGAGGCACTGGCTTGCTAATGTTCCAGAATGTTGGGAAAATGGCTAGAATAACACATAGTTTGGCCTACTTGGTATAGTCTGGCTATCACTGCTAGTGTTTAGAAGGTTCCTTGACGATGTTTAAAAGTTGTTGTTGACTGGTTTGTTTTATGGATCAGGGATTTCTAATTCAAAATCCATTCCAGATGAGTCTTTGGCTTCACCCCAATGTAAACCTAACAGCCTCTTTCCAGCTTTCCCTTCACAATATGTTTTAGAATGCATTGTTGGAGAGGAAAGTGGGGTCGGACAGAAAGTTTGAAAGAAGTGTGGGCTGGATTCAAACCCAAGATGCAGCATTATCTGTGTAACAGAGGCAGCAGATGCTGGACCACCCCAGGCCACTAGAAAAAGTTTGTTTTATCATTACTGGTGTCCATAGCGAACTGCTTTGCAAGAGCTTTCAGCAATATACAACTAACCAGTAAAAAACTTGCAGAGCAATAGAAAATGTTGGTTTATTACAGCTGGAAAAGAAAACAATCAAATCTCGTCAGGAATAATTTGATGTAGAAACTGAGTTTGACGAAGACCTTGTGAAAATAACCCTAAGGCAATATGTAAAATGTGCTCTATTTATTACAATTGGCACTACTTTTAATTAAGTTGTCATGTGCTTTATATCGCACACACTTTTTAGAAATGAAGGTGTACAGTCTGTATGTAGTAGGTGCGTGAACAACTAATCGTGCAGGCTGTAGACGAGGAGTTAGCACCTAATGCTAAATATAAAATAGCATCTAATGTCATAACATAGTCATAAAACCTACTACAAACAATCTTAGTTACAAGATGTTTCCTTTTCCAGATGAAATAAATGATTATAATTTTACTAAATTTACTGTCTAGCCTTCAGTTAAAACAAAGCAAATTAATATTGAATGGAAAGACAGATAGAGTATATGGATAAATACAGACACCAGATGGAATTAGCTTGGAGCCAAATGAAAGGCTTTGTAGATATTTTTATATGTGCTGCCAAGCCAGAGAAAAGGCAACAACAATAACAACCACGACACCGGACAACGAGCTGTCAGATGTCTCAGCCCTTGTTATCAAAAAACACATTAGCCATCGTCGACGGCGTGGGCCATAGCACTAGGCGCTTAGCTCAATAATCCTGGCATGTTTCTAAAAGGCAAAGTTACTGGGGAAGAGAAAATGAAAGATGCTCAAACCCGCTGGTGTCTCAATGGCAAATTTGATTGCTACCCAACCATGCTTGAGTTTCCAGTTCATTGAAGATAGCAATTTGTCATATATTAACTCTAGAAATAATCTGCTGAGGACAGTTCATATTCACATGAACATTGCTCCAAAAACTATCCCAAGTGCTTTAATCCCCTCTGTACGTGAGAGGAGGACTAGAAAGAATACTGACTATCATCTTATTTCCCAAACATTATGCAAGGTACAACAGACAGAGGAGCACCTAAAGGGCCTCATGCATTTTCATATTAGTTTCTAGTTTGCCTTAGAAAAGAAATAGACTATATGCTAAGTGAAACAACCCCATGGCTAGGAACCACTTCTCACTGTCAGGATCACAATAATAAGAATTGTAATGTATTAGATATTGTTGTTGTTTACAGGAGAGTAGAATAAGAATTGCTATTGACATCACATCTGTAAAGGTGTTAACTACTTCTAATTGACAGAGAATTTATCCATCATTTATTTAGATTTTTTGCACTAGAAATTGGATACATACAAATAAAACCCTCCATCACCACACAAGGACAAAAGGGATCAAGATACAGAAACGGATCAAAAGCGAAAGGGATAAAAAGAGAAAGAAATTAATAGAATTAAAATAAAAAATCAGAGTAACACAACATGAAACGAGTCAAAAGCAGTAAGGTTCAGCATGTCATCTTAAGTCCAATTATTGTAAGCGCTAGACAACTCCATATAAATTACATACAACTATTGCAAAACTAAGACAGATGCTGGGACAATTAATGGTAACATGGACAATTTTGAAGCTTCTTCATCACAGAATGTATATTTGAGGGTATTTTGTGTATAAAGGTACCAGGTTCATTCAAAAGAGGTTTATAAGGGAATACATTTCAGAAAGACCCTTTGTTTTGGAATCCTTTCATTTGTATTGGATGTACAGTGGGGAGAACAAGTATTTGATACACTGCCGATTTTGCAGGTTTTCCTACCTACACAGCATGTAGAGGTCTGTCAATTTTATCATAGGTACACTTCAACTGTGAGAGAATGAAACTAAAACAAAAATCCCGAAAATCACATTGTATGATATTAAATAATTAATTTGCATTTCTTTAAGAAGCCCTCCTGTTCTCCACACATAACTTGTATTAACTGCACCTGTTCGAACTCGCCATCTGTATAAAAGAAGTCTGTCCACACACTCAATCAAACAGATGCCAACCTCTCCACAATGGCCAAGACCAGAGAGCTGTGTAAAGACATCAGGGATAAAATTGTAGACCTGCACAAGGCTGGGATGGGCTACAGGACAACAGGCAAGCAGCTTGGTGAGAAGGCAACAACTGTTGGCGCAATTATAAGGAAATGGAAGAAGTTCAAGATGATGGTCAATCACCGTCGGTCTGGGGCTCCATGCAAGATCTCACCTCGTGGGGCATCAGTGATTATGAGGAAGGTGAGGGATCAGCCCAGAACTACACGGCAGGACCTGGTCAATGACCTGAAGAGAGCTGGGACCACAGTCTCAAAGAAAACCATTAGTAACACACTACGCCATCATGGATTAAAATCCTGCAGCGCAGATAGGTCCCCCTGCTCAAGCCAGTGCATGTCCAGTTTGCCAATGACCATCTGGATGATCCAGAGGAGGAATAGGAGAAGGTCATGTGGTCTGATGAGACAAAAATAGAGCTTTTTGGTCTAAACTCCACTCGCCGTGTTTGGAGGAAGAAGAAGGATGAGTCCAACCCAAGAACATCATCCCAACCATGAAGCATGGAGGTGGAAACATCATTCTTTGGGCACGTTTTTCTGCAAAGGGGACAGGACGACTGCACCATATTGAGGGGAGGATGGATGGGGCCATGTATCGCGAGATCTTGGCCAACAACCTCCTTCCCTCAGTAAGAGAATTGAAGATGGGTCGTGGCTGGGTCTTCCAGCATGACAACGACCTGAAACACACAGCCAGGGCAACTAAGGAGGTGGCTCCGTAAGAAGCATCTCAAGGTCCTGGAGTGGCCTAGCCCGTCTGTATTGCCCAGCGACAGCCCAGAAACCTGAAGATCTGGAGAAGGTCTGTATGGAGGAGTGGGTCAAAATCCCTGCAGCAGTGTGTGCAAACCTGGTCAAGAACTACAGGAAATGTATGATCTCTATAATTGTAAACAAAAGTTTCTGTACCAAATATTAAATTCTGCTTTTCTGATGTATCATGCAATGTCATGCAATAAAATGCAAATTAATTAGTTAAAAATCATACAATGTGATTTTCTGGATTTCTGTTTTAGATTCCGTCACTCGCAGTTGAAGAGTACCTTTGATAAAAATTACAGACTTCTACATGCCTTGTAAGTGGGAAAACCTGCAAAATCGGCAATGCATCAAATACTTGTTCTCCCCACTGTATGTAAAAGATACTGGTAGCTTGAGGGCTATTTTCCAAATTTTCTTTTAAGGCCAAAGGGAAACCCTAGTATTATACTATGGAGATACAGTAGATCCACAGTATACATTATTTGTCCCATGTAGCACTACATCTAACTATAATCTGGATCAAATGTTCAATATTTAATGGAAAGGAAGTCATTTACACATATTCTGGCCATAGTTTCCCTGAAATGTCTTAAATTGATAACTAGGCACAACATATCTTGAAATATCTGTTTCTCTCTTCTCACTTGTATTGTTTATATTAGTGGATTATTGGGTTACAGAAGCAATCTCAGATATAGCCCTTTGTTAAATGTATGATATCCATTTTAGATCAAACATTTTATTTGCTAGTGGTCTTTGTGCAATGAATTGCTCTTTAGATGAGGCAGCTTAGCAAATATACACACAACTTAGCTAGTGTGCTAAAAAGCAGACAAAGTAGGTGACTCCATTATTAAAGCTCTGTATAGAAATAGGAAAGAAAACATTTATGAGCTGTGAAATCAATGTCCTATTGCACTCATATTTCAGTAAGTCCTCTCTTTTCTCTTTTATTTCTTTCCCAAATTCTGTCTCATGTCTTATTCTCCATGCCTCTGCTTTTCCAGAGGTTCCTTGTGTGTGTCTTCTGTCCATCTATATTCCACTATACTTTTACACAGTTTCTTTCTTGCTCTCTCTCTTTCTCTCTGGGTGTCTTTGTCAGTCAAGGATGTTCTAGTAAGTGAGGCATATTGTGTGCACAATGGGGCCTGGGCAAGTTTCACTCAGTGCAATGAGAGTCTGAAGGCAGCTATGTTATTATCTCTCTGAGGTGAGAGAGCACAACAGGGGCACCCCAAGGAAATATTCTCTGCCTAAATTTTCCTTTCCCCCATTCTACCAGTGCCCAGGTCACTCCGTAGAGTCCTAGCTGTGCTAGCCACACAAAACCAGAAAAAATAGAGGGCACACACAACCCGACTTTTGGAAAAGAGCAGCAGAACTTTTGTAATCATGTATAATACTTTGATAACAGATACACACCCTCAATTACATGTCCCAATCCCAAACCCAATCCTGGCATATACTTGAAATGTATACTTGTACACCGACCCCACCAAAAATATTTTGGTTTTCAATATTTTATCTGGTACATAATTTTATTTTAATTACCTTCTCAAATTTGCACTCACCTGGTACACTACATTCCCAGATCAGTCTATCCACAACTGAAGCACAAATTGTGTCAAATAACTTGCACAATAGCAACAGCAAAAACAATTAAAGTGGAAGCATTTTACAATAACACATACACTCAATAAGGTGCACAAGGCACCAATAGCTTCAATAGCTTGGGGTAACTTTGTCTCTGAATCCACTGCACACAGACAAAAGCGAACAATGTAACTGTCCCCGATTTGGTTGTGAGGCGATTTGCGGGCGAAAGAAAAGACGAAGCTGATGACTGGACTTAACTAGTTTGTTGCAACACAATTACTTGGTCCTTCATACTCAAACAGAGCTTTTCTACTTCTCAGAAGCCTATACTCTAATCTTATCACAAAATAATAAACCCAGGGTTCACTTGACTGTACGATCAGGTCACCATGTCAACCTTTTGCAATTGATCAGCAAAGCAATATTCCTTCTTGTTTTGGCTCATAAAACATGCAATCACAGTAATGATAAGGACCATACCCTTTACCCAATACAATGTAGGGGAAATTCCAATACATTCTACCTTTTTTATCACAATTTTACACGTTTTAGTTTTTGTTTGTGTGTGTTCGTGCATATACAATATGTGATGTACAATTACCTAATACATTAAATGCATGATTATTGTGTGTTCACCTGCTTGCCCATTGTGCATACATTTGTACGTGTTCAAAAGTGTTTCTGTTCCATGCATATCTGCACTCAATTATACTTTCAGAAAACAGCAATGGACTGTAAACATCTGCCAATAGACAAGCCATGTAAAAAATGGCAGCTGCGATGTTGACTTAATTTTAACTTGATTGCGAGGTGGGGACGGCTGCAAACACCCTTAAAGCTTCTTGCTGTAATGTAAGTGATAAAAATATGAGTGCTTTGAAAAATAAACCCAATTAGGACATGGTACTAGGTTTAAAACATTCTCCTCCCACACTCTTCCCTGATCAATTGCTTTTCACCTACCCTTTAGTCACTAACTTATGTAGACACAGACATCTACCTCTAACACTACTCATGAACACAGACTGTGTATGAATAGTGTCAACCAAACAAGAGGACATTCT
The DNA here is from genome assembly GCF_011004845.1 of Esox lucius. Lineage (NCBI taxonomy): Eukaryota > Metazoa > Chordata > Actinopteri > Esociformes > Esocidae > Esox > Esox lucius. The sequence continues at coordinate 320,302 of NC_047572.1, read as the reverse complement.
ACTTTAGATGATGAATAAGTTGAACAGCAAAATGCCAAGGCCCAATAACTACTTGATAGTAATTTGAAGCAAAGCACACACTAAGTCTCTGCTCTGATTACTACCAGTCATTCAAAATCATTGCAAATAATAATTTGTTTAAAATAACATATGTAACACCGTATACATTTCCATTTACAAATGTTGGTAACAACTTAGCCATTGTCATCATCTCATCAAATGTACTTTAGACAGATTGCAATGTTGTCATTAGCTAGAGAAGTCAGTACAAAATAGCTGGAAATGCTAACTTTAGAAAGCTAGAAAACTCAGTGTGTATTATCTCAAAATGCTCTATAAATCCAATAAAACAGTGGTAGTATAATAACCCCCAGCATTCTTCATGTGTAACATAAGGTATATTGAGTGCTATGCAACTATGGGGCTTTCGGCCGGATTTCACTAGTGGGACATTTTGGGTCCTAGATTCATTTCTGTAACAGATACAACCTATTATGATGTATCCTTTTAATAGCAACCCCTCTGGCTACAATAAAAACACATAAAAACAGACTTCTGGGTCACTATTTATAAAACTCATCTGTTTGAAAGGCAAAAAAAAAAATTCGGAAAACATTTCTGCCATTCAGCATCAAGATTTTTTTTTTGAAAGCATTATGAGATTTTGTGTCAATGGTATTTCCTCATACTTTCATGCCTTTACTATCAAATTACACTGTAATTGGGTTGAAAATAATGAAATATAATAGAAGGTAAAAAATATAGGCACCCCCAAAAAATTTGGTTCTTCTACCTAGAAATAAAACATTATGAAATAAATAAGATTGAATGTAAAAAACCCATGTTATGGGTGTAATGACTCAAAACGGCCAGCACTAGATCACTAGTTACGTTTGGACTTATATATTTTATAAACTCAGAAAAATTACCAACTTCTTCCCAAAAACTCAAGAACATCCCCATACTATTTTGACTAAATATTAATTTTTATATCTTATATATAATACAAACGATGTATTATGGTTCAAAACATCATATATAGTGATGTACACGCATGTAATATTCATAGTAGTGTACAAATGAGCCTTTCTAAGATGCATTGGCAATGTCGTTGCCTGGTGAAAGGTTCTCATAGCAACCCAAACTACAACTATACAACCCATATTATACACGGAAAACCCCAATTATACACGGAACGCTTCAGGAAAGTGGCTACAAATAATATACCATTGGAATCGGACGATTATGGCGAATCTATTTTTCGAAATATTTATGCAAAGGAGCACTGTCCGCGGGATCGCGGACGTCGAGATTATTATGATTATAACTGACAACTAATGAAAATCCCAAATTCAGTATCTCAGAAAATTAGAATATTACTTAAGACCAATACAAAAAAAGGATTTTTAGAAATGTTGGCCAACTGAAAAGTATGAACATGAAAAGTATGAGCATGTACAGCACTCAATACTTAGTTGGGGCTCCTTCTGCCTGAATTACTGCAGCAATGTGGCGTGGCATTGAGTCGATCAGTCTGTGGCACTGCTCAGGTGTTATTAGAGCCCAGGTTGCTCTGATAGTGGCCTTCAGCTCTTCTGCATTGTGGGGTCTGGCGTATCGCATCTTCCTCTTCACAATACCCCATAGATTTTCTATAGGGTTAAGGTCAGGCGAGTTTGCTGGCCAATTAAGAACAGGGATACCATTGTCCTTAAACCAGGTACTGGTAGCTTTGGCACTGTGTGCAGGTGCCAAGTCCTGTTGGAAAATGAAATCTGCATCTCCGTAAAGTTGGTCAGCAGCAGGAAGCATGAAGTGCTCTAAAACTTCCTGGTAGATGGCTGCGTTGACCATGGACCTCAGAAAACACAGTGGACCAACACCAGCAGATGACATGGCACCCCAAACCATCACTGACTGTGGAAACTTTACACTGGACTTCAAGCAACCTGGATTCTGTCCCTCTCCTTTCTTCCTCCAGACTCTGGGTCCTTGATTTCCAAAGGAAATGCAAAATGTACTTTCATCAGAGAACATAACTTTGGACCATTCCAGTCCTTTTTGTCTTTAGCCCAAGCGAGACGCTTCTGACGCTGTGTCTTGTTCAAGAGTGGCTTGACGAAAGGAATCTCACAGCTGAAATCCGTGTCTTGTATATGTATGTGCGTGGTGGTTCTTGAAGCACTGACTCCAGCTACAGTCCACTCTTTGTGAATCTCCCCCACATTTTTTAATGTTGTTTTTTTTCACATTCCTCTCCAGGGTGCGGTTATCCCTATTGCTTCTACACTTTTTTCTACCACATCTTTTCCTTCCCTTCGCCTCTCTATTAATGTGCTTGGACAGAGAGCCCTGTGAACAGCCAGCCAATTACCTTTTGTGTCTTGCCCTCCTTGTGCAAGGTGTCAATGGTCGTCTTTTGGACAGCTGTCAAGTCAGCAGTCTTCCCCATCATTGTGTAGCCTACAGAACTAGACTGAGAGACCATTTAACCTTACATAGTCGACATCCGCAGATCCGCGGACAGTGCTCATTTGCATAAATATTTATAAAAATAGAATCGCCATAATCGTCCGATTTCAATGGTATATTGTTTGTAGCCACTTTCGTGAAGCGTTCCGTGTATAATTTGGGTTTTCTGTGTATAATTTGGGTTGTCTGTGTATTGTTTGGGTTGCTATGGGAACTTTTCACCAGGCAACGACATTGACCATGCATTACATTGACCATGCAATTTTTTTTTTTTGTTTTATAGAAAGGCTAATGTGTAGACAAGAATAGGGATAACAAGGGTGTACATCACTATATATGATGTTTTGAACAATAATACATCATTTGTATTATAAATATGATATAAAAATTAATATTTAGTCAGCATAGTATGGGGGTGTTCTTGAGTTTTTGGGAAGAAGTTGGTCATTTTTCTGAGTTTATAAATTATATAAGTCCAAACGTAACTAGCGATCTAGTGCTGCGTCATTACAGGCAAAAATAAGTGATATAAAATAATTATTCCTCATTTTATTGTGTTTTATTTCTAGGTAGAAGAACCAATTTTTTGGGGGGTGCCTGTATTTTTTACCTTCTATTATTTTATTTCTTCATTATTTTCAACCCAATACAGTGTAATTTGATAGTAAAGGCATGAAACTATGTGGGAATACAATTAACACAAAACTGTATAATGCTTTCAAAAAACAATATCATTATGCTGAATGGCAGAAATGTTTTCCGAAAAATATTCTTTTTGCCTTTCCAATAGATGAGTTTTTAAAATGGTGACCCAAAAGTCTGTTTTTATGTGTTTTTATTGAAGCCAATGGGGTTGTGATTACCAGGATACATCATAATAGGTTGTATCTGTTACAGAAATGAATCTAGGACCCAAAATGTCCAAGTAGTGAAATCCAGCCGAAATCCCCACCGACTAGCTCAAACGCCTTTGCAGGTGTTTTGAGTTAATTAGAGTGTGATACCAGGTGTCTTCAGTACTGAACCTATTCACAATATTCTAATTTTCTGAGATACTGAATTTGGGGTTTTCATTAGTTGTCAGTTATAATCATCGAAATTAAAAGAAATAAACACTTGAAATATATCAGTCTGTGTGGAATGAATGTATACATTATACAGGTTTCACTTTTTGAATGGAATTACTGAAATCAACTTTTTGATGATATTCTGATTTTATGACCAGCACCTGTAGATTGGCAAAGTACACACTCCAGGGTGTGAATTCTGAATGGAGATGAAAATTGCTACTGGGTTGCCTGTGATAATGAATAATTACCTGAACCTTGATGTTTATACATGTTAGAAAAATAATATATTTCCCAAAATGCATTAGATCACACCCTGCAGCATAGAAGTTAATGATCAAACAATTTATGACAATGGGAAACACTATTTAGCATCTTTGAATTTAAACTTAGATTGTCAAATAGCGTGTTAATTGTATCTACTCCTCCCTCTACATTTTTATGGATAGTGTTTTATTTTAGAAGTTGACACAGGATACTCTCGGTAGTGCATCTGTAGAAGTTGGAGAGTAACCTGGAATCCATGCCAAATCTCCTTAATCGGCGTAGGAAGAAGAGCCGTTTCCTGGCCTCCTTCACCAAGATGTTAGAGTGATGAGACCAGGTCAAGTCATCGCCGATGTTGACACCAAGGAACCAGATGTGGTGAACTCTCTCTATTGCAGACCCATTGATGTGTATGGGGGCGTGGTCTCCCCGCCACTGCTTCCTGTGATCAACAATCATCTCCTTTGTTTTGCTGATATTGAGCTGGAGGTCGTTTTCCTGACACAACGAAGTCAGTGATCTTACCTCATCTCTATAGGCGATTTCTTATAATTGTCCTTGCTGCCGGAGTTGAATGCTGCAGTCCGTGCCTTAATCATGGCACGAATACCACTGTTGACCCACGGTTTTTGATTAGGAAATTATTTTGTAGTTGTACGTGGTACAACATTGTCTATACATTTGCTAATAAAGTCACGTACTCTGTGTATTCGTTGATATTGCCTCCAGACGGCTCTCTGAACATTTCCCAGTCGGTAGTGAGGAAAGAGTCGCTTAAGTCGGTGTCCGATTCGTCCGTCCATCGTTGAATGGACCTCGTCACTGGCTTCTCTTGTTTTAGCCTCTGCCTGTAAGCAGGGAGCAACAGTATCGACGCATGGTCTAATTTGCCGAAAGCAGGACGGGGGAGGGCCTTATGTCCATGATGAAATGGAGAGTAGACATTGTCAAGAGTGTTTTTCACGCGTGTCGGAAAGTTTGTGTTTTTTAAACTTCGGTAGGACTTTCCTCTGATTGGTGCCATTAAAATCAAAATCAATAGTAGCAATTAGCTTTAAATTAAGTAAATATTTGCTATGGAGTTATGGTTGGGGATGATGGCCGGGTGTAAAAATCACCAACGCAGACCCTAACGCTAATGAGTTTGATACAAAATCTTTTTGTTTTATATAACCTCACCCTTAATCCTAAACACACTGGAGCATTAGCAGCATATTCACATTTGAGAGTGTTGGCCAATAGACAGAAACATACAATTTCCTTCCGAAAATTCTTCACCTGACTTGGATTCTCCATACTGAGACATGCTCTTGCACATCGACTATACTGGGTCACCCATTTCCTGGTTAAAATTACTATTTGGTGAATGGACTTGAACCAATGTTTCTTTGCTGTTGTTCCCTCTGTCCATGTGAATGTACACACAATGTGTTCTTCCCACTCAAGAGTCTATCATTGTATGATACGCCACAGACTTGTTTTATTCTGATTAAGGCAGGTTTTATTTATTTTTTATCAGTGGCAATGGTTCAGGGGTCAGCTCAGATGGCCACAATCTTACCATCGCCATGAGAACCATGTTAGGTCAAATTTCTGGGAGGATAACTTTCCCCCTGACTGTCTGCTCACATCTGTCTGCCTCCCTGAATGCATAACTGCCCGCCCCACTGAATGCCCGCTTGTCTGCAGCCTGTCTCTGTGTGGATGTGTAGGTCAGGGAAACAGAGCCCAGCATGAGAGGGGCTTGGCATAGCAGTGGAAGCCTGCAGGTAGCTAGACACAGCACAGCACGTCTCAGGGCAAAATCACAGAGAGACAGACGGATATGTGCCAAAGAGGTCAGTCAGAGATAGCTAGAGGCAATGCCAGATCAGTATATGGAAATTGGCACTGGACTAAACTATCATATAATACTTCTTTACACCAGAGATCTACTCCCCAGCCCCCCCTCCCTTTCCATTCTAAACAAGGAAGATAGGTATAAGCAGAGCTTTCTTTGAAGCTTAAATGGAGCCTTTTGTGTACACATATCCAGTTCATTCAGGTCCGTTACAGGATAAAGGACAAACCTAAGGATTATTTTTGGGTTGACATATGGCCCAATTTGCTCTGTGGACTAGACATCCTCCACATTATTGTGCAGACCTTCCTGTTCACAATTCTTTAAACACTTCCTGTTTCTCCACTTCCTGCTCAACTCTTCCTTCCTTGGTCCCTTCCAAAGTAAATGTATGTGTTATAGCTAAAGCAGAACCAGACAGAACCAGACTGACTAAGAAGTAGGGTTGCACGATATTCACAATAGGTGATATTGCAATAGTGATCATAAATATAGCAATATCCATATTCATTTCAATATTCTTAAACATATGTAAAAACACAAATGTTATGGGAAAACCCATCACAATAAATTAAGAACATAAGAAAACAACAAGTTTTCTTACAATACAAGGGATTATTGCAACTGACAGTCACATTGGACTGGTACAACATGAATAAATAAATAAAGATAATGCTACAGAACAGGACATGTTGTACTGGGGGTACAGCAGACCTGTCCAACTTTTAAAGTACAAGACATGCAGGGCAAACTGGGGTTTAGAACTGCCATTTCCACTTGAATTTGCCTTCATTGCACAACTATACATCCCACTTGTACACTGCATGCACAATTATTATGCAAGTATAATATTCTGATCGTATTATTATTTCTATGCACAATTTCCAACTCCAAATCATATAAACTTGAATGCTCATTGGATTGAATCATTTTCAGGCGATATGTATGCGTAATGAAGGAGGGTGTGGCAACAGTGAATAACACCTTATATCAAGGTATGCATTATTATTAGGCAGCTTCATGACCTCAGGTAAAATGAGTCAAAAAAGAGATTTAATTGACACTGAAAAGTCCTAATTTGTAAAATGCATTTCAGATGGACGCAACACTCTTGAAATAGCTAAAGTATTGAGGCGTGACCACCGGACATTCAAACCTTTTTTTCGAATAGTCAACTGGGGTGCAAAACAATGCATGGAGAAGAAAATACGCAAATTAACTGCAAAAGACTTGAGAAGAATTAAACGTGAAGCTACCAGGAACCCATTATCCTCAAGTGCCACCATATTCCAGAACTGCAACCAACCTGGAGTGCCCAGAAGTACAAAGTGTCAAGTGCTCACAGACATGGCCAAGGTCAAGAAGGCTGACAGAAGACCACCACTGAATAAGATTCACATGTTGAAGCATGTAGATTGGGCAAAGAAATACCTGAAGACAGATTTTTCTGGTTTTATGGACAGATGAAATGAGAGTGACTCTTGATGGACCAGATGGATGGGCCTGTGGCCATCACTAATGGACACAGGGCACCACTTCGAGTCAGGCACCAGCAAGATGGAGGAGGGGTACTGGAATGGGCTGCTACCATTAAGGATAACCTTTTTTAAGGTTGGACCTTTTTAGGTTGAAGATGGACTGAAACTCAACTCCCATACCTACTGCCAGTTTCTGGAAGATGCTTTCTTCAAGCAGTGGTACAGGAAGAAGTCCTCCGCATTCAAGAAGTCCATGTTCATTATGCAGGACAATGCTCCATCACATGCATCCAAGTACTCCACTGCTTGGTTAGCAAGCAAGGTCCTCAAAGATGCCCGAATAATGACATGGCCCCCTTCCTTACCTGATTTAAATCCTATTGAGAAGTTGTGGAGCATTCTCTAATGTGAGATTTACAGTCAGGGAAGACAATACACCTCTTTGAACAGCATTTGGGAGGCTGTGGTTGAGATTTCAGATCAAGAAACTGACAGATTGCATGGATGGAAGGGTAGTTATTGAAAAGAAGGGTGGCTATATCGGTCACAATTTTTTTTTGAAAGGCCAGAAATTTTATTTCATTCTCATTTTGTGTAACTTATTTGAAAAAAACGAGTTGGAGAAAATATTCTTATAATTTAGTTGCCTAATAATTCTGCACACTTATGTATTCCCCTGAGAAAGATCAAAACAAATTTTTCCTTTGTAAAACATTCAGGTTTAAGGTTCAATTATATTTTGGATTGACTGAGAGGATTGTAATTTGTTCAAAAATAAAATAAATCTTGAGGAATACGATTTGCCTAATAATTGTGCACTCAGTGTACATTATACCTGATACTTGTAAATATTCTGCCCTCTTCTATTTGCACTCCGGGTTATATCCTAACTGCATTTTGTTGTACTGTACTTGTATGTTCAATGACAATGAAGTTGAATCTAATCTCAAGTTTTTCTTAGGATATGCCCCCAAGTTTAGTCTCCACAGTAGAGGAACGCTTGCCCACTCTCAAACAGGGGCAATCACAAGTATTGGCATTTTATACACATTACTTAGTCAACACTAAAAGCAAAAACATTAAAACAAATGATCGCATGGACACAGACTGCAAACTAGCTACAAAGGGAATCTGAACACTTTTCGCTAGAAGAGTCTGGTGTTTCTTGTATTTCTTCGCAGCCCATACATCCTTTGAGATTTTTTAAATAGATTAAATCTCAAATCCAATGTATTTTAGAAGCATTTCCTCTATAGCTAATACCGGACAGTCATTTATTCTTTATCGCTCAGTCTTCTAAAGTCCCGACTCCATTTAATGCCAAGATGTTTATATTTATTTTGGATTATACTTTTGTAAATCATTTTGTGACATGGATTTTCATATGACAACACGGAAGAAATTACACTTTGCAACAAGTGTACAGGTTGTATAACAGTGTAAATTTGCTGTCCCCTCAAAATAACACAACACACAGCCATTTTTGTCTAAACCACTGGCAACAAAAGTGAGTACACCCCTAAGTGAAAATGTCCTAAAGTGTCAATTGGTCCTAAAGTGTCAATATTTTGTGTGGTTACCATTATTTTCCAGCACTGCCTTAACCCTCTTGGGCATGGAGTTCACCAGAGCTTCACAGGTTGCCACTGGAGTCCTCTTCCACTCCATGACGAATTCACGGACCTGGTGGATGTTAGAGACCTTGTGCTCTTCCACCTTGCGTTTGAGGATGCCCCACAGATGCTCAATGGGGTTTAGGTATGGAGATATGCTTGGCCAGTCCATCACCTTTAACCTCAGCTTCTTTAGCAAGGCAGTGGTTGTCTTGGAGGTGTGTCGTTATCATGTTGGAATACTGCCCTGCGGCCCAGTCTCCGAAAGGAGGGCATGTCATAGTACATGTTGGCATTCATGGTTCCCTCAATGAACTGTAGCTCCCCAATGTTGGCAGGACTCATGCAGCCCCAGACCATGACACTCCCACCACCATGCCTGACTGTAGGCAAGACACAATTGTCTTTGTACTCCTCACCTGGTTGCTGCCACACACACTTGACACCATCTGAACCAAATAAGTTTATCTTGGTCTCATCAGAACACAGGAAATGGTTCCAGTAATCCATGTCCTTAGTGTGCTTGTCTTCAGCAAACTGTTTGCAGGCTTTCTTGTGCATCATCTTTAGAGGAGGCTTCCTTCTGGAACGACAGCCATGCAGACCAATTTGATTCAGTGTGCGGCGTATGGTCTGAGCACTGACAGTCTGACCCCTCAGCCTTTCAACCTCTGCAGCAATGCTGGCAGCACTCATACGTCTATTTCCCCAAAGACAACCTCTGAATATGACGCTGAGCATGTGCACTTAACTTCTTTGGTCGACCATGGCGAGGCGTGTTCTGAGTGGAACCTGTCCTGTATGGTCTTGGCCACCATGCTGCAGCTCAGTTTCAGGGTCTTGGCAATTTTCTTATAGCCTAGGCCATATTTATGTAGAGCAACAATTCTTTTTTTCAGATCCTCAGAGAGTTCTTTGCCATGAGGTGCCATGTTGAACTTACAATGACCAGTATGAAGGAGTGTGAGAGCGATAATACCAAATTTAACACCTGCTCCCCATTCACACCTGAGACCTTGTAACACTAACAAGTCACCAGACACCGGGGAGGGAAAATGCCCAATTTCAACATTTTCACTTAGGGGTGTATTCACTTTTGTTGTCACCGGTTTAGACATTAATGGCTGTGTGTTGAGTTATTTTGAGGGGACAGCAAATGTACACTATTATACAAGCTATACACTCACTTTTTTACATTGTAGCAAAGTGTAATTTCTTCAGTGTTGCCACATGAAAAGATATAATCAAATATTTGAAAAAATGTGAGGGGTGTACTCACTTTTGTGAGATACTGTGTGTACAACTGAAATGCAGGGATAGCAGCAGTGAGGTTCCTGAGGTAGACACGTACCTTTAACAACTGAAAACTTCCATTATTAGGCTTAGCATAGCATTGTCAGAGTAGTACAAGGGAGTAGTGCAACAAGGCCCCAGCGAGGCAGGGGGGTATGGTAAGTGATGGGTCACAGAGTTCAGCAGAGTTACAGTAGATGGTAAGAAACTGTTCCTGAGCCTGCTGGTGCGGGACCAAAGTGACCTATACCGCCTGCCTGATGGAAGGAGGGCAAACAGTTGGTGGCATGGATGTGAAGGGGGTCCCTGATGATCTTGCTTGCCCTGTGCAGAAACCGTTTCCACTGGAGGTCTGCGATTGCAGGAAGCTGGGAACCAGGGATGTGCTGGGCGGTTTTCACCACCCATTGCAGGGCCTTCCGGTCGGATATAGAGCAGCTCTTAAACCACACTGTGGCACAGTGGGTCAGATTGCTCTTGGTTGTGCAGTGGTAGAAGTTAACAAAGATCTTGGTGGACAGGCACTGCTGCGCCTTTTTGACCTGGGCTGAGGTGTTGAGGGTCCAGCAGAGGTCCTCGGAGATGTGGAAACCCAGGAATTTGAAGCTGGACACATGCTCCACCTCAATACCACCAATGAGGACTGGGTTAATGAATGAGTGGGGGAATGAATGAGCCAGTCGGAAGGTGGGTATGATTAGGAGGCCATAATGATATTAAGGCCACATTTGAAACATATTTGAAACTCTCTTACTCTATGTGCTGTGTGATGTTTTGTGACACCAAATATTCAGAACACATTGTCCCACCTGAAAGACAGCAATGTCCTGTTAATGCCCAGGGACAATGGCATTTGATCTTTGGACTAGAGGGACAAGAGTGGTCCATACATATGGCTCTCCAAAACCATTTCCAGCAACATTTGGTTGCTTCACTGCTTAGCTTCCGAGTCGTGTCTTTTCAGTGCAGATTTCTGTGTAGAATTCATCCGTGCATGACTCGACTTATCTGCAACACATTTGACTGGTCTGCGTGTTGCCCATAGTGACAAGACACACGATTACCTGGCTGCACTACGCTTAAGCATACCTACCGCACAGTCATTAAGGTCACTGAGGTTATGCGTGGAACAGCCAATAGTCGCTGTCCCGGCTTTCCCCCGCAACCCCTACAGTGCCAAAAGGACCTATGGGCCATTGACTGACAGCATGAATGATGTCTGTCAACATGTCCCTATGCTAGAGGAGACCTACGTCTGCATAACTGAGTGCTAACACAACGGACCCTTGCCACAGAGGGAGAAAGAGAGGGAGAAAGAGAGAGAGAGATGGAGAGAGAGAGAGGAAAATAGAGACTGAAAGATAGAGAAAAAAGAGCCAGAGAGTCCAAGAGAGACATCAGGGGAAAGACGGATACATATGGTGAGGTGGGTGGTGCTGTGCTAGGATGCATGGTGATTCATCTCGTCCGTAGAGATAATGTTGGAAGGCTCTTTCCTGCCTGCTAAACGAGACATGCTCCATCCGTAATGGCCAATTAGCAGTATGCTAGGCTATAAATACACATGCACACATCTGTTTCTGTCTGCAGGCCCACACAACTAACCATGTGTTTACGGGACACAGAAAAAAGACAGAGAGAGACACGAGTTGTATATGGACATGAAAAAGCAACAGGAAAGATAGGAGTGCTAGGAAAAAAGATGAAATCAGAAGTCTGACATTGGTCAGGGGATGAAGGAATGGGGATGACAGACAGAGCAACTCTCCAGTCACTCCAGGGGAGGTTAGGGCTACATCAGGGGACAAGAAGTTGGGGACCAGATTGGGAATCCAGTGACTGCCTTTTCTTCCCCTTGTCTCCCATCCTGACCTCTCAGACCCCACCACATGGCCTGAATATCTGACCCCAGCCAACCTAATGACTGTTTTTGCAGCCAGTGCTTCTGTGTTTGCATGTGTGCAAGTGGGGTATATGTTTGGTATGCAATCAATCAATACAATTTATAAAGCCCTTTTTACAACAGCAGTTGTCACAAAGTGCTTTACAGAGACACCCGGCCTTAAACCCCAAGGAGCAAACAACAGTAGTGTTGAATTTCAGTGGCTAGTATGCATATTTTAGTGTGCGTGAAAACTCGGTACAGCTCATCACCTGGCTAATAACATCTCTACAGTGAAGCATGGTGGTGGGAGAATCATGCTATATGGGGATGCTGTCTCATAAGCAGGGACTGGTAAACTGGTCAAGATTAAGGGAAAGATGAACAGAGGATAATACAGAGAAGTCCTTGAAAAAAAACCTGATCCAAAGCGCACAGCACCTCAGACCGGAGGTAAGATTCATTTTTCAGCACGACAACGACCAAGAGCACACAGCCAAGACAATGCTGGAGTGTCTTCGAATGTCCTTTGTGGCCCAGCCATAGCCTGTACCTGAACCCTATGGAACATCTGTTAGGAGACTTTCAGTACACAGTTCTCCTACTCTACCCATCCAATCTAACAGATGGATACAGGATACACAAATAATAACTAGATGTAATAATTTGTAAAATAAGTCTATAACATAAAAAAAGAAAAAAAAAAAGAAAGCAAAGGTCTCTGAATACTTCCCGAAGCCACTGTATGTAATTGTGTGTCTCCTCTCTGAGTTTGAGTGTCACTATAATGACCAGGTAATGCTAACAGACTTAATCATTCTTCATATTATATGGAGACATGCATTTTCTGACAGAGGCATGTCTATGTTTTTTTAGTTTTTCCTGTCAGATCCCCCTATCTTGATTGTTTTCGTAAAGCAAATAGCCTCAGATAAATCAGGCAAATAACCATTTGCGATATCAGAGACCACGGCCATCATTGTTCAAATCCAAACCCCTCAAGCCAATCCTAATGAATCCATCAGGGGCAGTAAGAACTAAGGGATAAGGGTTGAGAATCAAACTGCGTCCTATATGTTCGGGGCTGCATGCGGCTTAGGGATGAGCTGATATTATTGGCTTTTTATGTGACCGCCCTGTGATCTATCTTAAGCCTTTTCCCTGCTGTGTAAGGAGATATAAAAACAAAGGACTCCAGCCCTGGCACCACTGCCCCCCTTACCCCCATCCAAACACTGCAACACTATCCTCAAACCCTCCAAGCCCCCCTGCCTTGTTCCTGAGCCTGTAAGCAGCTCTGCTTCTGCCTTCCCATCCCTCCCTCTGGGGACGGACTGGCCCTACCTTAAGCTCTTTGCTGGCAGCAACATTTTTATGGAGCTAAACTCCATGAAGAACTCCAGGGTGGTGGGGGGTTCAGGAAAAGATGCTTGTAGAACTGCTGAGCTGCACACAAAAAAACAAGATGGTAGGGAGTAAAAAGAAGAGGGACACCTGGTGTGCATACAGAATTGCCAAGTGATCGGATATAGAAGCAGAGTCATGCACAGACACTTGAGGTGTCATGGGCATAAAAATAACCCGTTGACAAACACACTTGAAAAGACAATAATTAACATTCATTATATGCTTATATGGTGAAAATTGTAAAATGATCAATTTCTGTAAAAAGACACTCACTCATCAAGTCAGAGTGCTTCAAAACTATGAGAATCAAATAGTATGCTGCTGTCATGCAAACTTGACAACAAGATGATGAATTTGGCACCAAACAAAAACGTATTAATTTAAATCAGAAAAACCACTCAATAGGGCATCTGGAAACCGAAGGAGAAAAAGGCGCATGTAAAGCACTGTATTTGCTTGTGACTCTATAAAAGGTTACTTTACACCGTGCGTCTCCAATGGCTCATTGAGTAGAGAAAACATCAACATACGGCAGAATCTGTTTGTGTTTGTAAATTCACTATTTACAATCACCCGGTAAACAACTAGTCCATTGATCATTGAGTTTTTGTCTCACTTTGTAGTAATGGCAGACACTAATCACATTTTTGGCGATTTCAATTTTCATATGGAAATGTCCAATAACCCTCTTCCAAAAGTCTTTCAAGCCATAATTGACTCAATAGGTTTTATTCAACATGTCTCAGGTCCAACGCACTGCCACAATCATACCTTATATTTAGTCCTGTCACTAGAAATAGATATTGTACATATAATAATATGTATAATAATATATATAATAATGATTCCCCATAATCCTGGAATATCGGATCACTGTCTTATTACCTTTACCGTTAAAACAAGAAACCCACTTGCACCCCAACCTATTACTTTTAAAAGCAGTAATATAAATTCTTGGACTTCAAATAGATTTCTTGATATTCTTCCAAGCTCTCTCATCGAAAACGGAGTAAATAAATCTGCAAACAATCTAATAGAGGATCTAAACTAGGGTGGCCAGATGTCCCGGTTCACCTGGGATTGTCCCGGTTTCAAGCCAGGTGTCCCAAGGTTCTGATAAATATCTGTAAAAGGCTAAAATATCCCGGTTTTTGACATTCACTACCAAATTGTCCCAGGTTTTACCACAACTAAAATAATAATAATAAAAATAATACTGTAACGTTTCCACATACGAATTCGAGCTAAACAAACCACTGCAACTAGGTGTACTAAGCACTGAAATAATTGTCCCCCATCCTGATGAAATCGCTTATGGTGCATGCATGTGCGCGTGGATGTGCACGTGGATTAATGTGCGGTACATGGTCCCGGACTGGGGGTTTGAAAATGTGGTCACCCTATTTTAAACTCAATACTGCAAATTACTTTAGATATGGTTGCACCACTAAAAACAAAAGAAATATGCAACAAGAAACTCGCTCCCTGGTACACAGACAATACTAGAGTACTCAAGCAAGCCTCCAGAAAATTGGAGCGAAAGTGGCGCTCCACCAAGTTGAAAGTATTTAGACTAGCCTGGATAGACAGTTCACTATAATACCGAAAAGCACTCACATTTGCTCGATCAGCTTATTTCTCCAACCTGATTGAGGTGAACAAAAACAATCCAAAATATATTTTTGAAACAGTTGCAAAGTTAACAAATATGCTCAACAAGTGAAGTTGGTCTTCACTTTAGCAGTAATTAATATACATTTTTTTGATTAAAAGATCACCACCATTAGAAAACAAATAACCGAGTCCTCCTTAAATAGGTATAGTCCTCAATTAACAGTTACCTTTTAAAATGTTCATAAAACACATGTACTAATCTTAATTTCAATTTATAATATTATCTTTCTCTTTACATTTCACTGAAACTCACTCACTTGCTTAAGGAGTATGCCTAAACCATGTGACATGTAAACGGCTACTAACAACAGCACACCAGATTTGTTCCCAAACTTTTATCATAACTTAGTATAGTTTGCAAGGTAATAAATAGACTTGAGTCCTTTGTAGCAATTTCAAGTCGAACCAGTTCTCACACCACTAACTTGCTGGTAGTGGTAGAGCACTTTGTTTTACCTGAACGGTTGCGTCTTTCACACAGTCTAATTAGCATTGCTTGCAGTCGCTATTCCGACAATGTTAGTGGGCTTTGCTTATGTGATCCGCTGGTTCTTCGTCTACGCTGTGATACGCCTTTTTGCTTTAAGTCTTTTACTCCTTTACGCCTTGAGAACTCATTGACCGCTTGTCATGAAAAGAAGATCATTTAACATTTATTTTAATGTGTTTTACAGAGTTCCTTCGCAACTTCCGTAGTAGTGGTATAATATATAGAGACATTTAGTTCCGTGCTTAACAGCAACACAATCGTAAAAAAGAAACTAGTTACTATTGGCTGCAAAACCTTTTTTCACCTTTTACCTATACTTTAGATTTTTATTATATTTTACCTCAAACAAATCATGTATTAATTTAAACATTAAATATTAGGGATGCACCGATTGGGAAATTCTGGGCCGATACCGATACCGATGTTTAACATAACAATTTGGCCGATGGCCGATGCTTTTTTTTTTTTTTGTTATTTATTCCTTCTTTTGTGCTACAAAAGTCTTTTGGCTCTTGATCACACTATCCTAGAATGAGCACAAATTCAATCAGACCAATTTATGAAACAAAAAACACCTTTATTGTCACTTTCTGGTTGACAGTTATAATCTTATTTATAACAAGTTATTTTCTGAAAAATATAACATTCAAAAACCTTTGACTGCTAACTAATAGTAATCAATGAAAAGATTGTTTCAGCAGTACATTGCCCAACAAAATTATTTGAGTGCTTTTAGCCTGATAAACAAAAACTTAAACAATGAGATTATTTTCATGGCCCAATAAAAAATATTTTTTCTGATAAAAAATTAAATAAAAAAAAACAACAACATCAAGTGTTAATGTAAAAACAAGTGAAATAGGCTAAATAATATGTTATTAAAATAAATAAATAATGTTATTCATGAATGCAAAAATAAATAGGGCTATCTTTCACCTTGTGTATTTCTCATACAGAATAAACAAAAATGTTCTCAATGAGATTATTTTCATGGCCCAATAAAAAATATTTTTCTGATAAATAAAAAAAAATACTTCAAGTGTAAATGCAAAAACAAGTGAAATAAATAAATTATATTATTTAAATAAATAAATTATGTTATTCATAAATGCAAACATAAATAGGGCTATCTTTCACCTTGTGTATTTCTCATGCAGAATAAAATATTACTTTTTCAGAACTCACAGGCTCGAACACGGGGCATTTTATAAAACAAAACAGTACCTCCACTTCTGATCATTAATGACACATAAGTCACCTGCTGTATCTCTGGCCTACTTCTTAATAAGATGCATGTTTTTCTTTACAAAGATAAGCATCTCTGCCTTGTCACAGCAAAGCCTATTTCTCTTTTCATCTAAGACATGAGACACAGAGCTGAATAACCGCTCACTCTCTACGCTGGTGCATGGCGCACTAAGGTATTTGCGTGCTATTTGTGGGAGTTCTGGAAAAAGCAGATGGTTATTTCTCCAATAGCAAAGTGCGCTCTCACCTCTCGGAATAGTTATCTCTGACAGGAAAATACCCAGTTGTTGGGATACAGACGAGGTACTTGTCCTCTCTGATCCATTTTCTTCCAGAATCTCCTCAAACACATCATGCAGGGAGGGCCCTGTTCTGTCGGATCGTTGCCTTTTGCGCTCTGTGTGATGTGCGCGCTCTCCATCGCGCGTCACATCCTCTGCACCGGCATCAGCCAACAGGTGTGCCTCAAGTATTTCTCGAGCGCGTTGTTTAACATCCTCATCAAAGTAACGATCCTTGTATCTGGGATCCAAATAGGTGGCAATGCAGAACATGGGATCGTACTGGATTTGATCGAAGCGTCTATTTATAGCCTCTAATAATGAGGTCTTTGTTGTTTTAACGCCGTGATCGGTGTCAGCCTGCTTACTCAGAAGACGTCTCAGGGCTGTCACAGAGGGGAGGACATCTGCAGCTGATGCTTCTGATGAGCTAACTTCTCTCGTCAATTGTTCAAATGGGGAGAGGAGTGTTATAAAGTTTTCAATTAATTGCCACTGGTGCGCAGTTAGAGTGGCCGGGAGGTCGTAGTCTGCGGCATATGTAGCAAGTGCACGCTTTTGTTCCAGCAAGCTCTCCATCATGTACTCTGTACGCTCTCCATAAAATGTACTATTCCAGCGTGTGGAAACATCTTGCTGCAGCCTTTTTGGTTTCATTCCCAACTGGATCTGCACAGCCTGGAGACGTGAATAGGCAAGGGGTGAGTGTTTAAAGTGGCCGACGATTTTTCGGCATATAGACACAATATCAGTGAGGCTGCGCTGGCTAAAAACACCGTCATGAATTGCCAGTTGCAGTGTGTGCGCCATACAGCCAAAACTAGCCAGACCACTGTCCATCATAGCTTTTTTCATATTCTTAGCATTATCTCTCACGACAGCATGCACTCTGGTTTTGTCGATTTTCCACGTCTGGAACATTTTCTCAAAAGCCTCCGAGATAGCAGATGCTGAGTGGGTACCTGCAAACTCCTGGGAGTGCAACACTGCCTTTACCAGGTTGAAGTCCTTATTAATCCACTGTGCCGTGAGGCTAAGCATGCTCACAGGGCTTACATCTGAATTCCATATATCAGTGGTGAAACTGATTGCAGCGATGTCGCAAGCCAGTAGCTCATGAATGTGCGTGGCCACAATGTTGTGTATTTCGGGGAGACAGACCTCGGCAAAGTGACGTCGGCTCGGCAGCGTGTAGCGTGGCTCCATAAACTTCATCAGACTCCGAAAACCCACGTCCTCCACTACAGAGAAAGGCTGGTCATCTAAAGCTATGAACTCCATCACCTTGTTTGTTATCTGTTTCGCTTTGGTGCTGTCTGGAGGCAGCTGTTTGGCTTTCTCAAACGCCGTGTCAATTGAAGTCTGAGCCTTAACGGGGATTTGCGCTTCCTTAGCGGGCTTCATTTTTCCGTTTTTGGTCAGCTTGCAGGTAATCCCCGTACACCGCCTCGTGCCTGCTTCTCAAATGTCCAATGAGATTTGTTGTGTTAAATGACTTTCTAACAGACCCCCTCTTGAGATTTCAACGGAACACGTATTGCAAACTGCAAAACGCTGATCTTTCTCTGAAACTTTAAAATATTGCCACACGACCGCCATCTTCTTTGTTTAATCCAAGTTACTGAAGAGAGTTCACCGGTGCCCTCTTCCGCCTCGGTATCCCCCCCCCCACCCCTCCCGCCAAAAAAATAAATAAATAAAATTCTCCACATCGGCAAATGTCATATTTATTTCCCGATGGCCAATGGCAGTTAACAAGGCAAATATTGGCTGATACCGATGTCCAACCGATGCATCGGTGCATCCCTATTAAATATCAAATCATCAAACAACACAAACTATGAAACAGCACTTACACTTCCTGTTCAACTTCACACAGCTGGGCCAGGCTGCACTTAATCATAGACCATGCTGAAGACATGAGTCTTTAGTAGACACTTGAAAGTTTGCACTGAGTCTGCATTACTAAACTGAATTGGCAGATCATTCCGCAGTAGTGCAGCTTTATGAGAGAAAACCCTGCCTCCAGCGGTTTGTTTAGAAATTGTGTAGGTATGTATGGCTGGATCATTTCAGCAAGGTAAGTAGGAGCAAGTCCATGTAATGCTTTATATGTTAGCAATAAAACCTTAATCAGCCCTAGCCTTAACAGGCAGCCAGTGTAAAGAGGCTAGTACTGGAGTAATGTGTTCAATTCTTTTCTAGTTAGGATTCTAGCAGCCGTGTTCAGCACTAATTGTTTATTGATTTATGAGGGTAACCGGCGAGAAGAGCATTGCAGTAATCTAATCTAGAATTGATGGATTAGTTATTCTGCTTCAGTTTTTGATAACTTTTCAAATATTTACAATGTTCCGAAGTTGGGAAAAAAGCAGCTTGAGATATATATGCTCATCAAAAGAGAGATCGGGGTCGAGAATAACATTCCTCACAGTTTTTTTGGGATACGATCATACAACCATCGAGGTTCTCTGTAAGGTCTGCTAACAAAACTCTTTGTTTCTCTGGTCCTAAAACAACCATTTCTGTTTTTCTTGAGTTTAAAAGCAAGAAGTTCTCCATCATCCACTTCCTGGATGGCAGCATATACACTGAACAAAATTATAAACGCAACTCTTTTGTTTTTGCCCCCATTTATCATGAGCTGAACTCAAAGATCTAAGACTTTCTCTATGTACACAAAAGGCCTATTTCTCAAAATATTGTTCACAAACCTGTTTAAATCTGTGTTAGTGAGCACTTCTCCTTTGCCGAGATAATCCATCCACCTCACAGGTGTGGCATATCAAGATGCTGATTAGACAGCATGATTATTGCACAGGTGTGCCTTATGCTGGACACAATAAAAGGCCACTCTAAAATGTGCAGTTCCATCACACAGCACAATGCCACAGATGTCGCAAGCTTTGAGGGAGCGTGCAATTGGCATGCTGACAGTGTATATAGTAAAACTAGAAAAGGAACCAGGCAAGCCTAGTTCAGCCGGCCAGCAATTAAATGAGATAAACGTGGTTATCACCCTCACTGGATTCAAACCCAGGTCTCCCACATGAGTGACTGTGTCATTAACCGCTTCACCGCTGTGCTATACACCTGGACATTGTCAGTATAGCATCTCAACATTAAATAATTTTGTCACGCGTTAACATCATGTCAAATTTTCGTTTCTTGTTAAGTTAACCTCCATTACAAATAGCATCTATGAAATGTATGGCTTTTGCCACAGGCCATTTTAACAGCTGATTAGCTAGTAATAGGCTTAATAGTATCTAAGCTACTACTTGAGCTTAACACAGCCAAAGCTATTTCATGGTGCAAAATCATTAGTTTTTTCTTTCATTCGTGAATTTAATTGATACAATAACTATCAACATAGGCAACGATAACTGACCTTTTCGTCAGGTGAAAAGAAGAGAGAATCACGGAAACCCCTAATGTATTCCTGCACGAGGGGTTTTGATTTAGCCTATATTACCGTAAAATTCATGCGTGGATACGTACTTTGAAAATCCACCAGAAATAGTTGCAATAAAAAGTTATATTTTAGGCTTACTATAACGGAGTTACTGAAGGTTGTAGCCAGCAATGTGGATGCATTCTTCGAAAATCCACCAGACATTGTCACAACATAAATGCAAACAGTTTTATTTTAGGCTTACTATAACGTAGATACTTAAGGTTATAGCCAGCGAAGTTTTAATCTATATGGAACAAATCCGAATGCACAATTTGCATCAACTGTAACGAGATTCGAACGTGGGACCTATTAGTTGCCAGTCCGCGTCTTTAATCTCCATGCTATTTAACAAGGGTCGGGCGGACACTCTTCTTGGCCGGCTCCGCTTATGTGTTCTGGCAACAATAATGGGCTCAAAACGGAGCCTTCAGGAACACCAAAACATACCTTTGATTTGTCAGAGGACATGCCATCCACACAACTTATATCTTTCAGATACATAACATTTAAACCAGGCTAGAACGTGCCCACGTAGCCCAATTTTGAGTGTGGCATGGTTGTTGGTGCCAGACGGGCCGGTCTGAGTATTTCACAATCTGCCCAGTTACTGGGATTTTTACACACAACCATTTCTAGGGTTTACAAAGAATGTCCTGTGGGCGAAAATGCCTTGTTGATGCTAGAGGTCAGAGGAGAATGGGCCGACTGATTCAAGCTGATAGAAGAGCAACTTTGACTGAAATAACCACTCGTTACAACCGAGGTATGCAGCAAAGCATTTGTGAAGCCACAACACGCACAACCTTGAGGCGGATGGGCTACAACAGCAGAAGACCCCACCGGGTACCACTCATCTCCACCACAAATAGGAAAAAGAGGCTACAATTTGCACAAGCTCACCAAAATTGGACAGTTGAAGACTGGAAGAATGTTGCCTGGTCTGATGAGTCTCGATTTCTGTTGAGACATTCAGATGGTAGAGTCAGAATTTGGCATAAACAGAATGAGAACATGGATCCATCATGCTTTGTTACCACTGTGCAGGCTGGTGGTGGTGGTGTAATGGTGTGGGGGATGTTTTCTTGGCACACTTTAGGCCCCTATTCGAAAAGCAGAAAGACAATTAGAAGTACACACAGCAGATGAGTAGGAAGAAACTTCGCCTGACGGTGGTTCGATTTTAGACTCAACAGGTTCATTGTCAAGACCTCTGTCTCATAGATCAAAATGAAGTTCTACCTGCTCTAGCATCCACTCAGTCAAGAGGTATGAGGCTGCGGCTGAAGCTGCCGCATCCCAGGAAGTTTTGACAGTGTTGGAAGAACAAGAAAAGGAAGCAAATTTACTTCAAAGGCTAGAATCTGAGGACAAACAACGGCTGGCACAATTTGGGTCTGAGACCCTATCCAGACCACAAGCAATGCAAGACAAGCATAGAAAGCTTGAACGCCTGGAAGAAGTGAAGAAGTTGAATGCAGCAAAAGCTCAAGTAAGGGTCTATGACCTAGTCTTAACGAGACAGCACCCGAAAAATTTGAATTTGTGTCGAAATGGTAGGAAAGGAGGAGGAGTGGCTGCCCTATTCAAAGATACATTCCAGTGCAAAGGAAATACACTAGGTAATTTTATTTCTTTTGAATACTTCTGTTTTACATTGAAGGGTATCCCCACAATTTTAACATCCACATAGATAATAGTGCGGACAATAAAGCCAAATAACCTTTTGACCTACTTGACACTTTTGTGTCAACATGTAAAAGAGCATACACACTCAAGGCCACATTCTAGATCTGGTCTCTAAAGGTCTCTATATTTCCTCTGTCATGGTTAAAGACTTGGCCCTGTCTGACCATTTGTCTTTTTTGATTCACTTATCACCCCAAATTATCCTGTTAATTATTTCTGTTAAGAAAAGGTACATTAATGAGAGTACCAATGCTCAGTTTATTGAAGCCATAGCTGTATCTCCAACAATAAGTGCTGAGTCAGTTGATGTACTCCTGGATAATTTTAATGCCAAAATATTAAACGTCATGGATCGTGTTGCACCGGTAAAGGTAAAGAAAACTATGAGCAAACAGAAAACACCATGGAGAACCACCCTGAAAAGAGAATTTGGGAAAGCAGGACGTAAGTGGAGGAAAACTAAACTTCAAATTCACTATGACATCTATAAACAAAGCCTTGGTAGCTTCAACAACAAGTTACGCAGGGCCAGACAGCTACATTTATCGGGAATGATCAACAAAAATATCAACAATACCCGCACTATTTGTCATGGTCGACAAGCTTACAAACCCAATAAAACAGATAGCATCAGAACTCATGTCCACTGTGAAATGTAATGAATTTGCATGTTTCTTTAGTGAAAAAATGATAAGTATTAGACGGAACATCAGAACTACACAGTCTAACAAGGACTCTGTACCGTCACCATGACCACCAAGACATAATTTGGTTATTATGTCGCATTTTAATACAATTGATCAAAAATCCCTAGAAGAAACAGTTTGACATCTTAAAGCTTCCAGATGTTGTCTCGACACACTGCCATCAGACTTTATAATATATATTTATTTTACTCTATAACAATTGACCTACAGCAAATAGTTAATAGCTCTCTGCAATCAGGCATTTTCCCAACCTCTCTTAAAACAGCTGCCATTAAGCCCCTATTAAAAAAAGAGAACACTGGATGTATCTATAATGAACAACTGTATCAAATAGACAATAGACCTGTATCAAATCTCCCTTTTATAGCCAAGACCATTGAGAAGGTTATCTTCAATCAACTCCGACCTCACCACATTACTGAAATGGCCCTGATTAAAGTTTTAGATTAGATACGGCTGAATACCGATTCTGATAAAATAACAGTTCTGGTTCTATTTGATCTCAGTGCAGCATTTGACACTGTAGAGCATAAAACACTTATAGATAGGCTGGAAAATTGGGTAGGAATCTCCGGGACAGTCCTTGATTGATTCAGATCTTATCTAGATGGCCGGAGTTACTTTGTCACCATTGGTAATCATGAATCTGATAGGATAGCTATGACATGCAGAGTTCCACAGGGATCAGTTCTCGGACCGCTTCTGTTCAATCTCTATATGCTACCTCTGGGCCAAATTCTGCAAAACAAACAACATTAACTACCACAGCTATGTCGATGATACTCAAATATATATGGCTCTCAAACCATATGACAACAGCTAAATAGACTCTCTGTGTCACTGTATAGAGCACATAAATACCTGGAAGAACCAAAATTGTCTACAATTAAACCAAGATACATGAGATTATTGTGTTTGGCAACAAAAATAAAATAACAAGTATTAGTAAAAAGCTGGATTCTCAGGACCTTATAACCAGGGATCAAGTGCATAATCTTGGTGTTCTGATAGACTCAGACCTCATATCAAAGCGGTCACCAAAACAACATTCTATAATCTAAAAAATATAGCCAGAATCAAAGGCTTGGTGTCCCAAAAACACCAAGAGAAGCTCATCCATGCTTTTATCTCTAGTAGGGTTGACTACTGTAATGGCCTCTTAACTGGACTCCCAAAGAAAACTGTAAAACAACTGCAGCTCATTCAGAATGCTGCTGCTAGAATGTTAACCAGGACCAAGAGAACAGAGTACATTACTCCAGTTCTTAAATCTTTGCATTGCTTTCCAGTCAGTAACAGAATAGATTTGTGTTAGTGAGCACTTCTCCTTTGCAGAGATAATCCATCCACCTCACAGGTGTGGCATATCAAGATGCTGATTAGACAGCATTATCATTGCACAGGTGTGCCTTAGGCTGGCCACAATAAAAGGCCACTCTAAACTGGGATGCCCTCTCTCCAATGCCATTTGGGGGCAGAGTCACTGGCTTTTTGTTGTCTCTCTGTTGTACCCATTGTGCAATTGGGGTGAACTCTGCTGGCAATACTCGGCCTTCATTTAAGGGTGGTTGGTGTCCCTTTGGTTGATGCTTGTGGGTGGATTGACTTCCTGCCTGTTGGGCCCTGTCATCTAGTCATGCTTCTGACATGGATTAAGTTTTATACACTCTGGACACAGCCCAAATGCATTTATTAATTATTACAACTTGTACTCTTAAAATGTTCACCCGGCACAGCAGAAGAGGACTGGTCACCCATCTGAGCCCAGTTCCTCTCTAGGTTTCTTCCTACATTTTGGCCCCTCCTAGGGAGTTTTTCCTAGCTACTGTGCTTCAACACTGTTGTTGCTTGTTCTTTGGGGTTTCAGGCTGGGTGTTTTGCAAAAGCACTTTGTGACAACTGCTGATGTAAAAATGGCTTTATAGATACATTTGATTGCTTGATTCATCAGCAATTCCTTTCGAAACTGGAGGGAAGGTAATCAGTGGCTGAATGCAACCCAAATGCCACAATAAAAAGTAATTGAGAAGCCCTAGTTAATTCTCAGCGACGGCTTAGCTTGAGCATTTCATGGGTCTGATCAGATTCAGCATTGCGCTATTCAATCTATTTGAAAAGACGTAACGCGCAATCTCCTTATTTTTATTGGATTATACTGTCATCATGGCAGCCATCAAACAAAACACATATTGACAATAGACAGATCAATGTCATTGCACTGATCCGATGATCCCTGATTTGACAGTAGACAAAAGCACATTGAGACTGTACCTGCTTTACCTAATCTGCACATTGGCTCGACCATACCTAAATAAATCCAAATAAAATTTACTGAAACTGCTTAAAATATACGAATATGGTTTATTCCTCCAAGAGCTGGAGGGAAGGTCTTTAAGGAGGCTGTACTGTATCAATCGTGAGACACAGTATTGACTATGCCTAGACTGGCCAATTAAGATTTGTTCTTTTGGGATTCATTTCCAGATTTCCACAGCAAAGTCCATGATAAAATAATTTATTTTCTGTTTTACCCAGTTGCTGTCTCTACTGTTATCCAATTTCCCTGAAATCCCCATTTCTTTGTCATATTTTCTGGAGTTTTTATGTGGCTTGGAGATTGGATGGGCCGTCATATCCTGCTATCTTGTGCTATGAAGTCAAATTTACCTCCAGGCAAAATATGGCAGGGCCGTCTGCACACAGCATTCGCAAACCATCCTCTTTTGAAAGGAACACAGTTAGACGCACCTGTTGTCTGACTAGAGAAGAGCATACGGAGATACTACAGATTGAAAGGAGTCAGACATGGAGCCGAGACGCAAGACTTACAGGTGCTTGAAATTTGATGAAAAGTGGTTCGACCCATATTGGATCCTCAAAAGAGCTCCAAGATTGCTTTATCATCCCTGTGCATTTTTCCTAACAAAAGATCATAGTGGGCACATTTGCACAAGCATATACACATTTCATATTTTTCCCTCAAGTTATACCATTATGGTGCCACAAAATTCCTATTTTCTTAAAGACAATCACATAATTCCTAATCACTAGTGTTAGGGTAACCAATAAATCGAACCTATGATTTCACCATACCCCAACCTAGACTTAACCCATGAAAATGCTGGTGTAGGAATTATTAAGTGCAATGGCTTTGTAAACATCATTCACATTTCCGGAATTGTACATCATGTAATCATCCTATGAATTTCTTTTGCAACCAAATATTCTGACATAACACCCCAGTAGCCACATTCCAAGCCACGATATTTACAGATGTCCATGTCCTATGATAGAGCTATAATTACAGTAGTTGATTACTTGATTTGCTAATGTAGCAAATTAATGTCTAAAATTATGGATTTACCAGTGAATGTTCCATCAACAAAAAACTGTTGTTTACCTTTCAAATTCAATGCCTATACAGGGACATAACTTAGCCACACATCAAAATACATTAAATGTTCATAAGGTGTGAATGCTAGCTGATCTCTGCCTAGCAAACTCCTCAGATTAGCTGATTATTCAAGCTATTACTGGAGCAATGTACAAAATAGCCAGAGAGAGAGGAAGAAAGAGAGAAAAGAGTTGGCACGGTAGTACAGGGCACCAGGAGTGTGCACATTTTTCACCGCTCAACGCTCAGGCTAATAAAGTTAACAAAGCTGTCACATCCTATCTTATAAAACATGCCATGGTCTCTGCCTAAACTCCTCAGACTAGCCTATTATTCAAGCCATTATTGGAAGGACTGCTCGTAAACAAGACTGATAGAATCAGCAAAAAGTTAGTATGGCTTGTTGAATTAGTAGGTCTGAAAGAGTTGAATACTCTTCAAAATGAGATTATTACCCAATTATGTACGTTAGGTGCTATGAATTTAGCTAATGTTTGCAAATGAAGCGCAAACCATTGGTTACAGGCAATTAGCCAATCTGTATCATAAAAAAATCATGCAATTGCTTTAGAATGCCAAAGGTTCAATGTTTTATTCAAACCGTTGTTCAAAAATTCATATTCTTTGCTTTTTACGGATCAAATGTAAAGAAAAAAAAAAAGAGACAAAACAATACTATGTTACCTTGGTTATCTTGACCCTATATTACATATACTATACACCCTTTGAACATGTTGTCTTTCTCTGAAACCAGAAATCGCCCCAAGCTTTGGGGAACTAGAAAGTAGAGAAGAAGGTAAAGGAAGCCTTTGTAGTTGCCATACTCTTATCACACAATTGTTAGTTTTACCAACCCTAGCACATACAAAAGGCCTGCATACACATACACATACAAATACATGAGTTTTGACACTGGTTATTAAGGCTAAAATCAAGCACACAAATATGCAGACAATTTTTTGACAAGCCAAAACACTCTTATTACTCATAGGACCAGGTTTTGGGATTCTAAAGCCAGTGTTTAAATTAATGCATCAATTTCTTTGGCCAATAGGTCAAGGGAGGTGAAAGGTCATAGGGGTTAGAAACATCTAACAACACCTTCGATTCCCTTTTGGTGTCATTACCTAGTCTGGATTATAAAGTCGCAGCACGCTAATCCAATAACATGATTAACATGTTAACATTGACACCTGTATGAAAAGGCCTTTCTTAGAATGAGCTAATAACATAACCCTTAGCAGCTAATACCATTACTGTCACATTCTTCGATTTACAGAGAAAGCCAAAGCCTTATGGGCAATGACAGTGTAACAAGCCAATTCTATATACTTAAATGTCTCAACATAACACAAAAAAATACTAAGCATGAAACTGCTGGTTGTAAGCATGAAAGAAGTTGGCTGTAACCTCTAAGTTTCAACTCCAGTTTTTGTCCCGGTGGCTAGCGCAGGCCTCCTTTTCTGCTGATGTAAGGCTCTGAGTGACAAATCTCCAGTTTCACTCTTTGCCATCTGTCAATCATCTCAGCACCCACATAGAAAATCCCCAACTGGAAAAGGAGTAAGAGAGGAAACAAGTGAGATGGAAAAGGAAAAAAAGACACTCGCTTTGACGGATGCCGGTCATGCTTTCATGGGATCCACTTAAAATGCGGCCCAGGTCCATAAGCTCCTTGTAGTGCAAATCACATTTTAATTAGGTCTATCCCCAGCTAACAATCTTCTCCCTGCTCCAGGCCCCCGCCCCCAGGATTACCTTCTGGGGTTGCGTCCACCTAAGCCGATCAGACTTCCTCCCTACTGTCTGGCCTCTAACCATTTACTTGCTGGTGGCCTTCTCTGTGGGCCAAGTAACCGTCCTTCTGATCTTTTATTCTCCTCTCCTCTTTCGTCTTTTTCTTATGTGGGCGTTCATATCTCTCAGTAAAGTTTTATCCTACTTTCTATATTATTTTATGTAACTTATTCTATCAAGATTCACTGTTCCAAAAAAGCCTGAAATTATAGCCTTTCTGCTCCAGCAGGCAACCAACAGATTATTGGCTTGGAGATTCCAGAGAATCCAATCCATCCAGCTCCCAAAACCCTCATCAAAACATCCTTAACCTCTCCAAACCTCTCTCACACACAACCTTTAACACCTGTGTTGGAGGTGTACAACATCTTCCTTTCTTTCTGTAAAAGGGATATGGCTTAGATTGTTCCTAGTATATGCAAGTTTGTGAAAAAATTCATGCATTATAGATTTAAAGAGCTGATCTGCGTGAGACACGGGAACAGAGAGAGGTGTGTGGGTGAGTGGAGGATGGAGAATGGAGGAAGTGGTGGTGGTGTTTTGGGGGGGTGTTCTTAGCCTCTCCGCCACACCGGGCCTTGGTGTCACCAAATTAAATCAGACACCACATATATGGATGTGACATTTTAATATCAAATGGTGCCATGCACTTTGTTTGCGTAGATGAAAGGTGGATCCCACGTAGGGGTTGACAGGGATAAGAGACCCATCAGATCTACCTGTGCGGAATACAGGCGCCCAGGCCCCTGCCATGACAGGCAGGTGGTACGATCTGACCTGTCAGCCATCGACTCTCCACCCGCCCACCCACTCCCTTCCCTTCCACCCCTGCCCTGCTCCCACTGCAGTTACTGGGTCTGTACAGTCCCTGGAGTCTTGTGCCTCAGCTCCCTGTCTACATTAAAAAAAAATGTCAGTCAGTTTGTCTAAAGACCATGAGCCAACTTTTTTGAATATATATTAATTGTGTGAATGCAAGTGATAGACACAGAAAGGTAAAAATAAATACAGAATGAAAAACAGGGGGTCAAACAGCAAAGTCCTGAAGTAAACGCAGTCATACAGCACAGCTCTATATTTCTCTATACCTAACTACAGTACATCAGCTGGAATGACCTCAGCTGGAATCAACCTCTTAATGCATTTCTCTTGAATAGGTACACCCACTCCATTTAACCTCTCTCAATGCAGCTAGTCTCTGCTTGCTGTAGGGAAACTTCAGTCATCACGAGCCCTGCCATTAGGGCTCTTGTTGCCAGTTTGTAACAACCTCGTCCTGACAGTTCCAGACAAACACTTCTTATGACTGGGATACTCTCTGTGACAATAGATTATACTGTATATTGCAAATGCCTGAAGTACTTAAAGTTAAATCTAACTCGTAACTCAACAGGTTAGCAACTTATTTGTCAGTGTATGGGGAGGTTATCATTGATGTAAACTCCACATCAGACTTCTGGGTGGGGGGTCTTAAGCCATGTCCCAGGCTGGAAAAGGATCATGCATTAACTCAGGAAGGATCGTTATCCTAATACCTGGCAAACAAGTGGATTACCGTGGGTCAAAATGGATTAGCTATAGACATTGCATCGTTCAACCCTGAGATCTCCCTCCAAAACCATGTAATCTCATTGAAATCCTGAAACCAAAACCTTAGGGCAAAATAAAGACCTGTCTGACACGCAGGTGACACTGCCTGAGATTTGAGATTCTGAGAACATGAAGAGATTGGGTATGCCCAGGAGTATTTCCAAGCTAGAAATGTCTGCAGCCCCAAAACACATTGCATTTCTGTACATAATAAATCAATATCTCTTGCTTATGATATCGTTAAACACCGATCAACCACAACATTATGACCACCTGCCTGACATTGTGTAGGTACCCCTTTTGCTGCCAAAACAGCCCTGACCGGCCGAGGCATGGACTCCACTAGACCTCTGAATGTGTGCTGTGGTATCAAGACGTTAGCAGCAGATCCTTTAAGTCCTTTGAGTTGCGAGGTGGGGCCTCCATGGATCAGACTTGTCCAGCATATCCCACAGATGCTTGATTGGATTGCATCGTTGATGTGTTCCTCAAACCATTCCTGAACCATTTTTGCTTTGTGGTAGGTTCCATTATCCTGCTGAAAAAGGCCAATGCAATCAGGAAATACAGTTGCCATGAAAGAGTACACATGGTCTTCAACAATTCTCAGGTAGCTGGTAAGTGTCAAAGTAACATCCACATGAATGGCAGGACCCAAGGTATCCCAACAGAATATTGCCCAAAGTACCACACTTCTTCCAACGGCTTGCCATCTTCCCATAGTGCATCCTGGTGCCGTGTGTTCTCCAGGTAAGCAATGCACACGCACCTGGCCTTCTACGTGATGTAAAAGAAAATGTGATTAATCAGATCATGCAACCTTCTTCCATTGCTCTGTGGTCCAGTTCTAATGCTCACGTGCCCATTGTAGGCACTTTCTGCAGTGGGCAGGGGTCAGCATGGACACTGACTGGTCTGCGTCTACGCAGTCCCATACGCAACAAACTGCGATGCACTGTGTGTTTTGACACCTTTCTAACAGTACCAGTATGAACTTTTTCAGCAATTTGAGCTACAGTAGCTCGTCTGTTGGATCGGACCACACAGTCCAGCCTTCACTCCTCACGTGCATCATGACCCCATAAGGGCTGCAGTTTTGGAGATGCTCTGACCCAGCCATCACAATTTGTACCTTGTCAAAGTCGCTCAGATCCTTACACTTTCCCATTTGTCCTGCTTCTAACACATCAACTTAGAGGAAAGAATGTTCACTTAATGCCAAATATATCCCACCCACTGACAGGTGTCATGATGACGAGATAATCAGTGTTATTCACTTCACCTGTCAGTGGTCATAATGTTATGGCTGATCGGTGTAGATCACCTCTTTTACTCTCTATTTTTTGCCATGTTCCACCAGTGCACCAGATCTGAATTGTTATCTAGCCTTGTGATAAATAGCAACATCAAAGGTTGTCTGGCTGCCGTGACAACACACCAGTAAGACACACAGAGACAAGGCAAACCTCCTAATTGGCCAGTGCACTAGCAGGGCACAGTTTCTTTATCCCCCCCAGACTGACTATAATACAGACCAGAGGAAAGATTAACAAATAGCAGATACAGAATCTTACAAAAGTGAGTACACCACTCACATCTTTGCAAATATTTTGAGTATATATATATAACACTAAAGAAATGACACTTTGCTACAATGTGAATTAGTGAGTGTTCAGCTTGTATAACAGTGTAAATTTGCTGTCCCCTCAAAATAACACAACGCACAGCTATTAATGTCTAAACCGCTGACAACAAAAGTGAGTACATCCCTAAATGAAAATGGGGGGAGGGGTTGTTGAAAATATTGAAAACCAGAAGTAAAATGGTGGACCCCGCAGGCTTGTTACCTGGCACAGGAAATTGATTCAGCCCCCAGTGAGTGTGAGGCCCCATTTTCTGTGGCAGCACACTGGTTGGTCAATCAAGCACTTCCACCAACAAAGTAGAACCATTTTTAATGACAGTAAAAGAGACCCCAACAACAGTATAAGGACTAGTGAGATCAGTCTTCTAAATCTTTAAATATTAAACAAAATGTTTGGTGATTTGTCAAATTATTGAAAGAAATCTGCAAAGAAACAAACACAAACATAGAATCTTCCCAAAAATGTTTTATAGTTTCCATTGCTGTAGTTGTGGTGTTTGTTGTTGGCATTTCCTTATTTCATGATACTTACAATGGAGCAGAAATCATGTGTGTAATTTCCAGCAGAACACAATTATAGTTTAGCAAGACACTACAGTGAAAATGGCATACTTAGGGATTGGAGCCTCCAGGGATAGTCAGTGATTATGCTTTGCAAAACTTATTTGACTATAAAGAAAATCTAGAAATTGCCACTGGCTAATCCTTCTGCTCTTATGGGTGAAATATTTTTTCTTCATTTCATTGTAGTGTCTGGCAGGAATGGAAAAAAGAGATGTCTCAGAGGATATACATTAAAAATACATTAGTAAGTAAAATTAGGATTGGTTTAAAGACGATTGCCTGTATGACACATCTCTTCAGGTGAGGATTAAAATAAACTGGTCTGCTCTGCAGAATAGGCTTTGTGGTTCATCAAGTCATTCTGGCCCTCAACCTGATTAGAGAAGCCAGGTAAGGAGCCTGCTAAATTATAAGTCATGATTTAATTTAACATGGAACCAAACGATCATGTCTACCTTAACATAACAAATGTTCTTTTATTATATGGACAAGTTATTTAGACTCTCATTCTGACTTGCGTTTGGACATCCTAAATCATGAGTCATGCTAGTCAAAAAAATTAAGGCTAAATTTGATAAGATTTACATTGGAACCAAACCATCATGGCTATTTTATCAGTGCATATGTGATATTTTTAGGTTGCAAAACTACCGGTAATTGATCAAAGTTACTGGAATTTTAAGTCATTTTGGTAAATAACAGAACATATATATTCATTAATATTGTAACTTCTGGTAATTTATATACAGATCCTGAGAAAATTAAGAGACCACTGCACTCTTTCCTTTCCAAAAAATTAGAAAAGGAAAGTTTGAGTGAGGAACAGAAGTGTTCAATTTGCAGAGGTCTCTTAATTTTAACCCTTCTGTTCCACACACAAAACCTTCCTTTTTTACTTTTTGGGAAAGGAATGGTCTCTAAATTATTTCCGGAGCTGTATACTATGAACTTTGTATATGTTGTCCAAGAGTTTCTAGTCAATAAACCATATGTTTACAGGTCATTTGGAACTTCTTGGACCAAATAGCATAATGTAAATGCTAAACCTGCTAGCATTCACTGCATTAGGACTAATATGTATAGCCTTGCTACTTCAGTTATTACAATTTACAAGAGTGGCCTTGCTACAGCACCCTCAATCCTGAGGTACTTGCAGAATTGTATCCACTAAGCTCTTATTAATTCAGATGATAACTAATCTGTTGGACCTAAAGTGATCAAGGAAGCTTATCCTTCAGAAAAAAGTAAACACTGCTGGAACTGAATTCTTGAGCTATACTTTCAAAACTACTGTTGGAAATTATCCAAAAGCCCTGGAAGAGTCCCTGTGAATTGAGATTTCAATGGCAAATCAGTAGCTGTTCAGTAATTTTAAATTAAATGCTGGTGTGTGACAGTGAAAAGGTGATGTTTGTAAAATACAAAAGTGGTGAAATCCATTAGAAAGAGACTGCAGAAGCAAATGCTTTTACTGAAGAGGTATGCAATTGATATCATTTCTTTAAGAGTAGGTGAGAACACAGGACCCTTTCCGCTGCGCATTGATTTATGATGAAATTTTGCAGGACCTTGTTTTAACCTATTGGGAACTTATAGAATTACACTTAGAGATAGTGTACAGAACTCTTTTAGTAAACCATAAAATAAAGTGTGTATGTGTGTGTGATTCATGCCCTGTTAGGTAACTGGGCAGCAATGCCCCAAATGCCCCTGACTGTGTACCCCTTACCCAAGCCCTGTTTCCATGACAATCCCAGTGGAGAGACCCAGCATGTCTGTTAGAAAACAGAGTTGACTCAAACCACTGGAAAGCAGGTGGCATGCATCTTTGTGTGTGTGTGTGTTCGTGTGCTTGCATTTATGCATTTGTTTCTTTAACCCAGAGAGCTGCCCCCTACAATCTACACTCAAGACATTGACCCTCTCGCCTGCTGAGATCACATCTCCCCTCTTGGACCTTGTTCACAACACAAAAACAAGACACTGGACTCTTTGCAAAATCCCTGAAGGTGAGTGCTTTCTTAGCAACTGTGGTGGGGGCTAACTCCCTGAGCACCCAGAGTTAGCTGGCCCAATGCCCAGGGATGGTGACCTACAGTTACCTGAACTAGCCAACCACCTGTCCCGGAGATGCTAGAGTAAGCAGCCAAACACCCAGGGACAGCTGCTGGAGCTAGCATGGGTGAACCGTAAGCTTGGGGATAGCCAAACATAACGGTACACTGCCTACAAACACCTGAAGGGGGCTAGCCTTGTGCTCCTAGCCTTTTACCAAGTCCACGGGGGCTCTAAGGGAGATGTCATCCTGATATCCCTTAGCACATCAAAGCACAATTTTATTGTTGAATATTCCTATAAAATCCCAACTCTATGCCCAATATAAGATTCTGTACTGTTAATCAGAAATATCTCCAATTATTGTTGCTCCTTTTGAAAATGCCATAACTGAACTTGTGCTCTACGCATATTTCCTAACCCAACACATTTAAATAAAAGCATTAAAAAAATAATAATAATAATAATCCCCAACAAACTCACATTTAGACTAATAGTTGAATGTCATGATTCCCAAAGGGATTGGTTGATATGATTACGACACAACTCTACAAATGCCTGACTCTCTCCGTTCTGAGATCTGATTTCAAGACCATTAAAAGCTAAAACCCAGGAATCTTAATCCACGCCACAGAAATATAATACCCTTATTTCCCTTTTCTAACAACATTTAAAAAGAATGCTCACATTTTTTCACATTGGGGAGGATTCTCACTTTTTTCGACCAGGGTCACAGGAGAATTGAATGAACGGCATGCGGTCAGGCTCCAGCAAGAGTCCATGGGGGGCAGCGAGGGAAAGGAATCAATGGACTGAAATAACAACGAGACCTAAAGCCCAGTGAGCAGAAACACAAGAAAAGAGATAGACGGAGAGCGAGAGAGAGAGAGAGAGAGGGGCTGGGGTGGGAGGGCAACATAGAGCAACAAATACTCTATCATACAGTAGTGCTTAATATAAGCATGAGATACAGGGAGATAAAGAGTATCTAGTGTGACCACCATTTGCTTCACGCAGTGCATAAAGTTGATCAGGTTGTTGATTGTGGCCTGTGGAATGTTGGTCCACTTCTCTTCAATGGCTGTGTGAAGTTGCTGGATATTGGCAGGACCTGGAACACACTGTCGTATACGACGATCCAAAGCATCCCAAACATGCTCAATGGGTGACATGTCCGGTAAGTATGCTGGCCATGCAAGAACTGTGATGTTTTCAGCTTCCAGGAATTGTGTACAGATCCTTGCAACATGGGGCTGTGCATTATGCTGCAACATGAGGTGAAGGTCGTGGATGAATGGCACAACAATGGGCCTCAGGATCTCGTCACGGTACCTTTGTGCATTCAAAATGCCATCAATAAAATGCACCTGTATTCATTGTCCATAACACACGCCTGCCCATACAATAACCCCACCGCCACCATGGGCCACCTGATCGACAACGTTGACATCAGCAAACCACTCACCCACACGTCTGCCATCTGTACAGTGAAAACCGGGATTCATCCGTGAAGAGAACACCTCTCCCAAATGCCAGACACCATTGAATGTGAACATTTACCCACTCAAATCGGTTACGACAACGAACTGCCGTCAGGTCGAGACTCAGATGAGTACGACGAGCATGCAGATGAGCTTCCCTGAGACGGTTTCTGACCAAATTCTTTGGTTATGCAAACCGATTGTTGCATCAGTGGTCCGGGTGGCTGGTCTCAGACGATCTTGGAGGTGAAGATGCTGGATATGGAGGTCCTGGGCAGGTGTGGTTACACGTGGTCTGCGGTTGTGAGGCCGGTTGGTTGTACTGCCAAATTCTCTGAAAAGCCTTTGGCTTATGGTAGAGAAATTAACATTCAATTCACAGGCAACAGCTCTGGTGGACATTCCTGCAGTCAGCATGCCAATTGCACGCTCCTTCAAAGCTTTCAACATCTGTGGCATTGTGCTGTGTGATGGAACTGCACATTTTAGAGTGTTTTTTTTATTGTGGCCAGCCTAAGGCACACCTGTGCAATAATCATGCTGTGTAATCAGCATCTTGATATGTCACACCTGTGAGGTGGATGTATTATCTCGGCAAAGGAGAAGTGCTCACTAACACAGATTTGGAACGATTTGTGAACAATATTTGAGAGAAATAGGCCTTTTGTGTACATAGAGAAAGTCTTAGATCTTTGAGTTCAATTCATGATAAATGGGGGTAAAAACAAAAGTGTTGCGTTTATAATTTTGTTCAGTATATAGACTGGAAAGATAGAGCACAATAAACAGATGTTGTTGTGCTGGATGATTGGTGATAGAAGGTGTGATTTATGCACAACATTCTATAAGCAATATTTTTATTATTGCATTTTTTTAACATTTTAGTCCAGATCAATTCACAGTGGTGAGTGCATTTTTATTTTGTTTTTATTGTACTTCTCCATCATGGGGATTGAACCCACAACCTTAGCAGTGCAAGGATCACAGTCTGCCAGCCACACGGTACAATTATGGGTTCTTGTCTCCACAAAAGGCAAGTGAGTAAAAACTAAACCTATTGTCCATACCCACGGGGTATACATCGTCCGTGCTTTGTTATTATCCCGAGTACGAAGGCATGCATCGATCTTAAAGTGACATTTCTTATCTCGCCACAAAAGATAAGAGGTGAAATATAACCTACTACAAAGCAAAGTAAACTCCTATTCAAGCTTTTCAACAAATCTGACAGAAATCCTGAACAAGGTCCTATCGCAAAATTTGAGTTTGGCTTTTATTTTTGTATTATAAATGGCCAGATTCAGAGCATTGTAATGGTATATAATACATATATACTTTTGAAAGTTGATAATCTGCTCTACTTAGTTCTGAGAAAAGAGCCTTGAAAGATTCACACTCGACAGAGAGCTGGTCGTTGTTTGCGCCCATTCAGCGTAGTTCTCACCCTCTTAGGCCTTAACCCCACCCAGCTATTTAAGTATTCAAATGAGGACACCTGGATGAATGACAGGTCAATCAGGTAGCTTATTATCAAACAAAGTCACTTTTGTGAAGAAAAGCTTTAGGAAAATGTTACCAAGCTGGTAAGTTAATGTTGTTACCTAGCTAGCTAACGTTAACGGTAACAACAGTAGCTATTAATGGTGTAACGGTACGCAAAAGTCACAGTTCGGTACGTACTGAAAAAAGTCACGTTCGGTTCAGTGGAAAATAACGAAACATTTAAATTAATAATTTTTATTTATTACGAAGTTATAAACTTTGCCCATTGACACTGTAGTTAAAATAGGATTGTTTTCAGTAAAAAAACAAAACAATAACAGCATTTTGCAATTACTCACCGGTCAAAAGCGGTTCCGCACCAATGTCCGATAGAGAATGACGTTCCGAATAATTATATGAAAAATAGAATGACCTCCACCGTGAGTGTGACTGCTCTGCTATGAGGATTTGCTATAACAACGCCGGATCCGCCTCGGAATCAGCTTGGCTAGCTAACACTATAGTACTATTTTGCCATGCTAGCTAGTTCCAACGTAAGTATGTCTGTTTTCTACGTGATTTTTCTTCAGATCAGATGAGTTAATGAGTTAAAGTGTCAGGCAACTTTAATTTAAAGTTGAATTAAATGATGTATTTAATGCTTTGTGTTTTTTATAAGACTATGCATGCACTTTAGTAGGCAGGGAAGAGAAGAATCTTGATAGTGAGGGACAGAATGGTACAGAAAGAGCCAACAGGAGACATGGAAGAGGAGAGAGTAGACCAGTGGTTCCCAACTACAGTCCTCAAATACCCCCAACAGTACATTTTCATTGTAGCCCCAGTCAAGCACAGCTGATTCAACTTGTCATCTAATTATCAGGCTCTCATTGAGTTGAATTGGGTGTGCTTGTCCAGGGCTACAACAAAAATGTGTACTGTTGGGGGTACTCGAGGACCGGAGTTAGACCATAGTGGAACTAAGTTGAAGTTCACTTGAAAGCAGGCATATCACCCCTCTGAGCCTATCATCCCTCTCTAGGTTTCTTCCTAAAATTTGGCCTTCTTATGGAGTTTTTCCTAGCCACTGAAATTCAACAATACTGTTGTTTGCTCCTTGGGGTTTAAGGCCGGGTGTATCTGTAAATGCACTTTGTTACAACTGCTATTGTAAAAAGGGCTTTATAAATATATTTGATTGATTGATTGATGCCTATTTATTTTCAGAAGTCATGTACCGCAAGCTTATGTTGTGGCCCTCTCCCCCGTTCAGGTTGAGTAGCCCTGTTGAGTAGTAAAATATTTTGACATTGCAGATGGAGTACAGCAGCAGCTCATCAATCCTACAGTCACCTGAAACAGACCTGGACTCAAATGTAACTTCACCCGCTGCATCAGTTGACCCTGAGGCTGAGAACAGACCATCATTAGAAGCCACATCTAATTACCAAAGACCTGTCCACCAAAAACAACCTACGAATGTCTCTCCAGGTACATCATGCCTTGATGACTCTTCATCCTCCTAGAGAGCACTAAAGAAAATTAGCTCGACCTAACCTTCTGGATCAGCGTAGAAAAGATGGGGAAGAGAGACGTGCCATGCTCACTTCAGAGTTCGATGACGATATTGCAAGATTTTGTCACACCGTAGGTGACCTGATCCGCAAACTGCCACAACATAAAAAGGTCTATCCAAGTTCAAAATCCATCAGCTTTTATTTGAGATAGGGAAAGTGCTGAAGACATTATTTGAATACACACCCTGATGTGGCTTAAGTAATCTTTTTCCAAAGTGACTAAGTAACTTTTGTTTGTGATTTTAGTGATAATTTGCACACTTCATGGATGTTGACCTTTTGAGTTATTTGATTCAATATTGTTTAATTTTATTTATATTCTTTGATTTAAAATGCAGAGAAAGGGCATGTTTGAACAAAATACTTTAGTGCACTTTCTTTGCATTTTAAATCTCTTTTCACTGTTTGCAATACTTTGTTACACTTTCAATTGTGCATACAAATATTTGAAAAAATAAAGAGGTTTTCTTTAAATGTGTAAGTCAATAATTCACTGAGTGTTCAGTAGGCCAGCCCTCAGCACCGTATCCAGCCATGGCACATGGGAAAACCTCAAGTCACTGAGGACTCCCACAGCAGCCGATACGCCCTCCCTGCGTCAGTCATGGTGCCTTCCTCTGTGACCTGTCTTCTCCACTCCCCAGCTGTGCCTCGCCATTGTTCAAAACGGAGTCTGTGAAATTAGGTGGTATATACTTTGTTGCAGGTGTGTTGGCAGCATCTGTATAGGCCAGATTGTTGTGCAGTGCAGCACAGGCCTTCAGAATGTGTACATTTGTCTGGTAGGAATTCCAACGGTCTGCCTAGAATTCTCCACCTTGCGACCATCATACTAAATTAGTTCTCAATCACACATCTGGTCCGTGAATGTTGATAGTTGTAGATCCTCTTGCTATTGTCCAGACTGGCACCTGGTAAAGCAGAATATACATCACATTTTAAAATAACATAAAAAGACCCACTGACTTCTAACTGCATTTTGTTGTACTGTACTTGTACTGTTCAATGACAAAGTTGAATCTATGGTCTTTGAACAAGTACAGTACAAAGAAATGCAGATTGCGTCTAACCAGAAGTGCAAATATTTACAAGCATTAAGTATATGTATGTACAAGTGGTATGTATAGATGAGCAATTAATGCAAATGCATTACATATGGCAATTCTAAATGTGCAATGGAAGCAAATAGAAGGCAGAACATTTTCAAGTATTAAGTATATAACCCCAACCCTATTATTAATCTATTATCTGCTTATGATTTAACCCTCCAAATATTTTCAGAATATCAATAAACAATTGCTTACTTTGAAAGAGCTTCATCAGATTACATGCAATGGAAAAGCAGCACCTCCAATGATGCCATGGGGATGGTAACTCCTATACCAAGGTTTGCAGGTGTATGGCCAGCAATTGTCCCCTGAAGCAGGACTGCGTGAAGTGGGTGGCTTGATGTTTAATAAAGGTTTTTCAAGTGATGCAGAAGAGCGTTGAAATTATTAGCCGACATGCTAAAATATTTTAAATACACCTCTTGGTCCGTCTTACCCATCTGCTGAACAAGCACACTGTATTCTAGCTTGATAGCTATTATATTGTTTACCAACTATACAGATACTTCCTTTGTGACATTTTCCTGCTCTACAAGCGAACAAACCAGGTGGCAAACATGCTCTCTCTTTCCTTCCTCTATATTTAATTCTACTAGTTCTCTCAAAAGCGCCATTCTAGAAACCGTCTTCCCCGATCCTACTAACGTATATTGCTTTACCCGTATATATGTAGGAATGTTTTCCGGTAGACTGATAATAATTTCATTACATACAAAGCCCTTTGCTGTTTGCGTTTAGTCTGTTTACCTTGTTTACAATGGGTATTTTCGATACCGTATACACTCAAGGCGTTCAATACTCAAATAATCGATGCATCTTTCATTGTCGCTATCATAACTGCCATGGTTGTCCTTTGCTTGTAAATGTAATACCTGGACGTTTTACAAAAGACGAGCCAGCATGTTCTTTCCACCATTGGCACTGCAATGAAATGCCTCAATTTTGCCTGAATATTTTGAACAGTATCAAAGTCTGGAATTTCCTCATGTCATCCATTCATCTTCTGAGTCATTGTACTGCAGAAAGTAGTATCTCACAATTAGAGATTTTTTGATAACACCAGATTAATTCAGGGCAGCGATGTGGTTCACTTTTTTGAAAATGTATTGTTTATTGGTAATACAATAAACAAGCAGTGTTGCCAACGCCTCGT
The DNA here is from genome assembly GCF_011004845.1 of Esox lucius. Classification (NCBI taxonomy): domain Eukaryota; kingdom Metazoa; phylum Chordata; class Actinopteri; order Esociformes; family Esocidae; genus Esox; species Esox lucius. Next base: position 279,593 of record NC_047572.1, on the reverse strand, counting down.
TAAGGAAAGTAGCTATTGGCTGTCCTCAAAGTCGCTAGAAGTTTCTGAATGACATCATCGCCGAATTTGCATAATTGGCCATGTGCATGTAATGAGATGGACGCTGTAGGAAAGAGGAATAAGGAAGAGAAAGCAGCTGTACATGCTTCTCCAATGTGATCACATGCCAGCATTGAACAGTGTTTTGCTATAAGGCTTTGCCTAGTTTTTGAGTTGTCATGTGTTTTTTTACATCACTACAATACATTCAGTATGCCCATGTATCATCTTCAATAAACGACTTCAACCAGCGTTTGAATTCAGGATTTGATTCCCACTCCTTTATGTATTTTTTAGTGTACAGTTTAGAATCAGACATGATGAGCAAGCCAGCTAGATGTTTAGCTTATGTCACAGAGAGGCACACACAGTGGATGAGGTGAGTAAGTGTAAGTCAAATGCAGGTATTTATTTTAGACAAAGAAAATTTTATCCCGCCCTGAATGCAAGCCACGGAGTGTGAATATCTCCTGCTCTGACTGCAGTGCATCTGGGAGGGACTGCTGCGTGAGGACTGGGCTGCCTGTGAGTGCTTTGCGACGGGGGAGGGGCCCACGGCAGCACCCGCTGCTCGTTGAGAAGAGTAAGAATGATACGTGCTTTTGCGTCAGAGTCTCCAAAAGTCTCCAATAACACCAGCAAACATTGCTAGATTTGTTGCTAGTTGCTTTTTTGAAAAAGAGTCGGTAGAGGGGTCTGATTACTCGCTGAATATAGCGACAAAGTCGCTAAATTGGCAACACTGAACAAGTACCTGTGTTATGACAGAAGTCGGTGACTTGGCAGATCAATCAGAACTTAGTATGTTAGCATGTCCAGCCCCTGCATTATCTCAGCCAATCATGTCTAGCAAAAGTCCTGTATTTTCTGCTGGTTAAACAGGGGTTTGAGTTTGACATTTTATTTGTTTTAACACTTTGCATACTAGTTTGTTATTAAGTCACATGAAAGTTCACATCTGCAAGAAGGCATTTCAGCAAAAAAAGTCAAAATGTCCCAGGACACTACTTAAAAGTAGTGACATTTCAACATACGCTCCCGTTCACGAATTCTGTCACAAATGTGTGTATTATCAGATCAATCTTTTTTTTTTTCGTTAACTAGATGTATTTAAAGTACATACACCCACTGGTCTGTTAAGCAGTCAATACAAACATCACTCAGACATTTTCTTAGCGTTGGTGTAGCAATGTCTAGTTTGGTTGATTGAGTTGAATTGCCTGAGACTGGCCTTCTGTTGACTAAAGTGCAATACAGGTGCTGGTCATAAAATTAGAATATCATCAAAAAGTTGATTTATTTCAGTAATTCCATTCAAAAAGTGAAACTTGTATATTATATTCATTCATTACACACAGACTGATATATTTGAAATATTTATTTATTTTAATTGTGATGATTATAACTGACAACTAATTAAAATCCCAAATTCAGTATCTCAGAAAATTTGAATAAAATTGGACCAATACAAAAATTTTTTTTTTAGAAATGTTGGCCAACTGAAAAGTATGAACATGAAAAGTATGAGCATGTACAGCACTCAATACTTAATTGGGGCTCCTTTTGCCTGAATTACTGCAGCAATGCGGCATGGAGTCGATCAGTCTGTGGCACTGCTCAGGTGTTATGAGAGCCCAGGTTGCTCTGATAGTGGTTGGCCTTCAGCTCTTCTGCATTGTTGGGTCTGGCGCATTACATCTTCCTCTTCACAATACCCCATAGATTTTCTATAGGGTTAAGGTCAGACGAGTTTGCTGGCCAATTAAGAATAGGGATACCATGGTCCTTAAACCAGGTACTGGTAGCTTTGACACTGTGTGCAGGTGCCAAGTCCTGTTGGAAAATGAAATCTGCATCTCCATATAGTTGGTCAGCAGCAGGAAGCATGAAGTGCTCTAAAACTTCCTGGTAGACGGCTGCGTTGACCTTGGACCTCAGAAAACACAGGGGACCAACACCAGCAGATGACATGGCACCCCAAACTACAGACTGTGACTGTGTAAACTTTACACTGGACTTCAAGCAACATGGATTATGTGCCTCTCCTCTCTTCCTCCAGACTCTGGGACCTTGATTTCCAAAGGAAATGCAATATTTACTTTCATCAGAGAACATAACTCAGCAGCAGTCCAGTCCTTTTTGTCTTTAGCCCAGGCAAGACGCTTCTGACGCCGTGTCTTGTTCAAGAGAGGCTTGACACAAAGAATGCGACAGCTGAAACCCATGTCTTGCATACTTTTGTGCGTGATGGTTCTTGAAGCACTGACTCCAGCTGCAGTCCACTCTTTGTGAATCTCCCCCACATTTTTGAGTGGGTTTTGTTTCACAATCCTCTCCAGGGTGCGGTTATCCCTATTGCTTGTACACTTTTTTCTACCACATCTTTTTTTCCCCTTCGCCTCTCTATTAATGTGCTTGGACACAGAGCTCTGTGAACAGCCAGCCTCTTTAGCTATGACCTTTTGTGTCTTGCCCTCCTTGTGCAAGGTGTCAATGGTCGTCTTTTGGACAGCTGTCAAGTCAGCACTCTTCCCCGTGATTGTGTTGCCTACAGAACTACAAACCCGATTCCAAAAAAGTTGGGACACTGTACAAATTGTGAGTAAAAAAGGAATGGAATAATTTCCAAATCTCATAAACTTATATTTGATTCACAATAGAATATAGATAACATATCGAATGTTGAAAGTGAGACATTTTGTAATGTCATGCCAAATATTGGCTCATTTTGGATTTCATGAGAGCTACACATTCCAAAAAAGTTGGGGACAGGTAGCAATAAGAGGCCGGAAAAGTTAAATGTAATGATAAGGAACAGCTGGAGGACCAATTTGCAACTTATCATGTCAATTGGCAACATGATTGGGTATAAAAAGAGCCTCTCGGAGTGGCAGTGTCTCTCAGAAGTCAAGTTGGGCAGAGGATCACCAATTCCCCCAATGCTGCGGCGAAAAATAGTGGAGAAATATCAGAAAGGAGTTTCTCAGAGAAAAGAGTTTGAAGTTATCATCATCTACAGTACATAATATCATCCAAAGATTCAGAGAATCTGGAACAATCTCTGTGTGTAAGGGTCAAGGCTGGAAAACCATATTGGATGCCCGTGATCTTCGGGCACTCAGACGGCACTGCATCACATACAGGAATGATACTGTAATGGAAATCACAACATGGGCTCAGGAATACTTTGAATACATTGTCGGTGAACACTATCCACCGTGCCATTCGCCGTTGCCAGCTGAAACTCTATAGGTCAAAAAAGAAGCCGTATCTAAACAGGATCCAGAAGCGCAGGCGTTTTCTCTGGGCCAAGGATCATTTAAAATGGACTGTGACAAAGTGGAAAAGTGTTCTGTGGTCAGTCGAATAAACATTTGAAGTTCATTTTGGAAAACTGGGACGCCATGTCATCCGGACTAAAGAGGACAAGGACACCCCAAGTTGTTATCAGCGCTCAGTTCAGAAGCCTGCATCTCTGATGGTATGGGGTTGCTGAGTGCATGTGGCATGGGCAGCCTACACATCTGGAAAGGCACCATCAATGCTGACAGTTATATCCAAGTTCTAGAACAACATATGCTCCCATCCAGACGTCGTCTCTTTCATTTTCCAACATGACAATGCCAGACCACATACTGCATCAATTACAATGTCATGGCTGCATAGAAGAAGGATCCTGGTACTGAAATGGCCAGCCTGCAGTCCAGCTCTTTCACCCATAGAAAACATTTGGCGCATCATAAAGAGGAAGGTGCGACAAAGAAGACCTAAGACAGTTGAGCAACTAGAAGCCTGTATTACACAAGAATGGGACCACATTCATATTCATAAACTTGAGCAACTTGTCTCCTCAGTCCCCAGACGTTTGCAGTCTGTTATAAAAAGAAGAGGGGATGCCACACAGTGGTAAACATGGCCTTGTCCCAACTTTTTTGAGATGTGTTGATGCCATGAAATTTAAAATCAACTTATTTTTCCCTTAAAGTGATAAATTTTCTCAGTTTAAACATTTGATATGTCATCTATGTTGTATTCTGAATAAAATATTGAAATTAGAAACTTCCACATCATTGCATTCTGTTTTTATTCACAATTGTACAGTGTCCCAACTTTTTTGGAATCGGGTTTGTAGACTGAGAGACCATTTAAAGGCCTTTGCAGGTGTTTTGGGTTAATTAGCTGATTAGATTGTGGCACCAGGTGTCTTCAATATTTCACATTTTCACAATATTCTAATTTTCTGAGATACTGAATTTGGGGTTTTCATTAGTTGTCAGTTATAATCATAAAAATTAAAAGAAATAAACACTTGAAATATATAAGTCTGTGTGGAATGAATGTATACATTATCCAAGTTTCACTTTTTGAATGGAATTACTGAAATAAATCAACTTTTTGATGATATTCTAATTTTATGACCAGCACCTGTAGACAAGCGTACTTTAAGAGTTGGCTTTGTACTTTTTACTCTATTAAATTTGTACATAATGTTGCATTAAGTACATTTTTCAAAGAACCTGGCAAGACCCTACACACGGATACACATTCACACAAACAAACAAAACATTAAACCAAACATGATGGTATGTTCACTCCTACAAAGACAAACCTTGTTCTAACACAAACATAAAGTGTAAACCCTTCAGACTGGCTGGTCCACTATTACACACACATATGCAAACACACACGCACAAATTGCACCCAAAGACATGCTTGCAAAAACACAAACACACAGACACATAAACTATTGGTGTAGCTGGCAGAAATGCAGCTCTCAGCATTTCTGACTGTTATACATCAGTAGTAGAGACACTGTCCTCCGTGCTCCAATTTACTGCTGCAGCCTTAGCACAAGAGAGAGGTTGTATTGCACTAACGCAGACACACAGGCATACGCACAAAAACACACCCTCTGCCTTGACAGGAGTGCAGCAGGCCACTGAAGATAAGCACAAATAAACAACAGCCCTGGCAAAATAAATCCTCCTCTCTTTCGCTCCAACCCTCTTTCCTACCTGTCCACATGCAGGTGGTTTGCCGGCCATCCCTGGACGAGGAGGCATGTATCACCCAGGATAACCCGAGGGCAGAGGGGGTTGAAGAGGACCGCCATGTCTTAGTTCGAGACTTAACATTCAATACTGCAGGGCACAAGATACTGACCAGCCGTGTTCCCTCCTGCTCACCCAATGCAAAGGCAAGGAAAGGATGTACCTTGCCTGTGAGTGAAATGGTTTTCATGGTCTAGAGCAGTGTTTCCCAATCCTGGTCCTCAGGTCCTAAAGGGGTGCACGTTTTTTGTTTTTGCCCTAGCACTCACACACCTGGTTTAAATGTTGCCCTACCACTTACACACTGGAGTGACGTTATCAACCGATCATCAGGTCTTTAATTTGAATCAGGTGTGAGAGTGCTAGGGCAAAAACAAATACCGGCACCCTGGTCTTTGGGTCCCAAGGACCAGCATTGGGAAACACTAGTCTACAGGGAACAGTGTTGAGGTAAAATGGCTACGGAGGGGATGGAGTGTGTATGTTTGCCTGCGAGCATGTTCGTTTTCCTGCGGTAACACTTTAGACCGTGTAAGGGCCATCTGTAATAGATGGTCTTATAACGCATAGAGTCTGTGATCTACTGGACTACTCATCCAGGGACCGCAAATACTTTACACACAATACCTTTTAATTCAGTGAAAATGCAGTGATTATACAACCATTAGCAGTACTCACAAGACCGCCTCGTCTTGCATTCTGCATTTAAATGGCATTGGCTATTTCTCTGATGATAGTACCCAAGCCCTTTAGTAAACAATTACAAAAACCTCTTGTACAACAGGACAATAATTGTAGAATCTTTTTAGAGAATAAACACACACACACACACACACACACATAAACACACATAAACACATACACTTGTAAGGGATATTTTTGTATTTACTTGTAAGGCTATTTTTGGGATAAAAATATATTCCTCCAAATAATCTTACTCTTAATTTAAAATTTAGCCTAACCCTAATCCTAAATTTAAGCATAAACATGACCATAATCCCAAGCCTAAAATATAACATACCCCAAGCCTAAAGTGATTACTATATCAGTGAGGACTTCTCACAAAATTCCCAAACAAATTCCCAAACTCCACAAGACACAAAGACAAAGGACAAATTAAACCGTCACATTCTATTATGTGTGCATGCTAGCGATTGCAACACTCTTTATGTGCGTAATAGTAATGGCATCTCTTTTAACTGTAATAATGAAGAACATTTTCAAGTGGCATGAACACAATTAGCCCTAATATCTTCCTCTGATTATGAAGCAAACTGTTGTGTCCTATTGTGGTTTAGTGCCCTATTACACTGCCTTTAGTGAATATGTACAGCTGTAGCATGGGTTTGAATCCAGATGACTGGTCTTTCAGCAAAACCCTCAAAATCAATCCTGAAAATGCACCCCCCCAAATGTAAACAAAACCCTTCAAAACACAGTCTTCAGACACACCGTAACACTGCACTGTGCACTCTATCATGGGAATCCAAACCATAGAACAGTTATTTTTGAATGACTCATTCATTTTAGCTGTTCTTTTGACCTGCTGGCCGCAATTACTTCTACAGCGAGATTAATATGCTCTTCTTCAGCTCAGTGGTGCCAGAGGCAAGCTCCAACCAGCAACTGTCTATGAGGCAGTATAAAAAAATAAGGCTAACAACTTATCATGTGAGCAAGGAGGAATCCAATTAATTGAATATGGTAAATTCCCGATGGACACTGCTTTGCGCAACCAAAATGTAGATTTCAAAACCAGCCTCTGCTCAACAATTGAACTAGAGAATGAGCTGCTGCTACAGTTTGAAAATTATATTGTGCTAATCAACCTAGCCTTAGCAGTGAAGCAGATGACAAATGCAGCCAGCTATGTTGAATAAATGGTTTAAACTGAGACAGAAAGGTGTGGGTATTTGTACCTTTTATTTAAATATTTAGCACTGTAAAACATGTTTTTAACCACTGGATTTTAAACAAATAGAAGTGATTAAATTACCATTATGTAGAAAAACCCTGAAACTATTGGCTTGCAGGCCAGGACAATCTAAGTACTGATCCCAGTGAAATAGAAAAAGTGTGTGTATGCGTATATGTGTGGAATGTGCATGTGGGGGGCTGGATAGCTTAAGCAGTCGATGGTCTCTTAACAATTTGACATAGAACAAAATGTTTCCACACTGCATAGATAATGAGAATGTGTGTGAGGAGAGCTGAGGGATTTGCACTCTGGTGTTTTTCTTTAAATATATAATGCGTGCATGTGTGTGTGTGTCACAGTTAGCAAGAGACAAACATAGACTTATGCTGCTTAATGTCATGTGTATATGATTGATGTCAGATCCATTGTCTGTGTTTGTGTGTGTGTTCACCTGCCACTTGTTCCTTTGTACCTATGCCTGTGCTTATGTGTTTGTCTCTCTTTTTGTAAGAGAGACCGGGAGTCTCCTTCAGCAGGGCTTTATGAGGCCTATGTACTTGTGGCTGTGCTGGGAGCCTCTGACAGCTTCGGGGGCTGAGGTTTGACCCACTGCCAGCCACCATCATGGACTGCTCATTTAGAGGCAGAGAAAGAGAGGGGAGAGGCCCCCTGAGCAGGCCCTGGAGAGCCCATCACAGGCAGCAGGGAGTGATGAGAGAGGAACCGGGAGTTGGGGAGTGAGGATGTTGGATGCTAGGGCTTTGAGGGCGATTATTAGGCATGGAGGCATACTCCCTTCTTTCTCAGGCCTACAGCAATATAATGGAATAGAAAAAGGGAGAACTAAAATGCGGGAAGGGGGAGAGCAGGGAACAAGATAAATTGAGCAAGCACAAGGAAAGGAAGTGAGAAAGGAGAAATGAAGAGAGCAAGATGAGATCACAGAGAAGAGAACAATGAACACCAAGATAGCCATAATAAGTTAATGATAGTGTAACCATTGGGAAGGATGGATGGAGAACATTTAGAGGCCAAGAGAAGGGGAGCAAGCAAGAGAATATGAGGGGTAAGGATTAATCCAGACAGAGATGAGTCAATATAAAATGTGAATCTATGTTGATTAAGAGAGTTGGGAATGTTTCCATATATCTGGGAATCCAATTTTGGAAAACATGTCAAGGGAGCAGTTCTAAGGGAATGGGTCAAAAGGGTCTGCACAACGACACTCCATGGGAACATCTGTTCTGTGGGAAGCCATGGTTCTGTGGAGAGGCATTTTTGCGCCAGATTGGGTCTTGGGGCAGGGCAGTCTGCAACATAACTAGGCTCTGTGGGAAACAAGGGTTGAGGGTGCTCTGTGGGTCCATGAGGTCTGGCTTTGATCAACGAAGTGCATCCCCAAAACTTCCTTTGCTTTACCCAACCCTCCATGTCCATCCATCACCACACTCCTGTTTCTTGCCTCTCCTTCCCTTTTTCCCAAATTTTCTTCTTGCCCTCTTGGGGATGATGGAGAGAATGAGGAACTGACTTGGGCAGGGTTTTCGGAACAAAGGTCAAAAAGCAAAGACCCCCAGATTGACACAAAAACAACAAAATAGGCAAAGACAAATGGTGCTGTTGTGCTCTTCTGCAATGCCCACTGCTGGGACCAAATGTCTACTTCTTTATTTCCAAATCTCAGTGGTACATCCCGAAAGGCTCAACTCCCATTCATTGTTTATAATAGGAAACGTCTCTGGGATTTGGTAGAAAATGTTGAACTAGGTCTGTCATGGACAAGGTTGATTTATCCATCTAAAGTGCTCCCTCTAGAGGAGACATAACTATGCCAAATGAGTTCAAATCTGACCCCCACGCTCATTCAGCAATAATTCGGTCCTCTATCTTTTCCCATTGTCTCAATCTGATAAAATGTCATATTTGCTAAACAATCAGTACCAGAGACATTTTGAATAATGTGTAACACATGATACTTTCAATGCCATCTTGCCTCTTTGCCGTTGCAGTAGAGTTGTCTTAATTTGTTGTCGGTCTCAAACATCCTGTATGTACACATGAAATGAATGCAACATAAAGTAAAATGTACATACAATTCTACAAAACACTTTCCCAGGCTTTTCTTTAGATAACAGCAAAAATGCAATTTGTAGCAGAGTGGCTAGCTAGTGATGACATGACTTGTCAAACAAAATAATGTTTCCAATGTCCATTGGTTCAACAGTCAAATGTAAATTGAACAACAATGCACTTTTTCATTATGTTTTATTATATATGTATAAGTAAAAATCTCGACCATATAACCTAGAAATTACATGTAACTAGTCTGTACAACATTCAGCATATTTCCATTGCTATTAGATTGCAGCTTAACATTATGCTATTATGTTGTTTCTCAATGTTTCGGTAGTGTGTTAAGGTTTCACAATTATCTTGATAGCAAGATGTTTTTGATTGCTAATGCATGTTAAGTTAGGGTACATTCCATTGTGAAAGCATCGCTACAATCAATAACATCTCGTTATGAACTTGTGAACTTATGAATTAAAGTTTTAGGGTTACTGTATGGTAAAAGTTAGTTGTCACATGATTAGGTTAGTGTTAGGATTGAGGTTAGATTTAACGCTACAAAAACAGAAATTACCAAAACAAAACCATCACATGTTAGAGACATTCTGCAAAAAGATACTTTTTTGCTCTTGATGAAACCAAACTTGCAACAAACAGACCTCTGTTATCTCTCCAACTGCCCACCTCCACACCAGCAAACATGGCCACATTGCAATGGTAACAGTCCTGGTCATATGTTGATACTGAATGTAATTGTGTTTTACGGTAAACCAGAATCTTATATGAAACAGACTTAACACCTGGAATAAAATAGTTCAACAAATTGAAGACAATTTGTAATTTTCTTCAAGCTATAATGCAATAAATGGCCATGACTGGAGGCAGTTTAAATTTTTTCAGATGAAAACCAGGACGAAATGACAAGAAGGCAAAAGCAATCACTTCAGCTCTTACATTTTTAGACCTTCAGCTCTTACATTGTTATTTCTTTAAACAACAGTTAGGAAAGCATAATTTCCCATCTCCTGACAACAAATGAGGAATCATCAGAAATCAACTACCATCTGGGCTTTTTTGCCTCGGATTCGCAACTGTCAAAGCAATTTCCTGTGTTTTGCAATCTTAAATATGTCTGACGATTGAATCTTTTGGGCAGCAGATTGTATGTTCTGGGGGGGGGGGGGGGGGGGGTTATCAAGGTGATTTCCCTCGATATAGGTTGGTCCGATAATTATGGGGAAAAGAAGGAAGGGATGGGTAGAATCGTTGGTGGAGAGGAAAATTAGAGGGGTGGGTTTGTGGGTGGGGAGACAGTACGAGGTAGGCAATAGGGAGTCAATTTGCTCTCAAAATGAAAGTGTAATGGCCATTTATGAGATGTCCTCGTCAAACAAGGCGAACTTAGGAAGTGCTTGGGAAATAAACCCTAACAGTGCCGCACATGTTTTAAGGGTTGAGATTCTTCTCCCCTCTCTTCATTTGTATCTCTCTGTATCTTGCTCTCCCTCTCAGTCTCTCTTCAGCATCGTTTGTATGTTTGTTTGTGTGCGTATTTGTCAGAACCATTACTGTATGGCTGATGCAATTATGTGATAGGGCTGCAAGCAAACTTGGGTTACAGAGGTGGGGGGTTGAAGGGTTTAGGATTGGGATGGGCTAGAATATGAAGACAGTACACATACATAGCCACACAAACTCACATACACATTCCAAGTGGATTGCACAGATAGTAATTTACAATGCACGTGCCCACACAAATAAATAGCACATGTGTATGCCCAGAAGAATGACAAAAACATTGGCCATCAAATGATTATTAAGAATACAATCGTCCTTGTTGTTCACATCCATTCTTCGTCCCTCCCTGCCAGACCAGAACCAAGCAGTGACTCTGATCCTCATTCTTCTGTGGTGCAGTTCGCAATTCCCTGCCTATCTCTCTCTCCCTCCCTATCTCTCCTTCCCTCTCTCCCTCTCTCCCATCTCTGTAGGCAGTGGGAGTACCTTACAGGGCCTAAGGGAAAAATAGAATGGCTGAAATAATGGGTATGTGTGTTCGTCTCTGCATATCACAAAGGTGTGACCGTCTTCACCCTCTGAGCTCTTTCTGTCCCTCACATACATACGCACACACACTCACACCACAAAAAAGACACACATGCGCAGACACAACATCCCACATCACAAACGAGGAGCAACACGCCGCCACTAACGGCAGGGGAGGGCCGCCAAGCAGTACAATCATCCATAACCACCGCAGTGGCTCAGCCAGTCTCAGCAGCCAGCCCTCCCCTTCGATAATACATGAGACTACTCCCAAATGTAACGTAATTATCCGAACGGCGGTTCAACCTCCTCGATTCCCTGTATGCTCTCAAAGCATTTCTACTTTATGCAAGGGAAGATAGAGATGTTATGTAATTGAGACAGCAGGGTTGACTGAATGGCAGTGTTGACTCTGTGGTGCGCTGGAGACGGACGCAATCATTTAAAAGTGTTCTAAGCATGGTTCACATTTAGCAAAGGTGTGCTTTCATAATCCCCAAAATAATAATTGTTGTCATATTTTAGAAAGAGTGCTTCCTATGAGTCATCACAATAATCTTCATGGTGATCATTGCCATATAAGCCCTTGTATAAATGGGTGGTTCAAATGCTGACTGCTGATTGGCTGAAAGTAGTGGTATATGAGACCACAAACCAGGTATGAGACAAAACCATAATGTATTGTTTTAAATATGTTGGTAACCAGTTAATTAGCCATAACGCTGGGGGTTTGTGGAATATTGCCAATACACCACAACTAAAATGCTCCATGCAGGCACTACATTTCATACCTAAGAACAGTTCTTCGCTGTACCTTTTTGGTCATATACCACACTCCTTCATGATTTATTGCTTAAATATCACACCTGCAGGAGCCATTGCTAACCAGTATTTCAAAACACCTTGCTGCCATTTCCCCTGCAGCTATACTATAGACTTCACACTGTACAGCATCTCACTGTAGCCTTTCTGTCGGAAGAGCATTACCCTGAGATGACCTATTCGATACGACCAATAACACCCATCCTTCTCCCTCGCTTTTATCACCTTCCCATGAAGACTCAATATCTCTCCATAGCACCTACATGCTCACACCATCTCTGACACCGATTCATACCAGTCTTGATTGCCTATTCACATCTTCTCAATCTCCTTCCATCCCTCATCAACTCCGTCCCTTCACACTATTCAAATCTCTATCGGACGCCCCCCCCTTTCCGTATACCCCATCCTCCACTCCTACTATTCCTTCCAAAAAATGTCGGGCTCCACAGACACATCCATCCCTATTAAAGGGAGGAAGTGAGAGCATTGGGAGGGCATGGCGGGGGTCTGCCGGAAACACACACCCAAGGGGATCCAGGCCCTGGCTAATGGAATTACTCTCCATTATCTGGCTATACATAGGGGGACTGCTGGTTGAACAGACAGATGAGAGTGTGAGAGAGGGTGTGGAGAGGAAGAAAAAACGAATGCGGACGTTGAAAGAAATAAAGATGTTGGGAATTATTGCTGGTCTTGCAAATATTGGTGTGATCTTGGTGCTTCTAGGAGTGTGTAGGTATTTGGGGGCAGAACTCAGGAGGGTATTTTTTTTTTAGGGGGGAGGTGGATATAAATTGATTAGAGTGTTTTGCCTTTAACCGTGAGGTTGCTGGTTTAAGACTCCAAGCCGACAAGTAAAATGTTTGCTTTTGCTCTGCCCTTGAGCAAGACACAACCTTAATTGCTCCTTCCGTTGATCAGGCGGTATTAGATACCACTTTGCATTAGCAATTTCTATTATTAATTGTATTTTTCTCTTCCTTTTAGCCCACTTTCTATCGTTGCTTTTAGCTATTTCACTGAGTAGGGTGTGCTTACTAAAATGTAAATGCGAAAAAAATTTGGACTGCTTTACATGGTTTTATGTTATAAGAATGCAATCAAATCATAATGCGATAATCCAGAGACGCTATCCTGTTATGAAGTTGGCACGGGAATCCATCATAGAATAGGAGCCCTGTGGAACAGTGAGAAAAGAAGCTTCCTAACCCTTCGCCCAAATCCCTGTTCCTATTTTCACCCTTTCACTTACTCTATCACCCACTAAACATTTCTCTTCATTCTCCGAATCCTTTATATACAGCACCATATAGCTTTAAGACATCACTACTATATTAAAGTACAGTACTCTAAAAGGCTGTGTTAGGGAGAGATGGAGGGTATTTATAGCTGTAAGGCCTGTTCTTCCTGGCTGGGCCCTGCTCAAGTCATCTGGGGGCAATGCTACAGGATTTTTTTTTTTAAATATTCCTGCCTCCTATTCTTAGCTCCATTGTACCAGCGGGTGATCCGTGAACACAATACAGTGCATCTCCAACAAGGAAGGCGGGACCATGGTTTCCAGGAGTCCTCTGGAATCGCTCGGCTGAAGATGGAGCACCAATGTCAGGGTCAGTTTACTCACATGGAGTCTTTGTAGGCTAGTGTTAGACAGGCCGGGTAGAAAGCTCAGCGTGCTGGTGTGTGTTTTGACGTGTGTCATTGTGTGTTCGTGTTTGTGTATGTGGAGGATAAGCAAGTAGATAATGTGCTGTCTGGGAGCTTGTGGGCTTGTTATGTAAGTGAAGTGTAAGTAAGGCTTAGGACCCCTTGTTTTGCATGCTGATTAAGTCAGTTCACACTAAGCTGACATCTATCCAGCTGGGGCAAACATCTATATTCAACCTGAAAACTACCCACTAAAGGCAAGGGGGAGAGCTATTAGCTTCACATCACCTTAAGCCTTTTAGTTTCACATCACCCATTATCTATTTCTGGTCAAACGTTGAAAAACTACTTGAACTGTGAGATCACACTGGCGGTTTAACGCGTTCAAAGGAACTCAATTACAGTATCGTGGTCACAATCAGCTGGCATGGACTGTAAGTCCGTAAACAGCTGTTGTCAATAGAACAAGTTCACAGCACAGTCAAACAGATATACACAGATGCACATACAAACAGAGCAGAACACAGATGTACACATTTGGGAAAAACAGGTTTTGACCATCCCAGCAGTAGACTCATCCAACCAGTGTTGCTTAACTCAACCCTTTCAGAATTCTGACCCCCACCACAACCTACACTCATTGTGACCTCATTCAAACCAGGGAATGTAATAGGGAATACCCGTTATTCTCCTTCAGTTCCCCCCCTCATTTTTCTCTTTTTAACTCCTCTCTTATTTGTCGGGCAGGGTGGTGGCTCTAGCCTCTGGCCGTCTCACTGCAGCTGTGAGTAATTGTGTTTACAGATGGCATACGTGCGACCTGCATGGGTACAGAGAAAGACAGAGATGGAGAGAGAAAGAGAGAAGACAGAGTCTCCCTGTATCCCTTCCCTGCGGCCCCCAATCATCTCTGATGAGGAGGGACAGCCGTGGCATTTGGGCTGAAGATTCTCACTCTCTCTGTTAACTGGCTTTATGTGTCTGATACAAATGTTCACCAGCCTCTACCATATTTTTCTCTATCTATCTCTTGCTCAACCTCTTGGTCTCTTTCAAATGTTTTTTTCTATTCTGTCATTCTTACCTGCTTTGCCCACTCGTGTTTGTGTAAAGTATGTGGGAATATCTGTGTGTTTGATTCGTGTCTGATCTTTTGCCATCTGAAAATACTGTTGCAAAATGCATAGTTTCAAGGACAACATGCTGCACTGGAAAGGATGCGTAGTACGTGTCACAGTCAGTTATGTACCTGGATGTTTCTTACACAAAGTACAAGCAAAAGATGCACAATATTTCAATAGTCATTCGTTTACTGTTCTTTGAGTTTACACTATAAACAATTTGAACCCTGACTGGCTGAAAGCCCGAGAATATGACACTGTAATGCTGAACATTTACTGTTGTTTGGAGTAAACAATCCATTATAAACTGGGTAGTTCCAACCCTGATGATATATGAGACTGGACCTAATTATGTTGTTAACCGGGTTTATAGTAGCAATAAGCCACCTTGGTGGTTTGTGGTCAATGACCAATATACGCTGGCTCAGGGTGGTGTCCAGGCACTTTGTGTTGTGTTGTGCTTAACAACAGCCCTTAACAACAGCCCTTTAATCTGGTAAACCACCATATACCACACTGGCTCAGGTGTTATTGATGAACTATGCCTTATCATAGGTGTTTGTGATTGAGTCATTTAAACCATGTGATTATTGGTCATTACCCAATTGCTTTCACATGTATGTTTGTGATTCTGCATGCGGGTATAATCTTCAGGGTTAAATATGCAGTAGAGGGACTAGAGTAAATGGACCTCTCCTGGATTTCTCCTATCTGACAAGATTCCATGCATGGAAATAGAAGTGAAATAGAACACTTGTCTACATTCATGTCAATGACTCATCGGTTCTATTAATTTCTTCTAGGTGTGCATTCCTAGCTGAAACCCAGGTGGATATAATAATTTTTTTGTGGGGGAAGAGAGGGGAAAATGCCACCTGGTCTTACCGTTCTCCGGATGTTCCATCTCTCCGATACTGCCGTCCGGAGTGGTTCTCTCATAGTGGTCTTCAGGAAGGGCAAGGGGTCCGATGCGGGGTCCAGATGATGATTTGGAGCTGGGGGTCTCTGACTCCTCCAATCCGCTGTCGTAGTAGCTGTGCTGAGAGGGGTCCTGCTGGTCTTGAGCCTGATTAGTAGTGGAGAACGTCACTCGGCGGTGAGGAAGCTGTGATAGGAGAACAGATATAAGAGAAATTGCGTTGGTTTCATTAACTGCTTTTTTGGATGCATGGTTTTGTCGTTGGTGGGTTGAGTCTGAGTTCAGTGTGTGGTGTTTGTGTGTGTGTGTGTGGGTGTGTGTGAGTTAAGGGAGTTGGGGGGATACAATGGGGAAAAGCAGCTGTGTAAGTCGTGTGTTTGATGGCAGCATAATTAAAATACAATTAGCCATCCCACTTGTGCTGGCGTTGGATGTGACTCACTAGCAGTCATCTCTCTGGAGGGTACTAGGGAATGGAACAAGCTACCAAGAGGCCTTCTCTCTCTTTCACTCACACACACACACACACACACACACACACACATACACAATCATACATTGCCCCAATCTACACTTACAAACATTTCTCATTTGTATCTCAAACACACACACACACAAATGCATCCATCCACACACAAGTGCACATAGACTCTCAGTGTAGAGTGTATTACCTAACCGTTAACTAAATCCTCTCTGACTGCTACAGCCAGATCTGATAAAGAGGATGGGTGCGACACAGATCCCTGAGGGACCCCTTGGCCGATGGGGCCAGGCACTCAATCACTATGGGAAGAGACAGGTGCGCAAATTGGGTCGGGGAAAGACTTACAGGCCCCTGTCAAGTAACAACACCAGCAACTATACCATAGGCCAAAATGGAAGCTAGACCTGCCAACACAGACTCAATCCCATCCCACAGTTGCTGAGAGACACAGCTGTGAGGGGAAATAAAGATAGAATTGTTTTGAGAGAGAGAGAAAAATAGAGGGTGGTAGAGGGGAGTAAAAAGACAAAAATTTGAAAGACTGATAGAAAGAGTGAAAGAGTATTAGAGAAAGATGAAGTTGGAAAACACTTTTCACAGACACAGATTATGCCTAGTCTAGGAAAAAAAAAACAAGCTCAATGGCATGTTCTGTTGAACTTGACTTTTTAGTCCTAGACATGGTTTAATCTGTGTCTGCACAACTGTCTCTTAGCGTTTAAAGGGATATTGCTTCCAAAAATCATATTTCGGTGACAGTCCCCTTACCCCGAATAGGTCCTTCAGGTACATATAGTCGTGTTTTAAAACAATCCATTATTCAGCTCTGTCTGAGTCAGTAATTAGCGCTATTAACATCGTCCAAATTCATGAATGGAAACTGTACATATCCCTACCACAAAGCTGCATTGCAAGCAGAAAACTATTCTAAAACACTCCAAACAAAGACAAGTGGTGTTGTTTACCTCAATGAAAATGACAATGTTGTATGCTTCAAAATAAAGTTTTAATTCATAATTTTCAAGTTATAATTCTCATTTCAAATAAACGGGTACTTCCTGTGTTTACCGGTCAGTTTTGTTCACAATTGCATCAATCCAAGCATTCTTTAGGGAAGTGTATACACAGTAAACAAAAGTTAGTATTCACTGGCTAGAAAGCAAGTTACATATTTCATCTTTGATATTCACCTCAGACAGTCAAATTGTATTTGCTTGAAAGAGAAAGGAAAATGCATTCATATTATGTCTGACTCGAACAGGAAGAGCGTTTTTACAGTATATATCCTTACATGTTCAAACCATAATGCACAGATGATGAATTGACCGAATAAAAGCTTGATAAAAGAAGAGAGGGGAACACGTTAGTGAACACGTTGATCTCCACCCTTGCCCAGAATATCCAGAGGCAATGTGTACTTTGTGTATTATAACAAATGAATCAGAAGTATTACTTATGATCTGTCTTGTCTCCACGGGTTAAACTGGGTAACTTTATGGAATTGCATTCGCATTTAGTCCTCTTCTATGTCAACGTGGGTCACGATCCTCTTTCTTAAAATGTTTCTCGTAAAAATTGTATGTCTTGTTTACGAAGTTGCTCCATTGATTCTCCCACACTATGAAGTATTGTCCCCGCAGAGCAGGTAGAATTTAATTAACTCAAGACTCACAAGCAGGCAGAAGTCAACATCGATACTTACAAAGAAAGGAAATCCAACTCAAAGTTTATTTATCAAATGCACCAAATAACACAGAGTGATCTTGAACAATGAAATTCTTGTGACAAGGCACACGACATCTACGTAGTAAGAATAAAAAAATATATAAAGCAATCCTATAACAAAAAATATAGCAATAATATAAATAAGTGTAAACTAGCCACAATTTTAGAAAGCAAGTTGAAGAAACCTATCTTCACATTACTTGTTGAGGTTGAAGTTCACGCTCACCTCGATAACATCACTGCCGAAGAACAGAAGCAGCGTATCGTGGCAATAGGAAATAGTTCGCTAGTGCAAGTTTGAATTCAGCCAAGTCTGCCGGCTGTTTCATTAGTGTAACAGTTTAAACAAACGATGGTACTGCGATAGATTACTGAATGTAATTTTAAGTGTTTTTCCACTTGCAATGCAGCTTTGCGATAGTGTTTCCATGCACTTGGACAGTGCTAATAATGCTCACTACAGACTGGAACAGAGCTTAATAATGGATTGTTTGGAAAAATGACTTGATGGGGCTTCAGGAATTATCCCTTTAATGTCCCTGGAATTGTTTTCTGTTTCAGCAGATATTGATAATTTACCTTTCTCTTCCTCTCACTGACACACACACACACACACACACACACACACACACACAGGTTTGCCTTTCTACACTTGTGCTTACCTAAGACCTAACCCTGACACAGAAATCCCTAGTCCTAAACCTAATACTTACTCTAACCTTAATCCTAACCTGTAAATACTAATCATTAAACTAAACCTACATCTAGCACCATGCTCAATTTCAGTTTTTCTTCAAACCTAACCCTACAGCTAGAAGTCACATTTTCCTTTTTCCCTATAATCCATGTGGGGTTTTACAATCTGTTTTCTATGTTTAAATATAAATACAAACATGACATATAAAAATGGCTCATATTTAAGTGTTTCTTGTTATCTGGCACCATGCATATTTTTCCACAAGCGGTATATGCATGTTAACCTTTTTATTTGTTTGTTAATTTCCTTTTTTATTTTAGCAACAAGAATTGTTCTGTGGAAGACATTACGTCTTCCACATAAATCAGTAAATAAAAGCACTTGCTCAGCAGGTTCTATCTTGGGAAAGTGGAACAGAGACCCAAAGGAGCTATGAATATAGAATATAGACTCCTAGAAATGTCAGTTGCACCCCAGTTCCACTTTACACACAATAGCAATACAGACATTTTAGCTCAACATGACCTCTGATTATGATCATTATGAGTATCATTTGTTTAGGCCTTTAATAGAAATTTTAATACATTTTCTCTGTATAATTTATATCATTGGGGAAAGGCATTAGCTCCAAATAAAGTTAGTTGTTATAGTCAGCTGTACAGTTAATTTCTGTGACCAGTCAATTGATTTATGTGGTAACCTGCCATTTGAGATTATATTACCGACGTGTTTGGTTGGGAAAAAAAAACTGGGCAAAAAATAAATAACATATTCCCTCTGAGAATGGAATGTCAGGGTCAGCGGAAAACACTCTGACCTTGACAGGAGGAGACCTGTCCGACATCATAAATCAGTAAAACACCCAAACCTTTCATTTGGTTCCTGATAGTGCTAAAAGCATAATCTCTGAAATGATAGATGAAGAAATTGTTGTTTTCCAACTCATGTCCATAGCCCTTGGCGAAGATATGACGGAAATATCTATATGAAAGAATGAAGGGGTTGTGTCCATTGAGATTGTGCATGGTTGTGCAAGTGGCCAGCTGTCCAGATAAGAAAGACAGATAAGAAAGGACTCTTTCATTAGATAATGGGGAGTCATATTCACAATACAACATTGTCCATCTTCCCCAGATTATTTAAATCAGCCACTGAAAAATGCCAGACTGACGCTTTTCATTGATTCTCAAAAGTGTCTGTGAGGCTTAAGGTGGAATATGATAGCAAAGGCATGTGTGTTTTGTTGTGAGAAAGGGGGAGAAAAAAAGTGAGCTAAATCAAGAGAGAGGAGGAAAAAAGAGAAATCCTCATTAGCTCTCTCCGAGGGAGATGGATGATGTTGTATTGTGTATTCTTATGAATGTCTCCCCCTATCAAGTATGCACAGGCACAGGCACACACACATGCACACACACAAACAGCAACAAACACACACACACACACAGACCAACACAGACTCAATGTGTTGCTTTGAGCTGCTTGCAAGGACATTGCTACACCTACATTGTGATCAGTTGAAAGAGAAACCGATGCAATTCCGAGGAAAGGGAGGAAATGGCTGAGAGAGAAAAGGCGAGTGACACAATCAGACGAGAATTACGGCAGAAGAGATGAAGAGAGAATGGAGAGAGTAGGAAAGCAAGTCTACGTCTGAGTTAAGGCCTAGTCAGAGTGACAGCAAAGAGAGAGCGAGAAGAGAGAGGAAAAGAGCGATGGTGAGCAAAACATTGTTCCATCAAGAAAGAGAGAGAGGGAGAGAGAAAACCAGAGTACAGAAAAAGATAGACAGAGAGAAAGAAAGAGCCATAAAGAGAAAGTGAGGGAGATTATGAATGTGTCACATGTCAACCAGACAGACAAACCTACTGGTCATGTTACTATTGGTGAAAGGGAGTGGATGCACACTCGCATATACTCACACACTCACACACACACACAGACACACACACTCTCTTGTACCCTGGAGCTAAAACAGCACTCAACAACCAACAAAAGCTCCCTTTATTTCTCACTCCCCTCTTCTCCCTCATTCTTTCCACCGCTCTTTCACTTTATTGGCCAAATCCTGCTATGTTTCTGGTTCCCCTGGCCCTAGTCAACCAGGGCCAGACTATGTAAGGCATGAGAGCTATGCCGCAGGCTATGATTGGTTCCACGGGAGAATGCACCTGCAGTACTAAGTACTTGAATAAGGCACTCCCCAAAAAATGAAACAATAATGTGCCTAGATAAATGGAATGCTGTGGAACTTTTGTAGCAATTTCAAAATGCCAGATGCTGGAATTCAGATTCCAAAGGGGGAGGTAGGAGGGGAGGGTGGTAAGAGGTGTGTTAGAGGAGGAATATAAAGGGAGATGGTGAGGTAAAGAGACTGAGAAGGAGGGGGGACATGTGGTTTGTGTATGTTTGTGTGTTTGAGTGTATACATGTGTTGGTTTGTGTCCACCCGTCCTTTTTTAAATGGAACACTTTGATGTGGGGAGATAGGAGGCGATAGGTGGGCACTCAAGCAGGAGGAAGATGTGATGTGGGCACACTGGTAAGAACATCTCTGTAAAGTGTGACAACAGAGATGTATCAACAAGATTATAACAAATTCAACAACAAAAATGTTTTAACTTCAGGCATTAACTTAAAAATGGTAATGAGTTACGTTTTAGGTATGGTTGTAACAAAAGTCAATGGTTACCTTTAAATATTAATTAAGAGTAGTTAAGGGTTAAGGTTGGGAAAAGTTTAGGGATAGAGTTCATAGATATAAGATTTATCGTCCCACGGACCATAAGTTCTGTCTCCAAGCATTACTTTTTGAAACTCCTTTGTTTTGGCCGATAACCATTAATTCATGGGGTGGTTAAATTGGTAAAGGCTTAAAAAAATAAAGTCTTGGAGCTACAATTGGCGGCTAACATCCATCCACTGTCCCCAGGGCCCTAACAAGCGGCCAGCTTACAAATGGAAAGAGTGCTTACCGTTGCCCTAAGAGGACAAATATGTGGACGACCTGGAGAACAGGATAAGTGTTTCATATTCAAGTTAATCTGGAGTGATCCCTCTGGATATTGAGGCCTACCTGGAATTTAACGTAAGCTCCAAATATTTCTTATTTCAACACTGTAGTCATATAGAATACAGTCTTATCCAGAGTGCTTCCCATAAGCCATTTGGGTTAAGTGCTCGGCTCGAGGGTCCAAATCAACAACCTTTTGGTTACCGGCCCCAAATTTCCAACCAATAAGCTACATCCCGCCATATTTTCAAATGTTGTAGCATGAGATGTTTTACAGGTTTCATTTGAGCAATGTTTTAAAACATTTTCCCGCATTTAGCAGATGCCCTTATCCCGAGAAACTTACAAAAGCAATGTAGGTATATAGTCTAACTCACGAACAGCAACACATCTTATTCAGGTTTAATGTCAGATGCTCAAAATTACTGCCACCCAACATGTTGCACGGTACTCTTGTGGATGATGCACAGGGGAAACACAAACACCTCTTCTAGATGGAGGTTTTTACCACAAACTATTGATTAAAACTGATGTCATCTAACCACAGAGTTTGTAATGCAAATGAGGGACAATATAATGAGTGTGCCTACAGTATGATCATGTTACACTGAAATACATATTAAGCCTATCAACAAATGTGAATCATTTAGTCAAAGTTTGTACGAGAACAGAAGTAGGCCTATGGCCAGAACTAATCACCTACGGTCACATGCCAAGGGTAAATAAAGCACACACTGGATAATGACAGACATACCAACACATATACAAACCACACATAAACTCATGATGTGACCTACTGGCAAAACATTTGTTCTCCAAGCTGATGTGTGCCATACAATGATGACAAGAGAGGCTAAAGTGTCTCATGTGAAAGAGGTGACAGACGATAACATGACCTCTCCATTGTGTGCAAACTGTCATGGTACGCAGCCTTCCTTATACATTTCTCTCACTCCAGTCTCTTCTTTCCAGTGTTTCTGCCCTCTCGCCTCTTGGTTTTGCCTTTACTCTCTGATCTCTTTCTTTCTTTATATTCATTAAATTAAATTTAAAGGCTTCAATTGCTAAAGGAAACAAAAACATTTGTGGATATGAATGTAGAACTCTCTTCAAGCCTTTCAGAATCCCTGAATTTCTGTCACTTGTTATCTTTCACACTCTTTAACACTTGGCTTCTAACTTTCTGTCTCTCTCTATAGTCCTCTCTCAAACCTTTGGTCTCTTTTACAATTCCTCTGTACCTCATATGCTCTGTCACTCTCTGCTTCTCTTGGTCACTCTATTTATTTGTCTCACCTATTTCTTTATCTCTACCAGGTCATTGGTTTTGTAAAGCACTTCTATACTCTAGGCGGGTGTAAAAATCTACAAACAGTGAGCTAGAAGAATCTCACTGGCTGTAATTCCTACTATGTTGCTGGCAGGAAAACATTAATTATTCTGACACACACTCAACCAAAAATGTTACTCCAGCAGTGCACACCCACACACAGACACACTCACATTCAAGGAGGCAGGCAACACACAAGCACAGCTATTCAACAATCATAACCACCATTATAACATTAACAACCACAAGTAATCCTATAACAACCATAACTCATTAAAAACACTGAATTTTTTAAAATTGTACTGCAAATGTACTGCAAACACACACACACACACACACACACACACACACACAATCTAACACACACACATATACACACACACCAACACACTATAGTGGATTCAGCCTTAGCCAGTGTCTTAGCCTGCCTGTGTCCCTCAGAGACTGGTCTGACAAGTGTATGTGTGTTTTGTGTCCGTGTGTCCCACAGCAAAAAGCATTACTGATAGCAAATACATTGATTCACAGACCCAGGAATGAGGCTAGCAACTCATGGTTACAAACACACACACGCCTTCATATAATATAAAGCACCCTTTTCAATTTACCACCTCACTGCCCCAAACATATCACCCATCAAAGTGGTAAAATATAAATGATCAAAACAATAACACGTCACTCATACTTTCACTCCTGAATTTAGATTTCCAGAAGCCACTCAATTCAGAAACGTACCCACCCCCTTATCGCCATATATTATTTAAGGAAGACAGACACATTCTTAAATACATGTTTTCATACTCAAAAGGGCCTGGTGTTTGTTGCTACAAGCGTCTATTCATATGCACACAAACACGCACGTGCATTTGATCACATACACGCGCAGAAGCAAGCTGGCAGAAACAAACATCGGAAGACACGCAAAGACACACAAACTTTCCATCTGTGGTGCCTTACCTCCTTGAGCAATGCTAACTGCTTTTTTTGTTGAGAAATGCCCAAGAGAAAACGTTTAAAACCAAAGGGTGACAACGTTCATTATCATCACTTTCTCATTCATGCCTAGAGTGGGTGCTGGCTTGGAAAGATGGAGCGGAAGAAGCGACACGAGAGGAGAAGGAGGTGGAGGAGAAACAAGAGGAAGAAGCAGAGAGAAAGCCAAATTGTAAGACTGAAGGGGTCAATGTGGTGGTTTAACCCCTACCCCCATATACGATGTGTGACCCCATTCCACATCATGTCTATCACATGCAGTCAGGAATACGTTTGCATTGATATGTAAAGTTTTTTTAGGCATATCTGTGTTGATGAATTAACCCATTTTGACCAATCAAAACTTTCTCTGGATTTCAAGTAATCTTGGTCCATCTAAATCAGTGTGGGTTGTTATCGAAGATCCAGACGTACAGGTACCCACATGAGATTACTCATTCTCCTTTGTCGATCTCGACGATCCTTCAAAGACCCACGCAGTCATGAAAAGTGCACAGCAACATGCGATGCGTTCATCTCATTTTATTTTCACTTCCTCTTTCTTTTTGACTCAAACTCATACACTATTTACTGTAACACTCTCAAATGTTCTTCATTTTTTCACTCTCTGATTCTTTTTGGTTCTGTCTCTCAGTCTCTTTCTGTCTGTCTTCCTAGATCAGATATGCTATTATATCTGTGATGAGCTATCAGTGAGGTATGTCATGTTCTCCCAGGTCTTCAAATTCCTACTGTAAGGAATGTGGGAGAGATAATTGGATCCAGGAAATAGCTTTGGGAAGATGGGTTAGGGACAGGCAGAGAAAAAGGCAGAGTGCGAAGAACAGAAAAGGTCTTACATTCAGACAAAACGAGTGTGTTAGGGAAACCTATTTATCCTCATTCATTCAGCAACTCTCAGATGTATCTTTGTTTTCTCTCTCGGAAATCTATTTAATCTCGCTCTCCCTCCTTGACATTCCACCTCACCTCACCTCTCTATCAGAATGAAAAACAAACCGTGTGAATGATATTCAGCTAAACGGATGTTAAAATAGTTCTTGCAAGTCTGATTAGAGTGGAGGTGTGAAGGAACTTAAAAGTCTGTGTGAGCAGCAGGTGCTTGTTGCTTAATGCTTCTGAGAGGATCAGTTCCAAAAGAGCTTTGTTTTCACTTTGTCAGGAACCCAACACCCGTTTATCTTATTGGACCACTGGCATAGTGGACTAATTCACAAGGCTGCTTCCGGCGCAAATTCCATAGCATTACTATAGACACCGATCAGCCATAACATTATGACCACCTGCCTAACATTGTGTAGGTTCCCCTTTTGCCGCCAAAACAGCCCTGACACATCAAGGACTCCACTTGACCTCTGAAGGTGTATATGGCACCAAGACGATAGCAGCAGATCCTTTAAGATCGTGAAAGGGTGCACACGGTCTGTAACAATGCTTAGGTAGGTGGTATGTGTCAAAGTAACATCCACATGAATGTCAGGACCCAAAGTTTCCCAGAAGAACATTGCCAAAAGCATCACACTGCCTCTGCTGGCTTAAATCCTTCCCATAGTACATCCTGGTGCCATGTGTTCTCCAGGTAAACGACGCACACGCACCCGGTCATTCATGTGATGTAAAAGGAAACGTGATTCATCAGACCCGGCCACCTTCTTCCATTGCTCCATGGACCAGTTCTGTTGCTTACATGCCCATGGTAGGCGCTTTCGAAAGTGAACAGCACCCTGACATACACAACAAACTGCGCTGCACTGAGTGATCTGACACCTTTCTATCATTACCAGCATTAACTTTTTCAGCAATTTGAGCTACAGTAGCTTGTCTGTTGGACGGGCCAGCCTTTGTTCCCCACGTGCATCGATGATCCTGTCGCCGGTTCACTGCTATTCCTTCCTTGGACCACTTTTGACAGGTACTGGCCACTGCAGACCCGGGAACACCAACAATATATATATATACAGGTGCTGGTCATAAAATTTGAATATCATCAAAAAGTTGATTTATTTCAGTAATTCCATTCAAAAAGTGAAAAGTGTATAATGTATACATTCATTCCACACAGACTGATATATTTCCAGTGTTTTGTCTTTTAATTTTGATGATTATAACTGACAACTAATGAAAACCCCAAATTCAGTATCTCAGAAAATTTGAATATTGTGAAAAGGTTCAATATTGAAGACACCTGGAGCCACACTCTAATCAGCTAATTAACTCAAAACACCTGCAAAGGCCTTTAAATGGTCTCTCAGTCTAGTTCTGTAGGCTACACAATCATGGGGAAGACTGCTGACTTGACAGCTGTCTAAAAGACGACCATTGACACCTTGCACAAGGAGGGCAAGACACAAAAGGTCATTGCTAAAGAGGCTGGCTGTTCACAGAGCTCTTTGTCCAAACACATTAATAGAGAGGCGAAGGGAAGGAAAAGATGTGGTAGAATAAAAGTGTGAAAGCAATAGGGATAACCGCACCCTGGAGAGGATTGTGAAACAAAACCCATTCAAAAATGTGGGGGAGATTCACAAAGAGTGGACTGCAGCTGGAGTCAGTGCTTCAAGAACCACCACGCACAGAAGTATGCAAGACATGGGTTTCAGCTGTCACATTCCTTGTGTCAAGCCACTCTTGAACAAGACACAGCTTCAGAAGTGTCTCGCCTGGGCTAAAGACAAAAAGGACAGGAGTGATCCAAAGTTATGTTCTCTGATGAAAGTACATTTTGCATTTCCTTTGGAAATCAAGGTCCCAGAGTCTGGAGAGGAGAGGCACAGAATCCACGTTGCTTGAAGTCCTGTGTAAAGTTTCCACAGTCAGTGATGGTTTGGGGTGCCATGTCATCTGCTAGTGTTGGTCCACTGTGTTTTCTGAGGTCCAAGGTCAACGCAGCCATCTACCAGGAAGTTTTAGAGCACTTCATGTTTCCTGCTGCTGACCAACTTTATGGAGATGCAGATTTCATTTTCCAACAGGACTTGGCACCTGCACACAGTGCCAAAGCTACCAGTACCTGGTTTAAGGACCATGGTATCCCTGTTCTTAATTGGCCAGCAAACTCGCCTGACCTTAACCCTATAGAAAATCTATGGGTTATTGTGAAGAGGAAGATGCGATACGCCAGACCCAACAATGCAGAAGAGCTGAAGGCCAACCACTATCAGAGCAACCTGGGCTCTCATAACACCTGAGCAGTGCCACAGACTGATTGACTCCATGCCAAGCCGTAATTGCTGCAGTAATTCAGGCAAAAAGAGCCCCAACTAAGTATTGAGTGCTGTACATGCTCATACTTTTCATGTTCATACTTTTCAGTTGGCCAACATTTCTAAAAATATTTTTTTTGTATTGGTCTTAAGTAATTTTCAAATTTTCTGAGGTACTGAATTTGGCATTTTCATTAGTTATAATCATCACAATTAAAAGAAATAAAAATTTGAAATATATCAGTCTGTGTGCAATGAATGAATATAATATACAGGTTTCACTTTTTGAGTGGAATTACTGAAATAAATCAACTTTTTGATGATATTCTAATTTTATGACCAGCACGTGTATATATGTATATGAAAAAGTTAACACATTGACGTGTGCGATTCATTTATATGATTAACAGCATTATATTTTTTAATCTATAATTAATGTTTTTGGTAGCCTAAACTAAGCATTTTAATGTCATCGCCAGTCACCTTTCCACTAAAACATATTATAATTGTGGAATTAACAACTTCTATGCTGTACAAAAATGTATTACAGGTTCAGTTTCCAGGATGCAGGCCTTCTGGGCAGGGTTCTTCCTCTGTCCAGTGTCTGTGTACTTTTGCACTTCTCAATAATATCTTTATAATGGTCAGTCTGAGATGGATTGCTCTTTGCATCCTGGAGTTGCTTCTTCATTGTTGACGTTTAGACTGGTGTTTTGTGGGTTCAATAAAATGATGCTGCCAGTTGAGGACCTGTGAGGTGTCTGTTTCTCAAACTAGACACTCTAATGTAATTGTCCTCTTGCTCAGTTGTGCACCGGGGCCTCCCACACCTCTTTCTATCCTGTGAAGGTAGTAAAACATATCGTTGTACAAGATCTTCAGTGTCTTGGCAATTTCTCGCATGGAACAAGAATAGACTTACGGGTTTCAGAAGAACGTTATTTTGAGCCTTTTTGAGCCTGAAATTGAACCCACAGACGCTGATGAAGGAACCGAAAAATTTAACTTCTATCTTTATTTAAATATTCGATGATTTTGCAGTATTTAGTACAAGCCATTCATAATTATCCTCAATTGTCCTTTCCTAGCCTATACTCTGTGTGTCTGTGTCACGGTTATGTAGGTAGGACACAGGCGCAGAGACGTGAGTGCGGTAATAATCAATGTATTTTTTTTTTAATAAACAAAAACAATAGCAGCAACCAGTGACGTTGGGCAACAGGCCCAAAACCAAAATGATCCACACCAGATGTGGCCAAACAATGAACTTAAGTAGGATCGCCAATGGGAGGCAATGATCTACACCTGCCTCAAATTAGGGAGACCAAAATGAATAGAGGTGCCTAGAGGCACCAACTTCTGTGCTGTCCTGACTATGGCCCCAGCCCAGCGCAGTGATGGCTAAGGGCATAGGCAGGACATGACAGTCTGATCATGTTCTTTTATCAGAATGTTTATGTTACAAATGTTTATCTCTGGTCTGACTACAGAAGCTAGGGTCATGCCCTACGCTGAACCCATGAGTAAATCACTCTATTTTACAATATGGTATCAGGAGGCATAGATTGGAATTTGTCCCTAGATGATAAGGGGATCTATTCTCCAAGACTAATCTTGGTATCTTCATGTTAGTAAAACAACCCCCACTCATTTAATTTGGGGATATAAACCAGAGCGGAGTTGGGGAAGCTCTCTTGCATTTTCCTCACTCCTGCCTGCATCTTCAATCTCCGGATAACTTTATATTTGAAACTTGTACTGTAATTGTAATACTCTCTTTATATATTACATTAATTGGTTACATTAATTAATTGACAATGTGGAATTAATCTTGAAAGGGTCAAAATCCAGTTCCTTCACTGATGCAGAAGATGCTGAACAATTCTAAAGGACAGTTTTATTGCTTCTTTAATCAACACAACAGTTTTAAGAGGTGCTAACATATTCGTAAAAGGGTTTCCTAATGATTTCCACCATTAATATGACCAATAATGTGAACAATTCAATTAAAAAACAAAGAAATCTTTGAGGGGGAAACATTTAAAACTCACAATAACCTGGTTGCATAAGTCAATCAATCAATCAAATGTATTTATAAAGCCCTTTTTACAACATCAGTTGTCACAAAGTGCTTTACAGAGACACCCGGCCTTAAACCCCAAGGAGCAAACAACAGTAGTGTTGGATTTCAGTGGCTAGGAAAAACTCCCTAAGAAGGCAGAATTTTAGGAAAAAACCTAGAGAGGACCCAGGCTCAGAGGGGTGACCAGTCCTCTTCTGGCTGTGCCGGGTGAGATATTAAGAGTCCAATTGGAATAATAAAATTTCTCTGGGCTAAATCCAGAGTCTATTTGATTCTAGACTAGGTCAAAAGTATGACCAGATGGACAAGAACAGGGACAGCAATGGGCCCCCCAAACCAGGTACTCCGCAGGTGTGGACCAGGACCTCATCTCCTCCTAAAATGTAAAACTGGAGGAGACTGAGAAAAGTTAGAAGTGCATTCCTCATATCCCCCAGCACAATAATATAGCAGCGTAACACCTTGGCCCCAACAGGCAGGAAATCAATCCACCCACATTGCCAGGCATCAACCAAAGGGACACCCACCAACCGCAACCCCCCTGAATGAGGGCAGAGTATTGCCAGCAGCGTACAGCCCAATTGCACAAGTGCGCAACAGAGAGTCAACAACAAGCCAGTGACTGTTCCCCCGAAAGGCATTGGAGGGAGGGCATCCCAGTGGCGACGAGAGCCCATCTGGCAAGACAGCAAGGGTGGACAGTATCAAGCCTACTGGTCACCTTCACGCTCCCGGGCCAGGCTACACCTAATTATAAACCGTGCTGTAGAGATGAGTTTTTAGTAGACAATTGAAAGTTGCACTGACTTTGCATTTCTAACCTTAATGGACAGATCATTCCACAGTAGTGGAGCTCTATGAGAAAAGGCCCTGCCGCCAGCTGTTTGTTTAGAAATTCTAGGTACAATTAAAAGGCCTGCATCTTGCGATCATAGGTTACGTGTAGGTATGTATGGCTGGATAATTTCAGCAAGGGAAGTAGGAGCAAGTCCATGTATTGATTTATAGGGTAAGAGTAAACCTTAAAATCAGCCCTAACCCTAACAGGCAGCCATAAGTGTGCACACCCTTAAACTAATACATTGTTGAAGCACCTTTAGATTTTATTACAGCACTCAGTCTTGTTGGGTAGGAGTCTATTAGCATGGCACATCTTGACGTGGCAACATTTGCTCACTCTTCTTTGCAAAAGCGCTCCAAATCAGATTGCAAGGACATCTCCTGTGCACAGCCCTTTTCAGATCACCCCACAGATGTTCAATTGGATTCAGGTCTGGCCTCTGGCTGGGCCATTCCAAAAAAAAGCCATGCTTTTGCGGATTTGGATGTGTGCTTTGGGTCGTTGTCGTGTTGAAAGGTGAACTTCCTCCTCATCTTCAGCTTTCTAATGGACGCCTGAAGGTTTTGGACCAAAATTGCCTGGTATTTGGAACTGTTCATAATTCCCTCCTTCCTGACTAAGGCCCCATTTTCAGCTGAAGAAAAACAGTCCCAAAGCTGCCACCACCATGCTTCACTGTGGGAATGGTGTTTTTTGGGTGATGTGCAGTGTTGTTTTTGCACCAAACTTTTGGAATTATGGCCAAAAAGTTCAACATTGGTTTCATCAGACCATAACACATTTTCCCATGTGCTTTTGGGGGACTTGATGTTTGTTTTTGCAAACTTCAGGCGGGCTTGGATGTTTTTCATTGTAAGAAAAGGCTTCTGTCATCCCACCCTACCCCATAGCCCATTCATATAAAGAATACTGGACATTGTTGTCACATGTAGCACACAGCCAGTACTTGTCAGAAATTCCTGCAGTTCCTTTAATGTTGCTGTAAGCCTCTTGGAAGGCTCCCTGACCAGTTTTCTTCTCGTCTTGTCATAAATTTTGAGGGACGTCCAGTTCTTGTTCACTTGATGATTACTATCTTCACTGTGATCCATGGTATATCTAATGCTATGGAAATTCTTCTGTACCCTTCTCCTGACTGATATCTTTCAACAATGAGAACCCGCTGATGATTTGGAAGCTCTCTGCGGATGATGGCTTTTGCTCTGAAATGCAACTAAGAAATTGTCAGGAAAATCCTACTAGAACAGCTGAACTGTATTTGTGATAAATCATTCACTTTAAATGATGGCATGTGTGTAATGATTTCTATTTAAAATGAACACAGCCACATATCCAGTTATAAGAGGGTGTGCACACTTTTGCAACCAGGTTATTGTAAGGTTTAGATTTTTCCTCCTCGAAGATTTCAGTTAGTTTTTCAATTCAATTGAACATTATAGGTCATTAAAAGTGGGAAAAGTTCTGACATGATTTATCTTTGTCTCATTCTTTTACATCACAAAAACCTGGCATTTTTATATCCACTGTATGTTATAATCGTGGTTACTCGATTCTCTCATCTTTTCACTTGACAAAAAAGTCAGTTATCGTCACCTACAGTATCTCACAAAAGTGAGTACACCCCTCACATTTTTGTAAATATTTGAGTATACCTTTTCCAGTGACAACACTGAAGTAATGACACTTAGCTACAATGTAAAATAGTGAGTGTACAGCTTATATAACAGTGTAAATTTGCTGCCTTCAAAATAACTCAACACACAGCCATTAATGTCTAAACCGCTGGCAACAAAAGTGAGTACACCCCTAAGTGAAAATGTCCAAATTGGGCCCAATTAGCCATTTTCCCTCCCCGGTGTCATGTGACTCGTTACTGTTACAAGGTCTCAGGTGTGAATGGGGAGCAGGTGTGTTAAATTTGGTGTCATCGCTCTCACACTCCTTCATACTGGTCACTGGAAGTTCAACATGGCACCTCATGGCAAAGAACTCTCTGAGGATCTGAAAAAAAATAATTGTTGCTCTACATAAAGATGGCCTAGGGTATACGAAGATTTCCAAGACCCTGAAACTGAGCTGCAGCACGGTGGCCAAGACCATACAGCGGTTTAACAGGACAGGTTTCACGTAGAACAGGCCTCGCCATGGTCAACCAAAGAAGTTGAGTGCACATGCTCAGAGTCATATCCAGAGGTTGTCTTTGGGAAATAGACATATGAGGGCTGCCACGATTGCTGCAGAGGTTGAAAGGGTGTGGCGTGAGCCTGTCAGTGCTATGACCATACGTTGCACACTGCATCCAATTCGGTCTACATGGCTGTTGTACCAGAAGGAAGCCTCTTCCAAAAATTATGCACAAGAAAACCCACAAACAGTTTGCTAAAGACAAGCAAACTAAGGTCATGGATTACTGGAACCATGTCCTGTGGTCTGATGAGACCAAGATGAACTTAGTTGGTTCAGATGGTGTCAAGCGTGTGTGGCGGCAACCAGGTTTGGAGTACAAAGACAAGTGTGTCTAGCCTACATCTGTTGTCTGATGAGACAAAAATAGAGCTTTTTGGCCTAACTCCTTTCGCCATGTTTGGAGGAAGAAGAAGTACAACCCCAAGAACACCATCCCAACCCGTGAAGCATGGAGGTGGAATCATCATTCTTTGGGGATGCTTTTCTGCAAAGGGGACAGGACGACTGCACCGTATTGAGGGGAGGATGGATGGGGCCATGTATCTCGAGATCTTGGCCAACAACCTCCTTCCCTCAGTAAGAGCCATGGAGAGTCGTGGCTGGGTCTTCCAGCATGACAACACCCCGAAATACACAGCCAGGGCAACTAAGGAGTGGCTCCGTAAGAAGCATCTCAAGGTCCTGGAGTGGCCTAGCCAGTCTCCAGACCT
Source organism: Esox lucius (assembly GCF_011004845.1). NCBI lineage: Eukaryota > Metazoa > Chordata > Actinopteri > Esociformes > Esocidae > Esox > Esox lucius. The sequence goes on along the minus strand of NC_047572.1, from coordinate 246,694 downwards.
GAACCCAATAGAAAATCTTTGGAGGGAGCTGAAAGTCCGTATTGCCCAGCGACAGCCCCAAAACCTGAAGGATCTGAAGAAGGTCTGTATGGAGGAGTGGGCCAAAATCCCTGCTGCAGTGTGTGCAAACCTGGTCAAGAACTACAGGAAACTTATGATCTCTGTAATTGCAAACAAAGCTTTCTGTACCAAATATTAAGTTCTGCTTTTCTGATGTATCAAATGATTATGTCATGCAATAAAATGCTAATTAATTACATACAAATCATACAATGTGATTTTCTGGATTTTTGTTTTAGATTCCGTCACTCACAGTTGAAGAGTACCTATGATAAAAATTACAGACTTTTACATGCTTTGAAAGAGGGAAAACCTGCAAAATCGGCAGTATATCAAATCCTTGTTCTCCCCACTGTATACTGTTCAAGCTATCTATCCATCCTTAAGGTAAGTGCGCTGCTGACATTCAAAAATTGTGTTAGGATAGATTTGTGATCTATCCTAACACAATCAAGACATCTTTTAAAAAAGATGTAGCTCTAAAGTAAGAATGGAAATGACTATTTTCAAATTTACAGTATAATGCTTGTGTTTTGTCAAGCCTTTCCTTAGAAAAACCTTGGGGTAGCAGGTAGCCTAGTTGTTTGTGGTATTCAGCTCTTACCTATGAGGTCTGGACCCCGCTGGTTTTCTATTCTACTTCATAATTAATTGCACCCACCTGGTGTCCAATGTCTTAAAAAGACCCTGATTATCAGGTTGCAATTAAAAAGCATACTGACTCCAGAGTGGAGTTTGAGGGGGTTTGAGGATCTGACTAGTTGCTATATCCCTAAACTGGCATGGTGATAAAAAAAACTCCAACGTTGTTCATGTAAATGTAAATGATAGTGATCATTTTTCCTGGTTTAATAAGGCTAAAAAAATAATTGCATTAGTTACAGACTTGAATAAAATACATTTAAAACTCAGTTTTCTTATTATATCCACTCCCCCTAAAAGGTACAATAGAAATAAACATGAGAAATTTGCTTGTCCATTCTGTAAGACGTTAAATTTGTAATTTGCGTGCAGATGTATTGTCTATATTGCTGGAATTGTCCCTGTCTATTGAACAAATTGGCGGAATTGTCATAAACAACCAATTGCTTTAGACTCTCAACCATGAAACACTGATGATGTTTAATGTTTTCACCCAATTTACATCATGCATTTATATTTAAGTGGTCATGGGCTGTGGGCTTTGTGTTGAAAAAGTATTTGTTTTGAACATTGCCTATGCTGTTGGTACTGCACACACACATTCTGCCGTGTAATGTAAACAAAACACTTGGGGGTCGTTGCATGAGTTTCAGAATTGTTCACTCTATCAAACAACTGTTAAACCTCTCACCGTTTCGAATATCTCCATGTTCATTACATGTTTCTCACCTCTACTTGAATGGAAACATCAAACATGGCCACAGCATGTTTTGTAAAACAAAACACAATAAAAACCTTTATGTTTTTATAACATGTATGTAATTTGGTGGCAGAACATAGGGTGAGTTTTCATGGACCACCAGCAAAAAAAGTCTCCATCTATGTCTATTTCAGGTGCACTTGCATTTTAATCTTATTTTAAGGCTTGATGATTGTCCTACTTACAATATTTGCATAATAATTGCAAATCATACTGTAGATACTTCAAAATACCACTTCTACCAGGAAAACCTATTTTGAGCTAGCTTCCAACAGATGTCAATGTCTAGCTAACTACTGCTGCATCGAAAATACCGTATTTTCCAAAGAGCACAACCTAACTTAATTTTAGCGTCTGTTCAAGCTAGGGATGTAACAATTTCACGGTTTTACAGTGTACCTCGATTGTAAAAACTGACGGTTCTCATACCGTTGCCATTTCGTTATTTAATGTATTGCATTATAATAAATTCATGATTTATTTGGTGAATTCTTCTAATCTAAGCAAAAGGAATGAACATTCATATTATGGATATCAGTTAAATTAAGAGAGAATCGGTTAAATTTACACAGCGTCATATAAACTTCACCAGACAAATCTCTAAATTGAGAAGTCCTCCGCTTTCATTCAACAGTCACTAAGACACATGCGAACTTCATGTCAGAGAGCGCAGCTTAGGTCGGGAACTCAGTTTCCCCCACCTAAGCGGCTGAAGTCCGCAGTGTGGGAATATTTTGTATATTTAAAAGACCAAATTGGCACCATCATTGTTGATGGTTACCCAATATGCAAAGCATGTCGGAAAAAATAGTTGACTCTGGCAGGGAACACTACAAACCTGAAGTTCCATCTTCGTGAGCATCATCCCACGAAATATGTAGAGATCAATGTAAATGAAAATACAGTATAGGCCAATCAATTGTAGACTCTTTCATAAATAACACAGCCACGTTTTGTAGTGATTCATTAGGTTAATAGGTGGGCTAACGTTATGTTCGCGCTCTCTGTCACACCAGCAGCAAACAGAATTATGTGCATAGGCAACGTTAGGCCAACTATATGTTCATGCTTTAATTTGCTTGAGTGCAGTGCAACAGTGCAATAATAATAATAATAATAATACTGTGCTAGTAATAATAATAATAATACAGTGCAATAATAATACTACTTATAATATTTTGTTTGCACTTTTAAAACAAGGTTTACAAACTGCTTTAGGCCTACACAAATTGGAAAGTAGTGGGAAAAACACCAATCAATAAACTGCTAAATATTTATCATAATTAGGGACTTACAGTTTTCTTGACCTGTTATTTTTTTTCAATAGTAATTCAATATCTATCCCATGGATGTCTCTGCATAGATGTCTCTGTTTTTAGACGGTTTATAGAAAGTCAAATGTTGGAACTTTGTCAAACAAAGCTAAAGTATTCTAAATGAGGGCAGAGGGTGATGGCTGACTTTCTGTTTTGAACAGAATAGGGACTCTGAAAACACGTCAAGAAAATGTCTACCTTTTTTAGCTTGAACATCCTCTTCCATCCCCAAATATGCTGGCTATCCATCCCCATTCCTTTGTTTATTTTATTTTTGGAACAACATTGGTGTAATTTGGCTTTGCTTGTACATGCTTATGAGTATATTAGAGTATATTCCTCTTAATACCATCATAATACCATCTGTTCGAATCACCCCTGATATCCCCACTTCTCAGAAGATGCATCTTTCTTTTGAGTAAAAAGGGCCAAAAAAGATTTGAGTGGATGGGCTATTGAATTAGTATGGAAAGTAGCAAGGCTTCCCTCACCCATCATCCTTGGCTTCAACTTTAAATGTCAGCAGAGAGAGAGTTATAAGGAGGGAGATACGGAGAGAGAAATGAAATGAGAATGGCAGAGAGGAAGAAGGAATGGTAAGTGCAAACAGTAGAGAGTATACTATCTGCCTGTGCAATGCATGGATTCCACACACACTTTTGTATGACTGTCTAGGTGCATAATCTGAAGGCAGATATAAAGTTCTCTGTGTGAGGGGAACACGAAAGAACAATGCAGGTGGCCAGGTGTTTGTGGTAGAACTCTGAAGGATGGTGTGTAGAAGTTTGAAACACAGACACACACCAGGGAGTTGTCTATTTTTAGAGAGTATAGGTCCTCTGGTTGCACAGTTGGAGCTGCAGGCTTCTGTTGAGTTGCAGCCCATCCGGCCCTCTGCCGAAGCCACAGAGAGGAAGGGAACGAAGTGAAAAAAATGTGCCCAAGGAGGGAAAATGACAAAGAAGGAGTGCACCTTTAAAAAGCCTAAAATAATGATTAGTGAAGTAAGGGGAATGGGACACATGGATTCACCCCCCTCCTCTTGCTTTTTGCTAACATCCCATCATCCGCTCTCATATCCCGCCCTCTCTAGTGGTTGTATTTTATATACAGCAGGTATGGATAAAGTTATACTTGACTTAATGTTATGGGGTTTGCCTGTCTATTTGTATGTCTTTCAGTTCATCCGTTTATCTCTCCATATGTCGACCAGCTGTCTGAAATCAACCAATCTGTCTAAGCGAACACATTTTCTAGAACGAAAGCTAGCTATATCTTAAAGCGAGTTGTCTATTGAAAAACTGGCTTAAGTGTTATAAACAAACAATTGTTTTAGGCTCTTAGCCTTGAAACATTGATGGGTAGCTGATGAATCAGTCATCTGCATTGGCTGGCCGTGAGGGCAGTATTTAGCATGCATTTAATATGTAAATAGCATACTGAGTTTCATATTGTTTGAGTTCAAATCCATGTTTTTGCTGTATAGAACCAGAGGAAGAAAAAAAGGCCTCCCTCCCTCAATACTTATGAAGGAAAATGCATGTGCAGAAGTTTGACAAAAAGAAGACTAATTGCACAAATTGTTATTTGCTGTTACTGTGATCAGTCTGCAGTATTGATCTTTGGAGCATTCAGTATATATGGCATACGTGTTTATAATATTAAGCACAGAGATGTGTAGCTGTGTGTGTGTGTGTGTAAAACCCCTGGTGACTCCTCTCTTTCCATATTCACCACACATGAGGGGATTGGAGGAAAGAGGATTGGCTTTGTATATAACCCTCACAGTTGTTCCCAACCTTTTTCAGTTACTCTAGCACCTACTGACTTTCCTTGCACTGAAAACCCATAAAGTACCGGCTCATGTGCATTTTACCAAGGGTTCTGAAGTACACCCTGTGGATGGGCCTTGGAACCCTGGGATCCTAGTCAACTTGGCTGGGAACCACGGCTAATAAAGGCATTGATTGGAACATTTTGGGTAAACCTATACTTCTCAACACACAATAAATGTGTCTTTTTTTATATTTAGCCTGCTTAGTCCTTGCTACTCATCCAAGAGATGTACACATTCTAGAACAGTCTGATAAAATATTTCTTGTTACCGTTTACCCAGTTCCCTTCACCTTAGCCAGTAGTAGTTTTAAATGGCAAACAATTGAAATGTCACCTTTTATAGGATATTCCTACAAGATGGCTTCTACTTTTGCTTGGGTTGCATCCAACCTCCTATTGTCTTCAATTATGAACTTGACATGACCTCTCTTCCTCAATAGTGTATTTTTAGTGTGCTGTGTAAAAAGCACACTATAATAAAATATGATAGGGAAAGGGCATGGTCCCACTGACACACACACACACATACACATACACACACACACACACACACTTGGTGGCTGGTGCTATACAATATTGGTGAAGATACGGTCCTAGAATCCATTTAATTAATGACCCCTATCCATAAAAAAATAATAAAACTGAACAGATACAAGGGAACAAGCCAGTTTGAAAGGATAGGCTCTCCCTTACAATGAATGTCTAACTTCTTTTTTCTGTGCACAAATGGAAAGACCCACACGAGTGCACACACATGCAAATATTGTTGAACAATATGCAAACTAAATGTGTTAGATGTACAGCATGGTGCAATTCAGGTCAAGTTGCTAAGTGAAAAGCACCAGAGGGTTTGAATCAGCAGCCCCTACTAATATAAATACCAGGTCATATCCCTAACCATTAGCACTAGGCTATGACCAACCTTGTCCCAAGGTTAGGCGAATCTCCCTACTAATGCATTACTATAACCACTACCACTTTTCTATTCTGATTCTTTGTCCCAGTATAGAGTGGATTATTCTGGAAAAAAAAAACTGCCAAAGCACAACCAGAGATTAAAGCACATATGTAGTCCCTGTGTCCCCATTAGTGTTTGCTGTCGCCAAATGGTACAGAGCATGGGTGGAGGAAGGGCCTTTTGTGAAAATGTTTCTTGCTATTCTTGGGGAGATGTGACTCACTCTACCATGCGCACACACGGCAGCAAATACAGTGGGTTGTTCAAAAGACATGGGACCCAATGACTCGATGTGCATACTTCAAAAGGTCTGGAAGAGTGTGAATCCTGTTCATCTTCTTGCCTCTCAATCATTCATTCTCTGGCTCTCTAACCCCCCCCCCCCCCCCCTCTGCCTTTCAAAGCACACTGTCTCTATGATGAAACAGAATTCAAAGGAGATGGATAAAAAAACATCCTGTTTGAAGAGAGTGTGGGGTAGGTAGAAAAGAAAGGAATATATAGGAAGATAGAAATGGTTGGAAGGTAAACATAAATATCACTATGACAGTATTACCACAATGGTCTTGTATTTCACCCCAGTGGCTGGTCGTCAACTGAAACGTAATACTTAGATGACGAAAGGCTAGACGTTGGGGTTTTACGATATCTTAAAACCAGACAGGTCCAAAATACTATGTGCAGGTTCATAGTTCAGACTTACACTTCAGCTCCACTGCACACTTGGCCTTGCTATGTCACCAGTATCGTGTCAATGTGATGTTTTATTTGCTACATTACAAACCAACCAAAGCTATTCACATCAGCCACTGAGAGTCAAACTTTGGCAATTCAGGAGCTTTGGTGCAGTGATTGCATGCAAATCAAAATGAGCAGTGCACCAGCATTCAATGATTTCTAAGGACATGTTCCCTCGATTGCTGATGGCAATACCTGAGGTTGATGGCTGTTGTGTAGCAGGGCCATTAGACTAACCTAGTGCTTTTTTCAGAAAGACCCTGTGGCTGAGGTCTTTCTGAATCAGCGTACACACAGTTTTTTTTTTTTATCCAACTTGGAAAATTCTTTCAGGTGCTGATTAGTATCCATTGTATCTTGTTGTTGTTGCTTATTAGCTATGTTTTCAGTAAAATTGAGGCATTGAATTGTGCATAGACATGACACACCCTGTCTCCTCTCAGAGTCCAACCTGATTCAAGTGACTTGATAGCCAATTAACTGATGAGGTGTGGAAATAAACCATAGATTAATAAAAATACAATAATTGTCTTTCTGACTCACCCATGTAGATTATTAGAGAAAACCTTACATAGATTAGATTAGATTAAACTTTATTGTATTTGATCAAGTACAAGTACAGTGCAACGAAATGCAGTTTGTGTCTAACCAGAAGTGAAAATAGAAGAGGGCAGAACATTTAGAAGTATTACGTATATATGTATGTACAAGTGAAATTAATAGATCTGCAATTAATGCAAATGCATTACATATGGCAATTCTAAATGTGCAATGGAGCAAATAGCGGAGGGCAGAAAATGTACCATGTTGAATACTGAGCTAAAGTCTATGAACTGCATTCTCACATAGGTGTTTGTTTTGTCCAGGTGGGTCAGGGCAGAGTGTTAAGCTATGGAGATGGCATCCTCTGTAGACCTGTTCGACCGGTAGGCAAACTGGTAGGGATCCAGTGTTGTTGCAATTGACCCTGGGTTCCTCCTGGTGCAGGACAATGTCCGGCCTCATGTGGCCAGAGTGTAGGCAGTTCCTGGATGATGAAGGCATTTAAGCCATTGACTGGCCCTCACGTTCCCCAGACCTGAATCTAATTGAGAACCTCTGGGATGTTATATATCTGTGCATCCAACACCGCCATGTAGCGCCACAGACTGTCCAGGATTTCACTGATGCCCTGATCCACGTCTGGTAAGAGATCCCCCAGGGCACCATCCATTGTCTCATCAGGAGGATGCCCAAACGTTGTCGAGAGTGCATACAGGCATGTGGAGGCCATAAACACTACGGAGTCACATTATGAGTTGCCATGATGCAAGTAGGAACAGCCTGTGATTTCAATTGTTTACTTGGATTTTTGGTGTTTGAATCCAGCCTTCAATCGGTTGGTACATTTGGTTTCCATTGACCGTTGTTATGTCATTTTTGTTCTCAACAAATTATACAATGTACAGTAAACATTTTGATCTTTAACATATGTTGTTCATCGAGACCTGATGTGTGATTTCTGTGTTCCCATAGTTTTTCTGAGTAGTGTGTCTTAGGGTTGTAACGGTTTCATGGTGCACCTCGATTGTAAAAACAGACGGTTCTCATACCGTTGCCATTTTGTTATTCAAGGTATTGCATTATAATAAATTCATGATTTATTTCTGAATTGTTCTAATCCAAGCGAAAGGGAATTGACATTCATATTGTGGATATCAGTTTCATTAAGAGAGTCGGTTATATTTACACAGCGTCATATAAACTTCACGAGACAAACAACTAAATTGAGGAGTCCTCTGCTTTCATTCAAGAGTCATTGAGACACGCGCAAACTGCCTGTCAGAGAGCACAGCGCACCGAAATGGCAATGTCGGAACTCTGTTTCCCACTCTAAGTGGCTGAAGTCTGCAATGTCGGAATATTTTGTATATTTAAAAGACCCAAGAGGCACCATCAATATTGACGGTTACCCAATATGCAAGGCATGTTGGAAAAATAGTGTTGGCTCAGGCAGGAAGTTTCAAGGTTTATTTGTCAAATGCATTGAACAAAACAGCATCATCCTACACAATGATATTCTTGTGTCATGGCACCTGACAACTAGCCAGACAACATTTTTATAAATGATATAATAATAATAAAATAAAGCAAAAATATACATAAAACTGTACATAGCAGCACTTTAAAAAGAGTACTGAAAACTAGCATCAATATTGGTAGTAGTATTGAATGTTATAGACATGGCAAGTATGGCAGTAATATACATAAAAATTTAAAATAGCATACATTTTTGAAAGAGTAGGATGGGGAGTATAAACAGTATGGTGAAAGTATTGAGTATTATAGATACATTTGAGTGTAATATGCTTATGAATGGTACATGCAAAGGAATATTCTAATACCCATTAAAAGTATCTGAAAGGACATCAGAGCATCTGGAAAGTTTGTGAGTGATCAGTATGATCATGGATCAGTGTTCCTGGTTGAAGACCCTTACGGCCTGAGGGAAAAAAAAAATTTGAGTCTGGAAGTGCGTCCCCTGATGTTCCGGTAGCATCTACAAGACAGCAGCAGTTTGAACAGACGATAGCCTGAGTGGCTGTAGTCTATGGTGGTGTTCCCTGCTTTCCTAAGTCATTGTGTATGGTAGATGCCTTGCACAGAGGGGAGATGGCAGCTGATGATGCACTCCGCAGTTTTACCACCCTCTGGAGGGACTTGCGGTCTGCAGCGGAGCAGCAGTAATGCAGCCTGAGAGGATACTTTCAATGGTGCACCTGTGGTTGGTGAGGTTTTACAGACATGCCAAATTTTCTTGAGTCTCCTCAGGAATTATAGTCGTTATTTGGCAGTTTTCATTGCTGAGTTCACTTGCCTAGACCAAGTGAGGTCATCTTTGTTGGACACACTGAGAAACTTGAATTCAGAGACTCTCCTCACTTTAGCTCCATCAATGTCTATGGGGGCATGCCCCCATGCTGCTTCCTGAAGTCCACGATCATCTCTTTAGTCTTGCAGACATTGAGAGAGAGGTTGTTGTCATGTAGCCAGGTTCTTTACCTAATCTCTGTAAGCGGTCTCATCAGTGTCGGAGTTGAGACCCAGGATGGTAGTGTCATCCGTGAATTTGAGGATGATGTTGGAGCTGTGTGTGGTCACGTGGTCATGCATGAACAGGGAATACAGGAGGGGACTGAGTATGCAACTCTGTGCGGCTTCAGTGCTCAGGGTCAGTGCAGAGGAGGTGTTGTTGCCACCAACTGGGGTCAGCCCCTCAGGAAGTCCAGGATCCAATTGCAGAGGGAGGTGTTAATTCCCAGGATCCTGAGCTTAGGAACAAGCTTAGCGGGCACAATAGTGTTAAATGCCGAGCTGTAGTCCACAAATAGCATCCTCACATATGTGTTGACTTTTTCCAGATGGGAGAGGGCGGTGTGTGTCGTCAGGGTGATGCCATTGTCTGTAGATCTATTGGGGTGGTATGCAAATTGAAAGGGGTCCAGGGTATCAGGAAGGGTGGAGCAGATGTGAGTTCTGACCAGCCGTTTAATGCACTTCATGATGGTGGAGGTCACAGTGCTACAGGGCGGTAGTCGATCAGGCAGGTGATGGAAGGTGGAGGACCATGCTCTGAGCTTAGCATGGACCAAAAGCACTTACCCAATGCTTTTAGTAGGGGAAAGTCCTGACATTGACCCTCTGGATGACATTGTCGATACATTTGGAGTTACAGTTGTGCTCAAGTTTGCATACCCTGGCAGAAATTGTGAAATTGATTTAGAAAATATTATCACATAGTTGTTTGGCTTTTTTTTTAATGATAACAGAAATCACCCAAATGGCCTTGATCAAAAGTTTACATACCCTTGAATGTTGAATGGCCTTGTTACAGACACACATGGTGACACACACAGGTGAAAATGGCAATTAAATGTGAATTTCCCACACTTGTGACTTTTTAAATTGCAATTAGTGTCTGTGTATAAATAGTCATTGAGTTTGTTAGCTCTCACGTGGATGCACCGAGTAGGCTAGACACTGAGCCATGGGGAGCAGGAAAGAATTGTCAAAAGACCTGCGTAACAAGGTAATGGAACTTTATATTAATGGAAAGGATATAAAAAGATATCCAAAGCCTGGCAAATGGTGTCTATCATGAACAAATCCTCTTTTGCCACTGGCCATTTTAACAGCTAATTGGCCATTCATGAAGGATATTGATACAGTTAAATTGACTAACGTTTCTTACTATGTTTACGCTTCTTACTACATTTACGTTTACCTCCACCACAAATAGCGTCTATGAACTGTTAGATTTTGCCACTGGCCGTTTGAACAGCTTATTAGCCAGTAATAGGCTTTACCAGTATCTACTAACTTACTGGACTAGTCATAGGAATTTAGCAATTGCTAGCGAATCTGCCAAAGCTATTTCATTTCATGGCATAAGAACTTACTTTTTTCTTTCATTCGTGAATGACATTGACACAATAACGATCAATAAACGTGACGATAACTAACTTTTTAGTCAAGTGAAATGACGAGAGAATCGTGGAAATTATATAAATAAATTGCGTTGTTCAAAATAAATTCGAACTTGAACGTGAGAGGCACTGTCTTTAACCACAACACCACGGCATTACGCATTTCACTAGTTGCTAAACACTATTGAGCATTGTGTTAAACTGACTAACATTTCTTATTAAGTTTAACTCCAACACAAATAACGTCTATGAACTGTTCATTGTTGCCACTGGCCTTTTAAACAGCTTATTAGCCATTAATCGTTTGACGCGTACGATCACACCAGTGTGATAAAGCTAGAGTGGTCCCTGAAGCGTACGATCACACCGGTGTGATTAGAGCGTCTTGTTTAGAACGCACCATTAGCATGCCTAGCTACAAGTAACGTAACAATGACCGCGCAGTTATTTACTCACATTTAGCTCAAACAGTGTTTATAACTTCATTTCCTGATTGAAATTGTTTCAAGACCACACTATGATATTAACCAGGTAGAAAGCATTCAAATCGGGACAAGAAGTGCTACTTACGTACCAACAGACTGCCAACACTAATACACAAAAACAAATTATATTAGTGACTACTATAGAGCATCTTATCATTTCCTGGAAGAGCTGACGACCGATCAAAACCTTTGTAAAAACATTCTAGAAGTTACGTTACCCGTTGTATGCTTTTTATATAGTTTATTCATTTTCACTGCACTGAATTACTGGTCACACTGCACTGAATTACTGGTCACCTGACGTTTTCTAGCTAGCTTCAGTTATACATCAACCAACTTTTCCAGCTCTTAGAATTCGACAAGAGAAGCTTGCAATGCAATGTATGTAGTGTTTTTTACCTGGCAAGGTGACTATTCAAATGCTGGAGTGAGTTCAAATGCTGTAGTGAGTACTGAAGTCACACACAAAAAAACTCACGCTGGGGGGTCGGTAAGGAATATTTGAAACTCACGCATGAAAAAGTTAATAGGCTTACTACTATCTGCTTACTTCTTAGGAATAATCATAAGAATTTTGCAATTGCTTGCGAGACTGAAGGTGAACATTTCCATGCCAGAAACAGTCGCAATATAACCGTACACAGGTTTAGGCTCACAATAACGTAACTACTGTATGTTGTAACCAGCAAATGTGTTTGTCTATCCTGACCAAAAACGCATGCACGGATGCATACTTCGAAAATCCTCCAGAAACAGTCGCAAAATAACCTTAAACTGTCTTATTTCAGGCTTACTGTAATGTAGTCACTGGAGGTTTTTAGTCAGCAAAGTTTCATCTTTATGGAATAATTCATAATGCGCTTCATAGACAGCTATTACAAAAGACTGCACGCTGTCACTTATGCTAAAGGGGGCAACAAACGGTATTCAGAACTAAGGGTATGCAGACTTTTGAACAGGGGTCAGTTAATTTTTTATTGTTGCCATGTTTTGTTTTGAGATTGTGCCATTCTGTTATGACCTACAGTTGAATGTGAATCCCATAAGAAATAAAAGACATGTTTTGCCTGCTCACTCATGTTTTCTTAAAAATGTTTACGTATATTATCAATTCTCCAAGGGCATGCAAACCTTTGAGCACAACTGTAAATACTAAGACAGAGTCTATGCATTCATCAATGTTCCCCTCAGCTGCATCACAGAACATCTGTGAATCCGTCTGAAGTTTGCGGCTGAAGTTTGCAAAAACACACATCAAGTCTCCCAAAAGCACGTGGGAAAATGTGTTATGGCCTGATGAAACCAAGGTTGAACTTTTGGCCATAATTCCAAAAGTTTGCGCAAAAACAACACTGCACATAGAACACCATACACAAAGTGAAACATGGTAGTGGCAGCATCATGCTTTGGGGCTGTTTTTCTTCAGCTGGAACTGGAGCCTTAGTCCTGGTAGAAGGAATTATGAACAGTTCCAAATACCAGGCAATCTTGGCATAAAACCTTCAGGCATCTGTTAGAAAGCTAAAGATGAAGAGGAAATTCACCATTCAGCATGACAACGACCCAAAGCACACATCAAAATCCACAAAAGCATGGCTTCACCAGAAAAAGATTAACATTTTGGAATGGCCCAGCCAGAGGCCAGACCTGAATCCAATTGAACATCTGTGGGGTGATCTGAAAAGGGCTGTGCACAGGAGATGTCCTTGCAATCTGATTTGGAGCGCTTTTGCAAAGAAGAGTGAGCAAATGTTGCCACGTCAAGATGTGCCATGCTAATAGACTCCTACCCAACAAGACTGAGTGCTGTAATAAAATCTAAAGGTGCTTCAACAATGTATTAGTTTAAGGGTGTGCACACTTATGGCTGCCTGTTAGGGTTAGGGCTGATTTTAAGGTTTACTCTTACCCTATAAATCAATACATGGACTTGCTCCTACTTCCCTTGCTGAAATTATCCAGCCATACATACCTACACGTAACCTATGATCGCAAGATGCAGGCCTTTTAATTGTACCTAGAATTTCTAAACAAACAGCTGGCGGCAGGGCCTTTTCTCATAGAGCTCCACTACTGTGGAATGATCTGTCCATTAAGGTTAGAAATGCAAAGTCAGTGCAACTTTCAATTGTCTACTAAAAACTCATCTCTACAGCACGGTTTATAATTAGGTGTAGCCTGGCCCGGGAGCGTGAAGGTGACCAGTAGGCTTGATACTGTCCACCCTTGCTGTCTTGCCAGATGGGCTCTCGTCGCCACTGGGATGCCCTCCCTCCAATGCCTTTCGGGGGAACAGTCACTGGCTTGTTGTTGACTCTCTGTTGCGCACTTGTGCAATTGGGCTGTACGCTGCTGGCAATACTCTGCCCTCATTCAGGGGGGTTGCGGTTGGTGGGTGTCCCTTTGGTTGATGCCTGGCAATGTGGGTGGATTGATTTCCTGCCTGTTGGGGCCAAGGTGTTACGCTGCTATATTATTGTGCTGGGGGATATGAGGAATGCACTTCTAACTTTTCTCAGTCTCCTCCAGTTTTACATTTTAGGAGGAGATGAGGTCCTGGTCCACACCTGCGGAGTACCTGGTTTGGGGGGCCCATTGCTGTCCCTGTTCTTGTCCATCTGGTCATACTTTTGACCTAGTCTAGAATCAAATAGACTCTGGATTTAGCCCAGAGAAATTTTATTATTCCAATTGGACTCTTAATATCTCACCCGGCACAGCCAGAAGAGGACTGGTCACCCCTCTGAGCCTGGGTCCTCTCTAGGTTTTTTCCTAAAATTCTGCCTTCTTAGGGAGTTTTTCCTAGCCACTGAAATCCAACACTACTGTTGTTTGCTCCTTGGGGTTTAAGGCCGGGTGTCTCTGTAAAGCACTTTGTGACAACTGATGTTGTAAAAAGGGCTTTATAAATACATTTGATTGATTGATTGACTTATGCAACCAGGTTATTGTGAGTTTTAAATGTTTCCCCCTCAAAGATTTCTTTGTTTTTTAATTGAATTGTTCACATTATTGGTCATATTAATGGTGGAAATCATTAGGAAACCCTTTTACGAATATGTTAGCACCTCTTAAAACTGTTGTGTTGATTAAAGAAGCAATAAAACTGTCCTTTAGAATTGTTCAGCATCTTCTGCATCAGTGAAGGAACTGGATTTTGACCCTTTCAAGATTAATTCCACATTGTCAATTAATTAATGTAACCAATTAATGTAATATATAAAGAGAGTATTACAATTACAGTACATATGGCCTCTTTAAATGGGAGCAACATACATATATTATTGATTACAAATACACTCACCTAAATGATTATTAGGAACACCATACTAATACTGTGTTTGACCCCCTTTCGCCTTCAGAACTGCCTTAATTCTACGTGGCGTTGATTCAACAAGGTGCTGAAAGCATTCTTTAGAAATGTTGGCCCATATTGATAGGATAGCATCTTGAAGTTGATGGAGATTTGTGGGATGCACATCCAGGGCACGAAGCTCCCGTTCCACCACATCCCAAAGATGCTCTATTGGGTTGAGATCTGGTGACTGTGGGGGCCATTTCAGTACAGTGAACTCATTGTCATGTTCAAGAAACCAATTTGAAATGATTCGAGCTTTGTGACATGGTGCATTATCCGGCTGGAAGTAGCCATCAGTGGATGGGTACATGGTGGTCATAAAGGGATGGACATGGTCAGAAACACTGCTCAGGTAGGCCGTGGCATTTAAACGATGCCCAATTGGCACTAAGGGGCCTAAAGTGTGCCAAGAAAACATCCCCCACACCATTACACCACCACCAGCAGCCTGCACAGTGGTAACAAGGCATGATGGATCCATGTTCTCATTCTGTTTACGCCAAATTCTGACTCTACCATCTGAATGTCTCAACAGAAATTCGAGACTCATCAAGACCAGGCAACATTCTTCCAGTCTTCAACTGTCCAATTTTGGTGAGCTCGTGCAAATTGTAGCCTCTTTTTCCTATTTGTAGTGGAGATGAGTGGTACCCGGTGGGGTCTTCTGCTGTTGTAGCCCATCCGCCTCAAGGTTGTGCGTGTTGTGGCTTCACAAATGCTTTGCGGCATACCTTGGTTGTAACGAGGCACCAACAACCATGCCATGCTCAAAATTGCTTAAGTCACCTTTCTTTCCCATTCTGACATTCAGTTTGGAGTTCAGGAGATTGTCTTGACCAGGACCACACCCCTAAATGCATTGAAGCAACTGCCATGTGATTGGTTGATTAGATTATTGCATTAATGAGAAATTGAACAGGTGTTCCTAATAATCCTTTAGGTGATTGTATTTAGTACCTATAATACTTTAATATTTCATATTTTTTGTGGCACGCACAAGACAGAAAGAGTGTCAGTGCTAGACAAAGACAGCCGCAGGTGCTAAAACATACACTTCTTAGACCCTCCTTAGTCTGGGCTCGGATTGCGGCGGGATTCCTGAAGAATCCCTCTCCCCCTTAAGGATGTGTGGTGTAGGTCTAAACGTTTCGTGCAGGGGAGCCCACAGGCACATGCACTCTATAACTGCAGCAAACAGAGCTTAAAAAATATATACACATTACAAACTCCCGGAGGAAAGGAACTCAGTTTGCTGAAACTCCGAAAGGGAAGAGAAGGGGGGAGAGAAACTTTCAGAGAGCGAAAGAGAGAGAAATCTGATTCTTAAAAGCCACAAGGGGGTTACAGGAAGGTGCAGCCAGCACAGAGAGACTAGCAACACAATGCTAACACTACATGCTTGAAACACAGGTCACAGTGTAGGTGTTCCCTGGCACAGTGCCAGACATACACACAAACACATACTAACCTAAACCCTACTAAGCTCAGGTGTCAAAAGGTGTCATTTAAACTTGTCACCATGCCTGTTTCATGGGTTTTGTTGTTATGTTTGTTCTGTCCTGCAGGCAGATACTATCACAAAGGGTAATATCGGTGAGTGTGTGTTTTCCTACTGAAGGAGCTACATGGTGAAATTGAATAAAAGCAGTCACACCAAGAAATGAAATGAATGCAGATGAAGATGGTGGGTGAGTGAGGACCCCTGTGTACTGTCTCCACAAACCACTATTTAGACAGGCATAATTGCGAACTTGGCCAACTCCATTCAAACCTCACCAAACCCTGTCAAACCACGATATCAAGAACAAACTGAAAACATGTGTTAATCTGAGATGTGTTGACATAGAAAAGGCAAAATTTGGAAGAGGAACACCAACTTAGAAAGTATGTTAAAAAGCGGGCCGTGTTGAAAAGCCTGTGAAGTCAGTGATGGCTTGCCATTCATCAAATGCCTTGTGTGGGCTGAGTTGCAAAAGTGCTGACTTACTGTGCAGTTATAGTCAGGAAATCATTGATTAAAATGTAATTAAAAGAATGTGGCTTAGGTGGTCTGGTGTTCTACGCTGCTGCCTCATATATATATATACATATACTGCTACAGCATTCAGCATAAATATCAATCAAGCCTACTGCTCTTTAAGCAAAACCTCTCCTCTCTTTCACCCTTGTCTTTGTCAAATTAAGCATGAAAATATTTATAATATAATATTTTTTATTAATACCACACCTCCGTTTTCATCCATTTTCCGCAGCATTTTATAAGTTTTGTATACAAAACAATGTGAATATGCAAAACCAAATTGGGGAAGAGTTATTGAATCATGTATCATCCCAAAAAAAATATTGTCGCTAGGAGTCAGCAGTCCTCAATTGAAATTATTCAGATGTTGAAGTGAGATGTGGCAACTATTACATTTTGGAGAAATGGCTAGAGAGTTGGCTATAACAATGGTGTAAGCTTCAGTCATTTTGAAACCATTTAAATTACACTTGCATTAAAAGAAAAATGATCAATTAGTGGCCAATTTTAAGGTAATGTACTTCCCCACCTGGACAAACATTTTATATAGACATTCATCAGGTTGGCTGGCTCCTCAACCAACCCATTTCTGTTCAAAATATGGGCCTTTTCATCCTTATTATTTTACTTTATTTCCTATTTCAACCACTCTAATTTGACCACCCAATTCTTCACACATCTCCATAAAGTGTGCACTTGCGTACTGCCAAAAATTGATTTAAAAGTGGAGTTTCCACCACAACACACTTCAAAACCGGGTGGATAATTGGGACACAGCCTTTCATTTCCTTCAACGCTCATTATTTCCACCTCTCCCATCATCTCTATTACCACCAGAAACCTGAAGGGGGCACCATACAGAATTTCTGATAGACTGTCACAGCCTTCTTAATGCCTGAGGCCCCATCAGATTTCTACTGCTGGGCAGCAGCTCAGTGACAACCATGAATAATAGATAACGCTGTGACAGGTCTGCAATAACAGCGCTGTTGGAACAGTCATCGGTTGCAAAGCAATAAAAGGAGAGTGGGGAGAGAATATTATACAAAATACCCCTCCGTAACCCAGGGTTACGCCACATTCACTCTTAGTTGCCTCACAAAAATCAGCGTGAGACTTTGGGCGTTTAGTGATTAGACTTTTTATACAGGTGTATTCATAGAGATTCAATTATACACCGATCAGCCACAACATTATGACCACTGACAGGTGAAGTGAATAACATTGATAATCTCATAATCAAGGCAACTGTCAGTGGGGGCCATATATTAGGCAGCAAATTAACATTCTGTCCTAAACGTTGATGTGTTAGAAGCAGGAAAAATGGGCAAGCATAAGGATCTGAGGGACTTTGACAAGGGCCAAATTGTGAGGGCTAGACGACTGGGTCAGTCTTTGTGGGATGTTCCTGGTCTGCATGATCAGGTCCAGGGTCATTGATGCACGTGGGGAGAGAATGTTGGCCCGTGTGGTCCGATCCAACAGACAAGCTACTGTAGCTCAAATTGCTGAAAAGGTTAATGCTGATAATGATAGAAAGGTTTTAGAACACACAATGCATTGCAGTTTGTTGTGTATGGGGCTGCATAGCCGCAGACCAGTCAGGGTGCCCATGCTGACCGCTGTCCCACTGATGAAAGCGCCTACAATGGGCATGTGAGCATCAGAACCGTACCACAGAGCAATGGAAGAAGGTGACATGGTCTGATGAATCACGTTTTCTTTTACATCACATGGATGGCCGGGTGCGTGTGCATCGCTTACTTGGAGAACACACGGCACCAGGATGCACTATGGGAAGCCGGTGAAGGCAGTGTGATGCTTTGGGCTATGTTCTGCTGGGAAACCTTGGATCTTGCCATTCATGTGGATGTTACTTTGACACGTACCACCTACCTGAGCATTGTTGCAGACTGTGTGCACCCATTCATGGCAGCAATATTCCCTGATGGCATTGGCCTCTTTCAGCAGGAAAATGCACCCTGCCTCAATGGAAAAATGGTTCAGGAATGGTTTGAGGAACACAACGAGTTGAAGGTGTTGACTTGGCCTCCAAATTCTCCAGATCTCAATTAGATCTGAGAAATTATATTGATATAATTTTAATAATTCACATATGATAATATTGTATTCACTAGGCAAAACTAAAGTTGTTTTTTGTTTTTCAATACCTCATTCATGTCACTTCTAGACAACAATGTGCCTAAGCAAGGAGACTGGACCTATGCACTGGCGTTGAAATCAACTCATTAGCTCCACTAGAACCCCCGGGGAGATCCGCAAAGATGTGCCGTATTTGTAGTCTATTTACATGGAAAAAGGAAGTTGTATTTTTCCAAAAACTCCTCTCGGTTTTTCCATAGCTTATTCATGGACCAACGATGCATGTGATCAAATTACAAGTCTGGACCTATACACTATACACAGCACACTATCAGAGGTCTAGTGGAGTCCATGCCTCGACAGGTCATGGCTGTTTTGGTGACAAAAGGGGGACTTACACAATATTAGGCAGGTGGTCTTAATGTCATTGCTGATTGATGTTTAATGCCATATCTAATTACATGGATGTATGGCAGTGTTGTCTGGTATCCAACATATGCCTGCTGTTGCAGTCTTCTATTCAATTATCTAAACTTTGACACATAAAAACGCAGACAATGTAACAAAATCAAAACATGCAATTAATATACACTCACCTAAAGGATTATTAGGAAAACCGTACTAATACTGTTTGACCCCCTTTCGCCTTCAGAACTGCCTTAATTCTATGTGGCAACAAGGTGCTGAAAGCATTCTTTAGAAATGTTGGCCTATATTGATAGGATACCATCTTGCAGTTGATGGAGATTTGTGGGATGCACATCCAGGGCACGAAACTCCCGTTCCACCACATCCCAAAGATGCTCTATGGGTTGAGATCTGAAGACTGTGGGGGCCATTTCAGTACAGTGAACTCATTGTCATGTTTAAGGAACCAATTTGAAATGATTCGAGCTTTGTGACATGGTGCATTATCCGGCTGGAAGTAGCCATCAGAGGATGGGTACATGGTGGTCATAAAGGGATGGACATGGTCAGAAACACTGCTCAGGTAGGCCGTGGCATTTAAACGATGCCCAATTGGCACTAAGGGGCCTAAAGTGTGCCAAGAAAACATCCCCCACACCATTACACCAGCACCACCAGCCTGCAGTGGTAACAAGGCATGATGTTCTCATTCTGTTTACGCCAAATTCTGACTCTACCATCTGAATGTCTCAACAGAAATCGAGACTCATCAGACCAGGCAACATTCTTCCAGTCTTCAACTGTCCAATTTTGGTGAGCTCGTGCAAATTGTAGTCTCTTTTTCCTATTTGTAGTGGAGATGAGTGGTACCCGGTGGGGTCTTCTGCTGTTGTAGCCGATCCGCCTCAAGGTTGTACGTGTTGTGGCTTCACAAATGCTTTGCTGCATACCTCGGTTGTAACGAGTGGTTATTCCAGTCAAAGTTGCTCTTCTATCAGCTTGAATCAATCGGCCCATTCTCCTCTGACCTCTAGCATCAACAAGGCATTTTTCGCCCTCAGGACTGCCGCATACTGGATGTTTTTCCCTTTTCACACCATTCTTTGTAAACCCTAGAAATGGTTGTGTGTGAAAATCCCAGTAACTGAGCAGATTGTGAAATACTCAGACCGGCCCGTCTGGCACCAACAACCATGCCACGCTCAAAATTGCTTAAATCACCTTTCTTTCCCATTCTGACATTCAGTTTGGAGTTCAGGAGATTGTATTGACCAGGACCACACCCCTAAATGCATTGAAGCAACTGCCATGTGATTGGTTGATTAGATAATTGCATTAATGAGAAATTGAACAGGTGTTCCTAATAATACTTTAGGTGAGTGTATGCCTGCCACCACATCCACATGGCCCTTCAAGAGGTGTTTCATAAACACACACACAAGCACACAGACCCACCCTACTGTGAGCTCTAAAATGGTTGGCCAAGCTACAATACCAGTCTTTACTCAGTAGTCAATATTTCCCTTGACTACAAAGAGGCCTCATTTTCTTTAAAAGATTTGAAGGCCATTTATGTCTTTGTCAGTGTGCACACAAAGGCACTGCTGTTTACTTATTTCTGCTTGTGTTCTTTTTTTTTTTATGGGGCAGGGGGGCGCAGATATGGAGAGTGATCCATATTGATATACAGAAAATCCACCTCTGTCTCTTCCACCTTTTGTTGTGTACTCACTAGCTCTGTGGAAAAACCTGCAAAACAACTAATCTAAATAATCCCGCAGGAGTAAACCATGATAGGTTGATGCTGTCCGTAACCCATGATAACGATATGGATGGACCGGTGATCAGGATGTGCTCAGAGAGGTAGTATCTGCCCATTCACTTATCTTGACAGACAGTATAGTCATTTTGTTTGCATTGCCCTTGTATGCAAAAAAGAATGGCAATAACACAACGCAGCAGAAATACTCATGGATGGGCAGGCAGGCAGGCAAGCTAGGGAAATTCTAGGTCAGCAAAGCTAAATTCGCTTTGGACTCGGCCAGCCACAGTTCAATGACACAGAAAGAGCTGTGTGTACAGTAAACAAAAAAGTGCTTTGGAGAGTAGCCAGAAAAGTTTTGAATTTTTTCAGAATGGAACATAAAAGGCAATGGAAAAAAGGCTGCGAGAGTTGAGGCAGATTGGAATACAGTGAGTTTGTGTGTGCATGTGTGAATTTAAGTGTGAGTAGAAAGCAAATGTTTGTGTGTTTTGTGGTCAGAGAGTGAGATGAATAGATAGCGTCCTGATATAAAATTAGCAGACGAGCAAAGATGCGAGCTGAAAGATATGGCTATATTAGGCTGAATGTAAAGAACGGTTGAAGGGAGATAGAAAGAGCAGCATATGTTTGAGAAAGGGGTAAAGGGGGAGCTGTAGGGGGAGCAATAGAAAGTTAGAGTAAAGTATGTGTTTGAGAAAAGGGTTAGGAGAGAGATGCATGTGTGAGAGAAAAAAGAGAGAGATGCATGTGTTTCTCAGATATGACATATCAGCTACTCTTGTGTAATGAATTAATTAAAAGTAGAGTTTGTGATTGATGGTGGCAGTGGTGGGACAGCTATAAAAAGAAAAAGCACTTATATGTCTGAAGTTGGAGAGAACAGAGAGATATGCTCTATAGTTAGCAAGACAAATATTTAATTTCTTCAAGCCTAGCAATCACAAACCATTGATTTGTCCATTTTAATTAAGCTGAACTAGGAGGGTTTGTCGAGATATATATGTGAAAAAAATCTGGATTCTGTGGAGTACTTGCCTTGATGTTTGTATGCATGTGTACACATGTATTGGTGTGCGGATGCGCATGCATGTGCGGTACCATGCTATAAGCCAAAAGGTAATATAAAAAAACCCTCTGCTTCCAAACTCAACTGTAACATGCAATGACAGTGAATACATCTTCTGACAGTTTCAACCTTAACTGAGAATATCAGGTTTAAGTAGCAATAGTAAAACTTATGCCACTCCAAAATTAATACTGAAAACAAAACATGCAAATGGGGAACATGGAGGGGGGTTATCTGGGTTAGGTCCTCACTGAATGAAGCTTGTAGGTCAATGGCCATAATGAGACAATGAAAAAGCAAGCCAGGGATGCACGATAGGGAACATCATATCCTGCAAAGCAGGTTTGTACTCTACGCATGAAACGGAATAGAAATAAGGCCCGGAATCTGGAGGGACTGCCTGAACTAATACGAAACTTTCAATTGTACTGTTAAACGTTTCTTTGCATGATGTGCTTTAATCAATAATGCACAGGGGGCCTCTTTTCTAATAATTCCAAATGCATACTTCTTTCCTTTAATTTCACAGTACTCACTGACAAAAGAATTGTTAGATATGGGAGACCACAGGTTCAAATAACCCAATTCCATGATTGGTTACTTAATAGAAAGGAAGAAGATATGCGTTTTCAGACTATAGTAAGGTATTGGTATGTGAGAGGAAGGTCTCTTCTCCCTTTGTTCTGGACATGATCGGGGAATGAATTGTACAGAAAGGTATACGGTTAAAAGCAACCATAAAGTTAATCCCTGTTGTGTCTTTCTTCCACTCTCTCTCTCACTGCAAATCTGTCACTTTATTTGTGCTCTGTGACAATCAACCACACATACAGCCACTGACAAGGTGAGTTGCTATGGCAGACTTGCACACAAAAACACATATACACATGTATGTAAATGCAAAAGCACACCACACAAGAACTCTAAGTTCAAGTTGACACAAATACACTCAAGTCTTTTCCCACCTTTGTGAGTATACAAACAAACACACAAGCCCCCATCAATATTCCCGCCAAACAATACAGACTGTTTACTCAAAGGGACTGAAATAAGACATTGATTGAGGACAGCTCTGGCTCCCAAGTCCATACTCAGCCTTTCAATTATCCCTCCGCATGATTCATATATCAAACAGCATTACCCTCCCCCACCCTTCACTGCCCCTCGCCTCCTCCTTCTGTTCCCAGTTGTTTCACTATGATGAGTTCTGGGTCATTGCCCCGCTCCCTGTTCTGCTGTTCATACCAGCCCAGGCCAACAGAGACATCCCAGCTCAGTGAAAATGTTCACAGTCCTGTATTTGCTTTACCTCTCTCTTTAATTTGGTTTGGGCCTTTTTAAATGTAACCCCCTGTACCAAGAATCCCGGAGCTTCGTGAAGCTTCTCTGCATCGAATGGATCATGTTCTTTGGGTTTTGTTCGGTGCTTTGCGTCTCTGTCTTCTTGTAAATAGTAGCAAATAATGCTCCTTGAATAAATAATGCTCCTTGGCATGTTAACCATTTGATAAATCAGTTGAAATCATGGGGACATGCTGTTAGATCGTCATGAGGTTGTTTTTTTGAAGTATCCTACAGTACCACAGCATTTGCACTGTGTTCCTTTTATACATGGCGCTCTGCCATAGCAAAACCATAATTACCATGGAAAGAAAAACAATTCCTGATTAACTTTTTGCTATACACATACATTTTATTTCCTTGTTAGTTAGATAATCTGTTGGGTCAAAGCAGTGGCACGAGAAACAAATCACTTCAGAGTTTGTGCAGTCTAGTAGGGGACAGAAAAGGTGCAGAAACAATATGCAGAGTAACATAGCTCACTAGAGTGGATCGTTAAAAGATTCATTTCTAAGAAAAGATTCATTTCCATTTCCATGAGTTTTAACATAAAAAGCTCCTGAAGTGAGCTATTTTTGCATTTTCAATGTTTAAACGGCAGTTTGAACAACATCCTCTGACGACGTTAAATTACTGTTGGACAGTCCGATTCTAATCATTCTAGTTATAGTCCGCTAGCGACTAGTGGCAGACAGCCGCATGCAAGTGCTGTTTCCGTTACCATGGTAACCTCTATTCAGAAACTACAGAAAATGTCCCATCTGTGATATTTTGGTTTAGATGCAGGTCACAAGATTTATTTGGTAATTTAGCCCAAATATACCACGATAGTTAGTAGAAATGCTTTAATCTTTTGGAATCATAACACATTTTTGCTACCTGCCACATTTGCTGGTGAACCAAAAAGTTAACCTGCACACTCAGAGCACTTAACGATCTTAAGAAACACAGCTAATGTAAACAAACTGCTGCTTAGCAAATTACTGCTTATTCTCCAAAGACCAACAAAAGACATCTATTTAATCATAAATTGTTTTGCATAGTTTTGAGAGTTTAATTGGGTTCAGAAGACAATGTCACCTAGATAACATAATTGTTGACAGCACATCTTAGCCATTTGAATCCATGTGGCTTTTGATAATGTACATTTTTACCTGTCTGTAGCCATTCTTGCATGAGTGCCAGTAATAACCCCAAGCACCGCGCCCCCCCCCCAAATACAATGCCCCCTCACAGCAAAAATCTTAGAGGAAACACTGCAGTGTTGGTTGGAATGACATACAGTAAAGAAAAAAATGTTTTTAGCTGTTCACAATATTTCGCCTAGTAACATGCTCTGTTGAATTTTGGCCACATGAGAGAAGATTGTTCTGGTGTTAAAAAAAAAAGCTTTATATGATGCTGCAGGCCAACATGGTGGTTTCAGAGGCTCAGATGTTTGTTACTAAATTCAGTTCTATTATGAGGAATTCTTTGATAATTTTGTAATATTGCAGACATTAAAAGTGATCCACACGTGCAGATTTAGGAGGCTTCAGATTTTTGGATCTGGGAGACCAAAGGTCCTGAAAAATTTATCTATGCAGCCACAGCCTGACTTAAATTTCTGACAAAACTATTTTGTTAGTGCGGTGTGGTGGGGTGGTTCTGATGATTTGACACTTTTAATACGAGTAATGAGTGTACTTAAACCACCAAATGCATATGCCCATGTGTTATGATGTGCTAGATGCCAAAAAAATTCAACATTGTTAGATTTCTGAGTTTCATTACAGTTATTTGTTTTACTTTTGTTCGTCCTGTTTATTTTCAATGGCAGTAAAAATATGGCAGAAGTTAGCTGAAGTTTCTAAAAGCTTTTAATTCAGTTCAAATTCTACTTTAAGTACAAATAAGTATGTTTTTAATAACTATGTGTCTTGGTTTTAGATTGTTATTGTGCTGTAGTGTTTAAGGAGTTGGCCTGCTTATTGTAGTGAGTGTTGGATCTGTATTGGTAGATGGGCTGGAGTGTTTACTTTGTTAACTTGTGTGTTTACTGTCTCTTCGAGTGGTTCTGGCACACAAACCAGTTAGTCATTCATTAGCACAGTGACAGACCACTGGTTAGAACAATGGAGCCATGCTGGGTCTCAGCGTGTCTGAAATAATCTATTTGAGCTGCAATGGGTTGTTTGTGTATGTGAACATATCCTATTTATGATCAATGTGTGTGTGTGTGCATGTGTGTGTGTGTGTTGGAGTCATGCAAATTAGACTTTGGGAAAGTGTTAATTGGATATGTTTTGTGCGTGCATGTGCATGCTGGTGCGTCTACATACAGGTGAGTGTTCATTAGCTTAAACCACAGGTCATATAGGGCTACTACATGCCCCCCCAGCTATTTAAATGGGGACACCAAAGTAAAAAATAAACTCCTAGTTTTACTAATACAAATGTTGATTCTTATTCTAACTTATTGTAACTTTTAAGCCAAATAACTAACATTTTCAAAATGGGGACAGGTAAAATGTCCTCATTAGTCAACGTTTGTTGATGTAACTAGTTAGGGAACAATTTAGTCGCCAATTACATAGTTATAGTCAGAACACACACACATACACAAACTCATTGTGTCATTCTCGTCATACTTTTGACTTCAATGGAGAGTCAGAGGAAGTGTTCAATTCTTGAATAACAATGGCAACAGCTGCACATTGTCCGTTTGTTAGGGCAATAGCCATTGTTTCTAAATAGGACTGACAAAACAGGAACTATCACAGAATGTGATGCTGACGGCAAGCATTTCCTCTCCCTATCCATTCTGAAGAAACAAACAGGGCACTTGCCCGGAGATAAATCTCAATTATTGATAGAAACCAGCTTATTAAAAAGGAGAAAATGCAGTGGTCAAAACCACTGTAAGGATCTGATGTTGAAAGGCTTCTCTTTTCTTTTGCTAACAACAACTTCTTACAAAATACCCAAAGCATTTTGTAGGATTCGAGGATTGTGGAATTAGAGAGTCTCTTTAATGTAATTTTCTCTTTCAAAAGATCCAAGATGGACGTTTTGTCTCTATAATTCTGTAGAGAACCAATAGAAAAGACTAGGGAACAAAAAACTGGACTGTAGAAAAGGAAAAATCAATAGGCCTACCTGAACAGAACTGTCTTTGTGTGGGGACTGTGGGACATATGGAAGATCTTATGATGTTATAACTTATGAATTAAGACATTTCCAATAAATAATAGAAGACAGACACACAGTGTGCGCTTTAGAGGGCATGTTGCATTCTTAAAGCTCTAGTATGGGTGCTGTAAAAATCGTAGCCTATTTCTCTGTATGGATTTGTATGTGTGTATGCAAGAATGCAGTGTGTGTACACGTTTGTGTGCGTGTTTGTGTTTGACAGAGGGGAGATGGGTCTGGGTCATGTTTGTATGTTCGTGTGTTTGCTGAGAGTATAAGCCTGCATATTCATTCTGCTTTGGATGCACAATACACTAGTTATGGAATCACTGGCCCTAACCTTAAACTTCACAAACACATAAAAGCACTTTGGGCAAGGTAGAAAGGCTTAACCCGGCACACAGAAGATGAGGGTATGGGGGAGTAGAGAAGAACAGGGCTCCTGGCACAGACCTGGTAAACAGTAGCTAAACAACATATAGTGTGTACAAATAGCATACAGAGACACAAGGGTAAAACACAAGAGGAGGCCAAGACCACCATGTACAGAGAAACATGGTTGTTTGCTGATTTGTGCTTTACTATTGCCTGCAGCAGAACACAATAGATACTAGCTTTGGGCATCCTTTATTTAACCTTGGAGGCTGGAGTAGTCACAAAAGCACTTTTTAAATTCATACAATTTTTAAATTGTAGTCTTTATGCATGTTTATCTGACCTCGATTCCTTGCATACGCTCTGCTCGCCACAACTGCAGTGTTTGAGAAGATCCAATGTTTTTTCGTCTGTGATTTTCTTATGCATGGCATTCTGTGAGGGAGATGATTTAAGGAATCAAGGAAGGACAAATTGGCCATTTCCAGAACAATAACTGGGTGAATTTTTATAAACCACTTGAAGAAGAATCAAAACTGAACTTCCCATCTGTATCATGGGGCACCTGAATGACATAGTGGTGGCTGACTTGCAGTACAGCTGAGGCCAGGAATTTGAATCCTGGTGGTAGCATCCTCATAATGCCAATACCCTGGCAGTGCAAATTCGCTCAGCACTGTCTGGGGTAGATGTTGCTCAATCATTACTAAGCATTGTGATAAGGATTATGGTTAGCATGGATGCCTGCAAAGTCAAATTTTGGTTGTTAGCCTGTGAATGAGTTCTCATCCAAGTGCTTTGGATAAGTGTCACACAATAAGTGTCAATATTTAACTCTTCAGATCCTGCCAGGAATTTCTGTGATGAGGCAAGGTTATACATCTACATACGATGACTCACATTCACCTTGTTACTACGTTTGTAGGTGAAACAAGTGGTAGTTAAAGAAATAATTATTGTCACCAAATTTGAAAGCCTACCCAAAGTGTTTTTGACAACAAGTTATAGTTAAAACAGAAAACACCACGTATGAGTTTTACCATTTATTAGAGAACGTATGTACAGCCCTGTACATGCAAGTCTTGGCATTAGGTTCTGCTCCTGTAGAGTAACTCATTGCCATCACATTATTGTGTATACTATAATACCAGAATGACATACCTTTGAAATTATTTATGCAATACCCATAGCAATGAACAAGGTGCGCAGTACCGATCCCCCCCACAAGGAACACAGAATCAACAGGGGAAGGCAGGGTTGGTTGAATTGGCTACAAAAATGTTCAAAAAGCTTGAGTGGTTTCTAGCACTTCGATTCAAATTATTTCAGCCAATCCTGACTAATTTCTCACAGAGCCCAGTGACTTTCCTAAAACCAGGACACAGAAAAATGGCATGCAGGATACTGTGGGCAAAGGGAAGTGGTTATTTGTCAGTTTACACACAAGATCCAACAGAGATTTGTCTTCCACATTTGACCCAACCCCTTAGGGGAACTGCCACCATGAGCAGTTAGGGTTATCTGCCTTACCCAGCGACAGAACAACTGATTTTTCAGTTTCTGTTCAGTTTCAAGATTTATTTGTCAAATGCACCGAAAAATAATAAGAGTCATCCTGCACAATGAAATTCTTGTGACATGGCACCCGACAACTAAGTAGTGAGAGTTAAGAAGAAGCGTATATAAGCAAAAATACAGCTAGACAGAAAATAAAAATAAAATAAAGCAACAACATACATAACACTGTACACTAGCAGCAGTTTAAAAAAAGAGTACTGTAAACTAGCAGCAATCTGGGTAGTATTATTGATGTAGCAGCCATCTGGGTAGTATTATTCAACATTTAGATATGACAAGTATGGCAATAATATAGAGTACATAACAATATGAACTAGCAGCAAATGGTAAAGTTATTGAATATTATGGACTATATGAGTGCAATAAGCTTTTGAATGGTGGCCTAGCACACTACATCTATGTAGTGAGAATTAAGATGAAATATTTACACACAGCAAAAATATAGCCAGAGGATGAAGCAATAATATACATAACATAGCAGTAGTTTAAAAAGAGAACTGTAAACTAGCAGCAATATTGGTAGTAGTTTTGAATATTATAGATATGGCAGGATTGGGGAGTATGAATAGTATGGTAGAAGCCTTGAATATTAAAGATACATATGAGTGTAATATGCTTGAATGTTAAATGCAAAGGAATTTACCTTGCCTACTAATATGAATTGCCATCCTTTATTTCACTCGCTCTAACTGCTAGTCTACCCACTGCAGATCCTTGTGAAAACAATGCCCCAACTGCTTTGGTAGCACTACCTCCTAGAAATCATGGTAAGGTTGTTATGCCTTAATCTCCACACTACAGCACTAAAGCAAATGGATAACAAGCATGTGCACTAATCATTGCATTTACATCTAAATTTATGAGACATCCAAAACAGTGTCAGATGAATTTCTACCCACTCTGTACAACAACAGATGACTCCTACACAGCCAAATATGACCCATAAAGCTCAACAATAACAAGCCATAATCCTTGCTATACAGTATGCCATTGAAACTCCCCAACAGTATTTTTTCTTTATAGACTACCAAGGTCCACCACATCTAAACATAAGGGAATCAATATTTCTGGCGTGTCCTTCCCACTTTCACCTTTTTTTCCTCCCCTGTCTCACTAGTTTCCCGGGGTCTGACTGCCTGTCTATTTTCCCGATGAACAGCAAGCCCTTTCAGGCCCAGAAGTATAGGGGCAGCATTAGGATTCCACCGTGG
Source organism: Esox lucius (assembly GCF_011004845.1). Taxonomy (NCBI): domain Eukaryota; kingdom Metazoa; phylum Chordata; class Actinopteri; order Esociformes; family Esocidae; genus Esox; species Esox lucius. The sequence goes on along the minus strand of NC_047572.1, from coordinate 217,037 downwards.
TGGCCAGCCTGGCTAACTCTGACTTAGAAAAATCACCTGCATGCGCACACACAGCCCACACAAGAGAAAAACACACACAAAAATGCAGACAAAACAACGCATACAGAAATCTAATACATGACATACAGTATATGGCCTTACAATAAAATACTTAAAAAGACATAATATATGTTAATTACATGTTTAAATTTGACATATATTAAAACAGACAATTCTTGTGTATTTTGACATATATGTACATGTGTTGATCAAACTAAATATAAGTTTACAACACATATGCTCATAAGACATAAGTTGCATACATACACTGATCAGCTATAACATTATGACCACCTGCCTAATATGGGGTAAATACCCCAATAGCCCTGACCTGTCGAGGCATGGACTCCACCTAGACCTCTGAAAGTGTGCTGTGGTATCTGGCACCAAGACGTTAGCAGCAGATCCTGCGAGGTGGGGCCTCCATGGATCGGACCTGTTTGTCCAGCACATCCCACAGATGCTCGATTGGATTGAGATCTTGGGAATTTAGAGGCCTTTTCAACACCTTGAACTCGTTGTGTTCCTCAAACCATTCCTGAACCATTTTTGCTTTGTGTCAGGGTGCATTATCCTGCTGAAGAGGCCAATGCCATTAGGGAATACTATTGAAAGGGTGCACATGGTCTGCAACAATGCTCAGGTATGTGGTACGTGTCAAATTAACATCCACATGAATAGCAGGACCCATGGTTTCCCAGCAGACCCAAAGCATCACACTGCCTCCACCAGCTTGCCTTCTTCCCATAGTGCATCTTGGTGCCATGTGCTCTCCAGGTAAGCGACGCTCAAGCACCCGGCCATCCACGTGATGTAAAAGAAAATGAGATTCATCAGACCAGGCCACCTTTTCCATTGCTCTGTGGTCCAGTTCTGCTGCTCACATGCCCATTTTAAATGCTTTAGGCAGTGGACAGGGTTCAACATGTGCACCCTGACTGGTCTGTGGCTACGCAGCCCCATAAACAACAAACGGATGCACTGTGTGTTCTGACACCTTTCTATCAGTACTGGCATTAACTTGTTCAGCAATTTGAGCTACAGTAGCTTGTCTGTTGGATTGGACCACATGGGCCAGCCTTTGCTCAGCACATGCATCAGTGAGCCATGGCCGCCCATGACCCTGTCGCCGGTTCACTGCTTTTCCTTCCTTGGACCACTTTTGATAGGTACTGAGCACTGCAGACCAGGAACACCCCACAAGGGCTGCAGTTTTGGAGATGCTCTGAGGCATTTAGCCATCACAATTTGGACCTTGTCAAAGTAGCTTAGATCCATACGTTTGCCCATTTTTCAAATTTGAGGACAGAATGTTCATTTGCTGCTGAATATATTCCACCCACTGACAGGTGCCATGATAACAAGATTATCAGTGTTATTCACTTCACCTGTCAGGTGGTCATAATATTATGGCTGAAAGTTGTATATTGCCATATATTACATTTCTGTATGGGAAAGACAAGGCCTAAATGGACACATAAATAAATGCTCTAAATGCAGCATTGCGCGAATCTCATTAATTCAACATGGCAATCTCACTGATAGGTTGAGGCTAGAGCTACTGTATGGCTCTCTGTGCATTTCTACCTGTTTCAGCCAACATTAATGCTAGTGTTGCATTACAATGTTCACGTCTCAGCTCATCTTCCAGCACACTCCATAGCTCAAAATCGTTGAATTTGCTAGCATAGCGTCCACAGGGTCAACAGGGAATGTCATTGTGCAAATGTACTGTACCAGAGAAAGGATGTTCCTGTGATCCTGAATGGGAAGTCATGTAGTGGCTTGTGTTTTTGAATACTTTTACATGCTTGGTTAGGTACTATGCCTGCTGCGCTTATATGCAGCTAAAGAGTCCACCACATAAAAGCTCTTTCTGTTGATTCACCTCAGGTCGAATGTAGCAGCAGAGATAGAAAGGGATAGAATGATCTTATTTTGATCATTCTATCTGTTTCTATTCCTGCTGCTACATTACTCACTCACTTTCTGGTCAATAGCTCCCATTAGTTTCAGTCTCTTGAAGGTGTATGTCACCGGACAGGAAGTGCTGGGCCGGTAAATACCCGCTTCCCCTGGGGACACTCCAACCAGGAAGTGACCAAGAAAACATTGAATGAGCAGCGCTACTGGTAACTCAGACCTTTCGTAATTGTTGAATGGGAATCAGCAGTGTGTTCGTGTGTGTTTGTGCGTGCTTGAGCGAGTGTGTACACTGCCAACAAATCCCAGGGTTATTTATTTAATGTCTTTGAGTGGGTAGCTTGATACAAAATATCCTTATTCAGGTAATAGCTTCATCACACCTAAGAGATCAAATCAACCCCAGCTACACTGCCGTGAAAATGTCAAATGCTGTATCGCCCCTTGGCACAAGGAGAGACAGATCTTAACAGATATGCTTTCACACAAAACACAAATCTCATTAGCAACAGAGGCTTTATGAGCACATAATGTGCACCTCTATTGATCCCTAATGACAAAATTAACCATTAGTATGTTTGTTTGTGTATGGGGTAGGCTCCCTGACCATTTTATTATGAGACTCACTACATGAGCCTTCCCATAGCCATAGAATACATTCCTATTAGTGCTTACTAGTTTGAATAACAAGACAGCATGTCCCCGAAATGTAAATAGGTCAAGAACACTAATGATAAGCCTGGCCGAGAAAGCATGTGTTTGCTCATGGATGCAGTTTAAAGCATTCTTCTGACATAGCTAATACAAATCTGGATGAGATGCATCCCCACTCTGTGTCAACATGTATTAAACATTTGTTTTGAAGTGAATGGAGTACAAATGACCGTATGACATGCTGTAAGAAGGACATAGTCCCAGCTGATGATTGAAGGATTGACACTTTGAACAAGCATTGGCAGTCCGTGCATACATGGTCTCCACTCTGCGCGCAGAGGATTGTGACAGAGAAAGAAAAAGGGACGAAACTAAATGGAAAAATAAGAAACTTAATGTTCAAAATAATTTGAAAGATCAACCACAAATATGTATGTATGTGTCTTTTCAATGTCTTGTGCTCATGAGAAGAGGTGTGATGAGGAAAACAGAAAGGTCAGTGATCTGGATAGATAGCGGCAATACGGATAATGGGAAAAGCAAGAAAGAAACTTAGAGGTTTGAGTGGAGAGACAAAAATAAATGAAAAAAGAGCAAAACAGAATGAAAAGGAAGTAAAACAAGGGCCGTAAATGGCCCATTAGTGTGATCTAAAAGGTATGACTAAAACAGGAAAGAAGAAAGGGAAAAAATGCTTAGCAATAATAACTACTTCGGCTTAGCAGTGGAGAGCTTGTCTTGTTTCATCTTCAGCTGGGTTCTTTCATGTCACACAACACCCTGTAGTCAGCATTCATGAGGCATTTTCTGACTCTTCAAAGAGCAAATTAAGGCATAAAATGAGATATGGACTCTGATAGAGATGGCAGCATGAGCGACACCCATTTGCAAAAGAGAAGCCCGGCATACGAAAGGAAATATCTGCCATCAGACTGTGACGGAAAGAAAATAATCTAATCGCTAATGGAAGAAAACCAAAGTGGCCATATGTATTTTTTTTTATTTTGTGGGGGTTGCCTTTGTATCTGATAAATTGGGGACTTAATGTTCCATTTGGATTCAGAGTTGCCTACCGGTTCAATGGGCCACAAAAAATAGACAATAGCAATGAGACATTGTTGCCACCCGAATGAAAACAACAAAGGATCTGGTGGGGCCTCTTCACAATACTCAGACTCAAAACAAAGACAATTAATATATACAGTACTGTTATACAAAGCCGTGATTGCATGAAACTTCCTTCAACTTTCAGTGAATCAAGCAAAGCATAATAGGGACTGTTAAAACACACAATAGAACAAACAATACATATAATTGTGTTGTTTGTACTGACAAGTTTGTTTAGTTGTTTTGATTGTGTTACTACTTTTTAGCTTTTCTTTAAAGTTGTCCACAATTGTTTTGCTATAGTCATGTTTTGCGTCTTTAGTAGACCTCAGGAAGACCATAGCTGCTTAAACAAAAGCTAGTGTGGATCCAATTAAACATAAATTCTGACCCTCTGTCACAATACAATATCATTGCAAGGCCTGCTCCGTGTTATATGAGGTAGGTAAAGCCGCTTTGTTTCCTTCATTTACGCATAGCTGTTTTGAGTGATCGGTGAAAACAAACAGCATTTCTTGTGTGTGTCAGTTGTGTGTGTGTGCAATACACATTACTCAATACTAGAGTGCTCCCAGTGTCGTCTCCCAGTCAAGGTCCATGTCAAACAAACAAGTACACACTGACTACAGCTACAACAGCGGTTCTGTGTTACATGAGTCTACAACATACCGAATCTCTCACAAACTGTCAGTCAAAACAGCTGTACAAACAAACAAACAAACCGTAACTGAAAAAAGACACACACATATCCGAGTATGAAAACGCACACACATGAATAGAGTACACACACATGCACACAGAAAACAAAGAGAAGCCCTTTGTGTTGTTAGAGAATGCTGTCACCTTGCTGAGGGAGCTTGCAGAGGGAGTTTGTTGATCAACGCAACCTCTGTCTTTGTCCCTTTTTTTGTTCTGTCAACAAAGCGCTGACATACGCTCACATATAAACAATGGGGCCGTGGAAAAATAGAACTCAATGAGCTTCCAAAGTCACCTATCATTACAGAGTTTAGTTAAGTTCCCTTTCCCCTAATGGCCTAATCGCTCCAGTACCTTTTGTTCTCCATTGGCTCAAACAGAAGTGCTTCACTTATTATATTTTTTTCACTTTTTGTTTAGTTTGTCCTTCTCATATATACAGTATATTATCAATCAATCAATCAAATGTATTTCTAAAGCCCTTTTTACATCAACAATTGTCACAAAGTGCTTTCACAAAACAGCCAGCCTGAAATCCCGTGGAGCAAGCAACAAGCACAGTGGCTAGGAAAAACTCCCTAAGAGGGTACGAAATTTAGAAAGAAGTTCGGAGGGGTGATCAGTCCTCTTCTGGCTGTGCCAGGTGAATATTTTAAGAGTAAAATTTGAAAAAAATTGGGCATTTGGGTTGTTTCTTTACAACCTAATCCAGGTCACAAGCATGACCAGATGGACATGGACAGGGACAACGGGGGGGTGTGATGGAATCGTCAGGTATCGTCTTGATCTACAACACAACCAGGAGGACTTTGAACAGTGTTAGGAACAAGTTTTTCAAGCATGGTACTCCACAGGTGTGGGCCAAGACCTCATGTCCTCCTAAGTTTAAAACAGGGAAAGAGACAGGGAACATTTTGAAAATGCATTCCTTAGATCTACAAGGATTTGTACTACTCCCAAAGCACAATAATATAGCAGCATAAGATCTTGGGGCTGAGACAGGGGGGTTCAGTGAAACTGTCGCCCTATCCAGGGGAGGCCCATTTTCTCCATCTTGGTTGGTCATTGTGTTTGTTCATGTCATGTTTTGTGTTCCTGGCTCCTTGTGATATTTTGTAGTGCATGGCACTCGGTTTTTGGTTTTTCCCTTTTGTTTTCATTAAACACCCCTTCAACTCCACGCTTGCCTCCGTCTCCCTCCGTAAACCGTGACACACCCTGAATGAGGGCAGAGTATTGCCAGCAGAGTACAGATCATTACAGAGTAATGCCACAACTCCAGTAATGAATCAACTCCATACTTTTCACCTGCTTAATTGATGAAGAAATAACGAAGGAATAGCCCACACCTGTCCATCAAACAGCTTTTGAGTCAATTGTCCAATTATCTCTGCTATTTGATCCTGGACATCCTGATGGGCAGACTCTAGGTGGTGAAAATGGGCAACCTCACCTCATATACATTGACCCTGAGCACTGGAGCCCCACAGGACTGCATACTCAATCCCTCCCCTGTACTCCCTGTTCACGCACAACTGAGTGGCCAAACACAGCTCCAACATCATCCTCAAATTCAGGGATGACACTAACATTCTGGGTCTCATCTCCAACAATGATGAGAATGCTTTCAGAGTGGAGGTATGGAACATGTCTACATGGTGCAAGGACAACAACCACTTTCTCAACATCTATAAGACTAAAGAGATGATCGTGGACTTCAGGAAGCGGCGGGGGGGGTGGCGGGGGTCATGCCCCCATACACATCGATGGAGCTGCAGTGGAGAGAGTCTGTGAATTCAAGTATCTTGGTGTGTCATCAAGGATGACGTCACTTGGTCTAGGCAAGGGAATGTGGCATTGAAAACTGCCCAAAAACAACTATACTTCCTGAGGAGACTCAAGAAATTTGGCATGTCTGAAAAAAAAAACTCACCAACTTCTACAGGTGCACCATTGAAAGCATCCTCTCAGGCTGCATTACTGCCTGGTATGGGAGCTGCTCCCTCCAGAGGGTGATAAAGTCTGTGGAGCACATCATCTGCTGCCATCTCCTCTCCGTGCAAGGCATCTACCATACATGATGCCTGAGAAAAGCACGGAACATTATCAAAGATCACAGCCAACCAGGCTTTGGTCTGTTCACACTGCTGCTGTCTGGTAGACGCTACTGGTGCATCAGAGCACACACTTCCCTCAGGCTATAATGCTTTTCAACCAGTAACACCATGATCATGATCATACTGATCACACACAAACATTCCAGTTGCTCTGATATCCTTTCAAGTACGTTTAATGGGCATTAGAATATTCCTTTGCATGTACCATAAGCATATTACACTCATATGTATCTATAACACTCAATGCTTCTACCATACTGTTCATCCTACTCTTTCAAAATATATTGCTGCTATACTTACACAAGAAATATTCACAAACAGAAGATTATTTATTTTTCAGCACCAAATCATCCATAGTCTCCATCTCATTGTCCTCTGGGTACATTTTCTTAATCCTCTTCTTCTCCCTAACAGCATGCCCTACTCTGCACTATTCTTTAGCAGTGAGCTCTTCGATGTTTCTGACTGGTTAGAATTTGCTGTTAGTTGTGCATGCAATACAATTTCCCAGACTCATGTGTGTTGTTACTTTATTGGGTTCTGGCTATTACTTTCGTTAGTTGTACAGCCATCACGGAATTGTTATATTTTAAGAATATTTACTTTCACAAACTTTTAATAAATTGGGACGAGTGAGAGGCGTGATCAGAACAATGTATTGTATAGTTTGATTGACCGATTTGAGACATACAGCTGGAATTTTGTATTGTAAATCTTTAATGTCTTAAAATAGCAAAAGGGGAGACCAAGTATTTGATACACGGCCGATTTTGCAGGTTTTCCCACTTACAAAGCATGTAGAAGTCTGTAATTTTTATCTTAAGTACTCTTCAACTGTGAGTGACATTAAAGATTTACAATTCAAAATTCCAGCTGTATGTCTCAAATCGGTCAATCAAACGTAATATTTGGAAACACAGAAACCTTTGTTTAGGATTACAGAGTTCTTTACCAGGTTTGCACACACTGCAGCAGGGATTTTGGCTCACTCCTCCATACAGACGTTCTCCAGATCCTTCAGGTTTCGGGGCTGTCGCTGGGCAATACAGACTTTCAGCTCCCTCCAAAGATTTTCTATTGGGTTCAGGTCTGGAGACTGGCTAGGCCACTCCAGGACCTTGAGATGCTTCTTACAGAGCCACTCCTTAGTTGCCCTGACTGTTTGTTTCGGGTCATTATCATGCTGGAAGACTCAGCCACGACCAATCTTCAAGGCTCTTACTGAAAGAAGGAGGTTGTTGGCCAAGATCTTGCAATACATGGCCCCATCCATTCTCCCTTCAATACGGTGCAGTCGTCCTGTCCCATTTGCAGATCAGCATCCCCAAAGAATGATGCTTCACGGTTGGTATGGTGTTCTTGGGGTTGTACTCATCCATCTTCTTCCTCCAAACATGGCGAGTGGAATTTAGACCAAAATGCTCTATTTTTGTTTCATCAGACCACATAACCTTCTCCCATTCCTCCTCTGGATCATCCAGATGGTCATTGGAAAACTTCAGACGGGCTTGGACATGCGCTGCCCATCCCAGCCTTGTGCAGGTCTACAATTTTATTCCTGATGTCCTTACACAGCTGTGGAGAGGTTGGAGTCGGTTTGATTGAGTGGGTGGACAGGTGTCTTTTATACAGGTAACGATTTCAAACAGGTGCAGTTAATACAGGTAATGAGTGGAGAACAGGGGGGCTTCTTTAAGAAAGACTAACAGGTCTGTGAGAGCCGGAATTCTTACTGGTTTGTAGGTGATCAAACACTTATGTCATGCAATAAAATGCTAATTAATTATTTAAAAATCATACAATGTGATCATACATGGGTGAGAAGCTCAGCCATCCGTGAGGAACTCAGAGTAAAGCCGCTGCTCCTTTGCGTCGAAAGGAGCCAGCTGAGGTGGTTCGGGCATCTGGTGATGATGCCCCCAGGACGTCTCCCTAGGGAGGTGTTCCAGGCACGTCCAGCTGGGAGGAGACCTCGGGGTAGGCCCAGGATTAGGTGGAGAGATTATATTTCGACACTGGCCTGGGAACGCCTCGGGATCCCCCAGTCAGAGCTGGCAAATGTGGCTCTGGAAAGGGATGTTTGGGGTCCCCTGCTGGAGCTGCTGTCCCCGCGACCCGATACCGGATAAGCGGATGAAGATGAGATGAGACAATGTGATTTTCTGGATTTTTGTTTTAGATTCTGTCTCTCACAGTTGAAGTGTACCTATGACCTCTACCTATGACCTCTACATGCAGTGTATCAAATACTTGTTCTTCCCACTGTAGGAAGAACTGCTTCCCACTGCTGACTGACACAATCGTGCCGTTTGTTTGCCAGATTCCAACCTTTATACTAATAATCTGAAGATGGCACACAGGTAAAAATAATTATTTTGATTGAGTGTAAAAATAAAATAAAAAGCCAAAATTGAAGCTTTCTGTGTTCAAATTGCGATTTAAATACGATTTTAATTAATCGTGCAGCCCTACTCTTCAGCTGCACTTCTTATATTGCTCTTAGAATAATGACTCCACAAAACTAGCTGCCAGAATGAGATGCCAACACACTGCATGAAAAGGCCTGTTTCGGAGTGTGTCCATACAAGTAAAGATCTTTGTAACGTGACAGGTAAAAGGCCAGTACAGAGAAGTCACAAAATAAAACGATTTTAAGCTCTTGACATTTCTGGAAACTTTTCAAACTTTACACATGCAAATTTGTTCTTAACACTTAACAATTCTTAACAAGTTTGATGTTATATTGCAAAGTACAAGAAACAATGTCAGCTGAATATAAGGCAAGATCCTTGTTTGGATATAATAATGTAAACAAAAGAACTAACACACACAGTCTGCATAACTTGCAATAAGAATTTAATAACAATGTTTGGGTACCAAGATTTCAACAGTTTACACTCAGCAGGCAACCTCAAGTAGGTCCAGAAATGTTATTAAATTCTTATTGCAAGTTATGCAAACTGTGTGCAGGAGTTCTTTTGATTACTTGAAATCGACCTTTGGTCTTCCCCCGACGCACCCGTCGATCTACAAGTGAGCAAAAGTATGGTTTCTTAATGGATATAATAATATAAAAACCCTATGCAGATCCTCTCATACATTTGATATGACAAACAGCTTTTTACGGGGAAAGAAAATAATATCAGAATTGCAAATGAAACACTGGTCAGTTGGTTATTCCCACTCTTTTCAGTCACTATTGATTTCCTCTCTGCTTTTGTCTTAGCTTGTGTCTACAAACTTCCTTGCACTTTGTGCACTCTGTGCACACTGCTGCATTGGCCAATTTCAGTGTTCAACTGCCTTGCACTTTTACATAATAGCGACTTGACTCAATCCGCCATTTGACTTGACTCAAGTCCGTTAGAGCAAATTACTTTTAAGGCATTAAATAAAGCGCAAATGACACACTGATTTTCGACAGAACGTTTTCTACGTGGAATATCACTATAGCTCAAAACAGGACGGTCTCGGCACAGACTATATGTTTCGATGGCCAATCAAATTAATGGAACTAGGAGGGGGTAGTGATGAAAAATGAAATAACCCAATCTAGCGAAGAAAACCAGGAGTTTATTTTTTTAACTCACGATAATGTTTTACTTCCCAATTGTATATGTGTTTTACTGGTGGTTGTAATCAAAGTCTAACATTTCAGTAAAGCGTAGAGAATGCATTCCAGCTATTTCTATTCAACTCACCAAACCATGAAAATGGCTACTTAAAACTTGACAACAGTTAATGGCAGTCCAAGTAATTTGTTACTACAAATCAAGGTAAGACTCTACTAAGAACTTACTGCACATTAGCTAGCAGTACATTCGGTAAAGAGTTGTTTTGTGTTACAGCTATCTAGCTTGCTGGGTACTGTTGTTACATACAGAACACAATATTAAGCGCATTGTAGCTAGATAACTAACCCTAGTAAAACATCATATAGATATTTATACACATACATACCTAGGAAATTAACCAGACTATTGAATGAACTCCAACTTGCTCGACCGAAGGGCCTGGTCTTTTTCGAGCAAGAAGAAATATATTATCTGTAAGTTGAACATTTAACTGCAGTACCTATGTTAGATTTGTGCGGTTTGTAATTGTATTGCTCTTATGGGGAGAAGAGGCATTGACAAAATGAAAACCGTTCCACTCATCCACAACCACCACAGCCCTACCATGGATACCTGATTGCTCAGAACATTTTAAGAGAAGAGAAGCATTCATTGTGAAATACTGTATTTTTTGCACTTAAAAAATAAAAGCATTTTACTGGATTTACTAGGACTACGAAACAGGGGTATATGGCACAGTAAATCAGCCCTGTAACCGGCTTATTCTCCGTCTCTTGGCGGGTTCACAAAAATGTGCACGTTCTAAATAGTGCAAAGTAGATCTACTGCTTGAATGACATAGAGAGGAGCCAAAACATTAGCCTTTTTTAATCAACTATATCATATTTTTTGAGGGCTTTAATGCATGATCGAAATTACAAATTAATAGAATAGGGGCAATTTTCTTTATATTTTTTTGTAAAAAAAAAGTCTATACATAATTTGAGATCTGGAGCTATTTATAAAAGAACCGGGGCTATAGCTCCGGATGCCCAGGCCTAACACTGCCCATGCCACATTATACCACAATATAACGAGGTATGCCCCGTCGTGGACCACCCCTTGGAATTAGATGAGCGACATTTGTAACACTGATAATCTTGTCATCATGGCACTTGTTAGTGGGTGGGATATATTAGGCAGCAAATGAACATTCGGTCCTCAAAGTTGATATGTTAGAAGCAGGAAAAATGGGCAAGCATAAGGATCTGAACGACTTTGACAAGGGCCAAATTGTGATGGCTAGACGACTGGGTCAGAGCATATCCAAAACTGCAGCCCTTGTGGGGTGTTCCCGGTCTGCAGTGGTCAGTGCCTATCAAAAGTGAAGTGACAGGGTCATGGGTGGCCAAGGCTCATTGATGCACGTCGGGAGTGAAGGCTGGCCCGTGTGGTCCGATCCAACAGACGAGCTACTGTAGCTAAAATTGCTGAATAAGTTAATGCTGGGACTGATTTCAGAACACAGAGACAAAGATTTCGGAACACAGAGTGCATCGCAGAATGCTGGGTATGGGGCTGCGTAGCCGCAGACCAGTCAGGGTGCCCATGCTCACCCTTGACCACTGCCAAAAACGCCTACAATGGGCACGAGCATCAGAACTAGAAGAACGTGGCCAGGTCTGATAAATCACGGTTTCTTTTACATCACGTGGATGTCCGGGTGCGTGTACGTCGCTTACCTTGAGAACACACAGGGGGACCTACACAATATTAGGGAAGTGGTCATAATGTTATGGATGATCGGTGTATGTAACTTGTGTCTTATACAACAACAAGTTCAAGGTGTTCAATCCAATCGTGCATCTGTGGGATGTGCTGGACATAGTCCGGTCCATGGAGGCCCCACCTCGCAACTTACAGGACTTAAGGGATTTGCTGCTAACGTCTTGGTGCCAGATACCACAGCACACTACAATTTAACTTAGAATATATTATCATTTATTAACGCAATGAGTTAGTAAGCTTGTTCAGAGCAAAAACTTCCTGATTTAATCACCTTGTTGGCTCAGGTATTTGATTTAGTAACCTTTTGATTACTTGTTAGATGCTGTAACCAACAGGCTTTCTGCCAAGCATCCATATCTAATATATTGACCCCTCCTATTATTCGATCACAGAGACTAGTGTTCATGCATTCTGTAAGGGAGGAAGGAAGCCAGGCTAAATTGTTAAGTTATTATAACTGGAGAAGACCTTCTAGGTTCAATAAAGCAGATAGGAATAACAACAATTATTTGATTGTTTGAACCAACTGATTTCATTAATTACCTATTTGTAAGGCTCAATTGACTCTATGGTTGTCTAAGTTCAGAAGTGCAGTAAAATTCAGATATCTTCAGAATGAAAATTTCTGAAAAGTTTGACACCTGTCATCCAACAAACGTAATGTTTTACATGTAGGAACCCTACAATGTGCCTTGCCAGTTTAGGCACTGTAAATATGTTGTTAATATCAGTGGTTTTCTAATGAGTGCAGGTAATAAGATAAATGTCCCAAATGACCCATATCTCTACATAGTACTCTACCTGGAGTACCCCTGGGACAATAGGGTTCTGCACAAAAGTAGTGCAGGCTACCATTTAAACCGGAACCCAGGTTATCTGAAAGTCTCGCACCAGATCATTTTGTTTATTAGGATCCACATTTGCACATTCAGAAGCTACTCATCCTGTGCTCCATATTAAACATCAAAGACATGGCAGACTACATAACAGCTATAGACCACACACCATACTATTGATTACTTCAAAATTGTGTCGATAGAGGCAAATGCTAGTGTAAATTGATGTTCTGTCAGATGTTTTTGTGTGGTTAATTGCATTACCTCATAAAATGTTAAAGCTGTACTGATGGTGACAATGATCTGGTTTGTGTCTCAACTGCACTGTTAAGTTTTAAGGTGAACCTATGACAACCTGCTGGACTAGCACACAAGCATAGGCACTCATAGACACACAAACACACCCACTCACTCACAGCAGACCTGTTCTGTTTCAGTCATGAAGGCAATTTGTTGGGCATGACATTTGTCAAGAGCCCAGTCATTTTAGTGGTCTTCTGTCGAACACTCTTGGTCCATGCTCTACTGACTGGGTATTTCCTGCTCTCTTACTCATGTCCTGTCATTGACTTGTGTACCTCTTCAATGAGGTAAAACCATTTAGTTAAACTCAGGGAAAGATCCAAAACACACACTGAAGGCTGACCTAAAAAGAGACTACATCAGTTTTACTGTGTGTTGTGACGCTAAAGTGCAAACAACGTCTTTAGGAGTGTTGTTCTCCTGTGTGTCACTTGGATTGTTGTTCTCTAGAAGTCTGAATCTGGTCTGGGGAAGTACGTGGCTTCCGCCCAGCCAATCTTTCCATTCATTACACGAAGCAGCGGAGGGTAAAACGGGACAGGGCAGTGTGTGTGATTAAAGCCAGCCCTAAATCACAAGCCCACGTATCATCACACACAGGTACACACTCATTCATATACATGTGCACACAAAGTGCACAAATACACATCATACATAGATTACAAATGAAACACATTCATATACACACATCTATACCTCCTTTTTTGCCCCACTGCTCTCTGGTGCGGGCCAGTGGATGCGCAGTGGATATCATCAGTGACTTTAAGAGAGGCACTGAGGTGGACAAAACAAGGCTATCAATCACAGCGCAGATACCCAGAAAGAAGTGGATGCCCCACACACACAACCACACACGCACACAAACACAGAAGGTCAAGGTCCACAGCCCACTGTTTATATTGGCCGACCTCTCACCCACACTAGACTATGAGCAGGGACAACCAAAGTCCTGCAACTGTACCATACTCTGTTTAAACCCAGCATACGGTCAATTGGTAAATAACCTCTTGGTCATCTTTTGGTTCTATCCCAGTTTGCGGTATGTGATTGGCCCTCTGTAACCTGTAGATCGTATCTGGCCCTCATCTTATAGTCAATTGGGATGACACTTCCTCAACAGTCCCCTTCTCCCTTGCTTTCTCTTTCTCATTCATCCTCTCTCGCTCTCTCTTTCTCATTCATCCTCTCTTTCTCTATATATCTCATCACCTCTCTCTTTCTTTCTCTCTCACTATCTCATCCTCTCTCTTTCTCTCTCATTCATTCTCTCTTTCTCATTCATCCTCTCTCTATATATACCTCATCCTCTCTCTCTCTATTTCCCTTTCTCATTCATCGTCTCTCTCTCTCTTTCTCATTCATCCTCTCTCTCTTTCTCTCTCTCTCATTCATCCTCTTTCTCTCATTCATCCTCTCTCTATCTATTTCCCTTTCTCATTCATCCTCTCTCTCTCTCTTTCTCATTCATCCTCTCTCTCTCTCTCATTCATCCTCTCACTCTCTCTCTCTCATTCATCCTCTCTCTCATTCATCCTCTCTCTGTCTCTCATTCATTCTCTCTCTCTCTTTCCCTTTCTCATTCTTCCTCTCTCTCTCTCTCCCATTCATCCCCTCTCTCATTCATCCTCTCTCTCATTCATCCTCTCTCTCTCTCATTCATCCTCTCTCTCTCTCTCATTCATCCCCTCGCTCTGTCTCTCTCATTCATCCTCTCTCTCTCTCTCTCTCTCTCTCTTTCTCTCTCTGCACTCAAGGGTACAATCGCTTAGGAAGACTGTTACCTTGGCATCAGTCGACAGTAGATCAATCTCCAATCTGTCCATCTTATTGATGACTGCACAGATCAGCCTCCAAGTCACAGAGACAGAGGGATGGAGAGATGAGCGAGGGAGTCAGGGAAGGAGGGAGAGAGGTATCGGTCATCTGTCCTCCTCTTTGGCTGAACATCTGATGAGTAGTGGGGGATTTGAGGCCACACACACGTAATGCATGCACACAAACACTGAGACACACTCATCGAGGCTGAAAATCGAGGCTGGGAAAAGAGCTGTCACTAAGCAGTTAATTCCTGATGCCTTCATTATTGCACTCTCTCCCCATTAGCTGACAGAGTGTGAAGTAGCTAGGTGATGGGCAACAGGGATTTCATCCAGAAAGAGGCAGTTCTTTCTCTTTCTCTTTGCTGTTTCTTTCTGATCAGTCCATCATTAAATACAGTATTTATTCCTGAACTACAGTGGGCAGAACAAGATATACTGCCGATTTTGCAGGTTTTCCTACTTACAAAACATGTAGAGGTCTGTAATTTTTATCATAGGTACACTTCAACTGTGAAAGACGGAATCTAAAACAGAAAATCCAGAAATCACATTGTATGATTTTTGCAAATATCAAGATTTTTTTTTTAACTAAATGTTGGACTAGATGTTTAATATGTTGTTTGTATGTGCATAATCCATCAGTTTGCCATAAAATTCAAAGCTTGAAAAGGGAGTGCTTTTGGAGCCCCCGGTTTGGCTTGACAGAGTGCTTCACAGATGCACGTCATCCTTTCGTAGTGAAAGAAACACTTTTACAACCAGTGTTCAAAAATCAGGTTTAACAATGATTATCACATGGGGAATGCTGATTTGTTGTTTGTCCAATTTGGGCCATGCAGGTTTGATGCTGATTAAGCAGGTTAATTGACAATGCAGATGCTGGTAGAACAGCACAACTCACCAGTTTTCTCACAGTGGCCCTCATTTATCATTCTTGCGTAGAAATGGGCGTATATGTTGGTGTAAGATTTTGCTTACACTTCTCTCACCGCCTGATTTATGAAGCTGTGCGTACCTTTAAAATCCAGGTGTACGCAATACCTGCCCTTGATAAATGCCGCGGCTGAAAACGATCGTCATTAGAATAACACGCCCCTATATATTCAAGTCTCAGCTTCCCCCACACCCTAATTTTACGCCATGGACACACGGAAGATGGCAAAAAAGAGACATTTCTCTGACGTGGAGATTGAGACGATCACCAGGGAGGTAGAAAGAAATAAAATTGTTTTATTTGGCAGTTTAAAAAGCGGAATAAAAGATGATGATGTGATGTGGAGTACCATTCATTCACATTAATAATTGCATGACAATTTGTAATATTCGTCTTATTATTTTATGATATTTATTATTAATGACGTTTATTGTTATTTAGAAGAAGAATGTCGTTATTATTATTATTTCTATTATTATTATTTAAAAGAAGAAGAATTCTGAATTATATTTTGGTCATTAAAAGCCTTTTATTACTGAACCCAGTCCGTGCGCAACTGCCGGGCCTTACCCTGAAACGTCATGTAAAGCGCACAGGCTCGCATCTGAAGGAATACATATAAATCAAATGCTTTGGTAAAGTCACACAAATTAAACATTGAAGTCCATGTTGCACAAAAATAAACACTGAAGTTTGTCATTATTATGTTGTTGTTTTTTTTTTACAGTGGATCATAATATATCATATCTTTTAGTTTGTCAGTGTGTTAAGTTTTTTTTCTTGCGCATTTCCGCACTAACTCAAAACGTGCGTACACCACCTCCTGAGCTGGCTTAGGATTTGAGAGTGCCATATGCCAACGTCCATATTGATAAATCTCAAAGTCACCGTGGTTTTGGGTGTACGCCAGGTGTACGCTGGAAATTTGGTGTATGCACTTTTGATGAATGAGGGCCATTGTGTTATGATCTCAACTCTCTCTCTTGTTTCCTCACTCTCCTTCCCCTTATCTCCCTCTCTTAGAAAGGTCAGGTCAATAGTCTGGGGAGAAGATTGAGGATGAGGAGAGAGGATACAGCACAGTTCCACAGCAGGTTTAGAGCTGACGAAAGTGTGGGGAGGGCAACAAAGAGAACAGGAACAAATCCAAACCAGGAAGAAGAAAGTAACGTTGGATGTGTGGTTGGGCTGCACTCTGAACAGTGAAGATGGAGTGGACTACAGAGAATGAAAGAGAGGGAGATTTCACACATGAAATTTGAGACTGTAAAGTGTTTTCTAGGAATAGGTTTTCACAAGACCTGTTTCAGGGTGAGATTTGCGGGAGGCTTGTGCTAAGGACACCTCTGCGTCACGATGCCTGACACTCTGGTACAGGGTCTTGGGCCCATACCTCATGCAGGTCAAACAAGGTTTATATCACAGGTCAGGGAACAAAATGCTCCAGGACTGTGATAATGGACAGATATGTAAAAGCACCCACAAAGAGAGAGACATACAGGTAGAGAGAGTAAAATTGTGATAGTGAGAGACAGAGCCAAAATTCAGGGATCGACTCAAACATTGAGTATTTAAAAATGTTAGGTATGGACAGACAGAAAATGAAGGGTTTCGGTTTTATCACTGTGTCAAGTGGAAAGGGGAATTGGTTAAAAAGGAGGGGGGGGGGTGCTCGCCTCTATTCATCAACACACTTTTTAATTATCCCCTATTGCCTTCCTCGAGATTGAGGCTATTTACTCCGGAGGAGGATTTGGACAGAGGACAATCAGAGTGGTTCAGAATTTTAAGTAGGGACAAGTCCCTTCTCCCCCCAGTTCCTTCCAATCCTCTAACACCAATCCTCGCTACTGGGCTGTGAATAACACATTCTCGCTGTGGCCTCTCTTTAACATTCCGCCGAGGTAGTCACTAGAGCCAGAGCCAATCGTTATTCAGCTAGTAAATCCAACGTGGCCCTCTCTCTTGACTTCCTGCCGACTCTCATGGAATTGAAACAGGGAGATAAAATAGGTTAATCAAAAGGCGCCATTAAAGATACATGACGGCCGCTACCCGAGAGTTCTGAACTTTTGTTCAATAGAATAACTTATCTATAATCAAGTGAAAATGAAATAGTTACTTAGCTATCGCTCTGTCTAACTAACTGTGGGTGTATGTTGTGCTAGCTGGATGTTAGATGTTAGGCCTCATTGTGCGTGGGATAAGTTAGTCTGCTTGAACACAAATGCACACACACAAGCACACACTCAGGTGGTTTAAAAGCAACCTCTGCCCTATTGTCCAAAGTTTGTTGAATGAGTCATGCTATAGACTTGCAATACAGGTATGAGATTGGTTAATTATTGTACAAGCGAGCATGTGCACGCAAGTTCACACACATACACACTCTCACACAACACACACAAAGCCAACCAGCGGCTCCTTTTGTTTTTCAAATAATAGAGGGACTGGGGAAGAAAAAACAATGGAGAAGAATCATTTTACTTAATTAAAATCCAGAGCAGCTGCAAAGATAACATTGGCGTCGATGAGAAAGCTCCTGCTGCACACCTCAAGGCCTGATAGCTAGCATGCTGCATCTCACAACGTTTTCCTTTGTGAAGGTGGAAAATGAAGGGTATAGTAGGGCGAGAAGCAACAACAGTACAAAAAAAAATAGAGGAAGGAAGTATGCTCTGAGGAAGATCAAATGGAGAGAGAGAGGACTGTAGGTGAGAGGGGAAGGTGAGGTGTCATAATCAGATGCCTTGAGCCACGGCGGAGGCAGAGGGACGCATTGAGCCGTGGTGAGAACAGAGGCGTTACAAATTGGTCTTGTGCAGCTAGCCATATCGTTAAGTGTGGATTCTTTTTGGTGGATTCAAAGGGCCATGGCTGTCTTCGTCGTAAGGGAGCCCTTAATGCATGGGGAGATGGGATGTTTGTTCGTTTTTAATGGCCACATCCCCCTCTATCAGAGAAAGAGAGGAAGTTAAGATGTTCACTTGAGCCACATAGGAAGCGCAAAAAAAATTATGTCAACAATGCAGAGATCCTGTCATCAAAAGAAGAGAACATATACAGAATTGCCCATGTGTGAGTGTGTGTCAATTCATGCGCGTGGAGCTGCAAGGCCAGAAGTGACCTATGTTCATTTAGGCATTCCTCTTACTGTGTTTGAACTCATCTACGTATGCACGCATGTCATGCACTTTGTGTGTGTATACATTAGTCATACAATCATATTCTTAAGTGAGAGACTGTCTGTGTATGTGTGTGTGTGTGTGTGTGTATCAGATAATGAATTTGTGTGCGTTGCTACATTTTTTATAGGACCCACCTGCCAAAAGCAGGACCAATCCCCTGTTTGTCAGAGACCAACAGTCCTTGATTCATGGATGTGGATGAACTCCGCTCCACCAGCCATTCCAGAATCAATATTTCCAAGAACGCAACCTGCCAGCGCTTCTTAAAAAGCAAACATCGCCCTATCAATATTATTCATCAGTGACATCGCCTATGCCCCATGAGCTTCTACTTCCAGAGGCAGGAGGAAGCAGGGGAGTAAGGATAGAGTCAGGCGCACAGTGAACAGGGCGCGAGTATTGGATCAGATAACAGCGCAAAAGTAAACTTTGCCTCATGTGAAGGAGTGTTAAGGCAAAACAGCAAGATGTTGAAACAGCTGGCCTTGATTAGAACCTTTAATACACATAATCTAATGCATACACATAATTTAATGTTGAGACAGATATTACAAATCTGCATACATATGTCATAAAGTTTGTTCTGAGCAACTTTATTTTTTGCACGGTTCATGTGTCATATGTAAAGATGGAGTGGATGAATCCCTGCTCTCTGAGGAAGTCCAGCTCTCAGGTCTGGGTCTTTCATCTGGGACCATCTCACCAACTCAGTCTCTGAACTCAGTCTGTGAGCTCTCCTAATTCTTCACATCACCCTGCACAGCCAGAAGAGGACTGGTCACCCCTCTGAGCCTGGGTCCTCTCTAGGTTTCTTCCTAAAATTCGACCTTCTTAGGGAGTTTTTCCTAGCCACTGAAATTCAACACTACTGTTGTTTGCTCCTTGGGGTTTAAGGCTGGGTGTCTCTGTAAAGCACTTTGTGACAACTGCTGTTGTAAAAAGGGCTTTATAAATAAATGTGATTGATTGATATCCTCCTGGCTCCCCCTTAAGATAAAAACAATATGTCAACTCTTGCACTAATACAGTGTACTCTAGATGTGGGAGAGAAGGTTAGAGGTGTAAAGAAGCGTAGGACTACTCAAAGAGTAAACTACTCTTTTTTAGTTTAAGGCCTGATTCCGAAAATGATTGGAGGGACAAATTCTCTTTGATGGCACAC
Source organism: Esox lucius (assembly GCF_011004845.1). Lineage (NCBI taxonomy): Eukaryota > Metazoa > Chordata > Actinopteri > Esociformes > Esocidae > Esox > Esox lucius. The sequence continues at coordinate 196,913 of NC_047572.1, read as the reverse complement.
CTCGACTGTACTATTGGAACTGCATGAGTTCACAACTGTCCTGGCTGTTAGCGGACTTAAACTGTGTGTCTTTTTCCCAACCGTACCTCTCAGAAATTACGCTAATAAACAACTAAACTGTAAACTTGTAAACTACAATCAGATTCAGTATGAACAAAAATCGGTGTAATTACATTTGCTATTAACATATTCCCAGAGCTACTGGTTGTTAATGACGCACTATTACATACTTGTTACGAATAACATTTATGGTGAAAATTTAACGCTAATTTAGGGATTGGATTAGGCATGACAGTACTAGTGTTACTATTAGGAATAAGGTAATGGTTAGGTTACGGTTTCAAGTAAGATATCACAGTACTGAGGTTAAGGTCAAAATGAAGGTTAAACAACATAATTCCACAACAAAAAATATATTTTTTGTCATCAAACTGAAAGTCGGTTGCGGAAACCCTAACCCACAATCCCCGACCACAATACCTTTGCAAACAGGGACTCATATGATGACAGTGAACGTCATTGCAAGACAATAAGGACCAGTAACACTGTCGTACTGAACGTAATCGCAGTTACATATTTACATAATTCCTAGGTTGCTGGGTTGCTTTATGCTGGTACACTTCACCTGGGAGCGGCACTCTAGCTTTAACTCAACAAGTCAAAGGTTGTAAAGGATAAAGAGGCAAATATTTGCACAAGGCAGCTGGCTGTAAAGGAGACTAGTGGATGAACAGGATGTCTCTGCCTGTATGTGCGAGGGTGAACAGGTTTTACTTGCACGTGTGTTTTCAGCCTTATTGATGTTGTGACGTCCTGCTCGACTTCCTTAAAATTAGGTCATAACCTGTCAGAAGATGTTGCAAGTTTGTGTTGCCCATAAGTTTCCGTCTTGGGAGCCACATTTATTTAAAATTAACCTTTTTAAGGAAAAAGTGGGGGCAAATGGGGACAATTGGTCTGGTAAGCCATTGGATTCCTTTACCCCTTTTCACTCTCCAATTAGCCAAAATGGCAAGGATCAAATCAAATTCCTCAAGCTTTGTTTTGTTCCTAAGTATTAAATGAATATTGTTGTAAATAATATATTTATTCTTGAGGAAGTACATCATAATGGTGTTCAAGCCATAATAGGTGCAATCCGGCTGAAGCAACTGCCCTTGTAGCAAGAGACTGGAGTGGAAAAGATTCAGTGTACTGAGTGTCTGGAACATTTGATGACTCATTGAAAGAGAACGAGACAACGGAGAGATCAACTGAATCTCCTTACAGGATGCTGAGATAGAGAGTAACGCAGGATACTTACCCTCTATATTCTGTTACAACACTTTATATAGATAGGATGCACATTTTAGTGAGTATTTTTTTTCCAACAGCACCAACATAACCAGATAAAAATGTCTATTGCACACATTTTCAGGTGAGGTCGTTTTCTTCTAGAGATCGGGTTGGACATAAACTCATATAACAAATCCAGTCACTCAAATTAGAAAACATATGTGCACTAGAGGCATCCAAAAATACCTGACATGGCATTATAAACGTGATTGTTGCCATTTTGATTAAATAAAGAAAAAGTGTTATTATTTTAACAGCCAAGTTGACTGCAAACATATTTTCATTAACAGCAGCGACTCTGGAACAATTAGGATTAACTGGCTTGCTCAGGGACTGAACGACATATTTTTGACCATGCCAGCTTGTAGTCAGATGCTCAACCTCCTGCCCTTAATTGCGAGTGACTGCGTAAACTCCCTTGGCCTTTACAAGGATGGGGACCTGTGCGATATGCCATGAATAATGTACCATTGAGGAGGACCTCTCCACCCCTATCTTTCCATCTGGTATAAATGTTTAATGAGCCCTCGGGTTAGTTTGGTGGGATGGGGGGTGGCTGATTCTTTAAAGTTGTCCCCCAACTGAACAAGACTGTGTTCCTAATGGTTCCTATTTTCTCTGTATAGCCAGATTTAAAGTAGTATACTATGTAGGGAGTAGGGTGCCATTTGGGGCTAGTATATTATATAGGGAATCGGCTGCAATTGATTGCCTTATGGTCAGTTACTCCCCCCTACCCTTAACAAATTCAGCAATGACGTGGGTCTCAATTTGATGCTTGCTGAAGATCAAACTACTCCTTGCAAACGTCTCTTATCTAGACATAGTGGAGATTTTATGGACCTAGAAGCTAACGATCATGAGGAGAGGGCAATTCTCCATTCTCCGTCTCTTTCAGTCGGTGTCCATAACCCCACACAGTCTCAACTCAAAGCCAGGGCTCACAGTGGAATTAGAAATTCTTTCCAAAAGATTCATAGCAGAACAGGGGAATTCCAGTGTTCAACTGACCCCAACAGCCACTCTTGCTTCTCACCAAGTCGATTTTAAGGAAAACGTTCCCCCTATATTCCACACAGTTTTTTGGGGGGTGAATATCTCCCAACAGTAATGTCACAGTTATTTTGAGAGGCAAAATTCAATTAAGGCAGCAGCATATCTCCACGCCCACACACAAGTGATCAGAGTGTTGTCTTACAGACTGCTGGTCTGACCTTGGGGACATCTCCATCCCGGCAATCTAGATTTAACCATCAAAGGGCTGCCAAAATCAGCAAGTGATCACAATGGAGGCAAATCCTGTCTCAAGCTTTTGCATGAAGTGAAAATCGATGAGCAGGCTGTTTCCTCCCCTGCCAGCTTATTGAGAGAGGGCTGACAATTTAACGGTCGAGAGAAACGCTAAAACAGCTTTTCGAGGAAGTGTGTACACTGCACTGCTGCAAAGTTCTTTATAGTCCTGGAAACCTAAAGGTTTTGAAGGAATTTCTCCTAGCCCAGACCCCGATTTTTTTTACCTTATTTTATCAAGATGTATGGGAAAATAATAGATTATTTACAGCAATTAATGTTGACTGTCTTGCACAGGGACAGAACGGCATGATTTTTCACCTTGTTAGCATGGAGATTAGGAAAAGCATCCTTTCATTCACTATCTTGCTGCGCGACAACTTAACAAATCTTGTGGCCAACAGTGGTCTGTCGAAGTGCTTGTAAACTGCCGTAGCATGGGTTCTAATCTACCTCAGTAATTCCCTACTCTTCCAAAGAAACCTTAAAATCCCCTCCAAAATTGTATCATTTAATCAATTAAAGCATCATCCAAACTTTGGCCTTCGACCTAATGGCTCTGGATAAAAGTGCCTGCTGAGTGACTTAAATGGAATTAAAATGTTCTGTTACAAGAGGGAGGATAGCTCAATACAGCACACTATCCAAAAAACTTTGTTTACTTTATCCCCGAGGTTGCAGCATTAACAAAGTCTAGGTGTTAAGACAAGGCTTGATAAGCCCATCCGTCGCTGTCAATTAAGCTGACTGCCAGCATGTGAAATCTTCTTTTGTGATAGTTAACAAGTTTTTCGTATTTATTTATTTTGGTTTGTTATTATTATTAACATTGAAAGAATAATCTGCTTAATCTATATACAGTTAACTGCCTTAGAATAGAATGACAATGTTTTCACCTTGTAGACTCAGGTATTTGATCCAACAACCTTTAATTTCTGGTCAGCTTCAATAACTGCTAGGCTGACTACCAAACCTATAGTCATAACAGATGCAGCAAAATCAGTAAGCTAGTTATTGGCCCTGTAACATTAACACTATGAACGAAAAACATGGCATAGGCAGCACATACATTGTTCTGGCCTGTTGATTGTATTGAACCACCTAGAAGAAAGAGGTCTTTCTGTTTTAAAAGCTGTAAAAGTAAAACACTTGCATCCCTGGAGCTTTCCCTTTTCCAAACTTAATCTTTTCAAGGCTCCTTAGGGCAATGGTGCACTTTGTGTGGTGATAACTATTGTTGGACAGTGGCATCCCATGGGCCTGAATGGGTGTAGCGTACACAACCAATGTGTGAAGAGGAAGTATGGATTATGCCTATGTTTCTACACCAGCGCTGTGCGCTCGCAGACGATGAATGAGTGTGCAGGGTAGAGTGCTGAGTGTATGACTTGTAGAGTCACTGGGGGAATGCCAGCGCAAGGAAAGAAAGATGTTTCTTGCAGTACTGTGTAACAGCTATAGAGTCTTCTCAGGTGCACTCAAAAGTCTACTGAGAGAGAGTGAAGGGATGTGGGAGACAGGTGAAAGGATCAGCAGAAAGAGAAGAGGAAGAGCAATGTCAACATCTCATGTAAAAGCAATTTATGTTCCATGTAAACAGAGGAATTGTGAGAAACAGGGCAAGAAAGTAGTATGAGAAAGAATCACAGGAACACAAAAAATGTATTAGCAAGGTAAATTGTTGCACTGAAGAAGCAGTGTGCATTTCAGCAGAAAGCCAAGTGCAAGAAAGAAAGACTGTTGTTTTGAATGTAGGCGGCTTCATATCGGGTCCATTACAGAAAGCTGCTACAGTCAGCAGATTCAAAGCGAGCAGAGAAATTAGATTTTATGCCCACAGTAAAGAGCCCATGAAAGTACCATAACCGAGTGTGGGAGCAAAAGAAGAGGAAAAACCGCCAGTTTTTAATGATCCAGTTTAATCTCTCCATGAAAAACATAAAGCGAACGGAGGCCCAACGCCATTACTCATATTAATGCTGTGCTGCAAACCCAGCTGCTACTGTCCAAATTCACAGAATAGAAAGACAGAGAAAGAGTAACGCCTTGAATTAAATCACATTTGTCGCATGCAACGTTAAGAACAAGTAGGCGTCTTCCAAAAATGCAGGACATTTTAAATAATTTGAATAACATTAACATTTGTATATGTTAAAATGATTCGAATAATTTGGAATTTCTTCTACTTGCATTTTTCAAAGAAGCCTACCACACAGATTCCATTTCTGGACTAAGTTTTACCTACCTATATTTCAAGACTAAGAGAGGAAGAAAGAAAAAGAAAGCACCACATCAGGATATCGACACTAGGACAACGTCAATCTCAGAACATTTTAAGAAACCCGGCATAGGAGTTGTTGATCTCTGTGGCTTCAACCCAAGATTTACAGTGTCTATAACACAGCAACACAGCAGTCGAGACCTCACACCAGAGTTCGACCCGGGACTGCTGGCCACTCAACCTTGACCACGAGATGAGCGGTGGAGCACAAACTGCTGCCAGCTGGCCAGTGTACACAGCTATGGGTCATTACGCCAATAGCAAGACCAAGCAGAGGTCTTTTTAAAGATACATGCCCACCTCTCTGAGAGGAAGCAGAAGAAACTGATTCTCGGTCACCTGGTTGATCACTGGCGCAGTGATCTGATCAACTTAAAACCATCCTTTTTTTTTCTCCCACTGGCTTTTGTAACGTAAACAAACGTTTCCCATGCCAAAAAAGCACTTTAAATAGAAATTGAAAGACAAATGAAAGCAAACAGCATAAAACAAAAAAGGATAGGGAGAACATGATGTAGACAGAGAGAGAGATTTTCCCTTTGTAGTTTTACACATGAATAGTTTTATTTAGATGAACAAAACTTGATGCCAGATATGTGTCTAAAATTTTTTTTTTTTCACAGGGTGAACAAATTAAAATGGCAATTGTTGCATGTCAACTTCTGAGGTTGTGGGACACTTTTCCAACTGATACTCCCTGTGGACACTGAGGTCTAAAGACGGTTTCCCTCTCCATGTGTATTTGAGTGGAATGAGCAATGACATAGGACGTCTGGTTCTGTACGTCCTTCCAGCTCCATAAACAGAATCAGAAGAAAACTTGGGATTGGGAAGAAAAATCATCTCACACTATTCTACCATCTACAGCAACAGCACTTGTTTGACGAAGAACTTCATGTTAGTTACCAGGTAAATAACAGTCAGTGAGTTTATACACCAGTGGTCTGCCAAAAATGTTGCATGCGCATGTGTTTCATGGTCCAGTAAGTTTGTCGTTGCTAGTGTAAATAGAACAATTTATTTATGTAACTTTTTTTAAATTAAATGTTCTGTCAGGTCCTGGCTTGGGGCCTCTATGCATTTCCATGCTTATGGGGGCCACAGTCAGGACCGGACCGCAGCGGCGCCTCTTTTCTCCCCTATTAGAGACAGCTGCGTCTCGTCTCTAATTGGGGACCCTATTTAAGTTGCCCTGTTTTTCCTTTGGTTGTTGGTCATTATTTGTAGTAAGTGTCTATGTGCTACTCTTCAGTTTACGGTTTACTCTCCTTTTTTTGTTTTCTTTGTTGCCAAGAAACATTAAAGGATGCGTTCCCACTACTCTGCGCCTGTGTCCTGCCTCCAGAACCGTGACATTGTCACAACAATTGATGTAGTCTAAATTGGCTTTTCATATTTACTATAGTTACTTTTTTTTTTTCCACTGTTGTTATTTCTTATATGTTTCTCTTTATTTGAGAGAAACATAAAAGCCCTGCAGTTCTACCCAGGGCTACCCAGACAGAACAGGCCATGCATACTCTCACTCAGTTCTCAAAGAGAGGTCAAGACAGAATAGCCTTTCATCTTACACTGCGAAAACACACAGGCAATTTTATTTTCTGACACTGAAAACAAATATGGTAATATTACCCACCCCCCTTTTTAATGGCACCCCCTTTTAAATGGCATAAGGGCATTAAAACTGTTTAAATGCTACCTGTGTTATTATCGTAATTTTTTATTAATTATTGGGCCAGTAGTCCAGAGATTACTGGTTCAAATCTAGGAGCCAAAAAGGTACAAATGTAAATCTACTATTTTGCACTTGAGCAAGGCACTTAACCCTAATAGCTCCTGTTGGCCATTACTAAATGACCACTGTTTGTGGTTTTACTAAATGATTGGTCTGTTTGTGGTTTTCTAGCTATCTACTGTATTGGAGTCATTATTAATTTTATGTTTGTTTTGCTGTTTAGGTATGTGCTCAAAATATCTATGCCAGTAAAGCCTTTGGAATTTAAAATCTAGGAAAAGCAATCGAGACATGGATAGAGATGGCACCAGCCGGCAGCTTATATTCTCCCTCTCTCCTTGAAACATTATGAAAGGTCCTCCTGAATACCCTTCCTCACATGGCTGCACAGCCAGACTAGAACCAGACAAGAATCAACTGATTGTCTACCTCGCAAACACAGCCAAATCCCTGGCACCCCCCACGGCCCGCCATAAACCCCTGTTCAGACAGCGAAGAAAAGCGAGAAGGAAATCCTATTGAGGCTGTCTTGTGCCTAAGAGGTGATGTAGTGTGGTTTTATTTGGCAAGTCAGGCACAGGGAGAATAGTCCCAGAGAAAGGCTCTGCAGATGGGCGGGATAGGCAGCACATTGGACACAATGGAGCAGGCACACTTCAGAAAGGTCTCACTCAAGTTAAAGCAATGAGGCAAACTGAGAGGGATGAGGTCTTCGCACTCTGATGCAGAAACACACGGATGGAGAGAGATGCACAAACACAGACACAGTGGAAGCTGCACTCATAGATATTGTGTTTGCAGATGTGCATACACACTCAGCCAGACAAGGCCAGATAACGTTGGATTTTGTTGACTCGTTTGAAAATTAAGTAGCAAAACAAAAATGGAATGTAGAAATGTCTGCCACTCAGAGGAAAGAAAAACAAAACATTATAAAAATGAAATAATGATAAGTGCCCTTCAGAAATGTCTTTAGTAAAGTTGTTGAGCAGCAGAAGCAAGAGAAAATGCATAGATCTGACATTACAATGACAGGAGCAACATCACAGCTTATAGCAAAAGAGATTACAGTTATGATCCAGGTCAAAAAGCAGCTAGCAGCAAAGTTTTGTATGTGCAAGTACATTTTGTTGTAGCCCAATAACATGCTTCTGTTCATCATGGTACGCGAAAACTTTGTACATATTTGGGAGAGTAGTATTAAATAGGTATGAAATCAGATAGCAAGACTTTTGCGATCGGGGGGTGGTGGTGGGGGTGGTGGCTCCGCGGCTGGGGAGAGAAAGCTAAGCTCTGCCACTGGGGGAGATATTTCAGGGTGTTTTTCATCATTTGTTGGAAAGTATTCAATTATAACCAGCATAACCATCAAGAAAACTATATCCTTAACAAAATATATATGACTGCCTGTCGGTCTGTTTGTACCTTTCTGTCTGTCTGTGTTGTCACTGTCTGTATGTATGTTTGTTGATCTGTCCAACTACTTAAATGTCTGTCTATCCTGCATTTCCAGTAATATTGGGAGATTGTGAGTGTGTTTTTAGTGTGCCTCACCCAGATACTGAGTCAAAAGATACTGCATTCCACTCTTATCTTCCTGCTGTGTGAATCAGAGGCAGTCCCGGACATGGCATGGCCACTCCCTTAGGTACAGCCAATGAAGGCCATAACATACTCAATGGCCCCATTCACAAACAAGCATATTGAAAATGACACTTTTTGGGGGATGACACCATGGTTTCAGTGCAAAACCTGTTTTACCTGACCGACACAATGCCACATCGTTAACTTCATTCATATAGTAAGTCTACACTGTTATTTTCCATTTCTATTCTCTCTGTAATCAGATTACTGATCAGTCAACAAAAGGGTAAATACAAATAACATCTCAGAGGGCTTTTGGGGATTTTGCTTCACCTTAATGCAGATGAAGGACGACAGACACGGCCAGGAAGCCACTTCAGGCTATTTAAATGGACCCAATGATGAGAGATGTCACACACATCGTGTCATGCTTATATATCTAGATCCACTTTCCTCCCTGGAGCTACCGAAAACAGGAAGCAGAAGGGTCCACCAATCCTAGCCAATGTGAGCATAATATGTCCTTCCCCTTTCTCCCCCCATATTTTCACTAGTCAGACTCTGTTTAAATATTTATTCCATCAGAGTGTTGCTTCTACATTAAAATTCCCTTTGCAGCTCTGATGGATATCGGGCAGCTAGGCCTGGAGGGAGAGGAAAGGGAGCAAGAAAAGGAGAGAGTTGGAAGAAAAACTAGACAAGACAAGGATTAAATACATTTGTTTTCTTCCATACAAAATTAGTATTGACACAGGCATGGCACCCTTTCCTCCTAACTGATAGAGCAAACCCAGCCATGTTGAAAATTAATTACTCAAGAGGGTGCAAGAACCAGTAAGAGGTGATATGGCTGAGGCAGGCAGGCCGGAAGATGAGGAGGAGGGAGGTGTGTGGGGGTGGTGGTAGTGCAGGTGCCGGGGGCTCATTACACCCGCAGGGCACCATCTCTCAAAATGGCAAAAGTGGAGCGAACACTTGACTGCACGCACAGGCATAGTAGCAAAGCCTCTGTCATATGACTCACAACTAGTCATAACCAAATCATGTTTTCCTGTGTGTGTGTGTGTGTGTGTGTGAGCATGACTGTCAGTAATGGAATATAACAAAAAAGACAGACAAACTACATTTCTGTGACAGTTCTCTACATTTCTCTCTCTCCATACCCCCCACACCTCTCTCCCTTCCTTTACCCCTCCAACTACATCTGAAAAGCTGTCAGTCAGGCCTGGACGGTTGAAAGCATGTGTCCAACAAACATCCATTAGAGCGACTGTTCAATTATCTTAACTCAAGATGTTTGTCTTCACAATTACTGCTACATCCTCCTGTTAAATTATGCATAGCTTATGCAAGGCTGACTTGGCTGCCAGGCTTCAATGCTGTGATTCAGGGTTGAGTTACCTCACCATGTGCGTGCGTGTGTGTTGTGCCAGCGGAGGTCAAACATCCTTTAGCCGTACAGAGGAATTCATCACCTTAATAAATGGTTTACAAGCTGTCTCCCAATGCACCCCAACCCCATCACAACCCCATTCCATTCTTCTAGCTTTGTGGTGACAGATGCTTCTCTTTTACAAAGTAGCCCCCATTTTCCTAGCAACATCCACACAACTTCACCCCCCACGCTCCTTTCTCTACTACTGACTTGTTTCTTAATTGGAGCCCTGCCAGGATTTTACAAGCTCTGTCACAAATATGTCCCAGAATGGGACGTTTGTGATTGAAATGAATAGGACACAGAAAATGGTTGAGGCTTACAATATAAACAGGTGACTTGTCTGAGTTGAAAAGGTTCCTGAATTCTGGTTTCCCAACTCAAGGGCATGCAAATGTGTCAATAACTGTTAAGAGTTATTCTTTTTTTGCTGCAAAGGGAATGAATGAGAACTAATTCAATTAGGTGATGGTTTGGATGCATACCCAGGGGTTAGGTTACCCTGTCAACTGTAAAAAAATAAATAAAAAATAAGAAATGATTCCCTCATGGCAGCCTAGCCAGACACATGCCCTTAAAATAATGTATTTCCTCTGTTTAGGTGAAGTCCAAAAACACTGTGGCATGCTATGCAAGCTCTTATGAATCTTAATGTGAAGGTGTGTAGCTAAAGTAAAGATTTAATCTTTCCAAAACACCTTTTGCATATGATAAGTCTCTATAGATAAGAATTAGCATAACAATCAGCTTAACATTTAATGCTCAAAACTAACTTTCTGTGGAGAAGGTCTGTTTTGCATGATAATTAGACTCCCTATTGTAGATTTAAAGGCTAAATATTCCAGGGTTTGCAACTGTTTAACTAAGGAGGCCAATTGACTCTCTTTCAAAATGACCGTCATTTTATACTCCATTGATGTGGCTGTGGGGTGTCCCAATTTTGGTCATGGGCCTCTTGTTACCCCTTAGCGGGTAAGCCACTCAATGTTCTAAGGCAGAATAGGACACCCAACAGGGATAGTCTCTGATGAAGTAGTGCAATAAATCTGTTTATTTATTCAGATGAAGACTCTTGTCAGCTTAGGTCTTTTGCAACATTTTGCAAGCACATAGTGTGCTTTTTTGGTCAGGTCTGTCATGTTCATAGGGTGAAACCATGAAGAACGGGGTTCCAGATAGAATTATTGACAAACCAGAAAGATGGCAGTACAAACCGAACAAAAACCTTACAGAGGACATGTCTAAGCATAGTGGCTCAAAGCATGTCACATGACTGTGGTACTGTTTTATCGACTGTTCAACATTTTTTCTTTGATAAAAGAAACTCTCCACAAAGCCCCCTCAGCCTTCCGGGTCGATGTGGTACCTAAATATAGACGCAGGTTGACAAAACGAGCTGTTACGGCAAATATCGGATGGAGGGCACTGCTCCACTTCGATAATGGATAGCCTTCTTGCCTTGCTCGGCACAGTGGTGGTTGGAGCTTACTCTGTATTGGCCTTCAATTGGTCTGGAATTGACACATGCTTGGCAATGCACAGGGGCTATCGCTGGAGAGGCTATTGCTGGAGAGGCTATCGCTGGAGAGACTAGGGGTGTCACAGGTGCTGGAGCCATCCACTTAGACAGTCATTCCTCTCCCGGGCTATAAGCTTTGTGTTATGTCCTCACTGCTAACATCAAAAACCAAAAGCTATGTTTGGCATGCGTTTTAATGCACAGAATTGCTAAATCTTTAAGTGGCAATAGCCTTTATCATAGAGAATGAAGGTCTCTATCAACAACAATAAAAAAACAGAACTTTAATTCCAAAACAATCTTCACTTGGAATATTAGGTGGACAGCTTTGGTACATGCATAATAGTTAACTGATAAAATGTCCCAGTTTATGAATTTCATCAAGACTGTAAACATTGGACAGCAGGCGCTCAGCCCTACTTCATTGTATAACACTTTGCATGGTATGGTTCAGTTTAAGTACAGTGGGGCAAAAAAGTATTTAGTCAGCCACCAATTGTGCAAGTTCTCCCACTTAAAAAGATGAGAGAGGCCTGTAATTTTCATCATAGGTACACTTCAACTATGAGAAACAACAAATGAGGAAAAAAAATCCAGAAAATCACATTGTAGGATTTTATATGAATTTACGGGTAAATTCCTATGTAAAATAAGTATTTGGTCACCTACAAAAAAGCAAGATTTCTGTCTCTCACAGACCTCAAGGTCAAGGTCAAGGATACTTTATTCCAGGCTGGGAAGACTGAATCTGCAATAGGTAAGTTGCTTGGTGTGAAGAAATCAACTGTGGGAGCAATTATAAGAAAATGGAAGACATACAAGACCACTGATAATCTCCCTCGTTCCGGGGCTCCACGCAAGATCTCACCCCGTGGGGTCAAAATGATCACATGAACGGTGAGCAAAAATCCCAGAACCACACAGGGGGACCTAGTGAATGACCGGCAGAGAGCTGGGACCAAAGTAACAAAGGCTACCATCAGTAACACACTATGCCACCAGGGACTCAAATCCTGCAGTGCCAGACGTGTCCCCCTGCTTAAGCCAGTAAATGGCCCGTCTGAGGTTTGCTAGAGAGCATTTGGATGGTCCAGAAGAGGATTGGGAGAATGTCATATGGTCAGATGAAACCAAAATATAACTTTTTGGTAAAAACCCAATTCGTCGTGTTTGGAGGAGAAAGAATGCTGAGTTGCATCCAAAGAACCTACTGTGAAGCATGGGGGTGGAAACATCATGCTTTGGGGCTGTTTTTCTGCAAAGGGACCAGGACGACTGATCTGTGTAAAGGAAAGAATGAATGGGGCCATGTATCGTGAGATTTTGAGTGAAAACCTCCTTCCATCAGCAAGGGCATTGAAGATGAAATGTGGCTGGGTCTTTCAGCATGACAATGATCCCAAACACACCGCCCAGGCAACGAAGGAATGGCTTTGTAAGAAGCATTTCAAGGTCCTGGAGTGGCCTAGCCAGTCACCAGATCTCAACCCCTTAGAAAATCTTTGGAGGGAGTTGAAAGTCTGTGTTGCCCAGTGACAGCCCCAAAACATCACTGCTCTAGAGGAGATCTGCATGGAGGAATTGGCCAAAATACCAGCAACAATGTGTGAAAACCTTGTGAAGACTTACAGAAAACTTTTGACCTCTGTCATGGCCAACAAAGGGTATATAACAAAGCATTGAGATGAACTTTTGTTATTGACCAAATACTTATTTTCCACCATAATTTACCAATAAATTCATTTAAAATCCTAAAAAATATTCTCTCATAGTTGAAGTGTACCTATGATGAAAATTACAGGCCTCTCTAATCTTTTTGAGAGGGAGAACTTGCACAATTGGTGGCTGACTAAATACTATTTTGCCCCACTGTATTAACATCAGTGCAAGAGCATGCATGCAAAAGTGCACCATTGAAGCTGAAGGACGTAACTTTCAAAACAGTATTTCCGCCCCATTTTCCCCTCGAACTAGTCATCTCTAAAAACGTGCGGAGGCGCCAAGTGGGTGTGACTGCTATGAGGATTTGCCATAACAATGCCAGCCGCCGTGGAGCCAGCTGCTGTCTGGGTGGTAGTAGTAGCAAAACTTGCAAACAATGTCTGTTGGATATATGTAGTCAGTAACTATAGCCATGTCTGCTCTGTCTGTATAGCCAGCCACATTAACTCCAAATTACTATCAAGTGTGAGGTTAGCTAGGTAGCTAGCATTTTAGCTGACTGTACTTATTTAACAGAATTGCCACATCAGCATCACATTTTCATGGATTTTGCTCCATGAGTTACAGACATTGTGGATAGGCAGCTGCACCAATGTTCACTCCGAACGGCTTCTACCTGCCTCTCTTTTACCAGATTTGCTTTCTTTTGATGTAACTGTATTTTCTTAGGTAAAGTTACATTCTGAACTTCTTCCTTTTTTTTTCATAAAACTGGCTAGCGTCTCTCTCTGCTTGATACACAAAATGAGAGTACCCAGTTCCTTATTTTGTCCAGCTTCAGCTCTTTGTTTGATACATCAAATGCATCACTTCCTGTGCTCAGGATAAAATTGTCCGCCACTGTGAGAGCCGACCGTACACAGTCATTTTTCAGATGTGGGCCTGAGACCATCTAATATCACTGGTTTTAATTTATTTGAAGTTTACTCATGAAAGTTAACCAGGCTGATAAATCGTTTTGCATATCTACTATTTACAGGTCCCCTGGGCCATACACAATGTTCCTCAATCATTTTCCATAATTATTGTCTAACTTTGTAGTCATGGCAGGTAGCAATTTCAATATTCAATATTCAAAGGACCCTCTTCAAAAAGCCTTTGAAGCCATTATTGACTCAATGGGTTTTATCCAACATGTCTCAGGTCCATCATACCTTAGATTTTGTCCTGTCACGAGAAATAGATATTGTAGATCTAATAATTTTCCCCCCAAAATCTTGGAATATCCGATCACTGTCTTATTACATTTACCTTTAAAACAAGAAATCCACTTGCTCTGCAAACAATTTCAAAAGCTGTACTATAAATTCATCAATGATAAAATCGAGGATCTAAACTCAACACTGCGAAATACTTTAGATACAGTTGCACCACTAAAAACAAAGGAAATACGCAACAAGAAACTTACTCCCTGGTACACAGACAATGCTAGAGCACTCATGCAAGCCTCCAGAAAATTGGAGCGAAAGTGGCGCTCCACAAAGTATTCAGACTAGCCTTAGACACTAGCCTTAAAAACAACCAAAAATGTATCTTCGATACAGTTGTAAAGTTAACAAAAAAGCTACGCTCAACAAGTGAAGTGGGTCTTCACTTTAGCTGTAATGAATACATTAACTATGTTGATGAAAAGATCATCACCATTAGAAAAAAAATAACTGACTCCTCCTTAAGTATTATAGTCCCCAAAATCTCAGTTGTCCTGAGAATGTCCTGAACCCTCCCTGACCAGGTGTCAATTGGGACACTTACATTTTTTGATCCCATATCGCTCGACACATTCGCAAAATTTGTAATGAGTTCTAAACCCACACATTTTCAGCCAATTTTGAACATAATATATTGCTCCCTGCTGGAGCTGCTGCCCCCGCGACCCGATACCGGATAAGCGGATGAAGATGAGATGAGATATATTGCTCCCTTTCCTCCGAATGTGTATCAAACACATTCAAAATAGCAGAAATTAAGCCTCTTAAACAATTATAGGCCAATATCGAACCTCCCGTTTTGCTAAAAAATTGTAGAAAAATGTGTTTCCCAAAAACTGAATGCCTCAGACATCTGTCCTGTTGCCTCTTGATCTTAGTGCTGCTTTTGACACTGTTGATCACTCCCTTCTCTTAGAGAGACTGGAATCCCATAATGGGCCACATGGCCTGGTTTAAATCTTATTTATCTGAAAGATATCAGTTTGTTAGTGTGGATGGCATATCCTCTGACAAATCAAAGGTATGTTTTGGTGTTCCTCAAGGCTTGGTTCTGGGCCCATTATTGTTCTCACTATATATGCTGCCTCTGGGTGATGTAATCCGGAATCACAATGTCAATTTTCACTGTTATGCTGATGACACAGTTATATATTTCAATGAAGCATGGAGAAGCCACAAAATTACCTACTTTGGAAGCATGCGTTTCATATATTAGGAAGTAAATGACAGAGAACTTCTTGCTTTTAAACTCAAGAAAAACAGAAATGCTTATTTTAGGACCCAAGAAACAAAGAGCTTTGTTGGGAGTTCTCACATTGAACCTTGACAGCTGCATGGTCGTATCCCAAAAAACTGTAAGAAACCTCTGCGTTACCCTTGACCCTGACCTCTCCTTTGATGAATATATAAAATATGTCTCACGAGTTGCTTATTTTCCCCTTCGAAACATTGCAATAATCAGAAACTTTCTATCAAAAACTGGTACAGAAAAACTAATCCATTCTTTTGCTAAATCTAGATTAGATTATTTCCGGTTACCCGTAATAATTCAATAAATACATTTCAATTAGTGCTGCACTTGGCTGCTAGAATCCAAACTAGAACAAATAAATGTGAACACATTACTCCTGTACTAGCTTCTTTACACTGGCTGCCTGTTAGGGTTAGGGCTGATTTTAAGGATTTACTGTTAACCTATAAATCAATACATGGCCTTGCTCCTACTTACCTCGCTGAAATGATCCAGCCATACATACCTACATGTAACCTTAGATCGCAAGATGCAGGCCTTTTAATTGTACCTAATTTCTAAACAAACAGCCAGAGGCAGGGCCTACTCTCATAGAGCTCCACTACTGTGGAATGATTTGCCAATTAACTCAGTGCATACTTTACTATACACTTTCTAGTGTATACTAAAGACTCCTCTCTACAACATGGTTTATGATTAAGTGTAGTCTGGACCAGGGGCGTGAAGGTGACCAGAAAGGCTTGATACTGTCCACCCTTGCTGTCTTGCCAGGTGGGCTCTCATCACCACTGGGATGCCCTCCCTCCAATGTCATTCAGGGGTGGAGTCACTGGCTTGTTGTTGTCTCTCTGTTGCACACTTGTGTAATTGGGCTGTACTCTGCTGGCAATACTCTGCCCTCATTCAGGGTGGTTACAGTTGGTGGGTGTCCCTTTGGTTGATGCTTGGCAGTGTGGGTGGATTTATTTCCTGGCTGTTGGGCCCCTCCGTGGGCCTCCCCCGGATAGGGCCACAGTGTCACTGGACCCCTCTGTCTCAGCCCCAAGGTCTTACGCTGCTATATTATTGTGCTGGGGGAGTATGGTCAGTTCTCCTTCTCCTCTATAAATCCCTGTAGATCTAAGGAATACATTTTTAAAATGTTCCCTGTCTCCTGCCGTTTTAAACTTAAGAGGACATGAGGTCTTGACCCACACCCGAGGAGTGCCAGGCTTGAAAGACCTGTTGCTGTCCCTTTCCAAAGTCCTCCTGGTTGTGTTGCAGATCAATTCGATACTTGACGATTTTAGTTGCCACAAAGTAGATTCTTCCACACACACCTGTCGCAGTTTCATTCCGCATTCATAATGACCTACTTAGAAAGCTAATTAGGGATAGGACAGAGGAAGAATAATGTCTAGGATGGAATAACCGCACATGTAATATGCTTTATGATAGATATTGGGTAATGTACACTATGTGTAGATTGCTTTTATAAATGACTTGGCTCCAACACAAAGAAGAGCACATTTTCACTGACCCTTTGGCATAACTCTCTCAGCGACCTTAACATCTTCCATTATGCTAATGTGAACTCTTATGTGACTGGATCCATAAAATGAAAAAAAGAGATGGAGACGAGAGGTAGCATGAAGCGGAGGAGGATGAGAACGAGCAGAGTGGACCATAAATGCCTCTGTCTCATCTTACACCTCCTTTCCTGCATTTCGTCTTAATGTTCTTTGAGGAGGCCTTCTCAAATGAGTTGACATTCTAACGAGATGCAAATGACAACCACTCCGAGGTGAAGAACAGAAGATGGTGAGAGAATGGAAGGCTTTACACATTTATTGGGAGTGTGTTAGGATGTTGTAATGTTCTTTACAAGTCTTTGAATGTCTCTTTTTGAGGTTTCAACCAGGGTTTTCTATAATGGCACTTAATGTTCTAGCCTTCTGACCTTTAACCCAACTAGAGAAGAAAAGATTAAAGGGAGGTGGGTAGGTGAGGAAATATTCACATGTTCTTTTAATCTGGGGACTAAGCTGAAATGTTTCGTGTATCACTACTTTTACATTTGGGTTTATAAACAATATGTAATGTATCATCATCTTCTGCTTATCCGGGGCTGGGTCGCGGGGGCAGCAGTCTAAGCAGAGATGCCCAGACATCCCTCTCCCTAGACACTTCCTCCAGCTCTTCCGGGGGGACACAGAGGTGTTCCCAGGCCAGCCGGGAGTGTGTCCTAGGTCTTCCCCGGGGTCTCCTCCTGGTGGGACGGGACCGGAACACCCTCCCAGGAAGGTGTTCCGAAGGCATCTGAAACAGATGCCCAAGCCACCTCAGCTGACCCCTCTCGATGTGGAGGAGCAGCGGCTCTACTCTGAGCTCCTCCCGGGTGACCAAGCTTCTCACCCTATCTCTAAGGGATCACCCAGCCACCCTGCGGAGAAAGCTCATTTCGGCCGCCTGTATCCAGGATCTCGTCCTTTCGGTCATGACCCAAAGCTCATGACCATAGGTGAGAGTAGGAACGTAGATTGACCGGTAAATCGAGAGCTTCGCCTTGCGGCTCAGCTCTTTCTTCACCACGACAGACCGATACATCGATCACATTACTGCAGAAGCTGCACCGATCCGTCTGTCAATCTCCCGTTCCATCCTTCCCTCACTCGTGAACAAGACCCCTAGATACTTAAACTCATCCAATTGAGGCAGGCACTCTCCACCAACCTGAAGTGGGCAAGCCACCCTTTTCCGATTGAGGACCATGGCCTCGGATTTGGAGGTACTGATTCTCATCCCCACTGCTTCACACTTGGCTGCAAACCATCCCAGTGCATGCTGAAGGTCCTAGTTTGAAGGGGCAAACACGACAACATCATCCGCAAAGAGCAGAGACAAAATCGTGTGGTCCTCAAACCTGACACCCTCCGGCCCTGGCTGCGCCTAGAAATTCTGTCCATAAAAATTACGACCGCCACGCGATGTTGCACAGGTGTGTCAACCAAAACAGCCCCGCAACATCCAGAGACTTGAGGTACTCAGTGCGGATCTCATCCACCCCCGGTGCCTTGCCACCAAGGAATGTCTTGACTACCTCTGTGACTTCAGCCCGGGTGATGGACGAGTCCACCTCTGAGCCCTCATCCTCTGCTTCCTCAATGGAAGACGTGACGGCGGGATTGAGGAGATCCTCGAAGTACTACCACTGCCACTGCCCGACGACATCCCCAGTTGAGGTCAACAGCTGCCCACCTCTACTGTAAACAGCGTTGGTAGGGCACTGTTTCCCTCTCATGAGGCGCCGGATGGTTTGCCAGAATCTCTTCAAGACCAGCCAATAATCCTTCACCAAGCATGATAGGACTCCTTCTTCAGCTTGACGGCATCCCTTACTTCCGGTGTCCACCACCGGGTTTGGGGATTGCCACCTCGACAGACACCGGAGACTTTACGGCAACAGCTCCGAGCGGCCGCTTCGACAATGGCAGTGGGGAACATGGCCCACTCAGACTCAATATCTCCAGCCTCCCTCGGGATCCAGTCGAAGCTCTGCTGGAGGTGGGAGTTAAAGATCTTTCTGACAGGAGACTCGGCCAGACGTTCCCAGCAGACCCTTACAGTACGCTTGGGCCTGCCTAGTCTGTCCAGCTTCCTCCCCCGCCATTGGATCCAACTCACCACCAGGTGGTGATCAGTTGACAGCTCCGCCCCTCTCTTCACCCGAGTGTCCAAGACATACGGCCGCAGGTCAGATGAAACGACAACAAAGTCGATCATCGACCTGCGGCCTAGGGTGTCCTGGTGACACGTGCACTGATGGACACCCTTATGCTTGAACATGGTGTTCGTTATGGACATACTGTGACTAGCACAGAAGTCCAATAACTGAACACTGCTCGGGTTCAGATCAGGGGGGCCGTTCCTCCCAATCACGCCCATCCAGGTGTCACTGTCGTTGCCCACGTGGGCGTTGAAGTCCCCCAGTAGAACGATAGTCCCCAGTCGGAGCACTTTCCAGCACCCCTCCCAGAGACTCCAAGAAGGTCGGGTACTCTGCACTGCCGTTCGGCCCGTAGGCACAAACAACAGTGAGAGACCTATCCCCGACCCGTAGGCGCAGGGAAACGACCCTCTCGTTCACCGGGGTAAACTCCAACACATGGCGGCAGAGCTGGGGAGCTATAAGCAAACCCACACCAGCCCGCCGCCTCTCACCATGGGCAACTCCAGAGTGGTGAAGAGTCCATCCTCTCTCCAGAGCCCAAGCCGTGCGTAGAGGTGATCCCGACTACCTCTAGTCAGAACCTCTCAACCTCTCGCACGATCTCAGGCTCCTTCCCCGCCAGCGAGATGACGTTCCACATCCCTAGAGCTAGTTTCCGTGTCCAGGGATCGGGCTGTCTAGGCCCCCACCTTCGACTCCCGATCCTCTTCGCACCGGCCCCTTATGGTCCCTCCTTTGGGTGGTGAGCCCACGGGAAGGCGGCCCCACGTCGCTCCCCATGGGGAAAGGCCCGGCCACCAGGCGCTCACGTATGAGCCCCAACCCCGGGCCTGGCTCCAGGGTGGGGCCCTATGTAATGTCATGTAATGTATATGTAATGTATATGGATCATAATGTATTTGGCTTTAAATGATTCTAAAGAACCTCAGCTAATACAAGCATACATTTTAATGAACTTATTATGGTAGTATTTGAGTGAAGAATGCATGATAATGTAAATCATCTATAAAGCAAAATCATTTTTTTTCTATATATCTTTGAACTCTGACCACAACACAACCATACAGAACATTTCTCCCAATACAAATGTTCTTTGCAAACACATTTTCTTACACAAATATGCATTGTTTCACAATGAGCGTGAACAGAACAATTAAATAATTCACCTTTTGTCCAATACGTTTTTGACACCCATTATTTTTCTATTTATCATTGAAATCAGACTACACAGCCAAGTGGAACAGTTCTCCCATTCCAAATATTCTTTTCAAATCCTTTTTCTTACTCAAATATGCATTTAATCACAATAAATGTGAACAGAACAATGAAATAATTCACCTTGTGTGCATACAGTATAATATTTTTATGACCCCCTTTATTATTTTTCTATTTATCATTGAAATCAGACCACACAACCACGTGGAACCATTCTCCCATTCCAAATATACTTTTCAAACCCTTTTTGTACACAAATATGCATTGTATCACAATAAATGTGAACAGAACAATGAAATAATTCACCTTTTGTGCATGCAGTCCAATATGTTTATGACACCCATTATAATTTGTATTGTTTCAGTAGTTCACTGGTGAAACCCTATTGTGTTTGTTTTGGTTCATTATTAGGGTTTCAGCAGTTCACTGGTGAAACCCTATTTTGTTTGTTCCGGTTCATTATTATTATTATTAGGATTTCAGCAGTTCACTGGTGAAACCCTATTTTGTTTGTTCCGGTTCATTATTGTTACTATTAGGATTTCAATCAATAAATCAAATTTATTTATAAAGCCCTTTTTACAACAGCAGTTGTCACAAAGTGCTTTACAGAGACACCCGGCCTTAAACCCCAAGGAGCAAACAACAGTAGTGTTGAATTTCAGTGGCTGGGAAAAACTCCCTAAGAAGGCTGAATTTTAGGAAGAAACCTAGAGAGGACCCAGGCTCAGAGGAGTGACCAGTCCTCTTCTGGCTGTGCCGGGTGAGATATTAAGAGTCCAATTGGAATAATTAATACATTTCTCTGGGCTAAATCCAGAGTCTATTTGATTTTAGACTAGGTCAAAAGTATGACCAGGTGGACAAGGACAGGAAAGGCAACGGGCCCCAAACCTATTGTGTTTGTTCCGGTTCATTATTAGGGTTTCAGCAGTTCGTTGGCACATATATAGACACATCTCCTACAAGTACAATAGGATAATAATTCTACTTGGTGCATATGTTAACAAAGATGATATGACAATAATTACTGCGAATATTTTTTTATCAACCACGCGGTGGCGCTATTGAGGTTCTCCACATTTGCAACCTCACCACGCTCATTATTATTATTATAATTACGTGTTTTTTGCAAATTCCCGTGAGATAAAATGGTTTAAAGGTGCCCACATTTTTATGGTAGTACAGGGCCAAGGGTCGCAACTTCTTGTGCAGTAGCATGCATGTTGGCCTCATGGTGGCACTTTTTTGCAAGCTCACCATGCCCACCCCTTGTGACCTAGTGTCTTGAAAATTGGTACATAGGTGTAGCTCCTCATGATGAAAATATTTGCCATTGGACCCAAAAAGTCCACCATGATGGTTTATCAACCACACAGTGGCACTATTGAGGTCCCCCACATTTGCAAGCTCACCACAATCACCATGTTTAAAATACAATTTTGAAAAGAGGTATATAAGTCCATCTCCTCCAAAGGAACATATTTGCAATTGGGACCCATTAAGTCAGGCGTAATGGTTTTTCAGCAATACTGAATTTGTGAAAAATGATGTAAATGCTACTTCTATAGCATCAAATGACAGATTTTAACCTTTTCACAAGCACATTTTAAAAGGCCCCTCAGTGTTATTTCAGTATGCACTGACAATTCCAAAACTGTATATTATGACAACAAAAATTGCCACCACAGCAGCCCATAAACACCATGTTGCTTATTAGATATGGAGGAGTATTCTGATTTCAACTGGTTAAAATTATATTTTGAAACTATTTAGGGCAGTAGTACTGTTAAAGAGTATACTGAATATTTATTGAGCAACCTTCTAAGATGTGTTATTTTCCTGATGATCACTCCACAGCAGACAATGGTTTGTGTGTTAATAATGCCTTAATTTACGTGATTATTCACTATTTCACTAAAGATGGTGAAAAATAATGATGAGCCCAGAGAACGCCCTCCCGGATTTATTCAGCCTAACTCATGGGACGGCAGGGGGACTACTGTGTGGGCTGCAGCCATCATACCCGAAAGGGACATGATGGCCCGAACCGTGCACCTGCAGGGCAGCCTACACAGGTTGAGGGCAGAGAGCAGATCGAGAGCCCACATGTCTGAAATGTACGCTATCATCGTGCATGTGTCCATGATCAGACACAGGTAAGAAACCTGCTGAGCTGGCCTCGGCACGCTCTTCTCCCAATTCACAGCGAGACCTAATTACGTGAGAAGGGAAAGTCTGTATCCTGGCCAGGAGCCGCGGCAGTAGGACGAGGAGGCGCCGAGACAGCAGAACAGGTGGCAGCAGAGACTTGGCAGCGCTTAGCAGAGGAGCCCGGGCAATGAGCAGAGGATCGTGAGGCCGAATGGGTAGACCGGCTAGCCAGGGGGAGGTTCCTCATCTGTCTTCTTGAAGGAAGCTATGGCAGTGTGAACGTCATTGCCAAATAAGTCCTCCTGGGTTAGATGGGCATTCAGGAGGGGTGCGCGATCGGTGTCGCATAAGGAGGACAAAGACAGCCACAGGTGACAGTGTCTGACTTCGGAAGACCATCTGGGCCTGGTTAAGGTGGAGGATAGCCTTTAGATTACCTGCTGCCTCTTCGGCGTCACGTGACGACCGAGTAGGTGAACAATCTAAAATATGGGAGGCCGCCAACACGAGGAGAGCAACGTTGCTCGCCGCAGCAAAGGCCTGTGATCCCAAGATGTAAACTTTATCCCATAGCTGCCCCGTGTAGTGGTCCTTGGTGGATGGCATGGCAGGCTTCTTCCCCCGACCAGCCCAAGGAAGGCAGGAAATGCTCGGCCAGCTCGGGCTCTGCAGGAGCCTGCAGGAGTCTGCAGGAAACACACGAACGGTGAGGGTCCTGATCCGGTGAAAGGTCGGCTCAATGGCAGCGAAAAATTTCTAACTAAAGAATGCCGACGACAAACATTCTCAGGCTGAAGCAAAATAAATAAGTTATCAGTGGACACTCAGCAAAAGTGGTATTCAAGAAGATGTTTTTCCAAACTGCTGCTGAACACATGCCTTTTTTGCTGGCCTTGTGATCAGAGAACTATATTTTTATAATTTAATATATATTTTTATTAATGCTAGATGTATTTTTAAAAACTCAATTCCCATCAGTCTACTGACGTAGTTTCATTGCTTTTCTTTCCATTGTGCTGTTTCCAGTGCAATTCAGATAAATCAGAGCTTTTATCCAATCAGATTTTTTGACATGTGCTGTCTCCTGGTGAACATTTATCCTGAGGCCTATAGAATTTCGAGTGAATCTCATCTTATTTTAACTTTCTTTCATGTGGTTGAGATTTCTTAAGATATACTGCTTTCCGTTAAATTTTTTGTTTAGATTTGTACTGAGCCCCTTTTTTATCGCACAATGGAGGAGAAAAATGCATTTGGTGGCGGATTTACTGGGAAAGACTTTTTCGAGAAAACATGGAAATTGTGAGGAACCAACCCCACCTAGCAGCTGGAAATTGCGAGGAACAAACTCCACCTAGCAGCCCTGTCCCAGACAGGGAAAGGATTTGTGTGGCACTTTCAATCGATCAAGAACAAAAAGTATACCTGGCTGACAGCATCGAAGGATCATCGTTTTTGTGAATATGTTCTTGTTTCTTTGGTACCTGTAATGTCATTGATTTGGGCTTTGCTATGTCTTTTTGTGTTGCAGAGTCCTGTCATGGTTTAATTCACCATATGTTCATGTTTCTGTAATTACTGGTGTTGTAAGCCTCTTGTTAAATCGCTTGGTTCCACTGTCACTGTGAATATGGGATGGTAATGTCGAATGACAACAGCCTAATAGCCCATGGGCAGCCATACATGCTAGAATGATTAGCTTTCCGTCCAACGTGCTGATGTTGCTAATCATTATTGGTAAGTAGGAAATCAAATGCTTATACAAAATGTTTGTTTTGGTTACGGACCTGTATCTACTTGACAGGTAAGCAGGTTTGGACTGTAAACAGCTAGTTTTAATCAGCAAGGTAGTAGATAAATGTAGCAGCCATGCACAAAAGTTATCTGGAGTTTTTCAAGAGGGGATGATTACTTTGTCATTTAAATCACGCTATTTGTGCTTAGAAAATAGACTGAAATGTGGATATATGGGTGTACCGATTTCGATTCTAGTTAGAACATTTTTAAGTTCGATTTCGATCTGAAAAGTTTAAGAGGAGTTTGTGATTCTGTGATTAAATAATCACACTTAATTGTGGCCAGTTGTTACCACCTCCACGATATCCATGCAACTGATCGTGTATGGTTTGTGTAAAGGAAGACATTAAACGAATTGCACTCATAAAACCGTTAAAAACAACTATACCACTCTATACTTGCAGGCCTTTTAGTTATTTCACTTTGGTAGCAACAGTAAGACTCTACATTAGAGATTGGTCAGCAACTATAAGAATTCCGATTTTCTTATGTTGCCATCAAAATAAAGGTCTGTGGTGTGTCTATAATTTGTGTTGTGTAGGCTACATTTTCTAAGGAAAAACTATGTGGGGAAAATGACAAATGAAACAAAATTACAATTTCAATGATACTTTACATAGGTTAAAGAATATTATAAGGTGGGGCACACTGAGAAATGGTTAGAGCTAATGTAGCACATTATCTAATAGAAAAAATAGGGGGGGAAATGAAAAATAAAACCTTACAATAACCTGGTTGCATAAGTGTGCACACCCTTTTATAACTGGGGATGTGGTTATGTTCAGAATTGTTAAATAGAAGTTATTACACACCTGCCATCATTTAAAATGACTCTGATTAATCACAAATAAAGTTCAGCTGTTCTAGTAGGATTTTCCTACCATTTTCTTAGTAGCATCTCAGAGCAAAAGCCATGGTCCGCAGAGAGCTTCCAAAGCATCAGAGGGATCTCATTGTTGAAAGATAGCAGTCAGGAGAAGGGTACAAAAGGGTGCAAAAACAAACATCAAGTCCCCCAAAAGCACATGGGAAAATGTGTTATGATCTGATGAAACCACGGTTGAACTTTTTGTCCATAATTCCAAAAGGTATGTTTGGCGCAAAAACAACCCTGCACATCACCCAAAGAACACCCTAACCACAGTGAAGCATGGTGGTGGCAGCATCATGCTTTGGGGCTGTTTTTCTTCAGCTGGAACTGGGGCCTTAGTCAGGGTTGGGGGAATTATGAATAGTTCCAAATACCAGGCAATTTTGCCAAAAACCTTCAGGCGTCCGTTAGAAAGCAGAAGATGAAGAGGACAACAACGACCCAAAGCACACGTCCAAATCCACAAAAGCATGGCTTCACCAGAAGATGATTAAAATTTTGGAATGGCCCCACCAGAGCCCAGACCTGAATCAAATTTAACATCTGTGGGGTGATCTGAAGAGGGCGGTGCACAGGAGATGTCCTCGCAATCTGAATGATTTGGAGTGCTTTTGCAAAGAAGAGTGGGCAAATATTACCATGTCAAGATGTGCCATGCTAATAGACTCCTACTCCAAAATACTGAGTGCTGTAATAAAATCAAAAGCTACTTCAACAAAGTATTAGTTTAAGGGTGTGCACACTTATGCAACCAGGTTATTGTGAGTTTTTTATTTTTCCCCCTCAAATATTTCAGTTTGATTTTCAATTGAATTGTTCACGTCAATTAGTTCACATTAAAGGTGGAAAAGGTTCTGACATGATTTATCTTTGTCTCATTCTTTTACATCACAAGAACCTGGCATTTTAACAGGGGTGTGTAGATTTTTTATATCCACTGTAAGTGCAAATGGCTATTCTGAACCCCAATTTGCCGGGCGTGGCTGGTTCTCTAAAAAGTTGGACAGGGTTGGCAGGACTGCTGTACCACCAGTACAACATGTCCTGTTCTGTAGACATGTAGTCTATATTTATTTATTCCTATTGTACCAGTCCAATTTGACTGTCAGTTGAAATAAAAGCTTGTGTTGTAAGAAAACATGTTGTTTTCATAGTTATTAATCTATTTTGATGGGTTTTCCCATACATTTTGTGTTTTTATGCATGTTTAAAAATATCTAAATGAATATTGAAATAGCCATATTTATGATCAATATCGCAGTATCACAATTTGTCAATATCGTGCAACCCTTCCTTGAACCCCTACGTACAGCATAAATCCTATTTCCCAGGGACTATATTCTTTACATAATAATCTCATTATTTTACATGGAGATGTGAAAGCTAAAAAGGCTGGCTAGCTTGCTAAGTTTTCAAGTCACAAAAAACAAAAGCACTGTTCTTCTAGCAATGGAATGCAACTCTCCATTCCTTTTCCATTTGACTATTGCACTCTTCTGAATGGGAGTGAAATCAGCACGGGTGTCACATTACCAAATGGAATTTGCTGCTCCAAAAAATAAACTCCACCCACCTGCACTTACAGATGTATGATTTTTAATTGTGGATCATAATATACAAGCATTGCTATTGCCTTAAACAAGATGTCCATTACAGTTCCTCAGCACCTGTTTCCACCTTACATTGATTCTTGCAGTTTGGGTGTGGGTGTGCGTATGCATGTCATTTACTCATGATCCTTGGTAGTATCTCTCTGTGTGTTTTTCCTTGCCATACCCGTAGATGCATTTACGATGGAATAACTCACTTTTGTCAGTTTGCGTGTTTGTGTGTTCTTGTCAAACCAATTTTCCTGTGATACCTATGAATCAGTTACAGTACCCCGGGAATGGGATAGACATTCAATCACCATGCTAGTGAGCAAGTATTATTAGTATGGATGACAGTAAACCCTCGCTTGCGTGTGATTCCAATGACACAAACACTATTGCATACCAATCTATAAGCAGCCAGACTCGTTCACTTCTGCCTTCATCTGTCTCTACCCAAGAATGATGGGGAAAAACATTTTCTCCAATGCCTTGCTTCTCATTTGAATTTTGGAGTTCCCAAAGTACAATACAGAAACAGAGGGATAATTCAAATTAAACAGACTTTCTGTCAGAGTGAAATCCGGTTCCTCGTCGTACATGGGCCCATACATAACTCCCTAAGGCCACTGGGCCAGTACACCAGTCTTTTCTATTATGCCTAATTGTAAGTCTCTTGTGTGTGTGTGTGTGTGTGTGTGTGTGCCTGTGAGTGCGTTCATGCATACATGTGTGTTTGTGTGTGTGTGCCTGACTGTGTGAACGCCGAGCTGAGAAGCATACCCAGCAGCTCATTAAAAACATAGGCTATGACCAGGCAATCTTATGCAGGCCTACAATCAAAACAGATCACACAGACTGGGTGAGCACACAGCCAAAGAAGAACATTTGACAATAAGAGAAAGAGAAAGGGAGAAGTGAGTTAGCGAAACAGAAAATGGAAAGGCTACATTAGGCTGAGAATGCGAGAAAGATCCCATTAGATAAAACACATAGAGAGGGGTAAAGGGAGCAAGAGCCAAATGACAGCAAAAAAGAGCAAGTGTGTTGAGAAATACAGTTTCATATTAATTAAGCCACAGAGCTGCCCCTGTGTATATGCTTTCATGTTTCTAATAGTAATAACGCAAATGTAACACAAGGCATACCAAATAGTGACATTCTTACTTGAAGGTTCCCTGTCAGCAATATTATAAAAATTTGATAAAACAATACAAAGTAATAAATACAATAATAATATAGTTTATACCGGGTGTTTTTGACTCATAAATGTTGATTGTCAGAAAGCTGTGGTGAGACCAAATACAACATGCCTGACAGGACATCAAGTTTTACTACCCTAATTTAGTTGCTAAGTGGTTTATAGTACGAAATTGGTTTATAGTACGAATACTGTGGTATGTATCCAGTATACCACAGCTAAGTGCTATATCCAGGCACTCAACAATGCATCATGTCTAATGGCGCTTTTCCATTGCATGGTACCGGCTCGACTCGGCTCGCCTTTTTTCTTTTCCACTGGCCAAAAGTTGGGATAGTTTCCGGTACTTTTTTTAGTACCTGCTTCGTCGAGGTTCCAAGCAAGCTGAGGCGATACAAAAAAGGTGACATGAAAAATACTTCTGATTCGACAAGAGTGACTCAAAGCGTGCAGCAAAGCAAAAAAAGCTGTTCTGCGGTTAGCTGTCCAGTGTCAGAGGATGGTTTTATGAGACGAGAACGGCGCCTCTATGCGGGTATGTCCCAGGAGTCCTTGCATTGAAATGGGTTAGTTTCAATGCCAGTGAATAGGACCCAACTCATAATTTAAGCATTCACATTTTCCCAAAACCCCTCTTGGCCTGGACCTACGCACTGGCGTTGAAATCAACTCGTTATCCCTGTAATACCCACAAAGACACACTGTTTTTGGTTTTTTCTATTGGCTGACTGGCATACATTGCACTGGTCAAAGTAGTAATGTCAAGCCAAACAGAAGTAGCCTACCAAGCTTTCTATACATTTTTGCAGTATGCAATGTATTAAGACCAAAGTTACTGCTCACGTGGTGCTTCATCGCTACTACCAGTATAACCCTGCCTTGCGTACAGTAGGCTTCTCTTGAGTCAGTCAGCGTGGTAATATAGCCGGCAATTAATAAAGCAATTATTTTTATCTTTTAATCAAGATGGAGGGGTTATGTAGGTTGTTTACGTGTTGGCGTTGAAATGTTAGATATATATGCTTAAATCTAAAAGAACATTGCAGTTACATAATCTTTTATACTGCAGGGCGATATTTCTATTCTACTTTTTCACTGTTTTTCAAACAGGGTCTATGACCATGTTATCCAGATTTAGTTTACTTTTGATTTGTCACTTCATGTTCAAAGCTTGTCAATTTATAAGAAAAGAGTTAATTCAATAGATTTTTCTGTTCACTGCAGTGTTTACGTTTGTTGGCAAATGCAGCATTTCGCAGGTATTAGGTGTACGATATCTCCATTGTTGTTCCCATGTGTGTCGCATTGGAGATGGAGTCATGGCAGTTTTCCTGTGATGTCACTATGGGCGGTTACAGAGTACATGAGGACACACCCACACCTGAGGAGTACCAGGCTTGAAAGACCTGTTGCTATCCCTGTCCAAAGTCTTCCTGGTTGTGTTGCATATCAAGACGATACCTGACGATTTCAGCTGCCATTGTGCTGACACCTCCCCTCTTCCCTGTGTTGTCCCTGTCCTTGTCCATCTGATCATGCCTCCAACCTGGACTAAGTTTAAATAGACTCTGGACTCCCCCACATGCATTTATTAAATTTTACAATTTGTACTCTTAATATGTTCACCCGGCACAACCAGAAGAGGACTGGTCACCCCTCTGAGCCTGGGTCCTCTCTAGGTTTCTTCCTAAACTTTTGCCTTCTTAGGGAGTTTTTCCTAGCCACTGAAATTCAACACTACTGTTGTTTTCTCCTTGGGGTTTAAGGCCAGGTGTTTTTGTAAAAACACTTTGTGACAACTGCTGTTGTAAAAAGGGCTTTATAAATACATTTGACTGATTGATTGAATCCCTAACCCCTCATGCCGGACTTAAATATACAGTACCTTTGTCTCTATGAATTGACTGAGCACAGTTCATTTAAACATAGACCCATTTTTTATAAGGTTAATATAGGGAGTACTTTGTCACACTAGTGTAAATGTATTTCCATCAAGAGTGAGACAACTAGGACTTGGGTCGAGCAGAATCAACAACCTCTTCATCATTCAACACAATTACTTTGTGCGAAGGTGTTACATTTCACAGTTGTTATTTAAATAGATTTAGCCTGGGGGGAAGCAGGTCTGTTGGATCCATGGCTCAGTCTGAGCCCTTTGGTAAAACGCTAGGGTCAATATTTGATGGTAATAAGAGCAAAGAGCCCATATTCGTTCCTAGCTCCTTAACTATCCGACGAGCCCTGATACAGACAGGAATATGTTACAGCCCACCAACTCGGCCAGGGCACAACCTTTCACATGACTTACTAATTTCCCTGCACCTTGTTAGTTGGAGTCTCACAGTACTGTCAGACTTGGAGGAGGGTGACATTTTTGAACGTTTTAGTTTGACAGTAGCATGAAGTGAAATCTCAGGCAAGGAGTTGTCCAAAACAGGCATTTCCCAGAAAGGATTCCCTTTTTTGTGTGAATTATAGTCTTTCCATTCTGAAATCAAACCAAATTAAGCTGAATAGCCTGCTGTTAAACTGTATGTAACCTAACACTAGTCTTTGCCCTGTGTTGACAATACAACCAAATTAGGAAAACATTCACATGATAATCTTCATGGTTAATAATGTTTCTCGTTCATGCATGCTTGGCATTTCTTGATCATGAATTTGTGATGCAGTCTGGCTTATGACAAGCTTTGTGACAAAATATGCATAATTAAAATGTTATGACCGACTGCACATAGTCAAATAAATTAGGTTGTTGCTGTAATATTTCCACTTACAGTTCGGTGCCTGTTGAGGCCATTTGGGTGGCTTTGTGAATGGTTTAAGTTAGGTAATGTAATTAAGAATGAAATGACGTCTGGAACAAATTTTAATGACCATTCATCATTTACCGTGGCTTGACCACAGTGGAGCAGTGATGCAGATTGAAATGCACATACGGCAGATAGGAAGTGTGCACACGCACACACAAACCATCACACACAGATCCACAGACACACAAAGATACACACACTGACAGAGAAATATAGGACCCTTCCTCCTGAAACAACCTAAACAGACTAATTAATTAATTTCTGGGGTTCAAGTTCCAAATTAATCTGTATAAATTTGATAATTACCATCCAGCTTTCTGCGGGACCTGGTTGCTCATTTTGGTGGAACCCCTGTTTGAACAAATCCCCTTCGTTTGCGTGGTAATTAACACAGCACGTCTGGGATTAAAGCCATTGCAATCAAGCGCAGCCTTCCACCTTCCCAAGGCTAGCAATCAAATCGAGAGCAATTGGACAGAATTGTGAGTGGCAGCTCACTGATCCAAACACCTGTTGAACACAACTTCCTGGTCACTGATGAGGACCAGTTCCATATTAAAAACATGTGCGTGTACCTCGGAAAAGTGGGAACCCTTGTTATTTTTTCCAGTTTATGTTCCTGATCAAGAATGACCATGGACCCACAGTCTGAAACAATGCCCTAAAGTAATTGGAATTGCAGTCTGTTTTACATTAACCAAAAGTCTATAACAAAATTTTCATCACCATGTTGTTTGGGACTATAAAAGTTTGTCTGAGAGGGCAGGAGGAGGGCAAACGAAGGGAGGGGAGAAGCAGAGAAAGAAAGAATAGAAAAGAGAGAAAGGTGGACACAGTCCAGATTCTGGCAAGTCCAGAGGCCTCATTAGTGTCTGAATGTGCTCCAGATGCCCTGCTCTGACAGGTACCCAGCTTGTTACCTACGACGACAGGGAGGAAACAGGGGTCAGTCGGGTCAAAGGGTGCGGATGGCCACTTCCTGCCAATTAGGAGCACGGATGAGCTTCATCAATCACAGTGCCTCTCACTGTGGCAGGTCTTCAGTATCGGCACAGAGTCAAATCCAGCTGCTGCCCTTTGATACAGTCTATATTTCCTTTCTGTTATCCTCTCTCCAGAGTTAAATAAAATTATGAAAATGCTTTTACAAAAAACCCAATTAAAAATAGATGCTGCTTGCCAAGTATGGAGTCGGGAAGGCAGTGGTCTGGTCAACATTGCAACAGAACATGTACTCTCTTCCATCTCATTTACTTTAATACCTTTTTTACTTTCCTCATTTATCTCAATCTCTCTTTTCAGTTCCTCACTCTATATCTGCAGCGTCTGTATACAATGTGGTAGGAGTTATCACACGCAGGCTTTGCTACAACAGGGCCTTGGAACTTCCCTACATATTGTCATCTCCCACAATCAACGCAGCAGCCAATACAGAGAAGTACAGTATTAAATTATCTACACATAACATATACAAGTTGTAGACTTTGCCCTGCAGCAGCAGGATAGAAAACCAATAAAGTAACATACACACATGCCTAACAGCATGAAAAGCATAATATAAAGCAATTATATACACAGGCCTCTAGATAGATGAACTATGGACGATGAATACACAAAACGAAAGGCCATTCACTAAGGAACATGATATCCAACCGTATATTGAATTGGTAGCAGAGGGGCAAAGGAATAGGAGGGATAACAATGTATTGAGGGAAAGGGAGGGATATGCAAGTGAAGCCACTCAATCTGCTAATCTCCATGGGTGGCAGGAGAGGCTGCGAGGTGGAAGAGGGGAATAAGGGGAATGGGGTGGAGGAGGAAGAGAGTGAGGTGTTTGCTGCCCTTCTGGAGGCCAGTCAGCCCACATCAATCAATAAGGGAGCGGGCGATAAATCACACCTTTGTCAAAGGGGAGATCCAGGAGAGAGGAAAGTGAGAAGTGTGTATGCGCCCGCGTTAGCTAATACAGAAGAATATCTATAAACACACACACATATATATATATATATATATATATATATATATATATATATATATATATATATGTATATATACACAAATAAAAAAATAAGTAGTCATTAACAGAAGTCGAGTAACAGAATGTAAAGGAGCTTCTGAACTCAGTGCAAATTTCTGTATTTGTAATAACAGTGAGATGCAAAAATGTAATGTAAAAATTATAATACATTATATTATCAACCCCTTGGACATAATAGTGTGGATATTTGCATTAAATATGGTCTGTATTCTTAAGTCATGAAATGTTAATGCCTGAATGGTTTTAGTTCCTAAAATTTTTTATCCTGTGTCATCCAGTACAACGCTTATGGGTTTTTGAAATTTTTGGAGCGTTTTTTGCATTTTGATTTTAGTTGTGGGCAGTTATGCTAAAAAGAATTTTGGCACTTTGAGCCAAAAAGCTCATTACATAATGAATACTCCTATATGTCGATGAAGAGGGGAGAATGGAGTATTAGTTTAAATGCAAATATATTGATAGTAAAATAAATCCTAAAATGGACTCATTACATCACAGACACACATGCACTTACCATGCACTGAATAATACAATTTTGCATGTGTTTTATGTATGCTTTGCCAATTCACATTTCCCACTCAACCTAAATATGAAGATTATTTTGTTGTTCCATTCTACACCAAGGCCTAATGGAAATGTAATTTGGAAATGTAAAAGATATTCACTGTTCTAATAAATATACTCTATATTGTTTTGTATTTCAACTGAGGAGGTTAAGGCTCAAAGACACAGTTGCAATAAATGAAGACATATGCAAAAAATATTTACATAAAAAGGCACCTTCAGTGTTACATCGGTAAAGGGGAAAATGAGTAGAGGGGAGAAAGGGACATAAGGGAAAGGGGTGGAGAAATGGTCACAGTTGAGGGAAACCGGTGGATTATGCATTTGTCACCTCTGCTTCCCTCTTTTCATAAAAGAAAACTCCACTGTGCAATGCCCTCCTCATCCTCTTCTTTGGACTCAGCCCACATGCATTTATAAATTATTACAACTTGTACTCTTAAAATGTTCACACGGCACAGCCATAAGAGGACTGGTCACCCCTCTGAGCCTGGTTCCTCTCTAGGTTTCATCCTAAATTTCGGCCTTCTTAGGGAGATTTTCCTAGCCACTGAAATTCAGCACTGTTATTGTTTGTTCTTGGGGTTTCAGGCTGGGTGTTTTGTAAAAGCACTTTGTGACAATTGCTGATGTAAAAAGGGCTTTATAAATACATTTGATTGATTGATTCTCCTCACCCCTTCTTTCTATTGACATCTTCCCTCCTCCAGCCCCTCCTATCTTGACTCTTAATCTCCTCTTTCTCATTTCGTCCTCCACTTCTCTCTCCTGCCATCATAACTTCCTACATTTCCCCTCTCATTGAGAAAAACACATTTCCTCTACTCTCTTAAAATCCTAAGTTTCAATTGTTCTTGACCTTACCTCTTTCCTTCTTCATATTCCCCAGTCTCTGAAATGATGCATATTCATGCCTTATTTTCTTTCATGTCATGCTCTTAATCTCTCATTTTCTATCGTTTCTGGTTTCCTGCTTCTCTATTCCCTCCTTTCTCACCACTACCCCCCTTTTCTATCCTCTCCCTTTACTAGACTTCCTTCACCTTTTCCTCCTCTCCTCTGTTCTCATCTCTGATCTACTCCACTTTTACTTCCTCTTCTCTTTATGCTTGTTCTATCTCCTCTTCTCTCTCTGGCTAATTGCCAGGTTATGGGTCAGTACAGTGCCAGCCTGCTCTCCCACTGCCTTATCAGAATTCTCTACAGCTATAGACATGCTCTAAAAAAAACAGACAAACGATGACAAATGATGAATGTTCAAATAAAAACCAAGACAGTGTAACCAATGATATGGGAGCACACGGTTTTGCTCTGGCCACAGACAAAGATCTGCTATAGTTTTTTTCTCTCTCATTCGCTGTGGAAGACCTAGAATAATTCCATTTGGTGTGTGTGTGTGTGTGTGTGTGTGTTGATGGCAGAGATAAGCAGTCTGCAGGGCTACACGAGGCCCTGGGCTCTGCATCCGGATTTGTTATCTGTTGCATCACCTAAATGTGCACACACGCATCCACCAATATAAACAGAGAATAGAGAGAGTTAATGCAAAACAGCTCTAAGCTTGTACAATAAGCTTGTACAATGCACACTCCCCAAGAGTATGAGGAAAAGGGGGCTCATATGGCTCACTTGGTAAGAGCATGCATTTACAATTATACATATATTATGAAAATGTATCCTCTCCCTACTGTGAGTTGCTCTGGATAAGAGCAAAAGGACATAAACGTAACATACATTAAATGAAAAGACGGGGTGAGTGTCTTGGTATTTTTTATTGAAGAAGCCCTCCTGTTCTCCACTCATTACCTGTATTAACTGCACCTGTTTGAACTCGTTACCTGTATAAAAGACACCTGTCCGCACACTCAATCAAACAGATTCCAACCTCTACACATTGGCCAAGACCAGAGAGCTGTGTGAGGACATCAGGGATAAAATTGTAGACCTGCACAAGGCTGGGATGGGCTACAGGACAATAGGCAAGTAGCTTGGTGAGAAGGTAACAACTGTTGGCGCAATTATTAGAAAATGGAATAAGTTCAAGATGAAGGTCAATCTCCCTCGGTCTGGGGCTCCATGCAAGATCTCACCTCGTGGGGCATCAATGATCATGAGGAAGGTGAGGGATCAGCTCAGAACTACACGGCAGGACCTGATCAATGACCTGAAGAGAGCTGGGACCACAGTATCAAAGAAAACCATAAGTAACACACTAGGCCATCATGAATTAAAATCCTGCAGCGCACGCAAGGTCCCCCTGCTCAAGCCAGCGCATGTCCAGGCCTGTCTGAGGTTTGCGAATTGACCAACTGGATGATCCAGAGGAGGAATGGGAGAAGGTCATGTGGTCTGATGAGACAAAAATAGAGCTTTTTGGTGTAAACTCCACTCACTGTGTTTGGAGGAAGAAGATGAGTACAATCCCAAGAACACCATCCCAACTGTGAAGCATGGAGGTGGAAACATCATTCTTTGGGGATGCTTACCTGCAAAGGGGACAGGACGACTGGACCGTATTGAGGGGAGGATGGATGGGGCCATGTATCGCGAGATCTTGGCCAACAACCTCCTTCCCTCAGTAAGAGCATTGAAGATGGTTCGTGGCTGGGTCTTCCAGCATGACAACGACCCGAAACACACAGCCAGGGCAACTAAGGAGTGGCTCCGTAAGAAGCATCTCAAGGTCCTGGAGTGGCCTAGCCAGTCTCCAGACCTGAACCCAATAGAAAATCTTTGGAGGGAGCTGAAAGTCCATATTGCCCAGCGACAGCCCCTGAAGGATCTGGAGAAGGTCTGTATGGAGGACTGGGCCAAAATCCCTGCTGCACTGTGTGCAAACCTGGTCAAGAAATCTCTGTAATTGCAAACAAAGGTTTCTGTACCAAAAATTAAGTTCTGCTTTTCTGATGTATCAAATACTTATGTCATGCAATAAAATTCAAATGAATTACTTAAAAATCATACAATTAGATTTTCTGGATTTCTGTTTTAGATTCCGTCACTCACAGTTGAAGAGTACCTATGATACAAATTACAGACTTCTACATGCTATGTAAGTGGGAAAACCTGCAAAATCGGCAGTGTATCAAATACTTGTTCTCCCCACTGAATAGTGGATACAAAAAGTCTACACACCCCTGTTAAAATGCCAGGTTCTTGTGATGTAAAAGAATGAGACAAAGATAAATCATGTCAGAACTTTAAATCATGTCAAGGCTGTGCACACAAGACGTCCTCTCAATCTGACAGATTTGGAGCGCTTTTGCAAAGAGTGGGCAAATATTGCCACGTCAAGATATGCCATGCAAATAGACTCCTACCCAAAAAGACTGAGTGCTGTAATAAAATCAAAAGGTGCTTCAAAAAAGTATTAGATTAAGAGTGTGCACACTTATGCAACCAGGTTATTGTGAGTTTTAAGTTTTTCCCCCTCAAAGATTTCAGTTTGTTTATCAATTGAATTGTTTACATTATAGGTCACATTAAAGGTGGAAAAAATTCTGACATGATTTATCTTTGTCTCATTCTTTTACATCACAAGAACCTTTAACAGGGGTGTGTAGACTTTTTATACCCACTGTACACACACCGATCAGTCATTACATTATGCCCACTGACAGGTGAAGTGTATAACACTAATAATCGCATTAACATGGCACCTGTCAGTGGGTGGGATATATTAGGCAGCAAATGGACATTCTGTCCTTAAAGTTGATGTGTTTCGAAGCATGGTAAGGATCTGAGCAACTTTGACAAGGGCCAAATTGTGATGGCTGGATGACTGCTTCAGAGCATCTCCAAAACTGCAGCCCTTGTGGGGTGTCCCCGGTCTGCAGTGGTCAGTACCTGTCATAAGTGGTTCAAGGAAGGAAAAGCAGTGAACCGGCAACAGGGTCATGGCTCATTGATGCACTTGGGGAGCGAAGGCTGGCCCATGTGGTCCAATCCAACAAACTACTTTAGCTCAAATTGCTGAAAAGGTTAATGCTGGTACTGATAGAAAGGAGTCAGAACACCGGATGGAGCTGCGTAACCGCAGACCAGTCAGGATGCCCTTGCTGACACCTGTCCACTGCTGAAAGCTCCTGCAATGGGCATGTGAGTATCAGAACTGGACCACGGAGCAATGGAAGAAGATGGCCTTTACATACCATGTTCACCCTTTCATGGCAATAGTATTCTCTGATGGCATTGGCCTCTTTCAGCAGGAGAATGGGCCCTGCCACAAAGCAAAATTGGTTCAGGAATAGTTTGAGGAACACAACAACGAATTCAAGGAGTTGACTTGGCCACCAAATTCACCAGATCTCAATCCAATCGAGCACCTGTGGGATGTGCTGGACAAACAAGTACGATCCATGGAGGCCTCACCTCGCAACTTACGAGACTTAAAGGATCTGCTGCTAATATGCCAGATACCACAGCACACCTTCAGAGGTCTAGTGGAGTCTGTGCCTCGATGGGTCAGGGCTGTTTTGGCAGCAAAAGGGGGACCTACACAATATTAAGCAGGTGATCATAATGTTGTGACTGATCTGTGTATATAAGCAGATTAAAAACATGCATGCTTGATTACTGTGCCTTGACAGATTTTATCAATCAATCAAATGTATTTATAAAGCCCTTTTTACAACAGCAGTTGTCACAGAGTCCTTTTACAAAAACACCCAGCCTTAAAGCCCAAGGAGCAAACAATAGTAGTGTTGAATTTCAGTGGCTAGGAAAAACCCCCTAAGAAGGCCGAAGTTTAGGAAGAAACCTAGAGAGGACCAAGGCTCAGAGGGGTGACCAGTCCTCTTCTGGCTGTGCCGGTTGAAATATTAAGAGTCCAATTGGAATAATTAATAAATGCATGTGGGCTAAATCCAGAGTTCATTTAAATTTAGACCAGGTCAGAAGCATGACCAGATGGACAAGGACCGGGACAACATGGGGGAGGGAGGAGGTGTCAGCACAGTGGCAGCTGAAATCGTCAGCTATCGTCTTGATCTGCAACACAACCAGGTGGACTTTGGACAGGGACAGCAACGGGCCCCCCAAACCAGGTACTCTGCAGGTGTGGACCAAGACCTCATGTCCTCCTAAAGTTTAAAATGGGAGGAGACTGGGAAAATTCAGAATATGCATTCCTCATATCAACAATGATTTATAGTGGAGAAGGAGAACTTAGTGGGGAAGGATAACTGACCCTACTCCCCCAGCACAATAATATAGCAGCATAAGAACTTGGGACTGAGACACAAGTGAAATCTGTCAAGGTATCTTTAATGAAATCCAATAGTGAAGCCACTTCTACAATAGCTACTTTGGTCATGCTGTATTGGCTACATCACACTCAATTATGATACTTTCCATTCTAACTTATCCCTAAAAGGCCACTAGCCCAATCAATGGCCTCGCTATTAGTCACCAGCTCAATTTCAGTTGGGATCTATAGTGTGCGTACATTCATTTATGCATGAGAAGAGGCAACACATAAAATGCCTATAATACGGCCAGCACACACATACACACATCTTTTTTTGAGTCTATCAGTTTAACAATGGCTTGTGAGTCAAAGAGCACAATCTCCCAATCAGACCTCTCTCTTCACTCCAAAGCCAGCTAATTCACTCCAGCCCTACCACGACCCTGCACAATAATATCTCATCACGAGGACTAGCACTTTCTGTGGATAGAAACTGCACTGTACTCCTTTGGGCCCTGGCCAAAAGTGCACTATGTAGCACACTGCTTAGGAATAGGGTGTGGGGCTAAAGCTAGACCAATAATTATCACTAGGTACGCTCTCGTGGTACTTATTATGCAGTTGTTCAATCGCTCGATCAACCTCACTCTTTATTCCATTCACATCTCCCTCTAGCACGTTCCCTTTTTTAATATTTTCAACATATTTTTTACTCACAGCCTCTTCTATTCCTGTCTGGTTTCCTCTTGATGCTCCATCGATGTATGTGTGTTGTATTTTAAAATATATAAATATCACATGGCATGCTCAACCCAGAAGTATTTGCTGGAACCTATTCACTTAGAGGAGAGCACATTCCACTGCCAAACACCACAGCTGAGCTTTCAGGCATCTGATCTGCCTCAAGGAGCTGTTACAGCGATACGATACGAAGTAGCAACCCCACCCA
Organism: Esox lucius; assembly: GCF_011004845.1. Classification (NCBI taxonomy): domain Eukaryota; kingdom Metazoa; phylum Chordata; class Actinopteri; order Esociformes; family Esocidae; genus Esox; species Esox lucius. The sequence continues at coordinate 157,464 of NC_047572.1, read as the reverse complement.
TCCTGAAGGGCTCTTTAGACAATTTGTAACGACCACTGACAGATCACTGTAAGTATGTCGCAACCAGGATTGGAACCCTGGTCAAAGAAAGCCAGCAGTGAGCCATTTGTGCTTGTGAGTTGAGGTGGTTCTCCCAAAATCTATGAAACATGTATGACAGGAGGACATGGCATTACCACAGACGATTACTTTTGTACTCCCATCCTGCCGAACTAATATCACAGGTATTAGTCAGCTTGTTTATGTAACAGAGACAGAGTAGAGCGGAGAAAAATGGAAGAAACAAAAATGAGATGTTTGGCATGGAGTTCTGACGCACAGTCCCTGCGAAGTCTAGCGTGAAATAATTCCTTGTTGGTGGAGTTTTAAGTCGGTACATTTGAAAGGAGGTGTTTGAATAGTTTGAAAAGGGGAAAAGAGCGCTAGGGCTAATGGATTTATTCATGACCGTGTAATGTGGATAGGGAGAGAGGCAAAACTGAAGGAAAGTAACCCACTGTAACACTAGTGTTGAATAACACTGCATCACATCACCAATGGAACTAAATGGTAGTCTAGAAGTATTATAGTATAATACAGTTGGGAGAACAAGTATTTGATACACTGCCGATTTTGCAGGTTTTCCTACTAACAAAGCATGTAGAAGTCTGTACATTTTATCATAGGAACTCTTCAACTGTGAGTGACGTAATCTAAAACAAAAATCCAGATAATCACATTGTATGATTTTTAAGTAATTAATTGGCATTTTATTGCATGACATATGTATTTGATACATCAGAAAAGCAGAACTTAATATTTGGTACAGAAACCTTTGTTTGCAATTACAGAGATCATACGTTCCCTGTAGTTCTTGACCCATTCCTCCTCTAGATCATCCAGATGGTCATTGGCAAACTTCAGACAGGCCTGGACATGCGCTTGCTTGAGCAGGGGGACCTTGCGTGCAATGCAGGATTTTAATCCATGATGACGTAGTGTGTTTCTTATGGTTTTCTTTGATACTGTGGTCCCAGCTCTATTCAGGTCATTGACCAGGTCCTGCCGTGTAGTTCTTGGCTGATACCTCACCTTCCTCATGATCCTTGATGCCCCACAAGGTGAGATCTTGCATGGAGCCCCAGACCGAGGGCTCCATTTTCTAATAATTGTGCCAACAGTTGTTGCCTTCTCACCAAGCTGCTTGCCTATTGTCCTGTAGCCCATCCCAGCCTTGTGCAGGTCTACAATTTTATCCCTGATGTCCTTACACAGCTCTCTAGTCTTGGCCATTATGGAGATGTTGGAGTCGGTTTGATTGAGTGTGTGGACAGGTGTCTTTAACACAGGTAACGAGTTCAAACAGGTGCAGTTAATACAGGTAATGAGTGGAGAACAGGAAGGCTTCTTAAAGAAAAGCAAACATGTCTGTGAGAGCTGGAATTCTTACTGGTTGGTAGGTGATCAAATACATATGTCATGCAATAAAATGCTAATTAATTATTTAAAAATCATACAATGTGATTTTCTGGATTTTTGTTTTAGATTCTGTCTCTCAGTGTTGAAGTGTACCTGTAATAAAAATGACAGACCTCTACATGCTTTGTAAGTAGGAAAACCTGCAAAATCAGCAGTGTATGAAATACTTGTAAATGTATGGAGCTGGTAGGTAGGTAGGTGGGTAGGGCGAGGCAGACAGGACAGCGGGTTGGGCAGAGCAGGTGGCTGACAGGCGGGCAGCTGGAGGTGTTTGGAGGCTGGGTAAGGTGGGTCTTGGTAATGGGGAACAAACAGGTTTAGTAGGAAGGAACAACTAAACTGGGTGCTCAAACTATGGTTTGGAGTGGCCACGATCTAGCGCCGGACGGACAGAAACCAGGGTATATATAGGCAGGCTGATGAAGGAATGAATAGCAGGTGCGGATACTTGAGGGGCAGTGGGGGAAAGCCCCACATACACGGATAGACAGGAGAGAGAAAAAGCCTGGCCCGGACTATGAGGAGGTGGATGCGGAGGGCGTGACAGGTAGGCTACTTTTTAAATGTAATCCAGTACAGTTAGCCCTCCGCATTTGTAATCAGCAACGTAACTTTTTGATTACTCAAAAACGTAATCTGATTACGTTTAGATTACTTTCATATTAAGAGGCATTGAAAAAGAAATAGAAATAGCGTTTAACCAACACCTTTTGCGAGATCAATCAATGTTACAGTTATGGGTTGTGTAGGCTACAGTTCTGTGCCTTTGGAAATGGGTTTCTAAACCATTGCTTTTTACTTCAATATGATTGGGCTACATCTCTACGTTACAGCTAAAGTTCTTTCAGATATTCAGTCATTCCAATTGATCCAATAAATCTTGATCTTCCAGAATCTGACTTTTTATCTGAACATAACCCAAAATCTAATGATGCTTAAGCCTGTTCTGTTATTTGTGTTTTATTCATGTGCTTCAAAACTTTGTTGGAAAGTAAATGGCAATTACACGAAAAGGGTATTGACATTGTTGTATATAAAAATTAAGATATCTGTAGCTTTTCGCGAATAAACAAAATCTGTAGTAGTCTGAGGATTTGCTCCACAACCAACATTGTCAAAATGTTGCAGAAACCCCCGGCACGCGAATGCACGTTTGCAATCGCAAACACCTGCATAGAAATAAGATTTACCCGCGCGAACGTAAGCTGCGATTATTATCACCAGTGATGGAGTTTCAAAACACAAATGAAATAAATAATCTGTGATTATAAACCTGGACACTTAGCTCAAAGTAAAAGACATCAGCATGATAATCAATGAACAAAATTTTCAGAGATGCAAAGTAAGCAGAATCACATGGCCTACCTGGACAGAGTTGATGTGGCTTCCCAACACACCTTTTATCCCCAAATGTTGTGGTAAATTCCATATGATGTTTTATCTTGAAGGCCGCGCCATGTTACAGCTATCTATCAAATAGTTGTCTAATCTAAAATATTCCTGTAAAAGTTATTCGGTGCAACTCGTCCTGGCTGTGTTGTTTGGTGCATTTGACAAATAAACCTTGAATCTTGAAAAAGATCTGGTATGCCTATTATTGTTCTGAGAATTATGCGTCGGGAAGATTACTAAATAACATTTTATATGACTAGGCTAATATTATCGAAGATATACTCTGTTTTTACCAGCCATCCAACCAACCAAACTTCCTCTGTCACTAAATGGGTTATGCGTGTCCACCTTTGCGCGCATGATGATCACACACACAACTGAGGCCCGCAATTCATATTTTGGTTTAAATAACTGTTTTTATAACATTAAATAATAAACTCAAACACACAATGTGTCATAATTATTTTGCGCACCCATTCTTTTGAAATTGAAGTAATTCAAAAGTAATCATACATTTTTTCAAAAGTATCTGTAATCCGATTACAATATTTTTGTTGGTAACGTAACTAACATCCATTAGTCCCCAACTCTGATCTAAATGACCAGCCTTAGTCTGAGCACAGCTTGCAAACGTGAACTAACTTTGTTAGCTACAGTAGCTACACAAATCTGTTTATGAGCCGCCCAAGTGTATGGTAGACAGCAATGTCTACCATAACTACATATTTTGTTGGCTGACGTTATTGTTACTTACTATAGGATGAAAGTGTGGGTGAAGCTGAGAAAGTGAGTCTGGGGAACACATTCTTGAAACTGATGGGCTAGAGCAGCAGAAGACCAGGGGCCATTCCTGTCTGCTAAGTACAGGAAACTGAGGCAAAAATGTGCATAGGCCCACCAAAATTGGACAAAAGATTGGAAAAACATTGCCTGGTCTGATGAGTCTCGATTTTAGCTGCGACATTCAGATGGTAGGGTCAGAATTTGACAAAAAACATGAAAGCATCCATCCTTCCTTGTATCAGCGGTTCAGGCTGGTAGTGGTGGTGTAATTGTATGGGAGATTGTTTCTTGGCACACTTTGGGATGCTTAGTATCAATTGAGCAAAACTCCACAGACTACATGAGTATTGTTGTTGATCATGTCCATACCTTAATGACCACAGTGTACCCATCTAATGGCTATTTCCAGCAGGATAACGTCACAAACTTCACATAATCTCAAACTGGTTTCTTGAATATGACAATGAGTTCACTGCACTAGGGATAAACCGATTGATTGGCAGCTGACCGGAAAGGCAGAATTTCAGTGGATCGGCAATGACCGGTGACCGTCCGATTCGTCTCATATATCCAATTCCGTGCTTCAACATGGGGCTGTGCATTATCATGCTGCAACTTGAGGTGATGGTCGTGGATGAATGGCACAACAATGGGCCTTAGGATATCGTCACGGTATCTCTGTGCATTCAAAATGCCATCAATAAAATGCAACTGTGTTCATTGTCCATAACACACGCCTGCCCATACCATAACCCCACCGCCACCATGGGCCACTTGATCCACAATATTGACATCAGCAAACCGCTCAACTACACAACGCCATCTGCCCTATACAGTGAAAACCAGGATTAATCTGTGAAGAGAACACCTCTCCAAAGTGCCAGGCACCATCGAATGTGAGGATTTGCCCACTCAAATCAGTTACGACCACGAACTGCAGTCAGTTTTAGACCCCGATGAGGACAAGCATGCAGATGAGCTTCCCTGAGACTGTTTCTGACAGTTATTGCAGAAATTCTTTGGTTATGCAAACCGATTGTTACAGCAGCTGTCCGGGTGGCTGGTCTCAGACGATCTTGGAGGTGAAGATGCTGGATGTGGAGGTCTGTGGCTGGTGTGGTTACACATGGTCTGTGGTTGTGAGGCTGGTTGGACGTACTGCCAAATTCTCTGAAACGCCTTTTGAGACGGCTTTTGGTAGAGAAATGAACATTCAATTCACAGACAACAGCTCTGCAATAATCATGCTCTCAAATCTGCATCTTGATATGCCACACCTGTGAGGTGGATGGATTATCTCTGCAAAGGAGAAGTGCTCACTAACACAGATTTAGACAGATTTGTGAACAATATTAGAGCGAAATAGGCCTTTTGTGTACATAAAGAAAGTCTTAGATCTTTGATCTATAGGGTAAGAGTAATAGTTATGTGTTTGCCAGGCTAGATCTGAAACACAATCATTTAAACTATTCTTCTAGTCTTCGTCTGTTTATGCAAAAGGTACAAGAATCGAAATTTCTCAGCAGAAGTTAAGGATCAAGTGAAACAGGTGCTTCTGACTATGCTGGATGCTGGGAAGACCAGACACACACCTGAGAAACCTGCTGCAGAAACAACCACAATACCTGGACCTGACACAGAAGCACATGCTGCCAAAAAGCCACGTAGTCTACTTCTTGCTGTACATGACAGAATTCTGAAGGAGAAATCAGAGGTGCTGGTCAGCCCTTTGTCTGTGCAGATACAGAGTTACCTGTCCGAGTTGCCCATCAGCAGAAGTGAAAAAGCATTGAGCTACTGGAGGATCAATAAAGATAGTTTTCCTGCACTTGCCCCACTTGCTTGAGCCTACCTCTTTGCCCCGTGTACCAGCGTTGCCAGTGAGCGATTGTTTAGCTTGGCTGGACATGTTGTAGACAAAATAAGAAACCATCTATCTGGTGACAAGGCAGAGATGCTTCTGTTTCTGAAGAAAAACTTCAAATAATTGCATTAGGTCAAATTTTGGCAACAACCTAGTTGTTGCCGTTTTTTCCTTCTGTTTTTGTTACACCTGTTTATATTTGAAAAGTATATATATTGCTCTTCAGTCTAGTTTTAGCTGGCCTGTAACCTGGTGCACTTGCAAACTGATGAAATGTTGTAGAAAAATATTATTTAAGAAAACAATGTTTTATCAAGAACATGTCATTGAATTAAAAATGTTTATAAAAGAATAGTTTTAAAGAAAATCGGAATTGGCAAATCAGACAAAAAAATTAAAATCGGAATCAGCCAAAGAATTGCAATTGGTGCATCTCTACACTGCACTCAAATGACCTCCACAATCACCAGATCTCAATCCAATAGAGCACTTTTGCATGTGGTGGAACGAGATGTCCACATCATGGATGTGGTGCCAAAAATCTGCAGCAACTGTGTGATGCTACAATGTCTCTATGGACCAAAATCTCAGAGGAATGTTTCCAGCACCTTGTTGAATTTATGCCACGAAGAATTAAGGTAATTCTGAAGGCAAAAGGGGGTCCAAAGTATACCTAATGAAGTGCCCGGTGAGCGTATGATTATAACAGTAACAATGACCTTTTTAAACTGTATTTGTACTTTGTTGTACCCATCAACTGCAATGAAAAGTAATACATATTGGCAAGCCTTTTTTTAGGCTACCTGTTTATATTAACAATATTAACAAAATGCGTGTGATAAGTTGTAGGTTGTGCTAATATCTTGTTTAACATCCCTGCTCTATTGGACAAGGTAATTTAGCAATGTCAAGTGCCCTGGAGGGCAGAGTTTAGACAAAATTGCTCAGGCATCAAACATGTAAAAGGACACACAATATGACTCATGGTCCATCTTGCCTCCTGATTTGGTTCAGTTACACAGAAGCATGACACTGTACAGACCTGTCTACACTCATTTGCCTTTTTCCCACTCTCTCTCACTGTCAAACATGCAAATCAAAATGCTAGTATTTTCCTGGGGCAACAGTGGGCCATGGGAACAAATAGAGATACCAAAGCACACAGAAGCTTGGACACCCATGCAATCACATGCAATAGGCCAGAGCAAATGATCTTTCTAGTGAAGAGGGGCAAAATAATTAGTTTTTTGACCTTCTTTCAAAAATCATAGGTGAGAAGCGATCTGATGTAACCCTTCCAGTTAAAGGGCTCCCATTTATTTCCTCCATCCCTCATGTCCTCTATCCCTCTCTCCCCAATAGCACTCCTTCCAACCTGGAACAGAGGAAACTCATCTCTTTCTCTCCAGCTCTCTCTCAAATTATCTTTTCTATTTCCTCGTCCTCCTCGCATGAGCAAGACGTTTACATATCTCTGCGGAGAAGGTGTGCATGAGGCAAAGTTATTGAGTTGTGAAATTACAAAATAATTAAGGCAAAAATGAAAGCGTGGCTCTCTTTCTTTTCGCTTCCCACGCGCATCTGATAAGGGCCCTATACATTGGGAGAAGGAAATGGAGGGAGGGAGGTAGAGACAAGCCAGTGAGGCAGCACATCAGCGATGCAGGTTGAGGGGAAGGAGATGACAGCCAGGAATGTTTGGATAAAGATCCCTGGCATTCCCAGACGACAGGTCAGGGTAATAAGATGGAGAGAAGGGGTCCTTATCAGAGGAAGTTCAATGGTGCTCACGTCAAACAGGCGTCCCTTTCATACGTGTGGCGGCGACATGGCACCAAAAGCTCACAACCCTCCAGACATGCTCAACTTACCCGACTTAGCCCCAAAGCAACAGCCCTTGCAAGTTCATGTAGAAAAACACAGTGTGAGCTTGCAAAATCCGGATGGCTCTGCAATGCTCTACCCGATCAGCCATTACACAACCCACCACAACAAGCTCTGACAAATCATATTCTACAGCTTCCTTTAATAAGGTCAAAAACTCATTGCCCAGCCCGCTCTGAGACCCCTGATTATCTGAATAAGGTAGCGCACTAGCAGCTAACACAATCACACAGCTAATGCAAGCAGACAGTGATTGATATTTAGAACATGCACTACCATCGATCCCATAGAGAAGACAGTAGTCATGTAGCCCTGTGCGTTTCTTTTCCATAAACACTGTCTAATCACGGCAATGCTATAGAAGAAAGTAATTACAAAAGGAGAACAAAAAGATCGATGGAGAATACAAGGGAAGGTACAGGAGATTATTGGGAAATGGGTCGACCCTCAGATCAGTACTAAAAGAAAGTTAATGAAGAACAATCATATATTAAACCACCCAAATGCCAGAGTCGGCACCTGGTATATCTGACGGTAAAAGGTGAAAGGTCATCAGGAAGTAGGAGGACAACAGAGAGAGGTGAAAGTGGGTGAAAGAAAGGTGCTTCCCCTTTATATCTCCTACACCACTCTCATTTTCTCTTTCACTGTTGTTCTGTTAGTGTCAATGGATTATGTATTGTTTAAGACATTCCTGGTGGCCTACACAAAACTACAGTAAATTTAAATACATTTGTGCTGAAAAGTTTGCATACCCTTGGAGAATTGGTAATGTATGGACCATTTGTAAAGAAAACATGAGTGAGCAGACTCAGTGGGATTCAAATTCAACTGTAGGTCATAACAGAATGGTACAATCATAAAACAAAACATGGCAACATAGAAAAAAATGAACTGACCCCTGTTCAAAAGTCTGCATACCCATAGTTCGTAATACTGTGTATTGCATACCCTTTTTGAATCAAAGACAACGTGCAGTCTTTTGTAATAGAATTCTATGAAGTCCAGAATTCTTGCAGGTGGTATAGCTGCCCATTCGTCTTGGCAAAATGCCTCTAGGTCATGCAAAGTCTTTGGTCATTTTGAATGAACCGCACGTTTGAGATCTCCTCAGAGTGGCTCGATGATATTAAGGTCAGAAGACTGTGATGGCCACTCCAAAACCTTCACCTTTTTCTGCTGTACCCGCATGAGGGTCAACTTGTGTTTTGGGTCATTGTCATGCTGGAAAGTCCAAAAGTGTCCCATGCACAGCTTTTGTGCAGAAGAATGCAAATTGTCTGCCAATATTTTCTGATAACATGCTGCATTCATCTTGCCATACATTTTCACAAGATTCCCCGTGCCTTTAGAGCTCACATATCTCGAAAACATCAGTTAGCCACCACCATGCTTCACAGTGGGGATGGTATTCTGTTCACTATAGGCCTTGTTGACCCCTCTCCAAACATAGTGCAAATGGTTGTGACCATAAAGCTCTATTTTGGTCTCATCACTCCAAATTACATTGTGCCAGAAGCTGTGAGGCATGTGAAGGTGTTTTCGAGGCATATCGTAACCAAGATTTTTTGTGGCATTGGCACAGTAAAGGCTTCTTTCTGGCAATTCGACCACGCAGCTCATTTTTGTTCCAGTGTCATCATATTGTGCTCTTTGAAACAACCGCACCGTCTTTTTCCAGAGCAGTTTGTATTTCTCCTGAGGTTACCTGCGGATTTTTCTTTGAATCCCAAACAATTCTTCCGTAAGTTTTGGCTGAAATCTTTCTTGGTCTACCTGACCATGGCTTGGTCAAGAGATCATTAAACTTTCCACTTCTTAATAAGTGATTGAACAGTACTGACTGGCATTTGCAAGGCTTTGGATATCTTTTTATATCCTTTATAAAGTTCCATTACCTTGTTACGCAGGTCTTTAGACAGTTATTTTCTGCTCCACATGGCTCAGTATCTAGCCTGTTCAGAGCTAACAAACTCAGTGACTATTTAAAAAGCTACATGTGTGGGAAATTCACCTTTAATTGCCATTTTCACCTGTGTGTGTCACCTTGTATGTCTGTAACAAGGCCAAACATTTAAGGGTATGTAATCTTTTAATCAGGGCCATTTGGGTGATTTCTGTTGTCATTATGATTTAAAAAAAGAGCCAAACAACTATGCGATAATTAATGGCTTCATATGATCATACAGTTTTTTTACATGATCAGTAATATATTCAAAATCCGTGCCAAAATTTCACAATTTCTGCCAGGGTATCCAACCTTATGAGCACAACTGTATATGCTGAATAAAAAAATTCATGCTGATTAATTAATGAGGATCACATATATACACACACATGCATACATACAAGCCTGCACACAGCCAGAGTGATGGATAGATAGTCAGATGGAGCAATGGATGGAGTGATGGATGGGTGATGGTGGGAACAAGATATTTACTTAATCATGATTATGCCTTGGTGGGGGCTGGGCGATTAAAATACCATTGATCTCCCCGTCAGAGCATCGATCCTCCTACCACAGACATTCCCTGCCTAGTTGCCCACAGGATGACAATGTGTGTGTGTCTGTGTGTGAATGCTTGTGGGCATGCGTGTGTTTGTGCATACAGTGAATAAAAAATAACATATATTACAAGAAACAAAGAATAAATCATACAGTAGTTGGCCTGAATGACAAGATATAAGAACTATAAGCACCAGATAACATAAAATGGTTGTTTTCATATCGATTGTGTCCAGTAAGCGTGTTTGTTTTAATGTAATCGACACAGAAACCTTAGGCACCTTGTGCTTAAATGGCCTGAGTAATTTGTTACGTTTAGGATTATGATAAAGTTTTTGAAGACAATAAGAATTTAAGGGAAATCAATGTCAGTGTTTGTGTGTGTTTTGGTTGTATATCTTTCAACTGTTGTGTGATCTTGTCACTGTCAATGCAACGCAATTACAGCAGCTAGGTTAATATGTAAGAGGCAACAGATTATCACATCGGTTTTCTAAAATCGAAATAAGGAAAATGGGCACATTTTCCACATGTTTTCTAATTCTATCAAACACCTATTGCTTGAGCTAAGAAAGTAAGTATATCAAGGCAAATCAGTTTTCAAAATTCGACAAAAAAGACAAAAAATTGCTGTTCATACACAAACCACCCATCACTAATGTATTTCTATAATTTTCTGTCTACTCACAACTTGTCACAAAAACTTGCGTTAAATAGCAAATGTGCCCACTCTGGTCTTGGCACTGCTGGTTTAACAGTTCACAAATGCAGTGCAAGTACACACATTTTAATTATTAGATTATAATGAATGCAATAAGGATGACTTTTAATCTCTAATTTGGCAGCAATGCATCAATGATCATATCACCAATATGAGACCCTCAATATTTATTGAAAAAGCTTTAAAGTCACTGTCCACTTTTACCATCCACCAAATGCATCATAACCTATCTAATATGTAGCTCCAATAAAGGACATGCTTTCTAAAATCTCAGTTGGATTACCACAAAACTATTGATATGATAGTTACTTCAAGTTTACATTGATAACTGCTGATAATTATTCTATAAATTTCCCCAGAAAGGCATGTCCATTGCCTTTCTTGCATAGCCTAATATGTTTTACAGACTCAAAAAGACACTCCCATGTTGAACAAACAGACTGTTGGCGTAATTTAAAAAAAAAAATGTTTCCTGTTTCCATCACACATGTCATTACTATTTTGTTCTCTCATCAAAAAACTGTATTCTCACAAAACACATTGATGGAAACATAGTGCTCACATCCATGCCACATGAGTCATATTCTCTCCGCCATCTCTCATCCTTCTCTTCTCGATTTCTCTTTTTCTTTCTGCATGAGGCAATCATACTCTAACTGTGCCAATTTTTATCAAACTGATTAGCAGAAATTATGGTTTACAGTGTGCTGACTGGGCTCTTGCTGTGAAATGTTACAGAGAATTCGAGGAAAAACAGGAAGGAAGTATGAGGAAGATAGGATATTAGAATATAATTTTTGAAGAGGGTTGTCGTATGAGACAGATTCACACCTGCAATCAATCGGAAGGCAAAAATAGGGCATACATTGCACACAGATATACACATTTATACAGTTAGATGCAGAAATATTTAGACACTGACACTTTTTATATTTTTGGCGATGTACGCCACAACAATGCATCTGAAATGAAACAACCAAGATGCAATTGAAGTGCAGTTTTCCAGCTTTAATTCAAGGGGTTGAACCAGAAATATTGCATAAAACGTTTAGGAATTGCAAAATTTTCATACACAGTCCCCTTATTTCAGGGGCTCAAAGGTAATTGGACAAATTAAAACAATCATAGACAAAATGTTAATTTTTTATATTTTGTCAAGAATCCTTTGCAAGCAATTACTGCTTGAAGTCTGGAATGCATGGACATCACCAAATGCTGGGTTTCCTTCTTTGTGATGCTTTGCCTGGCCTTTAATGCAGCCGTCTTCAGTTCTTGTTTGTTCGTGGGTCTTTTAGCAAGTGAAATGTATGCTCAATCGGAATGAGATCAGGTGACCATTGCAGAAAAAGTCTTCATTGCATTAGAAAACTCCTGGGTTGCTTTCACATTATGTTTTGAGTCATTGTCAATCTGTAAAGTGAAGCGCCGTCCAATCAACTTTGCTGAATATGGCTGAATCTGGCCCTATACACTTTAGAATTCATCTGGCTGCTTCTGTCACATCATCAATAAACACTATTGTCCCAGGGCCACTGGAAGCAATACATGGCAATGACATTACACTGCCTCCATCGTGTTTTACAGATGATGTGGAATGCTTCGGATAATTTTTGCAGCCTAAGAATGGCCTGTTTCACCTGCATTGAGAGCTCTTTTGACTGCATATTGTGGGTTCACAGCAACAGCTTCCAAATGTGAATGCCACACCTGGAATCAACTCCAGACCATTCACCTGCTTAATTGAAGAAATAATGAGCCCACACATGTCCAATTACTTTTGGTCCCTTGAAAAAGAGGGGGCTGCATAATAATGCTGTAATTCCTAAACCCATCCTCCAATTTGGATGAGAATACGCTCAAATTAAAGCTGAGTGACTGCACTTTTAACCCATATTCTTTATTTAACTGTAATTTAAATACATTTTGTAAAACAGCCAAAATAACAACTTATGTCAGTGTCCAATTATTTTTGGACCTAACTGTACATTCATTAACACAAACAGGGGCACACTTTTACTCTAACCGCCACTGAAAATAAGTGTCCGGCTCCTTAAAGGTTGTCTACCTTGATTATCCATCTCATAAGATTAAATGCAAAGAAATAGAAAGTATTCAAATTTTATGCATTTCCAATTATATCCACATAGATATTGTAACTAAAAAACCTGCTCATGGTTTTCTGGAGTGTCTATCATTGTATGATCTACCACCCACTTTCCAGGGGAGCCAGGACCGAAAGCATTAAAACAATAGAGTGGGCCTTAAATTAAAACTGAGCTACATTAAAACACACACACAAACATACACCAAGGGTCATCTGGACTAATAAACTCACTCTTCCATGGCCAAAGATTACCAAACAAAACCACATTGACAAAGTTTCACCAAACTACTGTGCAACAGTTTCAAATCAAGTTATCTGTTGCATGTTCTGAAGTCCATCAGTCTGAGCTGCTGCCTTTGAGGCACATGCAACATTGCAATATGGGTTAAATTCCATCCCACAGATCTTTAACACTTTCTTTTCTATATTCTATCTTTTTCCTGCATTTCCTCAATATAAGTATAAAGAAATGAAAAATGCAGTTTTCAGAAAAAACGTGTTCAGCGACTTTACTCACAGTGTGTTGATCCAACTGATTGCCAGCAGTGTAGTTAGAAGGTTCTTTACAGGGTGGGTAGATGACTCTCTATAGATAAACACAAGATAGAGACAGATTATATTTCTGCAGAATCATTCCTATATTGAGCAGCGGTATTGACACATTCTTTATTTTGAAGGAGTGTTTTTTGGTCTGATAACCTGGTTTGACATGGCTCCAACAAGGTCATCCGAAGGTTTCAGCCAATTACATTGGAAGTTTCACCCATTTGACCATGGTAAAGAGTAGAAGCAGTCAATCGAGATATCCATGCTAACAGTAGAGAACACAAGAAGTCTCTATTTACAGTATCTCTTTGAATGATAATGCTTATAGCTATGCATCCACAACTTTCTCCATAAACATAATTAACAACATCTGACCAGAATACAGCAGATTCCTGTTAGTTTGATAATGAACATAATTCATTATAATGCAATTCACATCAATAGATTGTCCACATTTAGAGCTACATAACAGTGATCTGAAAATAACAATCCAAAAATCCCTACACTACTAAGGATTGAGGATACTCCAAATGTAATGTAAAAAGCTGTGCATGTTACAATAATCTTTCATAGACCACTTTCAAGCCACATACATTTGAAAGTGGTCTAGGGTAGGGTAACAGGTTTGGCTATATTCCTTTTCTGAAAAAGTGTACTTCATTACACAGTATTCATGATCACAGAAACTTTAATGAACTCTGACAAACTAAATTCCTTGTTTGATTGGGTTGTACAGGTTTTGGCCCTAATCCCTGGTTGAGCAAGCACAAACACTCTTAACAGAATGATGATTTGATCCTTTTCTTCATCAGTCAGCAATGTCCAGTCTCATTTGAAAAGTCTGCAAGCTAATTAATAAGGCTGTCTGTGACTGGTTGTTGATGATTGCTAATGCAGAGAAACAGTCGATTACACTACTGGCAAAGATTCACTCTTGCCAGTACAATCAACAAGTCAGGTTTTTGTTGAAATCAATGAGAGTTCATGAGAGAACCCAGTCCGAGCTCCATATATCACTGCAAATCAAGTGTGACCATTTCTTCGGACTCTAGCAGGAAGGGGGTGTAGAGGAGAGAATTGGAGCTGTGCTATTTAGAGCCACCTTTGATTAAAATCTCTGTAGTCCCTAGCGTGGTGTTTGAAAACCATACCAAACCAGGTGTTAAGAAGAGAAACAGCCCAACAGCTGACATGTCAAACTGTGTATTTGAATGTTTGTATGCATGAAAATATAATGTGACTAAACCTTGTACTTCTTCAATCGAAATACAATACACTTGTTTACAAACCGCACAAACAATGTCCCCACTCCAACACTTTCCTACGAAGTTCTGAGTGGAATACGGATAAACTATTTTTGGGATCATAGTATAGGTACCACGTAGCTAAATTGGTATTGGTGCTGGTTTCAAATTCCACCAGGGGCCAGAAGAAAAGTATGAAAATGGTTGAATGTTGCTAAATGCTCTGAATAAGGGCTTCTGCTTAATCAGTTAACTGTATTGTTGTTTGGCGTGTGTTCAATAAACAATATTTAAAAGGAAATAAGAGTGTAGAGGAACACTAACAGCCGATATCCCTTTCTGCAGGACTCCATCTCCACCTTGTGAGTAGTTGTCAGAGAATGGAGGTGTCTCGTTTTCTGCGGTGACACAAGCTGTCTCTCCGAGCTGGCACAGTGTTGGCACTGTGACACCCTCAGGAGACTGGGAGCTGGTAAAAGCCTGGCAGATGGCAACTGCTCAGTGCTGGCAAATATGGGCTGAAAAGGAGGCATACGTTGGGAAATTCCACCTTCCCTCCAGTAATAAAACCTGATGAGAGAGTATAAATAGTCTTAGCGCAAAATAGAGTGAAATCCAATGGGTCCATTACAACAAAAAAATAACTAGATCCTAAAAACAGCAGTTCTATACTTGACAGAGTAGACAGTATTTTTTCAGACTTTCAGACTTTTTGTCTTCTACTTTTCTTTCTTCAGATACTTGAGTGGCAATGGACTCCAGAGAATGCGAGTGAAAAGATAGAGAGTGAGAGAAAGCGGGAGAAAGGCAGATGACAGAGACTAATGTGGATATCGGCTAAAGTGGCTAGCTATAGAGCCTCTACGCTCCAGTGCCTTAGCCGTTCCAATTTAATTTCATAATGCTGTCAGAGGTCCTCTTTTCTCATATGGTGCCTCCTCCTTCACCTTATTGTCAGGGGAAGATAATGGCCATACTGGTGAATAAAATATTATTAAATATCACAGTCCTCATTACACTGTGCAATTACAGACGGTTCTTTTTTGAGAAATGCCTGCCGACGGTTGCCTAGCAAACAAATCGATGGTGATTCCACCACAACCAACCAGGAGCACTAAATGCGAGATAGAGAGAAAGGAGAGAGAGTTCTCATGTTGCAAATGACTTAGGTCTACTTTATTCACTACTTATTTCAATGCCTTAGCCATAATGTTGGGATTAGAAAAAAGCCACTTACTTGGCCATGCAACTAAAGCAGCCAGACATCTCTGTGGATGGGGCCATTAGAGTAATGTCTTTCAGGATTTTCATGTGACAGTGTACCGTCAGGTCCAAAAGGTCTGCCATCCATGAAAATAAATCTTTAGCTATATTGTATGACAGAATGTTGACACTTATAATATTTTATACTGACAAGGCTCACAAGGCAGGAAACAGGAGCAGTGAGAACAGAGGAATTTTAAGAAATAACTAAGGTATAACATAACTGAAACTAAGACACAAAAATAGAAACAATGTTACACACGACCAAAAAGCAGACACAAAGACCAACATACACTAGGAAAGGAGGGACTTAAATAGGGACATTGATCTGGAACATGGGTGAAGGTAATAACAAGAAACAGGTGTCCAAGCTGTAAATGAGGGATAGAGGACATTTGATTTTACTGGCACAACAAACCTGCATGCCAAGACGTGACAATATACTGTAGGTGTTCAACATGTTATTGTAACCTTACATTAGTATTTTCATAGAGATTGCTGTGGTTGTAAATATGGTTGTAAATGCTTGGGACACATTCCACTTTTCTAACCCAAGAAGTTGAGATTGCTGTGAGGATGTGTAGGTGTGTCCCTGTACAAATTGGTTTGATGAAGAAAGAAGAGAACTGAATGGAGCATTGAAAGAGAGAGAAAAAAGGGAGAGGGAAGACAGAGGTGAGAGAGAAAGCAAGTGTGCTTAGAACATCCACTACCTTGAAAGAAGCTTCACACACACTGCTTCTGACACTATTCATGTCTAGTAATAAGTGGAGACTAGAGCCAGGAGCCAGCGGTGTGAGAGACGGGCCAACTCAGTGTGACAAACACCACACATTTTCAACTCAGAGGGACAGAGAGACACCTCTATTTATCTCTTCATTCCCAGGGAAAATGTCTATAACTCCTGAAAAGACATTAGCAGTTTAACAAAACATGGCTTAGAGCAATAAACCCCATTAAAGGATGCTTTGCTTGATCATGTCTACAGCATGGCCACATGACAAGAAATTAATAACACGAGCAACACAAAAGCGGGGATGACAACTTTCGGTAAGGAAAAAATATCAACAGTAATAAGCTGCAATAATATGTGTTCCAGGTACAACCATTTATTTAAAATCTCTAAAATGTAAATATTCTATTAGCGCATTAATTAAAATTGAGTTCAGGTAAAAATGGATGTGAAGGAATATTGTTATGAGAGAAAAAGTTCCCAACACACTGCTTATACATACAGAGTTTATTTTCAAAGACTAAACTTATTTTAAGGCTTACACTAAGCCTAGTAGAAGATACTGTTTTATGCGTTTCCTAGCTTGTTACATATCTGAACAGATAAATGATAAGGGTCTTCTTAGTGTACCGTTCAATCAAAGCAAAGAGGTTAGAATGTTGGACCATTATCCAAAATGTTGCGCATTCCAATCCCCAAGCTAACAAGGTGAACAGTCTGTGGTTCCCTTGAGCATTGCACTTAACAATAATTGCCCTGGATAAGCGTGTCTGCTGAATAACTTAAATGTGATTGTTTTCTATCTCTGGACTTGCATAAATGCTCCAACAGGCTTGACAGCTTTTGAGAGTGTTTGTTTGGGTGTTTGACTGCATTATCAGCCACCATATGCCTTAGACAGGGTGTGGGTCAGATTCTCCCACTAAGGTCATGGGCAGATATGGTGGCTTGGTGCGACTTTAAAACACATCATAAGAGTTGTGGTGGGTTTATGCATGTGGGGAGTAGTGTGCGGGGGAGTTCACTGTGAACTTTTTCATCAATGTTTTTGTGCAGTGTGGCCCGTTGTATGTTTACGCATGCCTGTAAGTCACTTTGGATAGAAGTCATATTATCATTATTATTATATTGTGCACAGTGTCTGGGTCCACTGGAGACAAGCTCTTATAGTTTCTTTTGATATCGGATTTCCCACATTCAATCACAGCCACAGTTATGTGTATTTCTGTAAGTTGACTAGGGTAGATAAGTATATTGGCAGCCTGGTAAGGGGAGGCCAGAGATAGGCCACTGTTCTGTAATGTATTTGCCTCACAGATTCAGAGGACAAATGTCAAATGGACAGTTATTGAACTCTGCTCCCAACCAAACTGTAACTCACTGTAATTGTCTACATTATTGCAGTCATGTGGAAAAAAAATAGCCAAATCAATGGTATGTCCTTAGGCATAGGTGTAATTACAAAATTAATGAGTGAATAATTCACTCATCACCTAAGCATCTACAGACGGACAAACGCACACTAATGCAGAATTGTTCCTTTCTAGAACATTGTGCTGTGTGCCCTGTGGTGACACTTCAGCAGTCAGGGTGTAATTTTGAGTGATTGAGGGTGAGTGGTTGGGGCTGAGTCGAACTCTCACTGAGAAAACACACATGCACACGCAAACACACTATGACACACATGCACATTGAAACAAATTAACCAACATCGAAACATGCATTCACATACACACGCACATGTACACGCCCTGCAGTCGCCACTACTAAAACATTAAGAACAACGCTTAGTGCAGTCAGCTCATATGCCTGAAGATAGTCAGTTAATTTAGTGTGGCATCTTTTTTCTACCCACAAGTGACAGACAGACACACACTTGTTCAAGCATACAGTCAAACAAGAGCCATAACTAATACTTTAACCACAATTTAATCAAACAGTTGCTACAGCACAATGATTGTTTTGGTTTCACCTGAAAATTAATCAGTTAATGTTTGCATCAAAAGTCAATTCATCACCACTTCATGTGACATTCTGGATAAATGTTGGATGGTGAAGCAAATTTGTGAGATCTTGTTAAAAAATACAGTTCAAACATCCAGTAGCACTGTAAAATTCTAAAACACATTCAAATGCTCACACATGCATAAGCTCAATATATTGTACACACTTAAAAATAGACACACATACACACAGGCAAAAAAGATAATCTGCCATTTCCAAACACAAACACACCCACTCACTCATGCATCTTTCATGCCCATTAGGCTACTCCAATGTAAAGCAAGTAGGACAGTGCATTTAGTTATTAAGACACATTAGCATCAACTGTGTGCACCGAGGGATAGGCCCACATTGGTTTGAAGAGTTCTCCAATTCCCTTCACTCAGTAAAGAAAGATGGGGGAAAGGTGAAGGCAATATCTGCTGTAACTGGAGGACCATACGACCTAGATTCATGGTCCCCCAAAAAATAATGCATTGTCTTCAATGAACATATGTTATGTTATAGTGTCTGAAATGTATAGTGACAATGCACCCGGGAGCCATGTAAATGATAAGATTTCTCTCCATTACTCCCCATACCAATGTGGTTTGCTGCCAATATTTCACTGTGAATTATCCATCACTCATCCCTTCAAATTGGCGATGCAATCATATAAAGAAAATTAACTCTGGTCATTGTGTTATTTATTAAAAAATGTTTAGATTCATGTTTAACCTGAATACCGTTGTTGTGGCCTTCTATGTGAACAAACACCAGTCACATGGTCATATTTGGCAAAAGGTGTGCACCATGTTTGTACATGTTTTATCCTTGCTAAAAATTTATTTTCAAATTTTTGTAGAACTATACTGTACATAACCAGTTATATAGCCAGTGGTGCTGAAAGTAGCTCTCAAAAGCCTAAACTGGTCCCTTAATATTGCGTTACATCAACATGAGCAGTTACATGTACTTCGTCATTTCTCTCTATGCAGCCTCATTGGAAAATGCCAGCCTTCGTCACCACCACTCGTCGGTGTGCATCTTGCTAGCTTCCACACAAATGACGAATGGCTGAAGCTCAATGGCTGTAACCCGGATTGCTAGATGATTGGCCAATGCGAGCTACGTTTACAGAACTCACTGTGTCACCACAAAGTGTCAAACAAGGCTTTCAAACTATGGCTAATTGATATAAGACAGTAATAAAGCTCAGGCTATGCATACATATATTACACATTGACAACTTGAAAACCTACATATACCATTCAATCAAAACACCACCCTTCCAAACCTGCCTGTCATTGTCAAGGTAGCTCAACACATATATTCCCCTTGGCAAGAACTGCAGAAAAAACAACAAAACTTACTGAAAAAGCTAGCTGTTGAAGGTAATGGGAAACATGCATATTGACACTTATCAGCATAATTGACAGAGAAACATTGTTTCCCTGCACTGCAATCACCGTCTGTCACGACCAGAGAAAGGAACACATCATTTCTAGACAGATTACAATTGAGAATCACACCTCAAAGAAGTGCTAGTGTTTGTGTGTGTGTGTGTGTGTGTGTGTGTGTGCGTGTGTGTATCTGTGTGTTTAGGTGTAAAGCATGTTAAGCGGTGTTAGCGAAAGCAATTTCCTCCATTGCAGGAATTTGATTTGTGGATTGTTTTTCCGCCTAAGAGACTTTAAATGAATCTGAATGAAGCTTATGTTTTACACTAGCATGAGCAGGGGGTTGCATTTGATTACATAAATGTGTGGAATTTTTTATTAATTTCATTCATTCGCCATATATTTTGTACTAAGCAACTGTTAAGGGACATCACAACTGAATAAGTATTCTGCAAGGCCCTCACAGAAGGCTAATAACTGATGTAAATAAAGATTGCCTTTGTCAATGTATGGCTCTGCAATGGCAAGTACGAGTGACATATCTGGTAAGGGCCCTTTGTTTTATCTGCAAGTCAAATGTGATTGGTGGTACACATACAACCCCTCATTAAAGCTTTACACCACTCAAATAATGCCCTGATTTATTGGCTTCCATACACACAGTGTTCGAAACTAACCTTTTTGCTCATCTGCCAAAGGGACTGGTAGATTAAAAAATCCACTGGCCAAGTGTATTTTTTTCAGTACATTTCATTTACATAATAATACGAATACAAACTTTTTCTTTCCGATGATGAATTAGTTGTTTCTGCTTATATCTGCTTATCTTTAGCATACTGGCATCACACAGAACATCTTGTCAACACAACCTCATCATCAAACCTCCAATTCTCACAAAGCATTCTTTTTATAAGATGCTACAAACGTGTTTTCATGTATTGGAATAACGTCATCCCCTTAGACCATTATCTCTTTCTTGTCAACATTTTTGACATTATTTGACAATACTTACATAACATCATTCCCTAATAACCTAAGTCCTCCCCCTCAATTAACCATTCTCTAAACATTTTCATGAATTGCCTCCCAGATTTCTAACACAAACCCTCTCCAAAGAGAATGAGTAAAAGCAAACTAACAACAATAACATAAAAAAAAAATTATATCAGAAAGTTTCTCTACATTAACTTACTTAAGCTCTAACAATTTCTCAATGTGCTCCACCTTATACTATTCTTTACCTTATATAGTATTATTTAAATAGTAATTTGTTTTTATTTATATTTTACCCCAGGTAGTTTTCCCTTTGAAAATATACACTATACACCGCATACTTGCAATTTTTAAGTCAAAATACGTATTCGGAAGTCTTATTGTTGCTGTCGAATGTACATAAAGTTTCAATACATTATTTTATTTTCAAGACAAAATACGAAAACCGGAGGTCTTATTGTTGCTGCAGAATGTACATAAAGTTTCACTGCAGAATTTTATTTTGAAGACAAAATACGAAAACCAGAGGTCTTATTGTTGCTGCCGAATCTCTAATGTTACCTGCATATAGTGATGGGAAGTTCAACTCTTTCTACTGACTCAGATCTTGTCGAGTGTTTCAGTAAAAAGTTTGAATTGTTCAAGTCATTTAATTCATTTGAGTCAGTACTGCCTACAGCCTCCCCCCCTGGGGCCAACGAATGCTCATCATCATAATAATGCTTACGTGTCTTTTCTACTTATGCAAACACTTGATTTACTCTATGATTACAAAAATGTTTATGATTACCATAGAAAATCAAATACTACATTAATTACTGTAGCTCATGCGTCCAATTATCTGTTACAAACATGTAATTACAATGCTACTGTAACCTCAAACAAACAGCTGTTGGACGGAGAGCAGGCTACTGAGCTGGAAGCCAGCGGTCGGGGTAGAACTCCGCTGGCAGGCGTTCAAATGAATGAAACAACTGTTCAATTGAACGTTAAAACTGACAGTCAATCGTTCACCAGTCTTTTTTACTTAGGCAAAGGCTCAGTGTACGATTTCATCTGTGTGTGTTTATCATTACAATCAGAAATCAACTACTACATTAATAATTGTGTCCAATGTCTTGATCTATTTTTCTTTGTGAACGAAAAACTAACAGTGCATTCAATGTTTGGGCAGAACTCCACTGCCAGTCATTCAAAAGAACCGAGTCAGTCGTTCACTCGTCCTTCTTCCTTAAGCAAAGGTTTAGTGTTCGATTTTGGGTCGGGTAGAACTCCGCTGCCAGTCGTTCAAATGAACGATAAAACTGGATGAGTCCGTTTTACTTAGGCAAAGGCAGCTCCAAGCTTGTTTTTTTTTCATGACATCAGTAATCTTACTATATCAATTATTATAGCCTGCATTAAATTATCAGTTATAAACATGCCCTTATGATGTTCCTGTCTTGATCTATTTTTCTCTGCGAATGTACATAGATGTTGATGGGAGAACTGAGCTGCAGGACCAGGTATGATGCAAGTAGAAATCATGTTTTAGAAATCCACTGTCAAACGTTTGAATGAACGATACAACTGAACAACTAGAAAAAATTACTAAAAAGATTTGTTCAAAACTTTGCACATCAGTACCTGCATGATGCTAATCCATTGTTGCTAGCGATTTGTGACAGTTACCTAGCTAGCTTCTTACATTTGGTTGATGATGGCTATCTAATTTATATCAAAGTGACAGCCACTTATTGACAGTTCAAAACAAACGTGCACATGCACAGACACAGCCAGTTACTTTTCTCTGACCTCACTCGCTAGCTTGATACTCTAAACCTTGATGCTCTGCGATAGTAAAAGATTATAAACTGCATGCGATGGAAAATGCACAAAATAATCAGTTTTTCTATTGCGGCGCATCACAACTTAGCAGTGTCGCTATCCACTGCTGTGATTACAATAAAAGGGAATCATTGGGTACAAACATTTACCTGCCAGTGTGGTGGATAGCCTTCTGAGATTTACAAGCCAAACATAAAATCTACTCGCTTTTGGCGCTTGTTAGGTGTTAATTTCAGAACCTGCATACACACACACACTCTAGCATTGCTATAAAGGTCAATGGTACAAAGATCTGCAAGATCTTGTCTAACACTGTTGCCAGAGCAACAAGGGCCACACAGAGTGGTCAAGAGCCAGATGCAAATATATTGCAAACAGTGAGAGAAGGAGGAACAGGAAGGAGGAACTGTGTGTGTTTGTGCATACTTGTTTTACTATATTTGTGAGTAGCTAAAGAGGAGTATGAGTGAACCATATTTGGATGGCCTTCAGAAAAAGGCTTTTGGGTTAAGGTTACGCTTAGAATTAGGGTTAGGATAAAGTTTTTGAGGTTTAGTGTTAGGGTTAAGCTCAAGGTTAAGGTTGTGATGAAGGAAAATTGTTTTGTTCATGGTAATCATTGACAAATCATCACAAGTATAGTGAAAGTAAAATGTGTGTGTGTACATGTGTGTCTTTGTCCTTGAACTGTAAATTTAGATTTGTCAGCTAAAATAAAGTATGTAAAATATGTGTGGGTGTATAATAGACAGGTGTGTGTGTTTGTGTTTGGGGTGGTGGACGGGTCTGTATGTGAGTGTTTGTACTTTGATGTGTCTGTTTGCATGTTACCACCAGCCCACACACGATGGTCGACACCTGTATCTCTACACTATCTTAGAGTCAATAAACCCAACACTTCCGTGTTACATTCCTCCCTCTCCCACTGTGAAATGATAATGGATTGGCTCTTTCAATGCTAGGCCATACTGGGTCTTCCTAATTCCACCCTTCATCTTCTGACCTCCATCATCACCATCCATCTTCAAGTTGGGCAGGCCCCCCGTCTCGATCCAAGCACCCTTATAATGGCCCATCGATGGACGCGCTGCACCTTGTTAATCTCCCCGACAGCACTCCACTGTCACACAGGGAAGGCCTCCCCTGAGCAGCCGACCACTCACTTTAACACTTTGTAGCTCTGCTATAGTCCTGGCAAGGAGAGTTAAAGTAAAGTTGACAAAGAGATAAAGAGCAGGCCAAAAACAAAAGAGGAAAAACACTGAAAATTGTTAAGAGTGTAATCCCACTTCCACCTGACTTCCAAAGCTATTTATTTTTCTAAACCGACAGCTTATTTCGGAGGGACCTTCTCCCTGACTTCAAATGTCAACACAGGTCATTATGCATGTGTGCGTGGACTGAGAACCCACAATTCTGTCTTTCTGATGTCTGTTAACTGATGTATAGTAAGTAACAGATGCAGACTCCTTCTTGCAGCTATACCCATCCCTCTTTTCTATAATGATTTTTGTCCAAACTTTTTCCCTATGCTGTCTACGCTACCTATGCATCTTCACTCTTCCTCAACCAATTCCCTCAGGGTTGAGGAAGACTTGGCTCTTATTCCTTGTGTTCTTTCAAGAAACCGCCACCCGTCCACCTTCCATAAGAAATAACTGTGGTGTTTGAGTGAATGTCCCAGAAAAAGGGAAACTTAGAGTAAATCATCTCAGTATGAATGCCTAAGGTTAATAATGGAAAGGCTATGGCCTGCCAGTTCCTTTTAGCAGAATGCGTTAGCATTGGTTGGAACAGATGTAGATGTCTTTTTTTGCCCTGTTCCTCTCAGCAAGGAGCAGTGTAGTTGACATGTGGCATTTGGCCTAGATTATCAAAGTAGATTATTATTGCCATCAGGGAAGGACAGGCAAACATCTTTATAAAATATGGGCAAAAGATAAATGGGTCAAATGAGCAATTTTTAACTGAAAAGACTCTGATTTAAGGCCTACAGAATCTGTGTCTCTTTCTGTCTGTCAATACGTGTGTATGTGCGTCTCTGTCTTTCCTAGAGGATTAGGATGGACAGCGCTGGGCTCAGAGGCAGAGAGAAGGACATGGTGGTGGGGATTAACAGTGGGTAATCTGAAGACGAAGCACACACACAAACACACACACAAACACATAGAGAGCCCCGCCACCACTGCCCAGCCATCTCGTATGGCCATGGAATAAGACCAGGGGAAATGAGAGGACATGCAAGGGAGAGGATGGTGGAGGATAATAAAAAAAAATCCCCTTTTACACACCTCAAAGCATCCCTTTTTTGGGAGACTGCACACGGAGCAGGGCAAGTTTTCTATAAATTTTTATTTCTTGTTAACCCTAGTTCTTTATTTTTTCACACACAGCTATCTCTAAGGTTTTGGGGCTGAGAGGAGGGACATTTGGACTGAGATGGTTAAGCCACCCAGTAAGGGCTTTTCTGGTGTGTTTCATGCCTTTCTGCTTTCTGATTTGAGAGGACTCGAGAGCAACCGTGAGGAGGTGGGCTTGCATTACATATAGCCCCCATCTCTCTCTGCCTGTCATTCTGTCTTCTTCCATAGTACCTCCCTACATTTATACCTGTCTGTCTTTCATCCCCTCTATACCCCACCTCTCAGAATCTTTCTGACTCTCTTTCTCTGTGATTCAATTACTCCCTAAATAAACTGTGAGCCATTAATTAGGTAATTAGGTACAACAGCAAGAACGTGCAAATGAAAGCCCCCCAAAAATCTAAGCAAATCTGTCAGAATAAAGTGCTTTAAGTGCTGACACCGGGACTTAAAGGAGTGTGTGTGTCAAATATGTCTTAACTTTTCATCTCTCAATCTCACCTCCATCTTCCCTTCCCACAAGGTTTCACACTTTTATTTAATATTTTTACATTTAAGTAATTTTTACCATTTACATTTTAATCTTACAAGTGTACAAGTGTAATAAGGATAAAGAATCATTGCTCAAAACAACGTTCAACCAACTTTCAACCTTTTTGCTTGGGAATTGAAGCAGTAAATCTTTGGTTACAAGTCCAATACCATAACAACAAAGATATTTGTCACCGGCTATCATACTAAATACCTCCGTATTCTCCTGTCATAACTTGTTATGACAGGAGAATACAGAAAAAGATTAAATTACTTTTCTGATACCGTATTTTTTTAGATTAGATTAAATGTAAACTACTAGATTAAATGTAAACTACTAAATTTATGCATTTTCATTCGGTTGCTAAAAGAAACACTACAGCAATTTCTATTCAAATTGACTCATATGTCATCTCTGAAACCAGTTTTGTTGCTTGTTTGTGATTATCCTCATTATCTCTATACCCCTGATATCATGTTCCCTCTCCACCATGTTGTTGTGCTGTTTCAGTGATATTCACCATGTTTTTGTGCTGTTTTCAGTCATATTTATGACTGCCCTTTACATAAGCATTATATGGGTGAATCAGTGACCTTAGGGGAAAGCCCAAACCTAGCCTATCCCTGCTGAAAATAACAGGGTGCTTAATTTACTTTGAGCACTGAGAACTCTTTATATGTACTCAGAGAAAAATAAATACATGCCACTGCATGTGTGTGCATGTGTGTGGGGGAGCGTTGTCAACCTTAGGGGGATTTGAGGCTGAGTGACAAACATCCATCACCACTGAGGTCTTGGATTAGAGTCACACACATTTGCGTGTGCGTGTGTTCATATGTTTGTGTACACTAATGTATCCACCCTGATGCCATATATTTGTGCTGAGATAGAACCCTGTGCAGAAGCTGACTTAAAGGCTTATT
This sequence comes from Esox lucius, assembly GCF_011004845.1. NCBI lineage: Eukaryota > Metazoa > Chordata > Actinopteri > Esociformes > Esocidae > Esox > Esox lucius. The sequence goes on along the minus strand of NC_047572.1, from coordinate 130,945 downwards.
TCGGCTCCATTAATGACGGGCACTGGTGAGTAATCTCTCTCAATTGGAAATCTGATGAGAAATTAAGGGCAGATGGGGGGTTCTGCAGGGGAGGGCATATGCTGACCACTCCCCTGAGGATATTGGGAAGATGTAGGCTAGTCTTTCTCTTAGAGAGCAAAAAAGAAAGACATTTGGTGACATACTACTGAGAGACAAATACAGACAGAGACAGACAGACACAGATAAAAAAAAATTCTATGGGGTTCTTTAGCTGTACCAGTCTGAAAACCCTTTTTTGGGTTGAACCAAAATTGGTGCTACCTTAAAAACACAATAACATATAGAAAAAGACTGATTCAAGCCAGAGTCAAGAGGCAAACACAGATGCAGTCATGCCCTAATTAATTTGTACCCTTGCAATTCATTCAAATAATGCACCATTTCTTCTCGAAAATAATTGAAATTCAAACATATCTTATAATTTATAGTGATCTTATAATAATAGTGATGATAATAAACTCTATAATGGCCATGACAATATTATTAGGACCTTCTAGAACTAAGCAGGTGATTCTTCATTAATAAAAATCACTAATTAAACCAGTTTGAATAGAGAATAGGACTTATTCTCCTTTTTTGTGGACAGCAATGACCATGAAGAAAAGAGAGAAAATCTGAGAATTGTCTGAAGAGGTCAGACAGAAGATTGTAGCCAAGTATGAACAATGCGGATAGCTTGCGGATACCTTGATGTTCCTATTTCCATAATGTTAGCAAGAGGTTTAAGCCTATGCCAGTGTCGCCAACTAGCTTTGGAAATGGCCTCAAAATACTAATTTATTGCAGTAAAGGATTGTTTGATTGGTGCAGAAACCACCTCAATCCACTGACATACAGACAGTTTCTACTCACATCATCTGTCACCAACTCAATGAAACAAGTTTGTATGGTAGAAGTCCCACTGATAAGAAAAAGACATGAGAATGCCTGACAAATGTTTGCCAAATTATACCTTTTAGGTAAAGCACATGAACCCTATGTTTACAGAAAACAAAATGACGGAAACATGAAAGAAAAGAACACCTTCCCCACAGTGAAACATAGAAGAGGTTTAGAAATGTTTTGATGTTGATTTGCTGTTTCTGACGCTGAGTGCCTTTAATGTTTGTATTGCATCTTGTTCAGGAGAACACCATGGCATTTTTTATGTCAAACCCAGTGTAAGAAAGTGTCAAAAGCAAATGTCATGGGTCTTTCAGCAGGACAAAAACCCTAAACACACTTCAAAATCACCCATGAATGGTCCAAGACATAACACTGGACTTTTCTGAAGAAGATAGCAATGGTCTAGATATAAATTCTACTGAAAACCTGCAGCAAGTTCTTAAAACATACAAACCCGATTCCAGAAAAGTTGGGACACTGTACAATTGTGAATAAAAACAGAATGCAATGATGTGGAAGTTTCAGATATCATTATTTTATTCAGAATACAACATAGATGACATTTCAAATGTTTAAACTGAGAAAATGTATCACTGTAAGGGAAAAATAAGTTGATTTTAAATTTCATGGCATCAACACATCTCAAAAAAGTTGGGACAAGGCTATGTTTACCACTGTGTGGCATCCCCTCTTCTTTTTATAACAGACTGCAAACGTCTGGGGACTGAGGAGATAAGTTGCTCAAATTTATGAATAGGAATGTTGTCCCATTCTTGTCTAATACAGGCTTCTAGTTGTTCAACTGTCTTAGGTCTTCTTTGTCGCACCTTCCTCTTTATGATGTGCCAAATGTTTTCTATGGGTGAAAGATCTGGACTGCAGGCTGGCCATTTCAGTACCCGGATCCTTCTTCCATGCAGCTATAACATTGTAATTGATGCAGTATGTGGTCTGGCATTGTCATGTTGGAAAATAGAGTTTATAGAGTTTTAGCCGGCAACGGTGAATGGCAAGGTGGATAGTGTTCACCGACAATGTTTTCTGGAAGTATTCCTGAGCCCATGTTGTGATTTCCATTACAGTATCATTCCTGTATGTGATGCAGTGCCTTTTTGTGTCTCGTACAGTTGTGCTCACTTTTGATTAAGTGACCACTGCAGATTAAGAGATCACTGCAGCTTTTTCTTTCCTTTCCAAAAAAATTGAAAAGGAAGGTTTTGAGTGAGGAACAGAAGTGTTCAATTTGCAGTGGTCTCTTAATTTTAAACCTTCTGTTCCTCACTCAAAACCTTCCTTTTCGACTTTTTTGGAAAGGAAAGAAAAAGCTGCAGTGGTCTCTTAATTTTTTCCGGAGCTGTATGTACCATTTGTAAAGAAAAGAGTGAGCAGGCAAAACATGTCCATTATTTCTTAATGGGATTCACATTCAACTGTAGGTCATAAAAGAATGGCACAGTCATAAAACAAAACATGGCAACATGATTTGAACTGACTCCTGTTCAAAAGTCTTCATACCCTTAGTTCTTAATACAGTGTATTGCCCCCTTTAGCGTCAATGACAGCGTGCAGTCTTTTGTAATAGTTGTCTATGAGGCACTGAATTCTAGCAGGTGGTATAGCTGCCCATTCGTCTTGGCAAAATGCCTCCAGGTCATGCAAAATCTTTGGTCATCTTGCATGAACCGAACATTTGAGATCTCCCCAGAGTGGGTCGATGACATTGAGGTCAGAAGACTGTGATGGCCACTCCAGAACCTTTGATCGGCAAAGTCCGAAACAGATGCCCAAGCCACCTCAGCTGACCCCTCTCGATGTGGAGGAGCAGCGGCTCTACTCTGAGCTCCTGCCGGGTGACCAAGCTTCTCACCCTCTCTCTAAGGGATCGCCCAGCCACCCTGCGGAGAAAGCTCATTTCGGCCACCTGTATCCGGGATCTTGTCCTTTCGGTCATGACCCAAAGCTCATGACCATAGGTGAGAGTAGGAATGTAGATTGACCGGTAAATTGAGAACTTCGCCTTGCGGCTCAGCTCTTTCTTCACCACGACAGACCGATAAATCGACAACATTACTGCAGAAGCTGCACCGATCCGTCTGTCAATCTCCCGTTCCAACCTTCCCTCACTCGTGAACAAGACCCCTAGATACTTAAACTCCTCCACTTGAGGCAGGCACTCTCCACCAACCTGAAGTGGGCAAGCCACCCTTTTCCGACTGAGGACCATGGCCTCAGATTTGGAGGTACTGATTTTCATCCCCACCGCTTCACACTCGGCTGCAAACCGTCCCAGCGCATGCTGAAGTTCCTGGTTTGAAGGGGCCAACACGACAACATCATCCGCAAAGAGCAGAGACGAAATCGTGTGGTCCCCAAACCTGACACCCTCCGGCCCCTGGCTGCGCCTAGAAATTCTGTCCATAAAAATTACAAACAGAACCGGTGACAAAGGGCAGCCCTGCCTGAGTCCAACATGCGCTGGGAACAAGTCTGACTTACTACCGGCAATGCGGACCAAGCTCCTGATTCGGTCATTCAGGGACCTGACAGCCCTTAGCAAAGGACCCAGGACCCCATATTCCCGAAGCACTCTCCACAGGATGCCGCAAGGGACACAGTCGAATGCCTTCTCCAAATCCACACAGCACATGTGGATTGGTTGGGCAAACTCCCATGAACCCTCCAGCACCCTGTAGAGGGTATAGAGCTGGTCCAGTGTTCCACGGCCCGGACAAAAACCACACTGTTCCTCCTGAATCCGAGGTTCTACTATCGGCCGTATACTCCTCTCCAGCACCCTGGCATAGACTTTCCCGGGGAGGCTGAGAAGTGTGATCCCCCTATAGTTGGAACACACCCTCCGGTCCCCCTTCTTAAAAAGAGGGACCACCACCCCGGTCTGCCATCCCAGAGGCACTGTCCCCGACCGCCACGCGATGTTGCACAGGCGTGTCAACCAAGACAGCCCCACAACATCCAGAGACTTGAGGAACTCAGGGCGGATGTCATCCACCCCCGGTGCCTTGCCACCGAGGAGTTTCTTGACTACCTCTGTGACTTCAGCCCGTGTGATGGACGAGTCCACCTCTGAGCCCTCATCCTCTGCTTCCTCAATGGAAGAAGTGACGGCAATGTACAACAAAATGTTGGTTGAGCTGCACAATCATGTTTCAAGAGGCCAAATAATCTGCAAGGATTACAGCTGAAGAATTGAAGACATTAGTTGGGACTTGGGGTCTGAAATTGTCTAGAACTACGATCAGATGCCACCTACATAAACAACAATAGTTTGTCAGGATTACCATGAAAAAAGCCTGAACTGTCATCAAACAACAAACTCAAGTGCCTACATTTTGTCAGACATTATTGAAAATTTTAATTGGACCAGGTTCTATGGTTAGATTACATCAAAATGTTGCTTTTTGGAAATAAACACCAGAGGTGGGTTTGGTGTAGACAAGAAAGATACCCATGTAGAAAAGTACATCATCCTCACAATTAAGTATGGTGATAGATCTGTGATGTTGAGGGTCTGTTTTTCTTCCAATGGCCTTGAACAACATGTTAGGATACATGATATCATGAGTTCCATCAAGTATGCATATTTAAAGAAATAGCATTTTTGTTAATATGCATTTTTTTATGTGATATGCCATGGCCATCCCAGTTCCCTGACCTGAACCCCACAGAAAACCGGTGGCATCAGCTGAAGAGGCAAGTCTACAAGCATGGACCTTGAAATCTGAAGAATCTGGAGGGATTGGCAAAGGGTTGTTGCACAATGTATTAAATGAAGGGATGCCAATAATTGTGGCACACATACATTTAAGAAAACAATTTGTTTTATGCTAAGATTTTTTATCTTTCAGCTGATTTACGTAAATTAGGTTAATAAGGTTAGATTTACTAAGGGTGCCAATATTAGTGAAGGATACTATACGTTTACTAGTGACTGATACATGTTTTTGAAGACATTTTTATTCCTGTGGCTATCATTTATTATCCTTTTAATAGCAATATAATATAATTAAAGAAGACTTTTTCAAGACATTTGATTACAAAATACAGCAACTTGTGTTTACAGGCCACACGGGTCAGCAAGTCAAATTATGCTGGATTGCAACCTGCATTCAGAATGACTAACAGGTTTGGGCAGGGTTATTACTGACAACCCTGTTAGTAACAGGTGCAATAAGTTAAGGTTAAAGAAATGTTTAAAAAAATCCTGTTGCATAAGAGTAATGAATTAATGTACATCTGTACAAAAACAAATAACGGTAATTGAGGTGGATGGATTGTGACCAGCCTAAGGCACACCTGTGCAATAATCATGCTGCCTAATCAGCATCTTGATATGCCACACCTGTGAGGTTGATGGATTTTCTCAGCAAAGGCGAAGTGCTATCTAACACAGATTTAGACAGATTAAACAATATTTGAGAGAAATGGGTATTTTGTGTACATAGAGAAAGTCTTAGATCTTTGAGTTCAGCTCATGATAAATGGGAGCAAAAACAAAAGTGTTGTGTTCATAATTGTATTCAGTGTAGCTACGTAATAGGAAGCCTAAAATAAAACAGTTCTGCTGGATATTAGGATTTGTTTAGTATAGACAAACACTTCGCTGGCTACACAATTCTCTCGTCTTTTCACTTGACAAAAAAGTCAGTTATCTTCAACTATATTGATAGACACTGTATCATTGTCATTCACGAATGGCTAATTAGCTGTAAGAATGGCCAGTGGCAAAAGAGGATTTCTTTAGGATAGACAAAATCCTTGCTGGCTACACGATTCTCTTGTCACTTTTCTTTTCACGAAAAAGTCAGTTATCGTCACCTATATTGATACCGTAATTATTGTATCAATGTCATTCAAGAATGTCTAATACACTGTTAAAACAGCCAGCCAATAAGAAACGTTACTCAGTTGAACACAATGCTTAATGGCGTGGCGTCTAGCAACGTATAACTGGCTAATAAGCTTTTAAAACAGCCAGTGGCAAAGGTCATACAGTTCATAGATACTATTTGTGGTGGAGGTAAACTTAATAAGAAATGTTACTCAGTTTAACACAACGGTTAATGGTCTCTAACGAAATATTCAAACTTGGCGTGATGTTAATGTGTCAAGAGGCTATACTGACACTGCTGGCGTAGTGGTTAACAACACAGCCTTTCACGTGGGGACTTGGGTTCAAATCTCGAGAGGGCAGACATGATCAACACTTTCTATTGCGGGCCAGCTGAACTAGGCTTGCCTGGTTTCTTGTAAATGTTACATTGGTCTAAGGAGATATCCATGCAAGGTGTGAACAAAGTGCCACTATGGGGAACAAGCACACGTATCCATAAAATCAAATACAATCATGCACCTGACCGAAAGCGCACTACATAAACACACAAAAATCAAGAGTCCAAAACGACCTGGTCCAGTCCAGACAAAGCAGTCACAGTCGGCGGATGCAAAGACAGTGATATAGAATACCAACCAACATCATCTGTGTAAGATAAAACCAAGCGATATCGGAATGTGACTCGATAAAGGCCACACACAGTCACAAAGCATGACCAGATGTTTCAAGAAAAATTCCCACACGACATATCGAGATAGCTGCCAGACAATAGAAAAAGTGAAAAAAAATAGCCAGCCCCAAAACTCTTGCAGTAGACCCGGCACATACTCAAGCGAGCAATAGTGCGCAGGAATGCCCTGGCCCAGGCACCTGGGTCTTGCTCAAGCGGATTGCCCACCGAAGAGAGCCAACCACTCTACCACTGATTAATCTCTGCTGGTTTCTTTAGGAATCATTCCATGGCATGTTGTAAGGAAAGCAGTAATGGGCCTTTCGGTATTTAGTAGAGACTAGATAGAATTCTGGTTCCGCAGGTTTTTTGCCTTTATAACACACTGCAAAAAATATAAATAATATTCCAAAAATGAAAAGAAAGATTATTGGTTCCCAGAGCTTCTGGTGTGATCGTGCATAGCTAAAATCTGCAAATAAGATCCTTGCATAGGTTCCTGGCTTATCAATGGGTTGTAAGAGAAGGTGCAAGGTGCTCATGTTTACTGGATCATTCTTTGTTGACAAAACATGGTCTAAGGAGTGGGAAATTGTCAATATGGCATAGCAATATAATTAAAATGCTTGTCAGTTCTAGTGTTATAAAGTCATGGTAATTACCAGAAACATACAGTATGTCTACTGTCCAATAGGTATCCAGTCTAGGCCAATAGCTGCTCTTGAACCCCCTCCCTAGCTCAGACTGGTGGAACTGGGTGTAATGGTTCTAGTTGGTGTCGTGTTGGTTAAGGAACCAGGCGCAGGCAGATATCACGTTCGTGGGTTTTAATAAACAACAAACAAACCAAACATGAACAGAACACAATAACTAATCTACTGAATGAAAATAAAGAGCACAACAACACGACTTAACAACTAACATTCAAACAGTAGCTCAAACAACACCAGAAAACAAACAGACGCAACAGCAACAATGATCCACAATGTGGGGAGCAGAGGGGAAACATTTAAACACATACAAACGATACAAATTGGGACCTGGTGTGAAGGATTGAAAACATGTGACAGTCCGGGATGTGTTCGTGAGATATGGGAACTTGAGAATATATGCTGCTGCTCACCGCACCATGACACTGGGCTTGCCATATTGTTTCACATTTGTTATGTATACCGGGTAAACTTGTCAATGTGTTTGTCAAAATGTCCAAAAAAATCCTGTAAAAATAATGTAAAAAGAAATTCTATAATCATTGCATTTAAAAAGCATATGACATGTCAAGAACTCCACACTTGACTAATAGTTTCTTCAGATGAGAACTATTTAACTTTATTTTGTTTGTGTGTAGCATAAGGTTTGCAACCCCCGACAAAGCATAAGCCACAATGAGAACCAGGTTTGAAGCTATAGCCACATGCTAAATCATCTGCTGGCAATCTTTCTTTTCCAATAAAGCCCTGATTTGCATAAGCACGTCTATGCAACTGGATACATGAACAATGTGGACATCTCTCTCCCTCACATTTCTTTACCTCCCCTTTCAACCTCTATAGCAGGGATTACAGTTGCTACTTATTCCAATGGATGTTCCTACATTCCTCCTTTAATTGTTTCTATTTTGGCATTCTAAGAAGGTTCCGTGCTGTGCCATTGAAACATCTCAGTAATCCTTTGCTTAATCATTTGAATTCCTGATGGGTGGGGGGGCATTGAGGGATCTAGAATTAAACAGTTGCAGCATGTTAGTATTGTTAGGTGTTAGCATAGAGGAATCCATGTAGGTATTGGACAGTGTGAGATTTTGGGAAGCAAAGGGTGTCACAGGAAAGAAAAAATAAGAAAAGAAGGGAAGAGAGGAGGCTCACAGGGCCCTTAGCAACCGCCACCTAAAGAAAACAACGCTTGGCTTCCCAACGTTTTTTCCCAGTTAAGAGGCCACAGCAAATGTATGGGATTTACAAACAGTAAAAAAGAAGGAAGGGAGGCGAGACGAAACAACATTGCTGGCACAAGGGTTGCAGGATAAGAGCCAGGGAGAATCAGAGGAGGTCAAGCAAAGGATTGGAAATGGTGGGGCCAGCTCAAACACAACAGGGAGGAAAGGGGAGAGGAGAGGATGACAAAAAGAAATATAGCGATACAGGGAGCTAGAGTATGTGCTACACATTGTCTCTGGCTTATCTTATTGTGTGTGCAGCCTTAGCCCTCATCATGGTGAAATGTAATTTGACCAGTGACATGGACATCCACATTTAAAACTGAGGTGTTGCTTGCACACAATAAATGAACCCCTAACCTAAACTCACATACCCACATGTGTGAGGTATGAACTTTTTTAACTGATCCTTATATGGCCTACACATGCGCGCACACACAGAGATTCCAATTGAAGGAGGCAGATAGTTGAAAGACGAATAAAACAACAAGTTCCTCTATAGCTCACCACAGCATATTAAGCCAGTATCTTGATTGAAACCCTTCCTTCTTCTAACAGATAAACAACAAAACAAGAGAGAAAGAAAGCACGTCTCAATCAGGGAGGGCAAAGAGAGGCCCTGGGGTTGGAGAGCCACGCTTCATTGGCAACTTCCTAAAACTTCGTAACAGAAAAGACAAGAAGATCAGTTTGGACCTTGGATCTAACCTCCACTCCTCTCACAATTTATTTACTTACTCAAGATCCCTCTCGCCTGAGACTGCTCTGTTTCTCCAGCCAGTCACCGTCAATCGGAAAACAACAACAGAGAAAGAAGTGACGCTTCAGTGCGTCATAATGTCCCCCTGGCTTTCCAGAATGAGAGGGGGCAAGGAATGATGCATTTGCTGAGACATGGAGAGAGAAACTCATTTATAAAACTATGAAACTACGGGACAATAGGAGAGAGAGAGAAATAACAAAACAGGTTCAGCCGAGAATGTGAAACAAGACAAGAAGTTAGCAAAGCAGACCAACAATGTCGATGCCCATATTTGCAGAAAAACAGTGGCATTGACTTTTGTCTTCCCAAAGTTCCTGAGCATACAACAGAGTTCAAAGAAAGCAGGTTAAGGATGAGAGGCGTTGACCGCTGTTTCTGCCTGCGACTGCTGCTGGGCTTGACAATAGGTCTGGCCTTTGCAGTTTGCCTCTGGGGAGACATGTACCAGTCATCTAGGTGCTTGACCTCCCCCTGTAGGCTGACTTGTCACTGTCACTGATCAGGCCTACCACCCTCACGATGGTGATGGAACTGTGTACAGGAACGCAGTCGTGAGTGAAGAGTGAGTATAGGAGAGGGCAAAGCAAACAGCCTTGTGGAACACCAGTGTTCAGGATCAGGGTGGAGGAGGTGAAGTTGTCTAACCAGAATCAGCCATAACATTATGACCCCCTGCCTAATATTGTGTAGATATCCCTTTTGCCACAAAAACAGCCCTGACCTGTCGTAGCATGGACTCCACTAGACCTCTGAAGGTATGTTGTGGTATGTTAGCAGTAGATCCTAAATCATGTAAGTTGCAAGGTGGGGCCTCCATGGATCTGACTTGTTTGTCCAACACATCCCACAGATGCTCGATTGGATTGGGATCTGGGGAATTTGGAAGTCAAGTCAACACCTTGAACTCGTTGTTGTGTTCCTCAAACCATTCCTGAACCATTTTTGCTGTGTGGCAGGGTGCATTAGCCTGTTGAAAGAGGCCAGTGCCATCAGGAAATACAGTTGCCATGAAAGGGTGCACATGGTCTGCAACAATGCTTAGGTAGGTGTTACATGTCAAAGCAACATGCACATCAATGGCAGGACCAAAGATCTCCCCCGCAGAACATGTGTTGCGAGTGTTCTCCAGGTAAGCGACACACCACGTGATGTAAAATAAAATGTGATTCATCAGACCAGGCCACCCTCTTCCATTGCTTTGCGGTCCAGTTCTGATGTTCACATGCCCATTGTAGGCGCTTTCGGCAGTGGACAGGGGCATGGACACCCTGACTGGTCTGTGGCTACGCAGCCCCATACACAGCAAACTGATGCACTGTGTGTTCTGACACATCAGTGCCAGCATTAACTTTTTCAGCAATTTGAGCTACAGTAGCTCGTCTTTTGGATAGGACCACACAGGCCAGCCTTCTCTCTCCACATGCATCAATGAGCCTTGGCTGCACATGACACCGCTTTTCCTTCCTTGGACCATTTTTGATAGTTACTGACCACTGCAGCCAGGGAACACCCCACAAGGGGTGCAGTTTTGGAAATGTTCTGACCCAGTCGTCTAGCCATCACAATTTGGCTCTTGTCAAAGTAGCTCAGATCCTTACGCTTGCCCATTTCTCCTGCTTCAAACACTTTGAGGACAAAATGTTTACTTGCTGCCTAATATATTCCACCCACTCAGGTGCCATGATAATGAGATTATCAGTGTTATTCACTTCACCTCAATGTTATGGCTGATTGGTATGTATATGTGAGTGTGTATATGTGTGTGTGTATGTATATACACTCACCTAAAGGATTATTAGGAACACCATACTAATACTGTGTTTGACCCCCTTCTGCCTTTAGAACTGCCTTAATTCTAGGTGGCATTGATTCAACAAGGCGCTGAAAACATTCTTTAGAAATGTTGGCCCATATTGATAGGATAGCATGTTGCAGTTGATGGAGATTTGTGGGATGCACATCCAGGGCACGAAGCTCCCATTCCACCACATCCCAAAGATGCTCTATTGGGTTGAGATCTGGTGACTGTGGGGGCCATTTCAGTACAATGAATACATTGTCATGTTCAAGAAACCAATTTGAAATGATTCGTGCTTTGTGACATGGTGCATTATCCTGCTGGAAGTAGCCATCAGAGGATGGGTACATGGTGGTCATAAAGGGATGGACATGGTCAGAAACAATGCTCAGGTAGGCCGTGGCATTTAAACAATGCCCAATTGGCACTAAGGGGCGTAAAGTGTGCCAAGAAAACATCCCCCACACCATTACACCACCACCACCAGCCTGCACAGTGGTAACAAGGCATGATGGATCCATGTTCTCATTCTGTTTATGCCAAATTCTGACTCTACCATCTGAATGTCTCAACAGAAATCGAGACTCATCAGACCAGGCAAAATTCTTCCAGTCTTCAATGGTCCAATTTTGGTGAGCTTGTGCAAATTGAAGCCTCTTTTTCCTATTTCTAGTGGAGATGAGTGGTACCCGGTGGGGTCTTCTGCTGTTGTAGCCCATCCGCCCCAAGGTTGTGCATGTTGTGGCTTCACAAATGCTTTGCTGCATACCTCGTTTGTAACGAGTGGTTATTTCAGTGAAAGTTGCTCTTCTATCACCTTGAATCAGTCAGCCCATTCTCCTCTGACCTCTAGCATCAACAAGGCATTTTCGCCCACAGGACTGCCGCATACTGGATGTTTTTCCCTTTTCACACCATTCTTTGTAAACCCTAGAAATGGTTGTGTGTGAAAATCCCAGTAACTGAGCAGATTGTGAAATACTCAGACCGGCCCGTCTGGCACCAACAACCATGCCACACTCAAAATTGCTTAAATCACCTTTCTTTCCCATTCTGACATTCAGTTTGGAGTTCAGGAGATTGTCTTGACCAGGACCACACCCCTAAATTAATTGAAGCAACTGCCATGTGATTGATTGATTTGATAATTGCATTAATGAGAAATTGAACAGGTGTTCCTAATAATCCTTTAGGTGAGTGTATATATATATATATATATATATATATATATATATATATATATATATATATATACACACACATTGGGGAGAACAAGTATTTGAAACACTGCTGATTTTGCAGGTTTACCTACTTACAAAGCATGTAGAGGTATTTTATCATAGGTACATTTCAACTGTGTTTTTCTTTAAGAAGCCCTCCTGTTCTCCACTCATTACTTGTATTATCTGCACCTGTTTGAACTCGTTACCTGTATAAAAGACACCTGTCCACACTCAATCAAACAGAATCCAACCACTCCACAATGGCTGCACAAGGCTGGGATGGGCTACAGGACAATAGGCAAGCAGCTTGGTGAGAAGGCAACAACTGTTGGCACAATTATTTGAAAATGGAAGAAGTTCAAGATGATGGTCAATGTCCCTCGGTCTAGGGCTCCATGCAAGATCTCACCTCATGGGTCATCAATGATCATGAGGAAGGTGAGGGATCAGCCAAGAACTACACGGCAGGACCTGATCAATGACCTGAAGAGAGCTGGGACCACAGTCTCAAAGAAAACCATTAATGACACATTTCATGGATTAAAATCCTGCAGCGCTCGCAAGGTCCCCCTGCTCAAGCTAGCGCCTGTCCAGGCCCATCTGATGTTTGCCAATGACCATCTGGATGATCCATAGGAGGAATGGGTCTGATGAGACAATAATAGAGCTTTTTGGTCTAAACTCCACCCGCCGTGTTTGGAGGAAGAAGAAGAATGAGTACAACCCCAAGAACACCATCCCAACCGTGAAGCATGGAGGTGGAAACATCATTCTTTGGCCAGTCTCCAGACCTGAACCCAATAGAAAATATTTGGAGGGAGCTGAAAGTCTGTATTGCCCAGCATCAGCCCCGAAACCTGAAGGATCTGGAGAAGGTCTGTATGGAGGAGTAGGCCAAAATCCCTGCTGCAGTGTGTGCAAACCTGGTCAAGGTCAGGAAACGTATGATCTCTGTAATTGCAAACAAAGGTTTCTGTACCAAATATTAAGTTCTGCTTTTATGATATATCAAATACTTATGTCATGCAATAAAATGCAAATTAATTACTTAAAAATCATACAAAGTGATTTTCTGGATTTTTGTTTTAGATTCTGTCACTCACAGTTGAAGAGTACCTATGATGAAAATTACAGACTTCTACATGCTTTGTAAGTGGGAAAACCTGTAAAATCGGCAGTGTGTCAAATACTTGTTCTCCCCTCTGCATATATATGTACAGCTCCGGAAAGAATTAAGAGACCACTGCACCTTTTTCTTTTGAGTGGGAACAGAAGCGTTCAATTAGCAGTGGTCCCTTCATTTTATCTTAATTTTAACCCTTCTGTTCTTCACTCAAAACCTTCCTTTTTGACTTTTTTGGAAAGGAAAGAAAAAGGTGCAGTGGTCTCTTAATTTTTTCCGGAGGTGTGTGTGTGTATGTGTATATGACACACTTGATATTAGGGCTGCAACGATTAGTCGAGATAATCGACAAAGTTCCAGAGATGTTCTTGAGGGTGGGAGACCGCAATCTTGGCACTTTTAACCCTTAACATTTGTAACTGCAGTGCACTACAGGAGGTGCTGGGGGCAGTATCACTTCCATTGTCTGCAAGGCTAGTACTCATGAAGAAGTACGAATAATGGATCAACGGAGAGAAGACCGAAACTTTCATTAGTATGGGAGCATTTCAGCAGAAACATACCAGCAAACAAGTTCAGTGCAAACACTGTAAAGCACAGCTTACATTTCAGGCAGCACCCTGGAGCTGCAATATTTTAATATTAGTATCGTAATGTTTGTTAGTTTACCCGTCTGAAATCAAGGTCTCATGGATGGAGCTGGCAAAGAGAACGCTATTTCAGTTGTTAGCTAACGCGTTAAGTGCAATATTAAATCAGTGAATTATAGGAGTAGCCTACCCTGTCTCGTATTCCCTATTTTTTCCTTGCGTTGATACTATTGTTCATTCTGAATAGTAAACCTGCTCCACTTAACGGTAGCTAGTTAGTCTGTGTGTTGGAGTATATCAGTTATTCAGTTGTAAGATATTTAATTAGTTAAATGGTTGAATTACTTTATCACAGATAGGGTACTGGCTAATCTATGATACATAACCTTCAACTTGTTAATTAATGCAGCTTATTGTTTTGTTCTTTCTTTTTTAGTAGTACTAAGCAAAGGCATGTGGATGAGTTTGTCCTGAAGAGAGGCTCATGCACCCCTCAAATGGCTTAAGTCTTGACAAAGCATCCTCATTTAATTAATTACATTTATTTTTATTGTGATCACATATTAATGTTACAAATAGATTTAATTAAGCTATCAAGCTTACGTTTCATATTCATATGCTTCATGGGTCATTATTTTAATTTGCTATGGGAATTTATGTTATGTTAAGGCAGAGACTGGACAACTAGGGGACATTCACAGGTGTGCAGACTTGAGCAGGTTAAGTAAAACATGAACTGGAGCGCAGTACAGGAGCCCCGTCCACAGGAAGCAGAGATGGAGGGCGTGATAAAATGTATCGTTTACTAATCGAAAACATTATCAACAGAATAGTCGACTACCAAAATAATCATTAGTTGCAGCCCTACTTGATATATATGTATATATATATATATATATATGTATATGTTTTTCGCATCCCCTGAAATCTTTATGTAGTATATGCCCAGAGAGATAAGTGTTGACATCTACAATGCTCCTCTCTTAGTGAAGCTTACAAACCCATAAGGGACTCTACACTTTTTTGCCCGATAAGCACATGCATTGTTTACTCCACTTATTGACACCTTGTTTTCAGCAAACACTGTTTTGCCTTTAATTAGCCTTTAACTACTCAAGGAATGTCAAAAGAGGGAGCAAGAAACAGGGAGTGAATGCTGAGGGTGGGTTGGTGGGGGGGGGGGGGGGTGTAGAGAGAAAGGGATGGGATCTAAGGAGATCTGAATTGGTCTTGACAACTGAGAAAGCTTTGCTGCCATCTCAATGATTTTTGCTCAACATATTAGTAATGACGCTGCTATTCTCCTCTTCCCCACCACAAACAAAATGAGAAGGTCTTAAAGCAGACATTAATCCAGGCACCATATATCTCCTTATGCCAAGTCATAGAATACCGTAAGTAATTTTCCCCAACAGATAGCGACCACTTAGCCCCCGCAAAACAAACCAACATGCTCTGGTGTTTAAGGGGCAATTACATTTCCTGTCTCAGAGTCCAAAACACATTTTGCACTTTGAAATAGTTGCTGTACTTATATAGTCTGTTAGTTAAATTTTCTAGGGTTGTGATTACTTTTCTATGATGAGGAGGGAATTATACAAGCTTAACCATAGCACATTCATCTGTCAATCCTACATCTGTGCGGACACACTTGATTATGCAAGAAAGAGAAGAGACAGATTTTGAGGAAGAGTGAGGGAGGGATAGGAGAGATGGATTGAAAGGGGCTGAGTAGGAGTCCCATGCACTCTAATTAAACTTTGAGAGAGCATTTTGCACAGTTGGTGGGATGATGGGGTGCTAGGCTCTGCATTCTGGCTAATATCCCAGGTTACTGGATTTCAGAGCCACTTTAACAGAAGTCCCTAAGGGACCTGAGCTCATCTTATTCAAGTGGGCTATTTCACAACTTGCAACACTAAATTCTCCATGCCTCTAAGGGTGGCTTGGCCCTTTTCAAAGCTCTGAAGTCCCACCCTGTCCTTATGAGAGAAGTCCAGTTCAGTTTACTGTTAGTTGCTCACAAACTTGACTTGTATTTAGGCTTAGAGATTCAAACATAGATCTTAGTACAAGGTCTTAACAGACGTGATTGGTAAGATTCATCAAAACTCACATTTGAGGGCAGCAAACTGTTACCACAAAGACTTGCCCATCTTTTCATTGGTGCACAAAACAATAATTTTTTTCTTTGTTTAATTGGTGTACTACATTTGGTTGTGGTAATGTCATCATGTTATCTTTGTCAGTCAAACATAATTGTACTTCACATACACTAATGGTCGAACACATGGAACAGAGGAGGTCTAGCCAAGTCAGTGCTAAAAGCTTATTTTGCCCAGCACCATCACACACAGTCAAGTAACAGTGCTGATACACAAACAAAGGCTGGTGTCATACACTGCCACAGGGGCTCCTACCCTCTTGTTCAAAAGCAACGATTAGAAGAGCTAAATATCAAAGAGGATCTTCCCCTGGTTAATCGCTGCTAAGCTCCATTTGAGAGATGGATGCTGCACCGGTCGCTAAGACGATCAGCCTGTAAATAAGGGCTTTAGTACCTGGTTTGGCCCAATATCCTGGTGTAAGCCCCACTGCAGCAGCTGCCACGCATTTCAGGGGACATTTTGTCCAGTGCGATGTGTGACTAGTTAGATATGGTGTCTGGTATTGATCCATGCAAAGACACCATTTTTAGCAATGAATGTCATGTGTACATTATATATTGACATACTGTACTGTATATGTATTAGACAGACAGTTACTTGGTGTCAGATATCTTGAGTGTATGTGAATATTTGGTTTTACAGTACTGTATGCTACAAATGTATGCTATCATCCAGATGTTTCTTGTTTTTTTCATTAATTGATTTTGTGCTTTCCTCTAATACATAATGGAATAAATACACTGTATGTATGCAGATAATATGTTTTCTTTTATTACAGAAGGGACACCAATCCCTAATTTCAATCATACTGGTCAGGTTTACATCAATAACTTTGTTTATGTCTTAATTGCTGTATAATATATAAATGGAATCCCACAGAGTGCCATTCTCTGAAGTATAAGGCGGGGCTATTGAAATCCTGTCATTTAGGTCTATATCACAGCAATTGTTATAGCTTACCAATAACAGGGACTGATCGATTATATACCAGAAGGAAAAAGAAACGTATCACTGTTACTGACCTTAAGGCCTAATGTTATAGACAAATATATTTGATAGTGTGCCTATCAAAAATGTACAGTGGCCCACACATCACTTGGAAAGATGGAGGAACTAGTACATCATCAGCCATCTACAACTGAGAAAAGCAATGACTCACATCTCTAAGGCGTTTAGTATAGCTTGACAGAGCTCCAGTCATGAAGCCCTTGGCCATTTATTCACCCACACGTAAATATACCCAGTCAGACTATTCGGCGGCAGAGTACTAAATACAAACAAGGAACCATTATGTACCAACAACACTAAGGTGGCCCTCAATCCCATTCCTTTGAATAAGGCATTTGGGCATTGCTGACAGCCTGCAGTGACAATCTCTCTGCCCTATTCACACCTCTGCTACTGAAAATCTCCCACCCTTTCAAAGAGGTGCTGACCTTGAGCGATGTAGGTGAACCAGGGAGCTTTGTTGGCATGCGAGGACTCTGACAGACAACTCTTTGGCACTGCCTGGGTCCCAAACTACAGTCTTTTTCATTTAATGCTCTGTGCTTGACCAGGGCCATGGAAATCCGGCACTAGATAGTTGACAGGGTTCCATTTGGGATTAGTCTACTGTTTGTTTCCCCATGAGACAGGGCACTCGTTTACTCTATTTATCTTTGTCTTTATTCTCTTCATTCTCCTCCTCACAAGCGTATAGATTACTACCTCTCTCTGACTTGCTTTTGTGACATGCTGAGATGCATTATGCAAGCAAGTCTGCATCTCCGAGACAGAGAGAAGTACAGAGGGGAGATAAAAAGATGGAGAGAGACAGCATGTACAGCGAGAAAGAGAAGGACAGCTGGAGAGTAGCGAGCATGAGTGGAAGTGGGGATCGAGGATGGATAGAGCGAAAGACAGGAAAATATATAAAATGTAAGGAAAGAGAGGTAGGCCATAACAGAGAGAAAAGGAGAGGAAGAAGAGATGCAGAACTATTCACCACTGGCACATTCAAGAGTGAAATCCCCCCTCTCCTTTAGCAAAACCCCAATCTTCCATGGCAGCTAATGATCCTTGATAATATGTCTGAAGAAACCCAAACGAGCCACCTTGTATATAACAACAGCATGTCCCCCCTCCACACACAAACATTCCTCCTTTTATTTATTTATTTTCCACTGGAAAGATTGTGTTATCTCCAGTAAACAGTTTGGGTGAGGAGGAGACGGTGCTCAAGGTGAGTAATGCGGCGGACATATTAAATAAAAGACACAGGCATAAGGAGAGATAAATGGTGTTTTTGGGCCTGGGAGGGTTTTTTCCTTTTTTCTCCCACTTTCCCGTCCTCTGTTTGTCAGAATGACCACTGCATGAGAAGCTGTTGCTCAGGTCCTAGGGCTGAGCAACACACAAGATCTGTGGGTGGAACTTTTACATTTGTTTATGGCCCCAAACTCCCAATTTTTCTTATTAGTTTAATTTCATAGGAGAACACTAATTTAACCATGACTAGGTTCAAATAACCCTTGCAAGCTCACCACGCTCACAGGGTTTAAAATAAATTTATAAAAAGAGGTATATAAAAACATCTCCTCTAAGGGAACATATTTGCAATTGGGACCCGTTAAGTATGCACACGCTTATAACCCCATGCCCTTTCAAGGTGTTCCCTTACCAAGGCGGTATTAGACCGTGAGTTATTTAACCCCCCTCAAGTAAAGTTGGTTAAGTGCAATTGTTATTAAATGCTCTTGAAAAATATTTACCTGTTGTTTCTTACCTTTTCAGGTTGAATTGCTGCCAAATTTCAGCAGTTCGCTGGTGAAAATGTATTGTGTTTCTTCCAGTTCATTATTATTATTATTATTCCATCAAAAAAGGGTGTTTATTTCAAATTCCCGTGGAATTAAATGGCTTGAAGGGGCCCAAATTTGTATGGTAGTAAAGGGCCGCAACTTCTGGTACAGTGACATGCATGTCGGCCTCAAGGTGGCGCTGTCACAAGCCTCCAAAGTTGCACTTTTTGCAAGCTCACCACGCCCACCCCTTGTGACCTAAAGTCTGGAAAATTGGTACATAGGTGTAGCTTTTCATGATTAATTTTTTTGCTATTGGGACCCATAAAGTCCACTATTATGGATTTTCCACCATTTTGGATTTTTTGAAAAACACAAAGAAATGTACTCCTCTGGCACCTAATGTCTGATCTTCACGTACTTTGATATTTGGCATCTAGGAACCATGGTCTTCAAAAGTTATATCAACCAGACCATTATATCAAAAAACACAGATGCAATGGACCAATTAACATGCGAGGGGGCTTGGTTTTGCACATTGATGCGCACATCTCATACAAGGATAATGGTATAATTCTACTTGGTACATATGTTCACAAGGACGATACAGAAAAAAATTACTGCAAGCATTTTTTTATCAACCACATGGTGGCACTATTGAGGTTTTTCAGATTAGCGATTTCACCATTCTCACCCTGTTTGAGTTACAGTATTGAAAAGAGGTAGATAAGTCCACGTCCTCAGAGGGAACATATTTGCCATTGGGATTCATTAGCTTCACTTTAATGGTTTGGTGGCCATTTTTAATTTGTGTAAAACACTTGAAAAACATCTTATCTGGCACCTAAGGACCGTCACGTAACTTCATATTTGGCCTCTATGGATGATGGTCATCAGAAGTTATATCAATCAGGCCAGAATGTTGAAAAACATGGCCGCCATTGACAGATGAACATATGCAGGGGTGTGGTTTTGCACATAAATAGACATCTCTTACAAGGATAATAGTATAATAATTCTTCTTGGTGCATATGTTAACAAAGATGATAATGACTGCAAAGATTTTTTTATCAACCACATGGTTGCACTATTGAGACCACATGGTTGCACTATTGTTCCTCACATTTGCAAGCTCACCACGCTCACAGGGTTTAAAATAAATTTATAAAAAGAGGTATATAAATACATCTCCTCTAAAGGAACATACACTCACCTAAAGGATTATTAGGAACACCATACTAATACGGAAAAGGGTGGCTTGCTCACTTCAGGTTGGTGGAGAGTGCCTGCCTCAAGTGGAGGAGTTTAAGTATCTAGGGGTCTTGTTCACGAGTGAGGGAAGGATGGAACGGGAGATTGACAGACGGATCGGTGCAGCTTCTGCAGTAATGCGGTCGATGTATCGGTCTGTCGTGGTGAAGAAAGAGCTGAGCCGCAAGGCGAAGCTCTCGATTTACCGGTCAATCTACGTTCCTACTCTCACCTATGGTCATGAGCTTTGGGTCATGACCGAAAGGACAAGATCCCGGATACAGGCGGCCGAAATGAGCTTTCTCCGCAGGGTGGCTGGGCGTTCCCTTAGAGATAGGGTGAGAAGCTCGGTCACCCGGGAGGAGCTCGGAGTAGAGCCGCTGCTCCTCCACATCGAGAGGGGTCAGCTGAGGTGGCTTGGGCATCTGTTTCGGATGCCTCCGGAACGCCTTCCAGGGAAGGTGTTCCGGTCCCGTCCCACCGGGAGGAGACCCCGGGGAAGACCTAGGACACGCTGGAGGGACTATGTCTCCCGGCTGGCCTGGGAACGCCTCGGTGTACCCCCGGAAGAGCTGGAGGAAGTATCTGGGGAGAGGGAAGTCTGGGCATCCCTGCTTAGACTGCTGCCCCCGCGACCCGGCCCCGGATGAAGCGGAAGAAGATGATGATGATGATGATGATGATGATGACCATACTAATACTGTGTTTGATCCCATTTCGCCTTCAGAACTGCCTTAATTCTACGTGGCATTGATCCAACAAGGTGCTGAAAGCATTCTGTAGAAATGTTGGCCCATATTGATAGGATAGCATCTTGCAGTTGATGGAGATTTGTGGGATGCACATCCAGGGCACGAAGCTCCCGTTCCACCACATCCCAAAGATGTTCTATTGGTTTGAGATCTGGTGACTGTGGGGGCCATTTCAGTACATTGTCATGATCAAGAAACCAATTTGAAAAGATTCGTGCTTTGTGACATGGTGCATTATCCTGCTGGAAGTAGCCATCAGAGGATGGGTACATGGTGGTCATAAAGGGATGGATATGGTCAGAAACAATGCTCAGGTAGGCCGTGGCATTTAAACGATGCCCAATTGGCACTAAGGGGCGTAAAGTGTGCCAAGAAAACATCCCCCACACCATTACACCACCACCACCAGCCTGCACAGTGGTAACAAGGCATGATGGATCCATGTTCTCATTCTGTTTACGCCAAATTCTGACTCTACCATCTGAATGTCTCAACAGAAATCGAGACTCATCAGACCAGGCAAAATTCTTCCAGTCTGCAACTGTCCAATTTTGGTGAGCTTGTGCAAATTGTAGCCTCTTTTTCCTATTTCTAGTGGAGATGAGTGGTACCCGGTGGGGTCTTCTGCTGTTGTAGCCGATCCGCCTCAAGGTTGTGCGTGTTGTGGCTTCACAAATGCTTTGCTGCATAGCTCGGTTGTAACGAGTGGTTATTTCAGTCAGAGTTGCTCTTCTATCAGCTTGAACCCATTCTCCTCTGACTTCTAGCATCAACAAGGCATTTTCGCTCACAGGACTGCCGCATACTGGATGTTTTTCCATTTTCACACCATTCTTTGTAAACCCTAGAAATGGTTGTGCGTGAAAATCCCAGTAACTGAGCAGATTGTGAAATACTCAGACCGGCTCGTCTGGCACCAACATCCACGCCACGCTCAAAATTGCTTAAATAACCTTTCTTTCCCATTCTGACATTCAGTTTGGAGTTCAGGAGATTGTCTTGACCAGGACCACACCCCTAAATGCATTGAAGCAACTGCCATGTGATTGGTTGATTAGATAATAGCATTAATGAGAAATTGAACAGGAGTTCCTAATAATCCTTTAGGTGAGTGTATTTGCAATTGGGACCCATTAAGTCGGGCATAATGGTTTTTCACTAATTCTGAATTTGTTAAAAATGCTTCAAACGCTACTTCTATAATGACGTATTTAAACCTTTTCACAAGTACATTTTGAAATATCGCTGAAGGCTCCTTAGCATGATTTTGTAATGCATATTATTTCAGTATGCACTGGCAATTCCAGAATTGTATATTATGACATCAATTGCCACCACAGCAGCCCATAAACACCATGTTGCTTATAAGATATTGAGCAGTATTCTGATTTCAACTGGTTAAAATTATCTTTTGAAACTATTTGGGGGAGTAGTACTGTTAAAGAGTATACTGAATATTTATTGAGCAACCTTCTAAGATATTATTTTCCTGAGGATCACTCCACTTATCCTATCAATAAAACATATGCTAACCAGCAGAAAATGGTTTGTGTGTTAATAACGCCTTGATTTACTTGATTATTCACTATTTCAGTAAAGATGGTGAAAAATAATGAATTCCGATTCTTGCATATTTAGTAATAGACAAATGCGATCAGTGAAAAACACCTTTATGAAAGTTATGTTGAGCTTGTTTGGCTAATAATTGTTTAAGTGCACAGCCATTTTTGGTTTCATTACACTCATCTTGTCACCTGTATCTGACTTTGTTTGATAAACAATCTTTAGCAGATAAGTAGCAAATCGTGAAATACCACGTTTGCGGCAGAACATCATGTAATGTTAAGTTGATCAGTCTTTTTTCTTTCCCGGGAAGGCAAGTAAGGTAGGTAAAATGTTTTAGTCTGTCATTTGCAACATCAATAAAGACTATTATGCAATTGAACAAAATAGAAAGGTAGAGGATAATTGGGAATAGGGTTGTATTTTTTAACTTTCAGAAATTATAATTAATGACACGCTAGTCAACATTTTGTCCCTAATAATTACAAAATATTGACGACTTGATAAAGTTATTACTTTGTATACAATAAGATATTTTTCAAAACTGCTGCTGACCAGAGGCCTTTTTTTGCTGGCCTAGTGATATCAGAATCAGAATATTATATTTTTATAACTTAATATATATTTTCATTAACGCTAGATCTATTTGACAAAATTCGTTCTCATCAGTCTACTGACGTAGTTTCATTGCTTTTCTCTCCTTTGGTTGTGCTGTTTTCCGTGCAGCTCAGATAAATCAGAGCTTTTATCCAATCAGATTTTCCACGGATGAAAATCTGTCCTGAGACCTATAGAATTTCGAGTTAATCCCATCTTCTGTTGAAGCAAACGGGGAGGAGGTTGTTGATTGTCATGTTCTTCAACCAATCAGATTTTGAGTTCGCAATA
The DNA here is from genome assembly GCF_011004845.1 of Esox lucius. Taxonomy (NCBI): domain Eukaryota; kingdom Metazoa; phylum Chordata; class Actinopteri; order Esociformes; family Esocidae; genus Esox; species Esox lucius. Next base: position 107,658 of record NC_047572.1, on the reverse strand, counting down.
ATGAGCCTGTCCTTTGTGTGGAATCTGAGCATTAACAATTACAATTTGAATGTACATTTCATTGGAAGTGAATGTGTCTAGATGAGAATAACAAAAACATCTCTGTTTAGATTATCTCTCTGTAGGTTGTACTCTAATGAACATAGGAATTTTTACAATGGTCATATGGCATGGGGGTTGACTTCTAAAAACATGGTCTTTGCTAGTTAGAAACGCCCTTAATGTATAGGCTAGCTGGCAGCCAACATTACAGTGAGAAGAAGATAGAACGTTTACCGAATGACATCTGTGCTGCAATTTTCCAATAAATGTGAGCAAACTTCCCCCTTGATTTGATATGGGTTCTAAATTATTTGACCACTATACGAAACCGCCGATTTCTAACAGTTGGCAGGTAGCAGTCTTCTAGCTTGCACTTTCAATAGATCGAGTACGAAAAGTACACGTGACTTACAGTGTCGAAGGAACATTGTTATTGTGAGTACGTTCTTATTTCTTTGGTACCTGTAATGTCGTTGTTTTGGGCTTTGCAATTTCTGTTTTTGTTGATGCGTCCTGTCATACTGTATAATGGTACTGTACATCCTTGATGGTTTCATTCCCCATGTATTCATGTTTCCATAATTACTAGTGTTGTTAGCCTCTTGTTAAATCCCTTTATTCCACTGTCACTGTGAATATGGGATGGTTACGTCGAATGACATTAGCCTAATAGCCCATAGGATTAGACCACCATACATGCTAGAAATATTAGCTTTGCGTCCATCGTGCTGAAGTTACTAATCGTTATTGGTAAGGATAAATTGCCCCAATTTTGGAAATCAAATGCTCGTCCAACATGTTTTGGTTACTGACCTGTATCTACCTGGCTACCTACCAAACTTTTTTCAAATTTACTCTATATAAACTAATTGTTCAAATTCTACTTTAAGAGTTTACCAATGCCATATTTTTCCTCTGTTGACCTCTTACCCAACTTTACTACACCGGGACTCTTTTTGAACATACAGTGGGGAGAACAAGTATTTGATACACTGCCGATTTTGCAGGTTTTCCAACTTACAAAGCATGTAGGGGTGTGTAATTTTTATCATAGTTGCACTTCAATTGTGAGAGAAGAAATCTAAAACAAAAATCCAGAAAATCACATTGTATGATTTTTAAATAATTAATTTTCATTTTATTGCATGACATAAGTATTTGATCACCTACCAACCAGTAAGAATTCCGTCTCTCACAGACCTTTTCATTTTTCTTTAAGAAGCCCTCCTGTTTCCCACTCATTACCTGTATTAACTGCACCTGTTTGAACTTGTTACCTGTATAAAAGACACCTGTCCACACTTTCAATCAAACAGACTCGAACCTCTCCATAATGGCCAAGACCAGAGAGCTGTGTCAGGACATCACAAATAAAATTGTAGACCTGCACAATGCTGGGATGGGCTACAGGACAATAGGCAAGCAGCTTGTTGAGAAGGCAACAACTGTTGGTGCAATTATACACGGCAGGACCCTGTCAATGATCTGAAGAGAGCTGGGACCACAGTCTCAAAGAAAACTATTAGTAACACACTATGCCGTCATGGATTAAAATCCTGCAGCGCATGCAAGGTCCCACTGCTCAAGCCAGCGCATGTCCAGGCCTGTCTGAGGAGGAATGTGAGAAGGTCATGTGGTCTGATGAGACAAAAATAGAGCTTTTTGGTCTAAACTCCGCTCGCCATGGGAAGAAGAAGGATGAGTACAACCCCAAGAGCACCATCCCAACCGTGAAGCATGGAGGTGGAAACATCATTCTTTGGGGATGCTTTTCTGCAAAGGAAACAGGACGACTGCACCGTATTGAGGGGAGGATGGATGGGGCCTTCCCTCAGTAAGAGCATTGAAGATTGGTCGTGGCTGGGTCTTCCAGCATGACAACGACCCAAAACACACAGCCAGGACAACTAAGGAGTGGCTCCCTAAGAAGCATCTCAAGGTCCAGGAATGGCCTAGACAGTCTCCAGACCTGAACCCAATAGAAAATATTTGGAGGGAGCTGAAAGTCTGTATTGCCCAGCGACAGCCCTGAAACCTGAAGGATCTGGAGAAGGTCTGTATGGAGGAGTGGGCCAAAATCCCTGCTGCAGTGTGTGCAAACCTGGTCAAGAACTACAGGAAACTTATGATCTCTGTAATTGCAAACAAAGGTTTCTGTACCAAATATTAAGTTCTGCTTTTATGATGTATCAAATACTTATGTCATGCAATAAATTGCTAATTAATTACTTTTTCTACATGCTTTGTGAGTGGGAAAACCTGCTAATTCGGCAGTGTATCAAAAACTTGTTATCCCCACTGTAATTATCAGAAATACTCACCCCTGAACACCCGCCGCTAAGTATCATTAAAATGCCTTATTACTGTAATTGTTGTAGCTACAACACGGAGGAGAACTATCGTCTTCAGGTAAAGATAGCAGAGTTAGAGGCTCGGCTTCTGACGCAAATGTCAGGCAAGGATTATGTTAGTGTAGAAATAGAAAAATCAATAGTCTTGTTAGCCCCCTGGCACAGCTCCTGCAGCCGGGCAAGAACTTGCTCTTGGTCAATGGGAAGAAATGCTGTCAACCAGTTAAACCTGAATCGTTGCAAAGTCCAACTGAGACTTTCAACAGGTTTTCCCCACAGGAGTCAGAGTCAAGGCCCGAGCCGTCTTCGGAGGGGAATGATCGACAGGCATGTTCTACCGGTGGCCTTGAAAAACTAAACCTTTGGTCACGGGCGATTCCATTACCCGCAGTATTAGACAAAAGAATCAGCCGGCAATCGTACACTGTTTACCTGGGGGCAGAGCCACCAACGTAGCCGCAAATCTGGGGCTGGTGCTTGCGAAGTCTAAAACTGGCAAGTATTGAGAGTACAGAGATATTGTTATTCACGTTGGCACCAACAACGTTAGGATGAAACAGTCAGAGGTTACAAAGCAGAACATAGCATCAGCCTGTAAACTAGCTAGAAAGATGTGTCGGCATCAAGTAATTGTCTCGGGTCCCCTCCCAGCTAGGGGTAGTGAGGAGCTCTACAGCAGACTTGCACAACTCAATCGCTGGCTGGAAACTGAGTTCTGCCAGTCGCAGGAGGTAGAGTTTGTAGATAACTGGCTCTCTTTTTGGGACTCTCGCAGAAATAGGGCCAGGCCTGATCTGCTGAGGAGCGACAGACTCCATCCTAGCTGGAGTGGTGCTCTTCTTTTATCTAGGAACATTGACAGGAGTCTCAGTCCTATAGCCTCACCATGAGATAGGTTCCAGGTCAGGCCGCAGGCTGTTACCCAGCCTGCTAGCATAGTGGAGTCTGTCAATAGCATCGCTAGAGTAGTTAGTACAGCTTTACCTATTGCCACTGTGACTCCTTCCACGCTGAGAAAAGTTAAACAAGGTAGTGCTAACAAAAACAACCTTATTAAGATAAAGCCTTCCTCCACCTCGGTCACAAATACAAATAAAAATGACTGTATCATCTCGCATCTCAAAATGGGACTCCTAATATTAGATCCCTTGCTCTAAAGGCAGTTGCCGTAAATGAATTAATCTCTGATCATAAATGAGATGTTATTGGTTTATGTGAAACATGGCTAAAGCCTGATTAATTAATTGCCTTAAATGAGGCATCTCCTCCTGGCTATACTAGTGATTATATCATATAAATCTACTCTCAAACACATTACTGATTTTCATTCTTTTGAAGTTTTACTCATGAAAGTTAACCAGGCCGATAAATCGTTTTACATTGCTACTATTTATAGGCCCCCCGGGCCATACACAATGTTCTTCAATGAGTTTTCAGAATTCTTCTCTAACCTTGTAGTCATGGCAGATTTTTGGCGATTTCAATATTCATATGGAAAAGTCCAATGATCCTCTTCAAAAAGCCTTTGAAGCCATAATTGACTCAATGGGTTTTATCCAACATGTCTCGGGTCCAACACATTGCCACAATCACACCTTAGATTTAGTCCTGTCACGAGAAATAGATATTGTAGATTTAATAATTTCCCCCCAAAATCCTGGATTATCGGATCACTGTCTTATTACATTTACCGTTAAAACAAGAAATCCACTTGCTTCGCAAACAATGAGTTTCAAAAGCTGTACTATAAATTCTCGTACTACAAATACATTCCTTGATATTCTTACAAATTCGCTCATTAACGACAGAGTAAATAAATCTGTAAACGATAAAATGAAGGATCTAATCGCAACACTGCGAAATACATTAGATACCGTTGCAACACTAAAAACAAAAGAAATATACAACAAGAAACTTGCTCCCTGGTAAACAGACAATACTAGAGCACTTAAGCAAACCTCCAGAAAATTGGAGCAAAAGTGGCGCTCCACCAAGTTGGAAGTATTCAGACTAGCCTGGATAAACAGTACACTACAATCTACATAAATCTTAGTGCTGCTTTTGACACTATTAATCACTCCCTTCTCTTAAAGAGACTGGAAACCCATATTGGGCTACGTGGACATGTTCTAGTCTGGTTTAAATCTTATTTATCTGAAAGATATCAGTTTGTTAGTGTGGATGGCATATCCTCAGACAAGTCAAAGGTATGGTTTGGTGTTCCTCAAGGCTCGGTTCTGGGCCCATTATTGTTTTCACTATATTTGCTGCCTCTGTGCTGCACACAGCTGCTAGAATCCTGCTAGAATCGTAACTAGAACAAAAACAATTTAACACATTACTCCTGTCCTAGCGTCCTTACACTGGCTGCCTGTTAGGGTTAGATCTGATTTTAAGGTTTTACTCTTAACCTATAAATCAATACATGGACTTGCTCCTACTTACATGGCTGAAATGATCCAGCCATACATACCTACACGTAACCTTAGATCGCAAGATGCAGGCCTTTTAATTGTACCTAGAATTTCTAAACAAACAGCTGGCGGCAGGGCCTTTTCTCATAGAGCTCCACTACTGTGGAATGATCTGCCAATTAAGGTTAGAAATGCAAATGCAAACTTTCAAGTGTCTACTAAAAACTCATCTCTACAGCACGGTTTATAATTAGGTGTAGCTTGACCCAGGGGGCGTGAAGGGTGACCAGTAGGCTTGATACTGTCCACCCTTGCTGTCTTGCCAGGTGGGCTCTCGTTGCCACTGGGATGCCCTCCCTCCAATGCCTTTCGGGGGAAGAGTCACTGGCTTGTTGTTGTCACTCTGTTGGGCACTTGTGCAATTGGGCTGTACTCTGCTGGCAATACTCTGACCTCTTTCAGGGTGGTTGCGGTTGGTGGGTGTCCCTTTGGTTGATGCCTGGCAATGTGGGTGGATTGATTTCCTGCCTGTTGGGCCCTGTTCGGGGCCTCCCCCTGGTAGGTCCACAGTGTCGCCGGACCCCCCCGTCTCAGTCCCAAGGTCTTACGCTGCTATACTATTGTGCTGGGGGATTGGGTCAGTTCTCCTTCCCCACTAAGTTCTCCTTCTCCACTATAAATCGTTGTTGATATGAGGAATGCATCTTCTGAATTTTCCCAGTCTCCTCCTGTTTTAAACATTAGGAAGACATGAGGTCCTGGTCCACACCCGGAGTACCTGGTTTGGTGGGCCCGTTGCTGTCCCTGTCCTTGTCCATCTGGTCATACTTCTGACCTAGTCTACATTTAAATAGACTCTGGATTTAGCCCACATGAACTTATTAATTATTCCAATTGGACTCTTAATATCTCACCCAGCACAGCCAGAAGAGGACTGGTCACCCCTCTGAGCCTGGGTCCTCTCTAGGTTTCTTCCAAAATGTCGGCTTCTTAGGGAGTTTTTCCTAGCCACTAAAATTCAACACTACTGTTGTTGGCTCCTTGGGGTTTAAGGCCAGTTGTTTCTGTAAAAGCACTTTGTGACAACTGCTGTTGTAAAAAGGGCTTTATAAATACATTTGATTGATATATCTACTTGACTGGTATGCAGGTTAGGACTGTAACCAGCTAATAGTTTGTTTTAACCAGCAAGGTAGTAGATAAATGTAGCTGCCATGTACAAAAGCTGTGCAGCGGCTAATGACTTTCAAGAGGGGATGATGACTTTGTCAATTAAATTACACTAAATGGACTTAGAAAATACACTGCCATGCAGATATAGGGGTATACCGATATCAATTCTAGTTAGAAAATGTTTAGGTTCGATTTCAATCTGCGAAATTGAAGAGGAGTTTGCAATGACGTGTATCCACACGTCATTGATTATGGCCAGCTGTTACTACCTCCACGATATCAATGCAACCGATTGTGTACCGTTCATGTAAAGGAGTTGGCATTAAACGAATTGCACTCTTTAAACCGTTAAAAACAATTATAACGCTCTATACTTGCAGGCCTATTATTTATTTACCATTTATTATTTATTTACCAAGGACTTGAGGGGCTCACGTGGAAATGGACGAGTAAATTATCAAGTTGATTTGGTTTTCCGGTTACGAAAAATATAAGGCGAAATTTTTCTGGTAGTAAAATAAACAATAACGCCATGCTCAGTTTGTTTACAATAAGTCATAAAACAAATGTGTTCCTCAAACTCCTGCGAATTATTTACCTTTAATAGAAGGGTTTGGGAAAATTCTGAGATCATTTTTTTGTTGTTATTGGTTCTGCAGTCTACATCTCAGTCTCAGCTCTCCGTTTTTCTATTGAGTCAATGGCATTGTATCAGCTTCGCTCATTCCAACTCTTTCCATTCTGAGTCTTTGCTTCCCTGTACTGTTGCTTCATTTTCTTTATTTTATCAGGGATCTGGTGTTGGGGAAATTTCTGTAACCTGATAAAATATATTCTGAGTAAAGGACTGAGTCCCAATGTTTAAATGCATAGAGGAGTGTGGGAGAGGGGATCTGGGTTTTGTCCTAGGGGGCATTCTTGATTGGCCACAAGTAACTTTAGGGTTAATCATCTACCTATCAGTAAGTTGCTCAGATGCATCTTACCACACCCCCTTTTTCCCTCCTTATATACTGATGCATTTCCTATACTGATTTAGAGATTATTCATTGTTACTTTGTAACCTGTGTATTCTCTCCTTGCAAGAATAAAACTGTTTATTGTGCATTTGAGTTTTCCTCTGTCTTACCTACCATTTTCGTAAATAGATTGGACTTTAGAAATTGCCATCACAATTTGAGGTGCTCGTCCGGGCTTTTTCCAAACAGGTTAACCGTGCACGGCCAGAGAGAGATTTTCTGGAACTTCCATTATCCCCCTAAAAAGGCTATCCTTTGTGGGGTTGAGAAGTGGTGCCTGGCTGGAGCTGAGACTCGTGCATGATCAGTACAGGTTGCCCGTGGAAATTGAATTTGGAGGTAAGAGCACAATACAGTTTAAAAAAATAAAATAAAAAAAAGAGGCAATTGGATATGTGTTAGGGCACATTTTAAATCTGCAGTTATATTATCTCACTTACGGGCCGACGGGTCTATTAACAGGTGTTAGGAACACGTTAATTGAGATAAGAGTGTTAGGGCACTTCAGCGTTAGGGCGCGAGTATACTAAGAGTTAGGACTCCTTTTTGCGTTAGGACGCAAGTATATGTGTTAGAGCACACTATTTAGACTATAATAGATCTTGCATTTCGCCACGTTAATTTGCCAGGTTTTCTGAACATGGGTAAGTCCGGCAGTAAACCATTAAACGTCCCTCGTAGTTACGTTGGGCCAGCAGAGATAATGAAAGAGAAGTAGGGTGTTTGGACTTGTGAACAATTGAATCTCTGGGAAGTTTTGGGTTTTCCGAAAAATGGCAGCTTTAGCCAAAGACAGTTGCATGGATTGAAAGAGAAGTTGGAGGAATACGAGCAGGGGAAAATGAAAAAAATACAGAAAGGGAAACGAAAAGTTGATTGGAAAGCTTACCACCTTTCCGTTCAGGCTGCGGAACTGTTTGCTCTCACTCGAGCTTGCATCCTTGCTGAGGGTCAAAGTGTTACCATTTACACTGACAGTAGATATGCTTTTGGTGTTGTACATGACTTCGGTACATTGTGGAAAATGAGGGGGTTTATTACTTCTTCTGGTACACGGATTCAACATGGCCACCTTATTCGTAACCTTTTGGAAGCTGTTTTGTTACCTAAGGAAGTAGCCATTTGTAAATGTGAGGCCCATACTACAGGCAGAGATGTTGTTTCTCTTGGAAATCGCAGGGCAGATGCAGCGGCTAAAGCCGCTGCTCAGACCCCCCCTCATTCTGCTTTGCAGATGACCCATCTGACCCCCACAGTTTCCCTCTCTGATCTTGTTGAAGCGCAATCTCAGGCTTCGCCTAAAGAGAGAACCGCTTGGAAGAAAGCAGGGGCATCCTATGTGAATGCTGTTTGGATAGGTCCTAATGGCAACCCCTGCTTACCAAAATGTCTGTTTCATTTCTATGCGGTGCTCTCTCATGGTAAAGATCACGCTTCAAAAGGGGGGATGGTGAATATTGTAAATAAGTATTGGTACACACAGGGCTTTACGAATTATGCTCAACATTTTTGTTCAAAATGCCTAGTGTGTTTGAGGTTTAATATAGGGCGGGGACAAGCAGTTCCCCAGTCCAGCCATCCTACCCCTGATGGCCCTTTTGTCCATGTAATGATGGATTTCATTGAGTTGAACCCCTGCGAGGGAAAGAAATACTGTGTTGTGTTTGTTGATATGTTTTCCAAATGGGTTGAGGCTTTCCCGGCTGGGAAGGCTGATGCAACGGCGATTGCTAAGGCACTATTGACTGAAATCATACCCAGATGGGGTATTCCTAAGAAACTGTCAAGTGACAATGGATCACATTTTGTGAATGGAGCCATTCAGAAGATGTCTGAGTACCTAGGAGTTGATCTGAAGACTCACTGTGCCTACCACCTGCAGAGTGGAGGGGCAGTGGAGAGAGAAAATGGAACAATTAAAATGAAACTCTCAAAGTTGGGTGAAGAGACAGGGTTGACCTGGGTTAAAGCACTCCCCCTTGTGCTTACATACATGAGAGGAAGGCCCAGGGTGAAAACAGGCCTATCCCCTCATGAGGTCATCACTGGAAGACCAATGAACACAGGCCTAGGTGCCCCTACTCACACAGACCTCACCACAGAACATGTGAATGATACAATGTTAACTTACTGCACTAATCTGTCAAAGGTTCTGAACAACATCCACAGGAGTGTGAAAGCTGCTCTACCAACTCCCATTGACGGCCCGCTGCACGACATCGAGCCTGGGGATTGGGTAGTCATCAAGGACTGCAAGAGAAAGCACTGGAGCAAGCCACGCTGGTTGGGTCCATACCAAGTTCAACTGGTCACTCAGTCTGCTGTCAAGGTTGCTGAACGAGGAACCTGGGTCCACGCCACGCACTGTAAGAAGGCTCCAGCGTTAGAATATACGGCGAAAGAATAGGTAAATTGAAGTTACCTAAGGGCGGCGTGGGTTGTGGTGCTAGTAACCAACAACTCCAACACAGCCTGCGACCATGGAGCCAGAGAGACAAGGACCATGGAACTCCTTCAGGAGGTCCGGAGGAATGAGATGCACCATCGGGTGCCTGCTGATTTTGAGTATTATCATCATCATACCGATAGTGTGAATTTCCAAACCGCACTGTGATGATCATGGACAGATTGTGAATATGTCACCTAATGAAGCAAGGAAAGAGACATTTGTACACCATGAGAAGATGCCCGAACCACAGATACAGACAGGGTTTGATTTTGAACAGACTATGTTAATCTCTTGTGACATGATGAACTGCCCCCCGGATGGGGATTGCTATGTACTGACAAGCCCAGTGTTGAAGGATAATAAGTGGTATTGGACTCACCTGTATACAGGAGGGAACACTATGTTCCCCCTCACACCATTTTTCCAACCATGTGAATAGGTGATGTTATGATATGTTTATTGTACTGTTAACATTTCCAAACCACTAGGAGTAATCCAGGATTACTGATGTTTCGGTACCAATGGGGGTACCACCACTTGCAGATCACCCGACTTCCCTAAAGGTAGACCCGCTATGATATGTCCCTTAACAGTTGCACGTACTACTGTAGTTCCTACTCCTGCACCACGTCGTCCTGAACCAAGTAGAGTAAGGAGAGCACTGGTAGAGCCAGACAACGTAGCCCTTAGGATAATGGTTGACTATGCAAAACACAAGAACATGACTGATTGCTGGATCTGTCAACACATACCAACATCTTCACGTTCACCTATGTTAACCCCTATCCCATTTTCAGTAGCAGATTGGCAGGCACATGGTTGGACCGAGGTGGCAGAACAAATGACACCACCAGATAAGGACTGTTATACCCCGTCAGCCATTCCTGACCAGCCGGGTGGGGCTAACTTAGATTTGGTCTATATGGTGATAGTAGAATTTAACAATCACCGTCATCCTGTGGGGGTGAATATATCCAAATTATTTAGGCTAACCTACACCGAGCGAGTAGGAGAACGTGGCTTCATTGTAAGGATGCAAATGATCCTGGTGCAGACAGACTGTCGCACTGAGGAGGATGAGGTCAGATCAGGTATGACCTGTAATCCCTTACCCTCAGGTTTCTCTATTCGTATTGATGCGGTGGTTAACTATATCCCATGGGAGAGATCCATGAATTTAGATTCAATGACCATCAATTTACATAATTGTTCTACTCCAGCTATACCTGAGAAACTCAGGTTGCGTGATTGTGCCCAGATTTGGTCACCAATACCTGTTTATGAATTGCATAATGTCTCGCTCTGTATTACAGATGCTCCAGGAGCCACACAGAGTTTAGGACAAAGCGATTGCTCCACCACAACTCAAACCGACTTCGCAGCTCTAGGGGCTTTGCCGGAGCAGGTCTATATAGTCTGTGGTGGGAAAGCATACAGTTGCATTCCTAGAGACGCAGGTGGAGTATGCTACATGGCGTACTTGGTCCCTTTGATTAGGCGAGCCGAACACAGGGAAATGGCAGCCTTATATCAGTCCCAATTTCGCCATAAGCGAACACTTACTAGAACTCAAAGTATATTCAGGGTTCTGATCCCAGGATATGGCACATACACCTCACAGGAAGAGATAATGGCACTGTCCGCAGTATTGGAAAAACACATGAATTTGACAACTTACACAATTGCAGCAATAGGTACGGAGCTGAGTGAATCCCGTTCAGTTGCTCTGCAAAATAGGATGGCCCTAGATATGATTTTGGCTTCTCAGGGCGGTGTCTGTAAGGTGGTGGGATCTGAATGTTGTACATACATTTCAGATGCATCACAAAAGGTAATTAATTTAGTCCAAGAAACTAATAAAGGAATAGAAGAGCTTCATACAGTTCATGGGTGGGACCCATTCTCAGGACTTTCCTCTATGGTTGGTCCCTGGGGGATGACAATATACAAGTTATTGACTACTGCCTTGGCCGCTATTGCCATTTTGGTTGTTTGTGGTATATTTTTGTCTTGTTTAATAAAAATTTGTGTTTCTAAATTTGCAACACAGGTAATGGTCTAGGAGCATGTAAATGAGGATTTAGATGTTTCAGAGATGTTCCAGTTCCCAAATTACTGGGATGATGATATCATAAAAGATCATGTTGTTCAAGAGCATTGTTTGTAGTAGTTTTGAGTTCAATGATTGATGTTAAATGTTAGTATTACATGACATTTTATGATATAGGGCGGATTGTTAGGGACATTTCTGTAACCTGATAAAATATATTCTGAGTAAAGGACTGAGTCCCAATGTTTAAATGCATAGAGGAGTGTGGGAGAGGGGATCTGGGTTTTGTCCTAGGGGGCATTCTTGATTGGCCACAAGTAACTTTAGGGTTAATCATCTACCTATCAGTAAGTTGCTCAGATGCTTTAATTCCCCCTTAAGGGTTAAGAAAGTTAACCACATGAGGGAAGACACCATGTCCCTTGTGTCAAGCCCATGACATGTGATAGAACAAAGGGTGTGTTTGGTTGACATGGGACAGAGGGGCAGCATCTTACCACACCCCCTTTTTCCCTCCTTATATACTGATGCATTTCCTATACTGATTTAGAGATTATTCATTGTTACTTTGTAACCTGTGTATTCTCTCCTTGCAAGAATAAAACTGTTTATTGTGCATTTGAGTTTTCCTCTGTCTTACCTACCATTTTCGTAAATAGATTGGACTTTAGAAATTGCCATCACACTGGTTGGATGAAAACCATTACGAGAAGCCTAAAGCAAACGATACACATCACCATTCGAATAGAACAACATACCGCGTTTTCACACCACATAACGTGTCAACCGCAAACCCTGCCCAAAGTCCTAAAGTCTGGGGCTTGGCACCAAGTGAGAGCCGGGCTACTCGACCATGCCTTTGTGGCCGACTGGCCTTGGCCCGTGTCAGTGGAAACTGAAAAAAATCTGAACTTTAGGGTAAAAGACCAGTGTTTGGCCCCAGTAGAAATGCAGCACTTGAATAAAAACTATAAAATATATCTTGTCATACTCAAAATGCTTCTTCACACAGATATTGAGCTCTAGAAACCTATTCAATTTTTTTGTAGCCCGGCTGTGTGCATGGCAGAGGCCTGGAAACAACAAGTCTCTTTTTTGAACTTCACAGAGCACAGATAAGATGTTTGATAAGTCCTCTTTTAAAATCTCTGACTGGCGGGCTGCAGTCATTAGAGCCAACATGTGTTATGATTGGGAATTTTCCGCAGCAACGGTATCTTCTTGATATCGGATATGCGAGCTCCAGGAATGCAGTATACCCGTGAATGACCATCCCGCACAATCAAGTCACCCACAATTATTATCTCTGGTGTCTGTGTCGGCCCCAGTACAGGATAGCAGAGGTGGGGGACTCGAGTCACATGACTTGACTCGAGTCTGACTCGAGTCACCATTTTCAGGACTTGTGACTTGCTTGATTAAAGTATGAAAATGACTTGACTTGACTTGACTTTAAGTGGAAGACTCGACAATGACTTGAACTTATAATAAACAAACAGCAATAAAATTATTTTATATGTTGTGACATCAGCACCACTAATCATCGTATGTGCCCTTAACGCTGCACAATTCAAACCGCGCCAAACATGGCAGACAGTTACGTTAGTCGAGCTCCACAAATAGTATCGTTTGGATACAAGGACTTTGAACTGGACCGTGTGAATAAAAAAAGATTTGCCACATGCAAAATATGCAACACCGTCAAATTTCATTCGTTATTTTAAGAACCACAAGGAAAGGTAAGAAAGTAATCTCTTTATATTCAGTTTCACTAAGATCTATAACGATTAAGTTACTAATGTAATGAATTCATCTTTTGTTTGTCATAATTTGGCCTTGGTTGCATATTATGATTTTTTTTTTTCTTGTTAGAAATGTGACCATTATCATTACCGAATACGTCTGGTAAATAGATGTAAAGGAATTTGACTATAACAGTGGCATAGCCTGAATTTTAATGTTGATGGGCATCTTAAAATGAGCGGGCATGTATATTATTACATGTAGGATATAATGTCTGTATTAAATGTGGGCATTTTCAAGTGTTTGTGGACTGCGTGTGGAAACTAAAAAGCATTGTGCTTACACCATAACAGTTAACTTTACTGCGTGAAAGGCTAACATGGAGGCGCCGATGTGATTACTAGCACCTAAACATTTCGAAGTTTTTTTTTTTACTCATACAGACAAGAATAATTACAGCGTAATTACATATTAGGCAGTTTTTCAGTCTCAATAATTAGTTTATTAGTTTATATGCGTGTTATTTCTTGATAATAGACCGTTGCCTTGAAAAACAGCGCGTTGCAATTGACGCAGCAGGATTCTAACCAGAGACGGAACGGAATATTTTCTTTAGAGGAAGCAATACAATCGTTTTTAAATCAATAAATTCCTTTTGAAATCAATATTTTGTGTCAAATTATAGATTTATTTGGTAGGTAGCCATGTAATAAGCGGGATAAGGTATAGCGAGGCGGTTGTTATAGCGAGTACAACCCCTTCAGGCTGATTCAAGATCCCTCCGCTTCGTCCCCCCAAAAAATTGTACCGCGGAGGAGAAAAATATTTGATTTTGAAATCGAGCTTCGCACCGAGCGCACGTCAGAAACAGAGGACAGTGTGTGTGTGTGTTCATCTCTTTAGTACTGTGACTTGACTTGAAACGTATAAGGACTCGACTTGACTTGCTTAGGGTGAACCCTTGACTTGACTTGACTTGCTTGATTTATTTGAACTGTGACTTGAGACTTGACTCGAGACTTGATGGTTTAGACTTGAGACTTGCTTGGACTTGACCATGTGTGACTTGTCCCCATCTCTGCTAATCACATTAAAGTAGAAAGGTGTCTTAACTCTTATAGGTACAGTAAGACTCTCTTCCATACTGCCAGGTTGCCCAGATAGAGCAGATGCAGAGCAGTACCTCGCTAGTTGCTTTGCCTTGGTTCGATACCTAAAATATAAAGGCCATGCACAGTCTGTAAGCATGGTTGAGACCCAAAAACACCAGCATTAAGAGGTTTGCATCAATACCCACGGCTGCTCAGGCATGACACAAGGAGCTGGTATATTAAGACTTGTCAGTGAAGGTCTGCTCCATGTAGCGGTCAAATGGGCTCCCAAGATTTGCACCTACCCATGGCCTCCTGATAAAACAACATCTGCTGTATTTGGTAAACTGGAAAGTACTGTCATCAGCGTCAAACCAGGCTCCTCCGACAGCAGAATGTTCGTCAACGTGTGCAGCTGACTCAGCTCAGTAGTTACCATGATGACAAGGCTGTCATGTCTGGAAATTTATAAATTTATTAATTCCATATATAAATGGAAACTATTAGAAAAAACAGTCACCAGACTTGTGTTATTACATTTGGCTTGGTGTGTGAGATGTGTGTGTAAGAACAAACCATGGTATCCAAGGCACCAGAATGCTAACCAAGAGTAAAGGCGAGAATGTCCTTGGCAATGGCAGCATTCAGAACAGCATTCTGGCAAAACTGACAAACACAGGCACACACTTAAAGTCATGGAGTACATACATAGACTAATATCCATGGGATTCACAACACATTGACCAGTGGACGAACAACTACAGACAAGAGCACAGCAGAAGTGTTAGAACGTGTGTGTGTTGTGAGCACAGGCTCAGAATTTTTTTTATCTGTGGTGAAGAAACAAGCCCAGAGCAGATGTTAACTAACGGGCAGACAGTTTTTTTCCTCCCGCTTTCTTAAATCCCTGGTACAGAGACAGATTGAGCAGAAATAAATAAAGAGAAACAAGGCAGCAGCCCGTATGGACAGAGCAAGAGAGTAAAGAGACCCCCCCCTTTCGAAAAAACCATCCACCTTCTCAAGACTCCCGTATAACCTCCCCACCCACTCTGTGTGTGTGCGTGTGCATGACCCCGGGCAGCGAGACCAAGCAGGTAGCAGGTGGCAGCTCTGGAGAGGTATATGCTCGCTGCCCTGCCCTGCAGTGAACACATGTTGTCTGGGTTTGAAAACACACACACACACACATTCACAAACACATTAGTGTGTTGAAACAGCAGGGTTTGTTTGTGCATGTTAATGTCCAATATAGCTTAGGAAGACAAATTTGTGCAACAGCAGTTTGTGTGCATGAGGGTACACTTGTTTACATGTTTAACAGTTTAGTAAGAAAAATCAACCACAAGCTGCTTTCCTTTTTCTACCAACTTCGCCACCTCCTCTCCCCTCCATGAACAGTGTATTATTTTTTCCCTTTGCTCTGTGCTTACATATACAGTCACTCACAATGTTTTGTTCCTGTGTACTTCTTGAGTGTGTGACTGTCTGTGTGTGCGTGTGTGTATGTGTCTGTGTGTACGACGAGAACGGGGACTCTGCTTGTGTCCCCTAGGGCGTGATTCCGTTCCACTTCACTTCTGTCGCCAGAGCAGGTGGCAAGACAACACAAAGCAGCTTAGTGACGCCATTCACTTCAATTGGAAAGACACACAAACACACAACACCATACCTGCATTCTCACACACACACTCTCTTATTTCTCTCTTTCTCTTACACGCGTACATTATGTTCCTATCGCTACTGCTCTCTTGCAAACCCGACAAACACAATCCCTAGACCTAGCTGGCTTAGTACAACTCTGCCTGGGGGTAAAGAGGGGAGCTGAATAGAGTAGCGCTTCAGCACAACACACCTTGTGTTGTCCTTCCCAGTGGAGTCACAGAGAAGTGAGTTCAACCTCCACGGCCGCACAATCCTGTCTGACACAAACACCTATCAAACCCCTGTTTATTGGCCCCACCTGGCACCGTGCCATCTATCTTCTTCTAATATTGGGAACAGCAAATCTTGACTCAGTGAGCACGCTGGCTGCACGTTATAGCAACAATTAATTTTCTGTGGTCTGGTTAAACAACAAGATTG
This sequence comes from Esox lucius, assembly GCF_011004845.1. Taxonomy (NCBI): domain Eukaryota; kingdom Metazoa; phylum Chordata; class Actinopteri; order Esociformes; family Esocidae; genus Esox; species Esox lucius. The sequence goes on along the minus strand of NC_047572.1, from coordinate 91,241 downwards.
AAACAGTAATATTACCCCACAATCTCATTGTGAATGATACATGTATACTGGTGGATTTATTCTGGTTATTTTACATGAACAGACATAAACTATTTGTGTTGGTGCAAATGTACAAATGTATGTACGTATTTGTGTGTTCCCGTTGGTACCTGCCAGCATACTTGACAAAGACTGTGCAGGGTGACAGGGTGACAGAGTGATAAAAAAGTGGACAGGGTGGAGGAGTGGAGAAACTATAATAGACAGACTGGTTGTGATACACTGGCTCAGGGGTGAAAGCGTTGCCATAACAGGGAAGAATCTCTTACACTCATCAATCGATGCCTCAATCTATCAATCATTCTTAATTGTTCCCGAAGGGGGAACCTTGTTTAGTGGCAGATAGACAACTCTGTGTTGGAAGAGAATCCTAAAATCCATACCAGAAATATACTGTACACAAATACACATTCCTTTCACCCCAAGCGAGTGACTGTCAGTCTTTTTCAACTTTAGTCGTAAACTTGTGTTTGTGTGGAAGGAGAAAATTAAGGAGGCATTTAGAGCATTGTATAGCTTTCTCTATCTCTGTCTTTCTCTCCTGCTTAAACACACGTCAATGTTGTGGGTGGCGTGGCTGTTAGTTGAGATAAGAAACATCCACAAAAGCACTTCTGATGTTAGCTCGGTTAATTCTCTGGTAGAATGTTCCCACACACCCTGCACACCACAAACCAAGTTTGAGGCTACTGGATAAATTTAAAGCAGGATTTCAGCATGAGGTGAAAGGCAGTTCTGTATGACTGGGACAGCTGGCTCAAACCTGATGAAAAGAGATGGAATACACTCTCAATCTTGCATGTGTGTATGCGCATATGTGTGAATTATCACAGAAAAATATTCCAGGGGGGTAGTGCATACATTCTTTTTCACAGTTAGAGAGTGGATGTGACACGCCTTGATACGTTTGTGGTCAAGGGATGTATGGATCACTGCCTGGCCTCGTCAGCTTGGTTAGAGTTGCTCCAGCATCTCCCTCAGACTCTGCTGCTAGCTAGCTTTCTAACTGTCCACTGTGCTCTTATGACTGCCACTGGACAACTCCCTCTCCTAACTAGGGTAATAGTCATAATGACACATTGAACCAAAGTATATAATGATTTTAATTGGTGAAAGTGTGAGGGAACTCATCTTGTAGACCAGTGGTGTGTAAGGGCCACTTTCCTCTTCTCTACCCACTCCCCATCTCATACTCATTCACTTAACTTAACTCATCTCCTGTGAGTGACTGTCATCCTTTCATACACACGCACAGGTGTGTATATACACATACAAACCTCCTTGATCTGGTCCACAGGTTGGGGATTAGGGGGATTGGGGATGACAACACTAGCACTGAGGTAGAGAATAGATTGACAGTCCAGGTGAGCTGAGCATGAGATTTTATTAGTGGTGGATGTTTTTCTCCAGGATTTGAGGACAGTTAACCTCATGGGCTTAGCAAGAAGGGTCATCATACAACAATCAGGGGAAGAAGTGGGAGAAGTAAGAAGAAATGAGAGTGGATCATAGAAGAGGAAAGCCAAGATTGGAGAAGGCAATGGGTTTATGGTGCATGATGTTTTTAAGGCCATGACCTGTGTGGAATGATTATTGTGTGTATTTTATTGCAGCTAGTCATGTGTTTTTTTTTAGTTCACCAGAGTTAGAATTTATTTTGTGGAATTGTCCCTATTTGAATTCTGTCTTCCTGTTTATTCCATTTTATTAAACTGAAATTGTAATGTAGAGAATTCAATTACTCAAATTCTAGTATTATTTCCAAATCAAATTCAATTGCAGAGTGCCTAAACTAAAAATAAATGTTAGATTTTTTATAAAGTTTATAAGTTTATTGTTTTTGGAAAAATACATGCCCATTATGAATTTGATGCCAGCAACACGTTTCCAAAAAGTTTGGATAGGGCCACTCGCTGCTACGATTTATACTAAATTGTTGGGTGGGGTACCTGGTTTTAAAGGTTTATCATTTTATAATACACGTTTTATTCATCCAAATTTATGGATCTTACACTTTTAAACAAGTTTTTCTCCACGTTGGGCTGGGACCACTAGCTAATACCTCCTGTGTAGTGTAAGGCCCGAGATGGAGACTCCCAAGGACACTGCCATGAATTGCGAAATTTGTGAGATGTTTGTAGTAGTGGTGAAACATTATTTTATTAACCAGACAGAGTGACTTTGGTAACTTCATTTCCAAATTGGGGGCATCGGTGATGCATACCGAGGACACTACCAACATGGACATGTATATGGAGCATTTTCCTCCATCTACTTCAGCTTGCTCCACTCCCCATCTGCCACCTGATGATTTTATGGCAACAAAATATAAGAAGCACGGCAGGTATGTTTTGCTTCCTCCACCAACTCAGCGGGAACTGCATGTGTCAAACCGGTTTGAAGTTCTAGTCCAACATTCTTTAGAGCCTATCAAGCCTCTTGATGACTATCCTGCAGAGATGGGGACAAGTCACACATGGTCAAGTCCAAGCAAGTCTCAAGTCTAAACCATCAAGTCTCGAGTCAAGTCTCAAGTCACAGTTCAAATAAATCAAGCAAGTCAAGTCAAGTCAAGGGTTCACCCTAAGCAAGTCAAGTCGAGTCCTTATACGTTTCAAGTCAAGTCACAGTACTAAAGAGATGAACACACACACACACTGTCCTCTGTTTCTGACGTGCGCTCGGTGCGAAGCTCGATTTCAAAATCAAATATTTTTCTCCTCCGCGGTACAATTTTTTGGGGGGACGAAGCGGAGGGATCTTGAATCAGCCTGAAGGGGTTGTACTCGCTATAACAACCGCCTCGCTATACCTTATCCCGCTTAATACATGGCTACCTACCAAATAAATCTATAATTTGACACAAAATATTGATTTCAAAAGGAATTTATTGATTTAAAAACGATTGTATTGCTTCCTCTAAAGAAAATAGTCCGTTCCGTCTCTGGTTAGAATCCTGCTGCGTCAATTGCAACGCGCTGTTTTTCAAGGCAACAGTCTGTTATCAAGAAATAACACGCATATAAATTAATAAACTAATTATTGTGACTGAAAAACTGCCTAATATGTAATTACGCTGTAATTATTCTTGTCTGTATGAGTAAAAAAAAAAACTTCTCCATGTTAGCCTTTCACGCAGTAAAGTTAACTGTTATGGTGTAAGCACAATGCTTTTTAGTTTCCACACGCAGTCCACAAACACTTGAAAATGCCCACATTTAATACAGACATTATATCCTACGTGTAATAATATACATGCCCGCTAATTTTAAGATGCCCATCAACATTAAAATTCAGGCTATGCCACTGTTATAGTCAAATTCCCTTACATCTATTTACCAGACGTATTCGGTAATGATAATGGTCACATTTCTAACAAGAAAAAAAAAAAATCATAATATGCAACCAAGGCCAAATTATGACAAACAAAAGATGAATTCATTACATTAGTAACTTAATCGTTATAGATCTTAGTGAAACTGAATATAAAGAGATTACTTTCTTACCTTTCCTTGTGGTTCTTAAAATAACTAATGAAATTTGACGGTGTTGCATATTTTGCATGTGGCAAATCTTTTTTTATTCACACGGTCCAGTTCAAAGTCCTTGTATCCAAACGATACTATTTGTGGAGCTTGACTAACGTTACTGTCTGCCATGTTTGGCGCGGTTTGAATTGTGCAGCATTAAGGGCACATACGATGACATATAAAATAATTGTATTGTTGTTTGTTTATTATAAGTTCAAGTCATTGTCGAGTCTTCCACTTAAAGTCAAGTCAAGTCTCAAGTAACTTGTTCTCAAGTCAAAGTCAAGTCAAGTCATTTTCATACTTTAATCAAGCAAGTCACAAGTCCTGAAAATGGTGACTCGAGTCAGACTCGAGTCAAGTCATGTGACTCGAGTCCCCCACCTCTGGTGATTAGAATTTTTGTATTAATAATTTAAATGTGTGTGTATTTTATCTGTACATGGACGTGTGTGTGTGAAGTGTGTAAATGTCTGTATGTGCATTTAAGTGGGGCAGTTTTTAGTGTCTGTCTACAAGTATGCGAGGGTACTGAAGTGTATATGAGCATGTGTGCATGCATGTATGTCAGCGGTAGGGTTCATACACCGCAGTGACATCTGAAGTGACACATGAAAAGTGAGTCCATCTCCGTGTGTTAGAGTGCCGCACTGCTGATCTCTTGCCCGCTCTGAGAAGAGACAAGATATAATCAATTAAATGCAAGAACATGACAAGGGAGTCCTGACTGGGTGACTGAGCAGTTAGACTTAGTAAAAGTTGTCTTTTTCAATTCTGTCCTTTTCAATTCACACGTCCAAAGGAACTTTGCACTAAACACATGGACAAAGACACACTCCAAATGAAATACATGTACAGGTTAGATGCCCTCATAATAACAATGAATTACAGAGTTACAAAGCATAGAAAAGCCGGAGAGTATTCCTTAAGCAGGCAGAAAGATGTATGCGGCTGTGGTGAGATTGCTTCCTGGCTCCGCCACGGGTTGCTTAAGGTGGAAATATGGCAGAATTCAGTGGCCTGGGTTTATTTTAGCAATTATTATGTTGATAATTTGAGGCTTTTTGCTTAAGATCCCTGCGGGTGAATATGTACCTGTTGGTCTGCTGTCAAGTCCATCTAAAAGGCAAATTATAAAAGGCCTTTGGGGAAGGAAAGGGAAGGGATGGACAGAGTAAGAGATGAACAGGAAGAGGAAAGAATGGAATTAGAGAGGTGGGTTTAATTCCAGCAGATGCTGTGAGCAGTGTGTGTGAGCAAAGTCTCTGAGCCAGTGTAGTGTTCATAGACTATGTCTGGAACATGGAAAGTCTCCACTGATCGCTGTGGCTACCAATGCTGTAGCAGTCATTGCACCAACTGGATTCAAGAGACAAATAATAAGGGGGAAAAGAGAGCGAGAAAGTGACGGAAGATCTATTTCAGGTGAACAGTGAATCTCTCACACTGAGTAGATGTCTCTCAAGTGAGAGCGCAGATACATTTTCACATTCAGTCCTAGGACCACTAACATGCCTGCACAAACAATCTAAAAGACTTATATTGTATAACGGGGGAATTTACTTAAAGTACTTATGTGTGACTAATCTCAGACCTGGACACTTCTGCCCAGAAACACAAAGGTCTGGTGGAACAATGCATCAAACCAGGGATTCATCTGACAATTAGAATGTTGTGAAAAGTTCCTGGCGCAACATTGGTTCAACCGACTTTGTCTACCAAATATCACATCCCCCACATCAAATAATTAAAACGTGTTAATTGTGATAAAAACCTACTATATTTATCATCATGCAGTTGCTTCAGATTTGTCAGCGGCACATTCTTGATGCAAATCTCACTTCCGCCACATCCCAAATTAGTCTTTTGGATTGAGATCTGGTGACTGTGGAGGCCATTTGATCAGTGAACTCATTCATGTTCAAGAAGCCAGTTTAAGAAAATATCCCCCACACCATTACACCACCACTATCAGCCTGAACCTTTGATACAAGGCAGGATGGATCCATTCTTTCCTGTTGTTTATGCAAAATGTTGACCCTACTATCTGAATGTCGCAATAAAAATCGAGACTCATCCGACCAGGAAACATTTCCCAATCTTCTATTGACAATGCCATGTTCAAAGTCACTTAAATCACATTTCTTCCCCATTCTAATGCTTGGCTTGAAATTCAGAAGATCATTTTGACCATGTCTTTATGCCTAAATGCAGTGAGTTGCTGCCATGTGATTGGCTGATTAGATATTTGCGTTAACAAGCAGTTGAAAAGGTGTACCTATTGAAATGGCTGGTAAGTATACATTTAAATGATCCAACATCAGAATATTGTTTATTTCAGATCAATTGATTAGTCTCCAAACTCCACCTCCATCTGAGCTTTTTTGGATCAATTCATTAGCCTCCAAACTCCACCATCTGTCACTTATGGCAGAGTACAGCAAAGATTTGAAATAGTATTTGAATCCAGTTCTGGAATGCAATCATGTTTCCTCTGGCAGCTGATGGTAGTGGATTACTAAAACCTAGGGACCAATCACTTTGTTATTCTGACAGATGAAGAGACATCTAATGCAAGCTGTTGTCAGTTGACCATACTCAGGTTAATAACTCAAACCTTCCTGTGTTGCGATTTGTTAAAGAGGTCAAAGAATGAATGAGGACCTCTGTAAGAGACAAGAGACACTTTTATTGAGATACACTGAAGGAGCCTTTGTGCTCCAAGTTCACCTGACTTTATCAGTCCAGCCCCGGGCACTGCGCTGGCACACATCCCTATACACGGTACTGACACACACACACACACACACGATTGCACACTTACATAGCTACACACATGGAGGCAGGTAAAGGAGAACACATTTGTATGCATGCACTAACATACATACAGAAGTGCAGTCACGCATTCACACACACAAGCTGAACTGATTATCTTCTGCAGAGTGATATTTGCTCTTAGGAATCCATGTAGTACTAAACAAGGGGAAAAGGAATCAACGGCTCCTTTGTGTGTGTGACAAGACAGCCATTCCCTGTTCTCCTGTCACAGATTAATCTCCTTCTAGCACGTTTTAGTCTGCCCTGGAAATATAGCTCCAGACAGAATAACAGTGATGAGTCTGCACTTTTCCACCCTCTTCAAAGTAAGGGCACGGTTAGGGTGCAAACTGATCAAAATACACTTAATGTACCTTCAAAGGCACACTTGATGATTTTACATGGTAAAGTCTGGCACTGTTTTAGGGTACGTGAGTGAATGAAGGGAATAATGGTCCTCCGGCACTGGCTTTTTAACAATCCCAGAACCAAGAGAAATGGAGAGGCATCCTTTCATTTTTATGCCCCCAGCCTTTGGAACAACTTGCCAGGGAACCAGAAGGGTGCCAAAACATTGGATATTTTTAATAGAGATCTTATTAAAATAGCATTTTAGCTTTGCCTTTCAGTAGAGTGTTTTTATTTTTTAGTCATTTAGTTCTTTCAGATAATTTCTATTCATTACACTTTTTGGTCTAGTTGTCTTTTTAACTGAAAGGTATAGGTTGTTGTAACCTATATTTGGAACCCAAAGGCACAATTATCACACTCTAAATCAAAAAGGGATGGTGTAAAGGTATTTCTGTTTTCCAGGTTACAAACTTATTTTGTATACCCAGAATATATTTAAAGATAAAATTCCCTGCTATGTTTTCCCCCTTCTTCTCACAAAACCATTATGTAGAGATATAGTTCCAAGCATTTTATAAACACCTATTACATAATGTTACATTCGCCAAACGTGTGAAAAATTGGTCAAGTGTGTGGAAATAAAGAAATTCAGCATTTCTCAGTACATTTTACCTCTAAGAAAGTCTGTTCAGTATCATTTGCTATTGCTTTCCAGTGAGTGCTGTCTATTTCTTTGTTACGAACTGTAACGATACCAGACGGAGGCAGGTGTGGTGGCTCCAGTTGCGGTGTGCGCCTCTCTGATTGACTACAGGGAACAGTAGAAACGTGGTCAGACGTACAGGCTTGGGTCATACACAGAAGGCACTGATACAAACTGAGGTACAAGAGGGCTAGGCAGGTCTCCAGGTCACAGGCAGGCAGAAGGTCAAAGTACTGTAATCCAGCAGACAGGCAAAAGTACAGACAGAGACTGGGAATCAGAGTCAAAAGGTAGATCGGCCAGGAGCAGGTCGGAACACAAAATCCAAAACTGTAGCAATCCGAAAGAGGGCTTAGTAAAAAAGCAGCGAACTGACAATCAATACCTCACAGTCAGAAGGCTGGGAGTGGAAGAACTAAATACTGGGAGAAAACAAACGAAACAGGTAAGTGACACAGGTGATCAGTATTCTGGTGATTGTGAGGCAGGAAGAGTGATGCGTTCATGTGGAGTGGAAGGTTGCGGTCTAGGAGGTGTGCCAGTTCCCGGTGAGGAATGATGTGAACAGGGCACAGACCTTACACTAACCAATAAAGTAATTTCCAGACTCCCTCACCATAGCTAACATTTCCTAAATCTTGATAAGTTCCTACCTAAGATCTTTTGTAACAAATGCAGCAGAGATGGTGCTATGTCCAGGTTTACACCAGAGTCATGATTTAGTTATCTTTTATAAAATGCATTCATTGTATATAGGCAGAAAAACAATTGGGGGTCTTTTTTTTTTACCTCTCAAAGGCTTGACACTGGATTCCTCATTACTTTCTTCAATCAGCTTGAACAAGGTTTAATGTAGCTGGTTTTAATATTATTTAAGGACAGAACTCAGTGTGTATTGAGTGTGTAATGATTTTCTACTCATATTTTCTGAACATCGCAAAAGGCGTCCCACAGAATAAATTATTGGTCCAGCTCTATTCACTATGTAAAAATAAGTATGAATTCCAGATCAATGGTCTTTACTTCTGTGATCCAATATTATTTCTGTAATATTGTTGAGCAAATGTTTTTGTTAATGTACAGCAAGAAAAGGTACTATCTTTAGTATACTAGTGGTAGCTAAAAAGATTGAATTTAATTGAAATTCAAGTTTGTGATGAAAGCACCAAATGTTGGACAGAGGTAGATGCATGCACCCTAACAATTTATAGATATGGAACCAATCCACATTTGGCCACTGGGGATATGGCAGCTAAAATTATTTTTATGCAAATGCATATGCATTTAGCTTCCAGTCAATATCAATATACCAAGTTGATCATGTTATCTATTAAATGCAAATGAAATGCAAATGAAAGTTAATAATCCTATAAAGATTGTAAGTTGCAGTACCACGTCTAAATGCACCAGCACCCATATGTAAAGTGGATACACTGCCGAATTTGCAGGTTTTCCCACTTACAAAGCATGTAAAAGTCTGTAATTTTTATCATAGGTACTCTTCAATAAAAATCCAGAAAATCACATTGTATGATTTGTAAGTAATTAATTAGCATTTTATTGCATGACATTAGTATTTGATGCATCATAAAAGCAGAACTTAATATTTGGTACAGAAACCTTTGTATGCAATTACAGAGATCATAAGTTTCCTGTAGTTCTTGACCAGGTTTGCACACACTGCAGCAGGGATTTTGGCCCACTCCTCCATACAGACCTTCTCCAGATCCTTCAGGTTTCGGGGCTGTCGCTGGGCAATACGGACTTTCAGCTCCCTCCAAATAGTTTCTATTGTGTTCAGGTCTGGAGACTGGCTAGGCCACTCCTGGACCTTGAGATGCTTCTTAGGGAGCCACTCCTTAGTTGTCCTGGCTGTGTGTTTTGGGTCGTTGTCATGCTGGAAGACCCAGGCACGACCAATCTTCAATGCTCTTACTGAGGGAAGGCCCCATCCATCCTCCCCTCAATACGGTGCAGTCGTCCTGTTTCCTTTGCAGAAAAGCATCCCCAAAGAATGATGTTTCCACCTCCATGCTTCACGGTTGGGATGGTGTTCTTGGGGTTGTACTCATCCTTCTTCTTCTTCCAAAACATGGCGAATGGGGTTTAGACCAAAAAGCTCTATTTTTGTCTCATCAGACCACATGACCTTCTCCCATTCCTCCTCTGGATCATCCAGATGGTCACTGGCAAACCACAGACAGGCTTGGACATGCACTGGCTTGAGCAGCTGGACCTTGCGTGCGCTGCAGGACTTTAATCCATGACGGCATAGTGTGTTACTAATGGTTTTCTTTGAGACTGTGATCCCAGCTCTCTTCAGATCATTGACCAGGTCCTGCCGTGTAGGACCTGATCTCTCACCTGAGATCTTGCATGGAGCCCCAGACCGAGGGAGATTGACCGTCATCTTGAACTTCTTCCATTTTCGAATAATTGCGCCAGCAGTTTTTGCCTTCTCACCAAGCCGCTTGACTATTGTCCTGTAGCCCATCTCAGCCTTGCAGGTCTACATTTTTATCCCCGATGTCCTTACACAGCTCTCTGGTCAGGCCATTGTGTAGTGGTTGGATTCTGTTTGATTGAGTGTGTGGACAGGTGTCTTTTATACAGGTAACAAGTTTAAACAGGTGCAGTTAATACAGGTAATGAGTGGAGAACAGGAGGGCTTCTTAAAGAAAAACTAACAGGTCTGTGAGAGACGGAATTCTTACTGGTTGGTAGGTGATCAAATACTCATGTCATGTAATAAAATGCAAATTATTAAAAAATCATACCATGTGATTTTCTGGATTTTTGTTTTAGATTCTGTCACTCACAGTTGAAGAGTACCTATGATACAAATTACAGACCTCTACATGCTTTGTGAGTAAGAAAACATGCGAACTCGGCAGTGTATCAAATACTTGTTCTGTTTATTGCCCATATTGTGGTCATTTGGGTATGTCAGATTAGCTCTACTGGCAATTTCTCACCCTGTGTGTATCATTCAAAATAGCAGACTTTGAATCATTGCATAACAAGTGGCAATGTATCATATAGACATAGCGCAGTTGGTAAAGCATTGCACTTTCAAATCCAGCGTGGGTTTTATTTCCATGAAAGGAAGCTCATTTGACCACCTGCCCGATATGTAGTTGGTCCTCCACGTGCCGCCAAAAGAGTGCCGACCTGCCCGAGGCCTGGACCCTACAAGGTCCCTGAAGGTATATATTTTTATTTTAACTACCCTGGTCATATCAGCAACACCCATGCATAATCCAAATGTTGCTCAGTTTTGCATTTTCCGTTGCTCAGTTCCGTTGCTCAGTTTTGTAACATTCTGTTGCAGTAACAAACCCCTTGCTAGTTTTTTTTTTATCATGGAGAGGTACTGTATATTATAAAGCAGCATTAAGGAGTTAGCCAAAAAGACCAGCAGCGGTGAGGGTGTAGTTTTTTCCCCTCCTATACTGCCAGATTAGCAACATCATTGTCTTGTAGTAGATGCTAGCTTTAACTGTTATCCACTGAAGGTGTGTGGAGGAGGTATGAACACTGTGGACTGCAGCTTTCTGGATAACAATGCAGGGGTTTCATAGCACAATCAGGGAGCCCTACCAACAATATTTTAAATGTGAGTGCCTGGATTAGCAACTGTTCCACTTTCTGCGTGAGTTTAAGTGCATAATATACTAATGTTTTACAGTATAAGTCTGCAGAAGGGAGTCACTGTCTTTATCTTTGCAGAAAACAACAAGCAGTTGTCCAGATTATTAACTGCTATACCTTTGTAACAGTGGATTGTGTAACGTCACATTGAACAGGATTCCTTGAGGTTGTTTTTAATAACATTGTAATTCTGTATTCTTACCATGTGGCTTACCATGTGGCTGTAACAGTCTTGAGTCTGCACATGCATGTATGTCATAGACGTCAATATGCAATGGCTTCCCAATAAATCCACCAGTGAAAAATCCCTGGCATTTATATATAAGCTTGAAATGGCCATGGCTTAATTATAAAATAGCAGACAATGAAGGTGTCATCTACTTGCATGTGACATACTTGCATTACCCAATTTCTCTGAACTAGGTTGCATTGACTCAATAGAACTTTTGTAAAAGATATGCTGCTGACCAGCAGACATTGCTCTATGCAATGGTCTGTGGACCTTAGTTTGGGAAAGCTTGGTCTAATTACCTCAATAATCAAAAATACATTTAAAAGTTTACCTATTTTAATGAATCAGTAAGTAGTTATTTTTGGTAGTTTATCAAAGTTAGCTGGCAAAATAATTGATCCAGTTTTGTCATATGTCGTATTGTCATTGGCGAGTGTCATTCAGAGTCATAGAGTTTATGATTAATCAAATGTGGGCCCTGTATGTATGAAAAAGGGAGTGACACATTAGCTAACCCAAAATAAGGTTGGTCAGAATCTGACTTCCATAAAAGCTTTGACCATTACCAAAGGACTGTCATATAATCTACAATTGCATGATTATGCTCATTTGTATAATGTACTTGGTTCTAAGAAGAATAGTGACACTGTCCACTATCACCTGAAGCGGCAGGACCAGTTCTAACGAGGAACAGGTAGAATGAGTGAGCGAGAAATGCCAGAAACGACTGTCATGAAAGGTGGAGGTAGGTTAATGGACAGCAGTGAGTCAGGGGAGGGAGGGAGAAAGTGATTGTCAGAGAAAGAGTAATAACATTACCTCATTCCTAGGCGAACTTCAGGTGGAAGATTTATTTCAGTCTGAAGCAGACGTGGCGCGACCTCTACATTGTTTTGACTCAACTGAGGGGGCTAAAGAAGAAGCTCCTTTATTCATTCTTACTTTCCTACACTCTGTGCCTTTATAGGATGCCAAAACACCCTTGAAAACCATAGCTCACACACCGCCTTCATAAAAAAAGGGAGACAGCATGAAACTGTTCACCACCACAACCATTAGGCAAGTTTACTGAAGCATGTGAGCACAAACACAAGAAGCATCACACACACCCACGCGCACACACACACAAGTTTAAAACCCAAATACACAAGACACAGTATTTCTTTATTACAGTCCCTACAGAGTATTTAAGTGACTAGGGAGGGATTGAATTGATTACTGCTGTGTCGCACGCTTGCGTTAGTGGGACAGGTGCTGGGTATGAAGGCATAGCAGGGAGTTCTGTCTCCGAATTAATGAATATACATCATACACGTTTACATCAGAGAAAACAAAGCAGCGAGAAGTGCAATTTGAATGAACTCTGTGAGTCAGCGCATGCACGCACCCACACACACACAAAAACCCACTGGTCATCCAGTCTCCTTGGAAACAGAGCAAGCTGAGAGGAAAATCAACGCACTTAAGCAGCACAGATGCAGGGAGAATTTCAATGCCAGGAGGTCGGACTTGTGGAGGCACAAGCAGTCGTATCGAACAAAAAGGATCAGGAGACTGTTTGACAACCTCTCACCCTTAACCCCCCACACAAAACGTGACATTGGCCACTATCATCACCTGCTCCCTTTTCCACTTTATTTATCAAGCTTTTTTTTGAGAGGTTTTGAGAGGTGTTGGGAAGTCTAGCTGTTGGAATACACCATAATTATTACGTTTGACATGAAATAACGTGCAACAACATGTAATACACACAGAGACGTGTTGACTTGGCTGAAGGAAAGAGGGGTGGCTGCATGAAGGCAGGGGGTCAATCTTTCCTGACATTTGTATTCCATTTTACTATGAAAAAGTTGGAGCTTGAGGATTTAGTGACTGAACTTATCTGATTTAAATTTGTATTTTTTTCACAAATATAATTGTTAAGGTTTGCATTATAAATGTACAGTATGAATTATAAGAATAATATTTATTATTATTATAATTCTTATTATATTAGCAGATATAGCATAGTGCGGTCTATATGCATTATAAATATGAATGTTGTTGCATTCTGTGTTAAAAAGTAAAAGAAAGTTAAAATGTTAACTGGGCAGAGGGAGTCATAAGTTAAAACATTAGCTACAGTAAGTGCAGTGGTACAGGGGAAGTGTGTCCAAAGAAAAATACAATTATTTTTGACACCCTGTCAAGTCAAGCCAATGTAAGCCATATTGGATTTTACCATGCTACATGGAATGTTAATGGGTGTCAACAAACAATGATGATGGAATACTGTACCTTTAGCATTCATTTCCCATTCACAGTTTTATTATACATTTGGCCAGGCCCAAAAATCCACAGCTCAACATCAATGCCCATGGAATGCACAGAGATAGTGATTAACATTTCAACATTTTTATTTAAATAAAACTGTATTTAGTCATAGAAAATGGTGTACACAGTGTATCGTAAGGAAAAATGTTTTGCTAACAAATGAGTGAAACAAAAACAGAAGAAAAATGTAAATGTATTGTCAACATGGGGAACCTGCAGCTTTAAACAGCTGAACTGAGAAACATGGAACAATGACCCAGACAGAAAATGATGGACAGTGGTAAATATCAAATGAAGCTAAGCATGACAATAACTGTATTCCAATTTGGTGTTTGTATGGGTGTGTGTGTGTCACACATGCATTGATTGTTAGAGAATATTGTGGGTAAATGCAGGTGTCCCTAACAAGGACAACTGAGTGGCTCAGTTATTCATAGAAAATGAATATGTGCCATTTGAATACCAATCACTCAGGGAACTGTTTCAATCAGAATCAACACGTGAGTATAACAAAAAATGCAATACCAAAAATAGTTTGTTATTCACATATGTACAACTTGCATATTACTACTTCATATGATTGTCTCCAAAATCCTCAGAAATAGGCGGAGGCCCAACGAACAGAGCAATCTTGTTTTTGGTATACTCTCCAAAGGACACTACTGAAAAACACAATCAACATCTGCCAACTCTTCTTCTGTTCAGAGCCTCTCATTTCACAGTAGATGTGACATTATTCACAGCTTGTTGAAGCCTTGAGTCCATTACTCATAAATGTGACATACCAAAGCTCCTAACATAGAAAGCTCATTATGAGCATGAATTTTACAACCCCACATACAGCTCCGGGGGAAAAATTAAGAGACCACTGCACATTTTCTTTCCTTTCCAAAAAAGTTGAAAAGGAAAGTTTTGAGTGAGGAACAGAACCGTTCAATTAGCAGTGGTCTCTTAATTTTAACCCTTCTGTTCCTCAAAACATTCCTTTTCGACTTTTTTGGAAAGGAAAGAAAAAGTTGCAGTGGTCTCTTAATTTTTTCTGAAGCTGTATGTACATTAAATAAAGCAAGACACTCGGTGTACAGGCGACCGGAGCCAGAATAACCTACTATTAATCTGTGCAAACAATTTACTTAAGCGCAAATTAATGAAGAAGGAATAATTAAAGTAATTATTCAATGGCCTGACAGGATGCGCAGCAGCAGGGTTCAAAATAACACAAGGGATCTGAAAGGATCTTTAGGTGTGCTTTTCTTTTTACTTTGTTTTTCCTTACCCCTTTCCATGTTTCCTTTTTGTCTTTCTACTGGTAGCAAAAAATACAACGAAATGTTTGAGGAATTAATATTTGATCCCGTCACATTCAAAAGAACAAACCCAATTAAACCGAATTATTTCCAAAACACAATATATGGAGTAACTGTCCAAGGGGCAATGTAGGTACTCAACCAAAAGAGGTGATTCTTGCAACAAAAAACAAAACAAAAAAATACATAAGCTCCTTCATTTAAACCCCCTCAAAAGGCGAGATATAATATTTATGCATTAGGTTAAAAGTGTAGTGAGTCCATTTTAAGGTACGAAAGAAAAATGGAATGGCAAATATAAACATAACAACAAATTAAAACAGGAGATGAAATGGTTTGCCGTGACGGATCAGTGCAGCTTTGGCAGCCGATCTCTGTAAACAAGTCCCATGTCTACCAAACCTTGTTGGTCCACATAATGTTCCTGTTGTACCCTGCTGTGTTTACAAAGTAGTCGCCTACCTGTTTGCTGCTGTATTTCGGTGGGTTGGCCTTGTAGCTGTAATCCGAGTAATGATCAGAGCCTGTCGAGTTGTTGTCGCCTGTGCCCACAAAGGTGTTGGTGGCAGGCAGGTCCTGAACAGCTTGGTGCTTCTTGGAGGCGGAGGGAGACTGCGGCTGCAGCTGGATGGATGGTAGTGGGGAGTTAGAGCGGTAATGTCTGCCCAGGTCAGGGCTGCCTGGGGGGTAGTTGAGAGGCAGGTGGATACGGGGACTGTCATTAACACTATCATTTATGAGGTTGAATTTAAGTCCCTTCTGGAGGCTGGCCTCCTCATCCTCCTCCAGTGGCTTGGCAGGTTTGGGCGCCTTGCCCTTTCTGCCCTTTTTGCCTTTGCCATTCTTAGGTCCTGCTTTGGGGGCATACAGATCCTTGCTCTCCTTCTTACCCGCCTGGTATCCACTCTTGGTGTCCTTCTGCAGGCGGTGTCGGATCACCACCACCACCACGATAACTAAGATAACTCCAGCAATGCCTGCCAGGCTGCCGTAAAGGATGTTGCTACGCTGGGCCAGTGCGTAGTTGGGGTCTCCGGCAATGTCTCTATCCAGAGGGGTGTAGAGGCTGTGGCCGACCAGGGACTCTATCAGGGTGATGTTTCCGATGGTCTCATTGACGAAAATGTGGACCAGGGCGGTGGTGTGGCGCGGGGGTTTGCCTTTGTCACTCACCTTAACAACCAGACGGTGGAGGCCATTGTGCTTGCCGGTGAACTCCTGTGCCAGGGTAATCTCTCCATTGCTTGGCGAGATATGAAAAAGGCCATAGGGATTTCCGCCAGTGATGCTAAAGACCAGCTCAGCATTGGGTCCACTGTCAATATCCTCTGCTTTTACTACTTCCACAGTGGTGTCCGGAGTGGTAAGAGGAGGGAGGTACTTATATGAGGAGTTGGAGGGCTTGGTGACGTAGGGGGCGTTATCATTCTCATCTAAGACATTGATGGTCACTCCAACATAGGAGGATCTGGGCGGGTCACCTGCATCCACAGCCTTGAGACGGAAGGTGTAGGTGCTCTCCTTCTCACGGTCAAAGGAAATACTTGAGAGGATAGTGCCTGTGCCATTCTGGATGACAAACTTGCCATTGTCTGGCTCCACCGAGAGCTGAACCCTAGCATTCTCACCTTTGTCTGCGTCGATTACTGTCACCATGCCGACAGGGCTGAGCGGAGGCATGTTCTCCAAGACAGAGAAGCTGTAGCCACTCAACATGAACTTGGGGTCATTATCATTACGGTCCAGCACCTTAACAACCACAGTGGCCGTCCCTCTCAGGCTAGGCACGCCCTTATCGGCTGCCGCCACGTGGAACTCATAGCGTTCCTTGTGCTCACGGTCCAAAGTGTTTCTCACACGCACCTCTCCTGTTTTTGGGTCAATCTCAAACAGGCCCTTAGTTGCCGAGTCCATTACGATGCTGTAGGTCAGCTCTGCGTTAGAGCCACTATCTGCATCTGTGGCCACCACATCCAGGACCCTATCGCCTGGCTGGTTTTCCTCAGCAAAGTCCACTTCAAATAGGGTAGGGGAGAAGACAGGCGCATTGTCATTCATGTCCATAACTTGCACCTTCAGTGAGTTGGTGCTGGACAGAGCAGGGTTGCCTGAATCCACAGCAACTATTTCAATCCTGTAGTCTTTAATACGCTCATAGTCCAGCAGGGTCGTGGTTTGCAGGAAGTACTTCCTCTTGCGATCGTTGGCTGACTCACTGGCGGGCCGCAGCTGGAAGGGAACGTCCCCAGCCACCACGCAGGTAACCACAGCGTTCTCTCCTTCATCACGGTCTGACACCTGCACCAGGGCCACAGGAGTACCTATAGGCATGTCCTCTGAGATGTTGGCCACGCCATCCTGGTGGATGACCAGACCAATGCCACGGATCTCAATGGCGGGTGCATTGTCATTCTGGTCCTTGACGTTGATGGTTACCAGGACTTTGGAGCTCTTGGAGTTGGGGCCACGGTCCTTGGCCACTACAAAGAACTTCAGAAAACTCTCCTCCTCACGGTCCACCAGGCCCTTGACATATATTGTGCCTGTAGCGCGGTCAATGCGCAGCAGCCTCTGGACAGCATCAGATGCCTGGTGCAGGCTGTAATCAATTTCACTGTTGGTGCCCGTGTCAGCGTCATTTGCTCTGACCTGAGGCGGGACACACACACAATAAAAATGTTTTTAGTTTTGTGAATCTCCCATATTCAAAACCTTGAAACAATTATTTGTAAATTGTGTAATTGCCTCTATTCTACATTTTATTAAAATGTGGATTCTAATGATAGCTGATGTTAATGCTTTGTGTAATGCATAATGGACTATCAAAACTAAGCATGCACAACCCCACATAAACATCTAGTGATTGTCACATGGATCATTGACAACTAATGGGGAAATGACAGATAGTGTTAATGTTCCTGTCATTATCAAAAGTCACATGTTCCTACAAGGGCCATTATGAGGAAATTGAGGAGTGACAATGGATCATTGGCAATGGACGGGCTCAGACCTGCCTATAACTCATGCCAAAACAGCAATGTCCCATAGGCTACCGAAAACAGACTTGCGTTATAGTAATGAATACATTAGGATACAAGCCAAATTTGTTACCTATACATGGGGGAATGTCAACTCAATAAATTTGGGTGCTAATGTGTTTTATCCCTATTATCATCACCATTACACAGTAGAAATATAGGTATATGCGAGTAGATGAGTTAATTTGGTATAAATGGACTGGGCAAATACGTAAGTTGTCATTTTGAATGGATGATAACCAAGATTTCTGTTAAACTTTCAAAGCCAACCTTCTTATTGGCCCTATTACATTAAACATCATGTATGACATATCACATCCCCTTATGGAATAGTTTTAACATGTCACCTTCTTGAACACACCTTACACAGCAATGTATCACTTACCCCAAATGTTACTCAAATAGAAGTACTCAGCCCACCCATTACTGAGTCATGCATGACTTAATCTGACTCATTCATAAGATTATCCATGGGGCTTATTGCTATTATTGCTCTATGTGACTCATTCCATTTCATCCGCCACAGAAACCCCAGAATTAATTTCACTTAACAGGAATTTGGAGAGTGTTTCTTTGAGGAAGCAGACATTGTTGATTGACAAGTCTGACCCGCTCAAGTTGTCAAATTAGAATTTTTTTCTGCCCTTGGTGTTCATTTTTCACTGCTCCCATGAGTAAGACCATGAAGGGAGAAAATATTCTTGAACTGCCTCTTTGAGACCAACTTGAGTGCATAGACTAATTGTTGAAGAGATTGACAGTATTTAGTATTTATGTTATGCCTGGACACTTTTCCTTAAATTGCTCCTGGAACCCTGCCAACTGTAAGACTTGCCTTATTACCTGTGTTTGCACTGAAATTCAATATGCAATTCTGAGAACCTGTCAATAATTCACTACTGTTTTGTAAACCCAGTGTTTAAAGTGCCATAAAGAGGAAGAAGAAAAATCAATTGACTTGAAGAGAATATGATTTGCTTTCCTTAACCTTAACACTGTAGTTTTGTACATTTGGCAGGGTCCCATAAGAAATAGATGTTCCTAATGTAAGGGTGTTTGTCAAGCAGAGAGGCTTGAGGGCTCTTATGATATCAATGTGAGCTAGTTCATCAATTCCTGTCTGACCAGTCTCTCCAGCATATGTAATTTTTTAAGTATAAATTTGGTGTGAGAAGTAGTTGAATAGCTAACCCAAAAGGTCTGAGTTTAAAGACAAAGTGCATGTTTTTCTAAATGAAACTACTTGTTTATGCTATTTGAATAAAAAAAAACAACCCGGAGCATGAAATCACAGTTCTTTTGATGTGTGCAATGCTCTAAAAGAGGGAGAAACAGTGACTGTCTGTGTGCGAACATACATGCACATGCATGTAAGTGAGTGTTAGTCAGCCTCTACCAAAGAGTAAAACATTATTTTTTGAAATGAAGAAAATATAAAAATGGAAACTATATACATATGCATATGTACTGTAGTCATGTTTGCGTGAAATGTACCTGCAGGACTGAGTGTCCCATAGGGCTGTTCTCAGCCAGATTAGCCTCGTAGTGGCTCCTCTCAAACTTGGGAGCGTTGTCGTTCTGGTCAGTAACAGTCACCCTTAACAGGGCGCTGCTGGCACGTGGTGGTGTTCCCCCATCTACCACACGGAGGTTGAGGTCATACGAGTCTTTCTTCTCACGGTCCAGGTTGCCCATAACGATGAGCTGCGGCAGCTTCTCATCTGTGTCCTCTGCAACCTGAAGGCTAAAGAGTTGGTCAGCGTCGGGCCCAGCACTAAGCGAGTACTCTGCCACACCATTGTGGCCCGAGTCCTTATCGCTGGCCATGGGGATGGGGAAAAGGGTCCCAATGTGTGTGTTCTCCGGGATGGTCAGTGTGAGGATGGGTGAGGTGAACTGCGGAGTGTTGTCATTGACGTCCTGCACCTCAATGCGGCCCTCAATCAACCGTGGTGTCTGGCCCTGCATTAGGTCTGTGATTGACACCTCAAACTCTAAGAAGCACTTGTCACCCTCAAATATGTTGCGACAGTCTGGCAGCGTCTCACGGTCAATGGGGATATCAGTGGTGTAGATGTCGCCGGTCTTGCCATCCACACGCAGGTAAGGGGCGCCCACTTCTAGTTTGTACAGGTGGCCCGAGTCGGGCAAGCCCTCGTCCGATGCCAAGCTGCCGATCAAGGTGTTTGGCGGCTGCTCCTCAAGCATCCTGTAAAGAATGTCAGTGGGGGCAGTATAACAGCAAACCAGCAGCATGGCGGCAAAAAACAGAACGTCACCCCACCTCAACGCCATCACTCCGCCCAACTGGCAAAGCATCGGTCTGAAGAAAGAAAGACACAAACAAACATGATTAGAAAACATCACACTATGTAAAAAGTTCAGGAGTAAACAAAAATACATTTTAAAGACAATTGACTTTTAATTAAGAGATGTTCACTTGGGGATTTATGACAAGACTTGCAAACAACTTTAATGCAAACAATTCTGTAGAACACATTCAATATGTCAGAAAAATGTCTCAAAAGACTTTGAGCAATGTCCAATCCCTGAAACAAACACAAGCTATTATCCCAGTAGGTACGTCAATGAACTTGGGCTTGTTTACATTACGGTATATTTTCTGAGATATAGCAAACAACACTCATGACACTAGATTATCTTGCAGACATCGGTAGCTCGAGAAATAATCTTCAGAGGTAGCGTGCGCCTCATTTTCGATAGAGCCCTGTGCAACTATGTAGAAAAATCTGTCGGAATGATATCAAGTACTGGGCATTGATCACGCGTATCAAAAGATTTTCTTGTTATCTGATGTACGTAATCCTCCAGAGTGGTACGTCAGGCATGCTCTGATTGTACATGACATGTATTACCTTGACAGTATTACTTGACTTGTATTTTCAGTGGTGTTACTTGTATTTCTGAGAGATATATGTATGCTCCGGGTACGTGAAGACACGTACACTGCATTTGTTTAGAAAATGTCACCCTGCTGAACTCTGTGAACCAGAGAACTCTGTGAACTCGGTGACCCATCACTTATACTTGTACAGTACATTCAATTTGCCTCTTAGCACATTTAGAATTGCCATTGTGCCTGCATTTTTTGTTGCACATACATGTCTACCTCAGGACCTCATTGCTGCTATCTCTGCATCTCAGCGGCACATGCTACCATCACTCCATCATCTGCGTGGCATGGAGGCAATGAGCCTGTGACAATGCTGAGGTGGTATGGATGCCCAGGTTAATTTGATAGCGGCCTTCAGCTGGGCAGGTTGTTGGGTCTGGTGTATCTCATTTTCATCTTGACAATACCACATAGATTCTCTATGGGGTTCAGTTCAGGCGAGTTGGCTGGCCAATCAAGCACAGTAATACAATGGGCAGCAAACCAGTTACCATCGTTGTAACTGTTACCATCGTTGCCAAGTCCTGCTGAAAAAGGAAAATCAGCATCTCCATAAAGCTTGTCTGCAGATGGAAGTATGAACTGCTCTAAAGTCACCTGGTAGATGGCTGCATTGACGCTGGACTTGATAAAACACAGTGGAGCAACACCAGTTGATGACATGGCACCCCAAATCAGGCCTCGACAATAACAAGGCCAGTAAAAAGTCATGTCGGGACTAATCAAACTAGCAAAGAATTTAAAAAAAAATCTGCCCACTGCTAAATTTTTATGTAAAATAATAATTGTATCATAAACTCGACATCCTCCAGTTGTTTCATAATATGGCACACGCACAAAACTACCTTGCAGCTCCTTTCGTGCGCTGCTGACCAGTCAAGAGTTGAGCAGTGATGTGACACGCGGCTGTCTGGTCTGGTTTTTCATTAAAACATTTAAAAACTTGCGCAAGTCACTCAACTGAAGAAGGCAGTGAAGGATAACTACGAGCTCAAACGAAAGCACATTTTTTTTACCTCAGAGCAAAAAATAATTGTTTACACGTCAGTGGAACTCAGATGCACTGTCGTCTGTCCTAAGTTCCCGGCTAGAGCGGACAAATGTGGGTCTTTTTACAAAGGCACTGACAACTTTCGCAAACAATCCCCGACCAGCCATGCCAATAGCAAACAGCACCTGGTCAGCATGACAGCCAAGGGGGTGGCTGACAATCCGTCTTCAGGGCCCTTGGTTGTATCAGGAATTTAAATGCAGATGCCCATTGGGTGATTGCACGACTTAACAACCGCATACCTAGTAACTGACGGACCGGCCCGTCGCCTTGTTCGCTTGGGTGAATGAGTTAGTGTTTTGTTTGAAAGTCAGTGTTTTGTTTGAAAGTCAAATGCATACAGCACTCTGCAAACAGACAGCCCATTCAGCAATGACCTTCTGTGGCTTACCCTCCTCGCGGAGAGTGTTAATAAGTGTCTTCTGGACAACTGTCAAGTCAGCAGTCTTCCCCATGATTGTGGTTGTGTGTACTTAAGGCCCAGGGAGATAATTAGCTGATCAGTGCTCTTCTTAGGTCGACATTTCTGTATTGTAAATATTTTATTCTAATATTTTGAAATACTGGATATAAAAATGTTCCATGAGCTGTAAGCCGTAATCATCAAGATAAAAAAATGTAAAAGACTTGAAATGTTTCACTTTATATGTAATGAATCTAGAATATATGAAGGTGTCGCCTTTTTGTTTGAATTATGGCAAAAAATGAACATTTCCATGATATTCAGATTTTTTGAGATGCACCTGGACTAGTTAAATTTCTGCCCTCCTCAATTTGCCTTATTGCACATTTAGTATAGCTCATCTACATATTATACTGGTAATATACAGTTGTGTCCATAAGTTTGCATACCCTGGCAGAAATTGTGAAATTTTGGTATGAGTGATCGACGATACACAAAAATAGCTGCATGGTCGAGTTGCCATAAAGAAGCCTTTACTGCGCTAATGCCACAAAAAAGCCCAGTTACAATATGACCGACAACACCTTGACATGCCTCACAGCTTCTGGCACACTGTACTTTGAAGTGACGAGACCAAAAGAGCTTTATGGTCACAACCATAAGCGCTATGTTTGGAGAGTGGTCAACAAGGCCTATAGTGAACCGAATACCATCCCCACTGTGAAGCATGGTGGTGGCTGACTGATGTTTTGGGGGTGTGTGAGATCTAAAGGCACGGGGAATCTTGTGAGAATTGATGGCAAGATGAATGCTGCATGCTATTCAGAAAATACTGGCAGACAATTTGCATTCTTCTGCATGAAAGCTGTGGATGGGACGCTCTTGGACTTTCCAGCTCAACAATTATCTTAAGCACAAGGCCAAGTTGACCCTCCAGGGGTTACAGCAGAAAAAGGTGATGGTTCTGTAGTGGCCAACACAGTCTCTTGACCTTAATATCATTGAGCCACTCTGGAGAGATCTCAAACGTGCGGTTCATGCAAGACAAAAAAATACTTTGCATCACCTGGAGGCATTTTGCCAAGACGAATGGGCCTCATAGACAGCTATTACAAAATACTATATATGTATACAAAAGTATAAATGTATACATATACTTAATACTTGTAAATGTTCTGCACTTGTCTATTTGCACTTGCTAACTACATTGCGTTGTACTTTACTTGTACTGTTCAATGACAATAAAATTGAATCTGAAAATCCAGTCCTATTACTGGCTTTAATATCAATATTGATTTCAGCAAAGACCCCATCCCTGGGTCACAGCTAAGGGAGCCCAAAGTCCTTGCAAGGCCCAATATCCACTAAACCCTGAGGGCTCTAAGAGAATAACACCTGTGTTTAAAGCATTGTATTTTGTCATCTGCTATGTGCTTTGTCTGTTCTGTTTCTTTTCTGTTTGTTTTTAATCATTGTACCTAAACTGTATGCACAGGGCCCAGCTGAAAGAGAGACCTTGGTCTCAGTCTGTGTTCCTTGTTGAAATAAAGGTATAATAATAATAAAATAAATAATGCTAGGATTATTCTTTCTAGAATTGTATTCTCTCTTGTAATGTAAGCAATCCTAAAAGCACCCTGTAGACTAAGGGGAATGATAAAGATAATTATCTTGCCACTGTTGCTTACAGCTTATTCTGGACTTTGACAAGATAAGCTTTTCCAGGCTATCCAAATACAATTTCCCTGTCATATCTGGACTTCTTTCTAAATTAAGTATATGCTACTAAAAGGCTGCAAGCTCATACGGTGCCAAATGTTGTAATATAGCTAAAGTGCTGTAATATACTAGTGAAATCTATTTTCACTCCACCATGGAAAACTCTCACGCTTACTAGAAACGGGCCAAGAAGAACACAGGTCACTAGGGGTTAATCTGTGGAGTTTCGCACGTCCTTGTTTCTGAAAGGATTTCTTCTACTCACGTCCCACCCCAACCCCAACCCTGTCCTTCTCAGACTGAGTATGGATTAGCATGTAAAAATTCATCCCTCCTCCTCTTATTTCTTAACTTCCATTACTCTAGCTTTTAAATGTCATAGCTGTTAAAAAAAAAATCTGTGACTGAACATGCGTGCATACAGAAGCATATGCCTTGACCTGTGTGCAAAGGTGAGTACAGTGTCTGTGTTTTGTACTTGCATGTGTGTGTGTGTGCATGGGAGTCTGGTCCCTTTGTTTCTTAGGGTATCTTTAATGAGACAAAGGAATTGGACAATGAAAGTGAGCGTATGAGGGGAGGAAAGAAAGACAGAGAGAGGCAATGCTTTTGTAATCTTCCACTGGCCACTTAAGCTATTGAACATTATGAGGAAAAACGGTCCCTGTACCAATCTTCATCATAGGAGAAAGGGGGAAGGGGGTGTTGAGTGCGTGACTGAGCCTCCTGAGCCACAGCACCAGATAACAGGGACATCACCAACCTCCACATTCACAGAGAGAGGGTTTGAAAGATTTTAAAATACATATATAAATAAAGCCCATATATGTTTAATCCATTATGGTTAAGGTCATGCTGCTTTGATCTTGTACAGGCCTCTCTAATGTCCATTCAACATTATGCCACCCGCTATCTTTTCTCTCTATCATTCAGTTTCTGCCTCCAACACTAATGAAGCAGAGTTGGGTGGAGATCAGTGGGCCGGAGAATCTTTCCACTCTACCCCACAGCCTAAACCGGTGAGACACGATAGCAAAGCCACATAACACACATGCATGGAGGGCTGAGAGATGAAGCAAAAGACAGATTTGTGTTGGGGTTGTAAACACAATGACAGACGTTGCAGGGCAGTTTTATTCACTGCATGAAGTAGGATGTATTAAGATTAGAAATGACACACTCTGGCACACAGACTTTCACAGAAACAAAAATAACACAACTAACCCTAACCCAAAATTTTTTATGTAGGCTACTCAAGTTCATACCAAGAGTCCTACATATACCTAGGGAGGAGATGTGCTAATGATGTGTAACGGTCTAACGACAGCTCCTATTTTCCCCACTGATGACACTCACACATACCTAATTATAAAATGTGGAAGAAATTGTGTTTGTGTGTGGTAAATGTGGAGGTGCTTTTTGGAAAGGTGCTAAATACCTCACCCCGGACTGAGTCTTGTCAGTCATGCGGCAATTATTTCACAACCCATTGAGGCTGGGTAGAACAGGCTGAATAGAATGTTGTTCGGTAGGTGGAGGAAAAACAGGCTGTCTCTAAAACGCCATCCTTTCAGCCGACTTAGCTCATCATGGACCTAGAAAGGCCAGAGTCTGTGATTGTTAAAAAAAAAGAAAAAGGTACGAACCTAACCATTTATCATTACCATGCTTTAACAGATATGTTTAACTTGACCCTTCAGGTTGGAAATACATTTATGTATAATCATATTATGGGATATTATAACTATGTAGGTTTAACTGGATTCAGTGATAAATGGTGCTAAGACACTGGAACCCACAGGTTGCATCCCAAAGGGACTTTGTTGGCCCTGGTCAAATGTTGTGTACATTAGAGTGAATATGTTTCCATTTGGGACACGGACTCTGTGCTCCTGGTGGCCTTTGGAGAGGGTCACAGCACAGCGAAACAGGCCTCGAAGGGAGATCCAAACATGTTCATCACATCCTTTCCCACACTCTGGACTTGCACTGGAACATTCTCATCGAACTGTGAATGTGTATAGCATGAATGTGGGTCAGGGAATAGACTGCATGTTTGTGTGTGAAAAACAGAAGACCAATAAGAGAAGAGATGAGAAGAGCAGCAACCCTAGAGTGTGTACAGAGAGAGAGAGAGAGGAAATAGGTAGAAAGGTACATCTTTCTAATTTGTAATGTAAATATGTTTCCTATGAATAGCCCCATAAATAGAAAGTGAAATAAAAAGGGAGAGCGAGTGTGTGTTTATGTTCATACCTGTATATGCATACCTCTGTGTCTGAGTGACTGGTGACAATGAGAGGGCTAGCTGAAAGGTAGACGTTGTGATGTAAATTTAACACCCCGGTTGCTCTGATTGGCAGGGGCCTCTAACGACAACATTTACAAGACACATTGTGCTTAAGAATGTCAAATCAGCATTTGGCACCTTGCATTGCCTTAACCCCTCTGCTAGACAGGGGATTGAGGGGACCCTTCAAACAGTATCCAGACATACACATGCAGACAATAGCATAGATATATTTAAATGACAATGAGTCGTTAGAACAGCTTTCTTTCTTATTTATTTATAATAGACATCCAGGGTTCAGCAGTTAGGGGGTCCGACTTATGGCAGAGCAGCTTTAAGGCTGGTAAAATAAGAATGACCGATTCTCCCCACCTCTGAAGTGCTTGTGAAAAAGGTGTGAAACCTCCATAAATCAAAAGGACCTATAACAAATCCCCTCATTGTACATTGGTTTTACCACCAAATATGGCGAGGAATTTGTCATCCTAACCCCCACCTCACCCGCCCCAGAAACTTTGCCTCAACCAGACAGCTAGCTGCCAGAACTGGATGCCTCATTAAAAGAAAAATATATAAACCCCTTTCATTTGGCACTGCAAAAGCAAATGATAACAGTTTTGGACAATTTCAAATGGTACTTGAACCCATTTCTGCCAGAAACATTTTGAATGCTTCACAACAAAAGTCGCCTACTACAGTTAAGCCACAATAACAACGCAGGCAGCTGATTCATTAGAATGAGGACCACATAAAAGCAGCTGCGTAAGAAATTGCAATACACAAACACTGAGCCGACCGGTTTAGCAGGTTTACCATTGCTACTGCGTCATGGCAACAAGAGGCCAGCAACAGACTGGAATGTACATCAGGAACTTGTGTAACAACAAGACAAGCAGCAAACAGACCAGTTTGACAAGTCTTTAACCATACAGATTTTGCCGCATCATTACATTTCTGTCATTTAGTAGACAGACTTCCAGTTAGTACATTAATCTTAGGATAACTAGGTGGGACGATCCACCATCAAGTAAAAATATTTTAGCATATTTAACTTAAGTAGCTATTAGGCAAGTCCACGCTAGATTAAATTATGGTGACAAGAGGTCATTCACGTACTTCATTGAACCTTCACTGGAATGTGCATAAGGAAGAATAAGTCAAGAATCTAATTACACAGTGACATTATGGACATTCAAAAGGGCCATAGTTTCAGACATGCAGGCGGAATGATTGACTCTGAAAGATAACACTGGACAACCTATTTTGCCCCTCTCTCGTTAATGTTTAACGTCACAAGGCCCTTTTATTGCTCTACGCAGGAACCACTTACCAAGAGGCAAACATACAAAATGTTTGCTTATTTTTGTAAGACCTTCTGCTACTGAGTTTGTGAGTACACAAACTATTGTTACAACCCTAACCTCCCTCCAACCCCCACCAACAACAAAAACGTATGCCCATACACACGCATAAACACAGCTGGGAGTGAATGTTTCAGTACAAGACGAGCGTGTGAGAACGGATGTCATGAACAAGTTGGGGTCTCCCTGGGTCCCAAGTCTGTTTTCCCAATAGACAGAAAGTCATGGTTTAGTTTAAATTACTAGGATTCTTATTAGCTATTGCATAAAAAATATTAAATAGATTCCAGTTTAAAGAAACGTTATAGAAAAGACAACATAAGTGTGTGTGTGTGTGTATATATATACGGCTCTGGAAACAAAAGACCACTGCACCTTTTTCTTTCCTTTCCGAAAAAGTTGAAAAGGAAAGTTTTGAGTGAGGAACAGAAGCTTTCAATTTACAATGGTCTCTTAATTTTAACCCTTCTGTTCCTCACTCCAAACCTTCCTTTTTCGACTTTAATGGAAAGGAAAGAAAAAGGTGCAGTGGTCTCTTAACTTTTTCCAGAGCTGTATACATACACACACATATATAAAAAAAAAACACAAGACAACAAGGACCAGACAATTAAGTTAATTTAAGAACTAGTGCATATTTATGAATCTTGTGAACACATCATATATAAACCACATATTGATTGCACTCTTCTTTTTTATACACTAGCTTTTCATGTTTTCCAATTTGAAGTAATCTATTGCATAAGCACTTTAGAGGTCTAAATATAACCCATACATAAATATTATTTGGCTCCATTGTCAGCATTGAGCAGTACATTGACCATCACCTCAATGCAATAATGAAATCCTGGCCTGCTCTACACAAGGAAAATTAGGGAAGTGTAAGATTAACGCTAGGTAACTGGGCTGGGTTAAACGGTTATTAAACCAAGTGACAGAACCCAACCCTAGATGGCCCATCCAGCTGGGCAAGTGTCCTGCATAATCAGCCTCATTCTCTTTGCCGTTCTGGGGACTCCTGGTCATGGGTGGTCCCTAACCCATTTAGCACAGAGGGGATTACTTTAATTATTTTATTCAGCCCTATTGTTTGACCCCAGATTACTCACTCCCCCTTAATTCACAAAAAGGAAAACTGTTGCTAGTTGCCTTGTCTGCCAGCCTATGACAGACTAGGCCGGTAAAAGGGGCAGCGGGGAGGGGGTAAATAGCGTCATCCAAAAAGGCACAGTACTGCCGAGCCAGGGCTGGCCACTTAGGGCGAACCGAGACAAAAGTGCTTGCGGTGATAGTGCATGCTAGGACAATGTACACCCAGACGCAACATATCTGTGTGGCTACTGGTAGAAACAAACTCAAATGCACACACCAAAAGACAATTTTGTAAAATGTTATATTGTTTACCACCCATTAGAAGTTTGTTTTGCTAGCAACACACCAGTGTGGTATTTGATGTAAGGAAAAAATGAGAAGCCGTTGTCTGTTCTGCTTTGGCAGAGATACAGTGTGGGTCTGGAAAACTAGTCTACAGGAGCAGGATACTGCATCTATCTCTCTCTCGTCTGTGCTTAGGGTCTACCCTCTCCAAATGAATGCACTCTGCAAGTGTACTAGGTATGAGGAGAAAACAAGGTGTTATCTAGCATCCATCAGTGACACGCACACATCAGAACACTGCAGATTTGTACTATCTCAATAATTCCAGTCTCTTTGGTGAACAACATCTATGCTTTAAACCACAGCTGTCACACCCTTCTCCATATGGTTTTATATCATGCTGCCTTGACTTTAATTGATCATACACCTCAGAAATAACAAATAGGGATTATCCCCCTGATGACAGATGGAACTACTCACTACTTTTATACTAAAAAATAAGACCTAGCTTAGGCCTATATCCGACGTCATGCCTTGATCTCCATAAAAAACATATTCATTACAGTTGCTGTACATAAATGAAATTATATATATATATAGCCATATGGTCCAAATCTGGTGATATCAAAAACATACATAATAAAAAATAAGGACTATTTGTATCCCTGTTGATGATATGCTTGGCCTGCTCATTTGCTTTTCAAATCAAAACGTTGATCATGAAATAATTTGTGTCAAATGAAATTGTAATGATAAACCAGTGAGCGGTTTCTGTTGTAGAAACCTGCCCCTGCTAGCTGAGAATTGCTCAAGGCCTCAGTAGGCTACACTTCACAACGAACTGTCATGTCAAATAATATGAACTAACAACTAGCCACACATAGTCTGTAAATAAATACTTAAATTAATAAACATACTCACTGATATTTCCAAGTTCTCCTGGTTTGGATGTACATGATAGATTACTAAGACACACAAGGTAGGCTTAAACACCGAAAGAGACAGTTATCAGCCCAGAATCCAGGCGCATGACAATGAAGTACCAGGCAATTGTATTGGTAACCAAGCTCATGCAAAACCTCAACCAGACAAGCAATCATGTGGGCTGACGATAACCAATCATTCCACTGACCTGAGGCTACTTCGATGCGTGTGAGAAATGACAATGCAAATTAATGGAATTGTCCGGTCCGTAATAGTGTGCTAGTCCTGTAAGGCCTTCCGTTTAATATTCAGCAAAAACATTGTATTCGTGTTTTTCAAAAATGTTTAAGGTAGAGTTTGTAAACAACGTAAATTGAAAACATTGCCTTGCTCGCATCGATTATTTTTTTAATAGCTTGAAACCTAACCTGCATGCAAATGAATTCGACAAGAAGCGGAGTTTGGCATTTTACCAGCGCTTGACTGAAGATCCGAAACCTTTCTTCTATTGGGACCGGCTCTGCAGTAGCCAAATGGCATATAATGGGAAAAGTCAAGGTCATGAAAGCTTACCAGACAATACTAGTGAAGTTGTATTTTTTTGGTTAGATATAAAAACGAAGAACAATATCCAGGGTACGGTAAATTATATGGGTCGAGGAGAGTAGCCGCTGCATATAGTATGCAAAGTGGTGTGCCATTGTGGGCGCGAGCTGCCTATAACCATATCAAAATCGTCCTAAGGAAGAGGCCATTCACAGGTCCATGTTTTATTGTTATGGTTTAATGTGTTTTCGTATCATCGTCCTGCATAGCAGGTTAGGCAGTTTGTGCAAAGGGAAAGGCCAGAATGACCGGTTGCTAAATACATGTCACAATCAGGCTGTCGTGATGACAAGGCTACGGCCGCCGCTTCAGAAAGCTGTGAATTTCTACAAATAGCCTAACTAATGTGATTCATATATTTCCATTAGTTATAAACTATTGCATAGGCCTATTGCCAGCTGATACAGTATCTAGGCATCTTTGAGTAAAGGCAATTCGTAAGACTCAGCTACAGGTGCTACAAGAGATTCTAAAAAAATACTATTTAAAACATTTCACTTATTTGGAGACAATTGCGATTTCTTAATCGGTCCGTTTATTATTATTCATACTGGATATGATGTGCCTCTATAATATAGGCTATTGCATTTTTAATATAAAATATTGAATACCTTGTTATTATAAACATATTACATCCAAGAATGGCCGTCAGTTAGAAAGACTCCGTTAGAATGAGGTTTCGCGACAAAACGATTAATTTAAAATATTCCTCAATGGAGCGTCTTTATAAAAAGCGTGTTACGTGACCGCAGAAGGGAGATTTCATGGGGCGCTTTAGCTAATAAATGTAATATGTCATAAACATAAAGGTAATTTGGACGGGGTTAGTGTACTGTCCCTCATTTAGAAGTCGATACCAGTAATGTTAGAAAACATCTATAGATCTGTAATCCTCCGTGCAAATATACATACAGTGAGTATCAGCCGCCGACACAAGTCGGAATTAAACGGACTGAAATCCCCACATATTTGGGATATTTATTTTTAGATATTTTGGAGTTGCAGTTACAATGTTATCATTCCCACGTAACAATAAACTATATTGGACCTGGATAACCAGTATTTCTTGCGCGTAAATGAATCGCAATATACCCTACCCAAGACTAGGATATGAAAGCCAGGCAACGGACACAATATTACAATTCAAAAACTGGAAATGTTGTATAATATTGTATTTAAAATAAATGTTGTACTCACGTGTGTGAAGTTTAATATGAGCCTACCTTGGGTGAGAACCCCTCAGTTGCCTATTCCAGCTCGGAGCGCTTCAGTCGGGCTAAAGCTTCGATCTATCTCTGCTCCAGTACAAAGGCACTCCAGGCTCTCAATATGCCCCCACAATTAGGAATCCTCAATAAATGAACTCTTCCAGGATTAAAAAAATCCTCTTAATCAGCTGGCAACAATATTCCTTTAAATCCACAGACGGTCTCCGACGTATTAATTCCCTAGCCTATGAATTAGGAAATAATTTTCGTCAGAAAACAACTTTGTGACCCAAAGTGCCACCATCAGATTGTTGTCCTTTCCTCTGTTACGGAAAGAAACGAGTACACTGTATAGAACCACTTATAAAGCAGCATCCCGTGCTTGGGAATATCTTCACCAGCTGCTACACTAAAATGCCAGCATCCTTGATATGCTCCCACAGCAGAGGTTTGCAAAGTGAAATGTGGAGGAGGGAGAAAACCCGATAAAATCACAATTCACTATGTCCATTAGTTGCCAGCGTTTGGTCCTATGTCAGTCACCCCTCGACAGGCTACTCTCACACAACGCTGCCTCGAGATTGTCCGCTCCACGCCTATGTGAGAGTAAAATGATTTCCAAACGATTGCGCTCTTTCGCTCGCTCTTTCTCTCTCGCGCGCGCACTCAAGCCCAGGCACACATATACAGCAGGAAGGCGGGGCGAAGCAAGTCCTGTTTGTGTTTTTATCATTGTTTCTCATAGTACTTAGGCTGCATTTGTTTAAATACATAACTCACCTACACATAGTAAAGAATATACGTTTCATTAGTTTGGTAGAACTGTAATTAGGGTTATTCTGCCTTCATCTTCGTCCATATGAACTCCACATTTGACAGGTGAAAACGGTGGAAACTGTATTGCAGCATTGACACTCCCTGCGTATCATACATTGAAACCAGTAGAACAATAACATATTTAAAGTGAAATGACAGAAGACATTCCAGCCAACAGTTAGTGACATTTTATCCGTACGCTGAATTTTGTTGTTGTTGACAAATTGTCAGCAGCAGAATCATATACAGCGGCCGTAGTCAGGTCAGCTACATCCAATCAAGCACATTGTAAGCAACTATTTCTTAGGTTTACCTCTGTTATAACAATTTGTAAAAAGCTCAAACTCACTTAGTTTTCAGATGTAAGGTAAGTGCGAGTAACAAGCTGACATTAAATTAGCTGGGTCTAAAACACTGATACTCGATGTTAGTGACGCCGTCGGAGAGCGCAGCATGAGTTAGTTGTTCATTTAGCGCCACCTGGAGGAGGGTATTGGAAATATGTGTAAAAAAAATCTGACTCAGTGACAAACCTTTTCAGACACATGATATATAACCTGTAAAAAATTGCTAACTATATACATTTCGCAGTGGGTACTACCCCCTTTAAAAAATATATATTATTTACAATTTCTTTAAACAACAGTGGTTAACTTCGGGAGGTATTCAACTATGGAAGATAAAAGCAGAGAACCATTCATACAAATCTGCATTTTGGTAAAAGGGGTCAGTGAAAAGGATTGAATCATATATAGGTCTTTAGTCTGGATTTTTTGTCTTTTTTCCTAATGTTGTTACTGTGAATTAGACCTACCCTATGTTTTTGCCTCCACATTTTGGACCAGTCAAAAAAACACCTTGCAACAATTTGAACAAACAGCCCATCCTTACACATTTCATAAGGGAAAACCCTAATTATTGTTCAATGAATGAATCATATTTATTTTATGAAGCCCTTTTACATCAGTTGTCACAAACTGCTTTTACAGATACCCAGTCTGAAACCCCAAAGAGCAAGCAACAAGAGTTAATGCACAGTGTCTATGAAAGCCCCCTAGAAACCTAAAGAGGCCTGTCCTCTTCAGGCTCTGCTGGGTAAGAATTATAAGAGGTCATGCAGCAAGACGTTAATGAAAAGCTGACCATCGATTTAGAGTAACTTTCATTGCAGATTAACTCTTCTGTCCATCTTAACGGTTCAGGTGAAATTTTCCTCATGCAGTGGCGATTCTAGAATTTGATATGGTGGCAGGAGTGTAGAGGGGCAGTAATTGTAAGAGGGGACAATATCTGCAAGAAGGGATCCACTGTTAGAGTTTTGGGGACAGACATGGTTTTTAAAAACTGGTTTTAATCTAAGATTGACGTAAAGGACCAAATATGACCAAACCTCTACAACTAAGGGCTGTGCAATATGATCAAAATCTCATATCCTGATATAGGTCATTTCATATCCAGATAACGAAACATATCACAATATTGCACATCGGAGAGCGCAGCATGAGTTAGTTGTTCATTTAGCGCCACCTGGAGGAGGGTATTGGAAATATGTGTAAAAAAAATCTGACTCAGTGACAAACCTTTTCAGACACATGATATATAACCTGTAAAAAATTGCTAACTATATACATTTCGCAGTGGGTACTACCCCCTTTAAAAAATATATATTATTTACAATTTCTTTAAACAACAGTGGTTAACTTCGGGAGGTATTCAACTATGGAAGATAAAAGCAGAGAACCATTCATACAAATCTGCATTTTGGTAAAAGGGGTCAGTGAAAAGGATTGAATCATATATAGGTCTTTAGTCTGGATTTTTTGTCTTTTTTCCTAATGTTGTTACTGTGAATTAGACCTACCCTATGTTTTTGCCTCCACATTTTGGACCAGTCAAAAAAACACCTTGCAACAATTTGAACAAACAGCCCATCCTTACACATTTCATAAGGGAAAACCCTAATTATTGTTCAATGAATGAATCATATTTATTTTATGAAGCCCTTTTACATCAGTTGTCACAAACTGCTTTTACAGATACCCAGTCTGAAACCCCAAAGAGCAAGCAACAAGAGTTAATGCACAGTGTCTATGAAAGCCCCCTAGAAACCTAAAGAGGCCTGTCCTCTTCAGGCTCTGCTGGGTAAGAATTATAAGAGGTCATGCAGCAAGACGTTAATGAAAAGCTGACCATCGATTTAGAGTAACTTTCATTGCAGATTAACTCTTCTGTCCATCTTAACGGTTCAGGTGAAATTTTCCTCATGCAGTGGCGATTCTAGAATTTGATATGGTGGCAGGAGTGTAGAGGGGCAGTAATTGTAAGAGGGGACAATATCTGCAAGAAGGGATCCACTGTTAGAGTTTTGGGGACAGACATGGTTTTTAAAAACTGGTTTTAATCTAAGATTGACGTAAAGGACCAAATATGACCAAACCTCTACAACTAAGGGCTGTGCAATATGATCAAAATCTCATATCCTGATATAGGTCATTTCATATCCAGATAACGAAACATATCACAATATTGCACATTTTGTATAAATTAAATGAATAAATAGTTTATATAAAACAACCACATGGAGAGACCAATTTGTTATTGCATTTTGAATTAAATACTTGACAAATAAAAGGTATTTACTCATATTTGATTGTTTTACTCCTTTTATTTAGAATCTTTGTGCAACTTGTCAATTAAGCATGTACCAAAATACAAAATCTTTATGTAAAATAAAATGGTAAATAGAAAACAACTATAGTTGCAAACAATAAATATAGGCCTAAAATGTGAATATGGTCATAAACATATCAAAAACAAATTCGATAATACTCTTTAGCAGTAGAACTGTTTGAATTGTACACTGACATTTTTTTAATCTGGGAGAGTGTAAATGTAGCACAAATAAATCAATGAATTTTACAATTAAAATGTTAGTTTATGCTTACTGATTTTTTTATACTTACTGATTGTCTAGTTATGAATGTAATCAACTATGTTTCAAATACACAAGAGTTACATACGTAATCTCAACATTTTATTTGGTACATCCATCATACAAATTATCTTGTTGGATTTTAAGTGATTGCTGAGGTGGCTTGGGCATCTTTTTCGGACGCCTCCGGAACGCCTTCCTGGGAAGGTGTTCCGGTCCCGTCCCACCGGGAGGAGACCCCGGGGAAGACCTAGGACACGCTGGAGGGACTATGTCTCCCGGCTGGCCTGGGAACGCCTCGGTGTCCCCCCGGAAGAGCTAGAGGAAGTGTCTGGGAAGAGGGAAGTCTGGGCATCCCTGCTTAGACTGCTGCCCCCGCGACCTGACCCCGGATAAGCGGAAGAAGATGGATGGATGGATGG
Source organism: Esox lucius (assembly GCF_011004845.1). Lineage (NCBI taxonomy): Eukaryota > Metazoa > Chordata > Actinopteri > Esociformes > Esocidae > Esox > Esox lucius. The sequence goes on along the minus strand of NC_047572.1, from coordinate 55,237 downwards.
ATTTTAAGTGATTGTCTTTGTAATTCTAACCCTAACCTTAACCTTAACCCCAGTGCTGTGATATCTAACCTTAAACCAAACCCTAACTTGAACCCCAGAGCTGTGAGACATAACCCTAACCAAACCTTAATCTAAACTTTTTTGTTTCCTAACCGTAGCCCAAACCTTAACCCTAACCTTAACCCTGGTGCTGTGAGATCTAACTTCAAACCTAACCCCAGTGCTGTGACGCCTAATGTTAACATAACACTAACGATAAAAATGCTTTTATAACATATTCAAGCGACCTTGCAATTGCTGTTACTCAGCCTAAATCCTCATATTGGGTGTGGGGCTGTGGGTAAGGCGACTGCTTTGTCATCTGAATGTTGCCAGTTTGAAACACAGATCAAACATTTTGTTAAAAAAATCGTCTTTTATAGCGTTCGTAAATATCATACAAATAAATATCTGGTGTTCGTATGTTATTTTATGTTTTAGTAGCACTCGTAACATTTGATACATTGTAATAGCGTTCATAAGATATGTTATGTTTGAATAATTTCGTTATGTATCATACGTTTTGGTGGCAGATTGTATTGTAACCTAACGTAATATCACATATCATACGAAAACTGGTGCCATGGATTTTCGTAAAATAGTCAACGTAGGTTCCTGAGACCAGGTTGCCAGATCAGATGGTAACTCAGAGACAAACACACTTTTTCAGGAACAGAAACAGAAGCCCAAGGATTTTATGATAAAAGACTAAAGTTAATGAAGCAGTTTAAGAAACTCATTGTCATTTATTAATTTATTAATTGTAGGAGAAATTTAAATGAGACTGTTAGAGTTTGCCATGCACATTTTCTCTGCACTCGTGATTTTAATGTTAGCTAGCTTGCGCTATTTTAATGAAAAAAAAACTCTTCCAAATGCCTTCTTTGCATTGAAAACGTTACATGAACGCTAGCTATATGCTCATAAAATGTTTTGGTGATAGGCTTTTATAGTTTCTTGGGCTGGAACATTTAGCTGATTCTGGCAACTGGGATGTGTGTCCTTAAGTGCAGACTTGAACCGTTGATCTTGAGTGAGCTAGCTAGCTAGCCAGTTATGTTATACAGGACATTACGTTAGCCTCTCCGCTATTGAAGTTTTTGCGAGCTAATATGAGATTGAACACATGCGCTGAGTTTATGATGACAAAAATGCAAGGCCTCGTTTGGGCGATTCCTGCTACAAGGGCATGGCAACAAAATGATGGCGACCCCCTCCCTGCAATTGTAGCCAGCCAAGTTAACATTTATGGTAAATGTTGTCTTAATCTGTTAATAGAGTAATAATTTGTTCAGGCTTTTTTACTTGTCCTTGTCAGTAACTTTCACAATGTATTTTGCCAGTTTAATCGAAATCTGGGGCCACTGGTGTACTGGACACTGGACAAAGGAATGTAGCTAGCTCTTTCAGTGGAATAAGACAGGTTTAACAGGAGAAACCCATACTAATGGAGCTGGTTTCTAAATTAAATTAAACATGTCATGTTTATTTTTAGGGCTAATTCATTTTTTAGTTGTGATACAAGTTTTGCTTCATTAAACATTTCAGCAAATACCCAATTTGATACCAATGCTATTTAATTAAAGACTTAGTGTATTCCATGTGAAAGACTCAAAAACTAACATGGACAGGTAAAATCCTCTTGCAAACCCAAATAATCAATTCTTGAGATGATATAATGTTTGTTAAGTAAATAAACAATATTTTTGTATAAGCTATTCATTTTTATTAATATATATATATATTTTTTAATGATGTTAACATTAAAAATATCATAGCTAAGCTAGTATCCCTGCACACAAGAGCCCCACTGATTTGGCAGATGGGATGGAGTTCAACACACAATGAGTAATTCTGGGATCTCAGTTATTCAATGTTTCCTTAGCTCACTTCAAAATCAGAGAAAACTAGCCGATTTTATGTACTTATGTATTGTAAAAGCTTCTTCATTGTAGGCTAAATATGTGAAAAATGGCGACTTAAAAAACCCCAAATTGGTTAGTATTACTGTATTCTGGAATATGGCTAGCGCAATATTACTTTTGTAATGGTAACATTTAGGCATACCGTAATAAATCACCAGCCTTGAAGAAAAATCCAGAACGCACTACAAAGCAACAGCAAACTACTGTATAAAGCTTTTACAGTAATCCTCTGACAGTGTAGATGGACTTCCTCTTTAATTTTTTTTTTTGATAAGAATGGACAGAGGAACAGATGGACAGATAAATAGAGAAATTACATACAAGATTGAGTAGTGCTCTTAACGTATTAAGTATTTTTGCACATTAAAGACATCTTCCAGCGCATTTCACCTGTCTTACAGTGATGTCAACATCCCAGACACAGCTTAAATACACCCTTTCTGCTATTGTAACCTGTCAGTATTTCTTATAATTTCTTACTATTTCCTAATAAAAACTTTAATGGATTGAAATTGCTTTAAAAAAAAACATGAATCCTAACATTCTATTTGCATGACATACCACATAATATCAAATTAATCTGCCTATTAATTTAGTTGCAGTATTTATGTTCACCCGAGCACTGGCAATTGACATTTATTCCAAAAGCAATTTGATAATGTATTTTTTTCATTTTGTAATAAAAACCTTCTTTAAATCCAGCCAAAAATAGGTATATACAGTAGGGAGAACAAGGATTTGATACAATGCCAAGTTTGCAGGTTTTCATACTCACAAAGCATGTAGAGGTCTGTAATTTTTATCATAGGTTCAACTGTGAGTGACGGAATCTAAAACAAAAATCACATGGTATGATTTTTAAATAATTTGCATTTTATTGCATGACATGAGTATTTGATCACCTACCAACCAGTAAGAATTCCGGTTCTCACAGACCTGTTAGTTTTTCTTTAAGAAGCCATCCTGTTCTCCACTCATTGCCTGTATTAACTGCACCTGTTTGAACTTGTTATCTGTATAAAAGACAACTGTCCACACATTCAATCAGATTTCAACCTCTCCACAATGGCCAAGACCAGAGAGCTGTGTAAGGGACATAAAAATGTAGACCTGCACAAGGCTGGGATGGGCTACAGGACAATAGGCAAGCAGCTTGGTGAGTAGGCAATTATTAGAAAATGGATGAAGTTCAAGATGATGGTCAATCTCCCTCGGTCTGGGGCTCCATGCAAGATTTCACCTCATGGGGCATCAATGATCATGAGGAAGGTGAGGGATCAGCCCAGAACTACACAGCAGGACCTGTCCAATGACCTGAAGAGAGCTGGGACCACAGTCTCAAAGAAAACCATTAGTAACACACTACGTCGTCATGGATTAAAATCCTGCAGCACACGGATGATCCAGAGGAGGAATGGGAGAAGGTCATGTGGTCTGATGAGACAAAAATAGAGCTTTTTGGTCTAAACTCCACTTGGAGGAAGAAGAAAGAACACCATCCCAACCATGAAGCATGGAGGTGGAAACATAATTCTTTGGGGATGATTTTCTGCAAAGGGGACAGGACGACTGCACCGTATTGAGGGGAGGATGGATGGCGCCATGTATCACGAGATCTTAGCCAACAACTTCCTTCCCTCAGTAAGAGCATTGAAGATGGGTCGTGGTTGGGTCTTCCAGCATGACAACGACCTGAAACACAACGCCAGGGCAACTAAGGAGTGGCTCCGTAAGAAGGTCCTGGAGCCAGTCTCCAGACATGAACCCAAAAGAAAATCTTTGGCGGGAGCTGGAAGTCCGTGTTGCCCAGCGACAGCCCCAAAACCTGAAGGATCTGGAGAAGGTCTATATGGAGGAGTGGGGCAAAATCCCTGCTGCAGTGTGTGCAAACCTGGTCAAGAACTACAGGAAACGTATGATCTCTGTAATTGCAAACAAAGGTTTCTGAACCAAATATTAAGTTCTGCTTTTTCTGATGTATCAAATACTTGTCATTAGGGGTGTAACGATCCATCTACTACATCGATGTATCGATTCATATTCCTATGATCCAACTACATCGATCTGTGCTCAGCAAGTTGGCCTTCCGGACGACATATATCGATCTAACATTGTTTTAAAATGTAATCAATCGATTGTATTGATACTAGGAAATAACCCATTGGATTTAAGCACGTTAGACTTTATATGAACGTTTTTTCTTAGCACTTTTAATGATAAAGGTGATAAACGTTTCTCGATTCAGTCTGCCTAGCAGCAGCGCAAAGACAACAAAACATAGCATGGCAGATGGCAGAGAAGCCGACGAGCGAGAAATTATCAAGCCACCATTGCGGTCCAGTGTGTGGAAAGTGTTGGTTGCACTTCATTTTTGATATTAATACTGTATTTGTATTATTTCTATGTTGAAAAACAACAGCAAAAGTAGCAGGTAAACCTATTGTTAATTCAACCTGAAGAGATGTTGGTTGCACTTTATTTTTGATATTAATATAGTAGTATTTTTATGTTGAAAAACAACAGCAAAAATAGCAGGTAAACCTACTGTTAATTCAACCTGAAGAGATGTTGGTTGCACTTTATTTTTGATATTAACATAGTAGTATTTTTATGTTGAAAAACAAAAGCACAAGTAGCAGGTAAACCTACTGTTGAAATGTTGGTTGCACTTAGTGTACTTTTTTTGAAAATGTATTGAATATTGAAAATGAGAGCAGAACATTTTAACTTCCTGTTAATTCAACCTAAAGTGTTGGTTGCACTTTATTCAAATAAAATGTGAATGCATTTGCCATTAATTGTTGTCTACTTGTTTGTTTATATCCATAATTAATTGATACTTGATTCCCTTACAAGAAACAACAGGAATCTAGGAAACTTCACCTGCACCGTCCAGTATCCAGGTATTTATTTCAGTCAAACGGGTTGAATTTTTGGCAGAAAAGATACTGAATCGTTTCGGTTCGTTCTAAATGAACCAATATCAGCCTTGAATCGTATCAACAACCACAAATCGTGATACGAATCGAATCGTTACACCCCTACTTGTCATGCAATAAAATGCAAATTCATTACTTAAAAATCATACAATGTGATTTTCAGGATTTTTGTTTTAGATTCCATCACTTACCGTTGAAGAGTACCTATGATAAAAATGTGACTTTTACATGCTTTGTAAGTGGGAAAACCTGCAAAATCGGCAGTGTATCAAATACTTGTTCTCCCCACTGTATGCCTTTGGCTGTGAATTTGTAACATTGTATTAAACTATTACAGGGGCTCTGAGTTTGAAACAATGTATCAATTGGGTCAAATCACAAGCCAGACATATTTGCAACATTGTAATTGTTAACCATTTTCCAGCAGAGCAGAATCATGATAGTGAGAGTGAGAAGACAAGGAGAATATAATTTGGGTAGGCCAAAATAACACAGTAGATGTTGCGGGGAGCTACACTAGTGGACTCAAGTGCACGACACCGGACACAAACAACTGAACGCAAGGGCGTTTAATCAAGGGTTGGGGGTAGGACGATAGTGGCAAGGCCGAAGGGGTAAGGGCTGGGCTGGTAGGTGGGGCAGGGCAGTCGGGGTTGGCAGGCAGGATGGGCAGAGCAGGTTGACTGGCAAGCAGGCTGGCGGATAAGGCAGTAGTGAGGCATGGAGGATCTTTGAACAGACGAGAACAACTATGGAGATAGTTTTGCTTCTAAATGATTGCAAATGTGCAGAGCACAATTTACAAATGTATATTACAATGTGTAAATAGAAAATAGTGAGTTGACAAGTTTTAGCTAATTTGAACCATTAAACAGCATGGTTTTATTAACCACATGCAATCAAAATGTACGTCATGGGTAGGAAGAGCATGAAATACGTATATTAGAAAATCTAAATTTCTTAAATATATATAAAACAAGATGACAAAAAACACAGCATATCACAAACTTTTTTGACTTTAGTTTGCGTTTTTTTTTATATGTTATCAATTAAGCAAACATAAAGAAAACAAAACTAGACAATTACAAATGTATTCAGGCTTTTAATTTCACATGAAGTGATAAGCGGTACGAACAAAATTGACACAGACAAGAAAATAACTTGAATACTATATACCAGGGGCGATTCTAGGGTCAGAGCTTTAGGGGTGCTGAGCACCCAATGAGCCCCACTGCCACCACCCACCCTCTTTTCACACAGAAACAAAAAATATGTCTATTGAAAAATAACTTTATTGAGACAGCTTTAACTTTTTAGGACCAGTGTCCTTATCCCCTAAGTCTGAACAGCTCTCTTCTGTCTCTGCTGCTTTGGCTTGGTGGTCTCTATGTTGCACTCCCTCTGTCTCTTCATTTCTTTCACTTGTCAATTCCCTCTCATCCCTTATGGACTCTCCCTGTTGTTTTCCTCCTCCTTTATTATGGAGAAATGTGGTGTAAAATAGGAGTATGAGTAGTTACTGTTTTGCTTGCCACTATTCTCTATTTGTCAATTTATTGTTGTTTCCTCACCTGGTTCTTCCTGCATGCTCTCCCTTTCCTTTTCTCCTTCTCTTTCCCTTGGCACTGACAATCATACACAAATATATTGTAAGCAGGAGAGTTGAGGTCAGTTTGTCATGTCACAAAAATGTTATGGAGACCATTTACAGATTCTAAGGATATGATCAAAAGGCACAGAGAGGAGTGTCATTTTAAATGTCTTTATTATTATTATTATTGGGCTTAGAAACTTTTTTAAATCACAAGTTCCTTTCACAAGAGAAGCTGTATTCTACATTGTAGGTTTGAAATAAAAAAATATATTAAAAAAAGCAGGGGACCATTGCCTAGATAAGTAATTTGATACAACAACAGATAGCTGGTTTGCATTATCTGTTACTTTAGCTTAACACTTTTCAGAAGAACAAAAAAAAAAAAAAAACAAGACAGAGGTCATTATGGACTGTCCCTAGTCTCTCACCTGAATCTGTCTTTTTTCTTTTAAAGAACTGTCGTATGTCCCTTGCTTACTGGCAGGCCACACACACACATGCACAGAGAGAGAGAGAGAGAGAGTAATGCTAGGAGTTCAGGAGTTAAGCCTGGTTCAGGTTAAATCCTCTATGTGAGGAATGAATTAATACAGCAAAAGAAAAACATTAAACTTTATTTTATTTGTGTAGTTTGATAGTCAGCCACAACTGAAAAATAACAGATATACATCTAGGAATGAATAACAAATCATTTAAAAAGCCACAGTGAGTGTTTTCACACATACTGGTGGTATACAGTGATATGTTCGTTTTCACTCTGGTACAAACGCCAGGGCTTCATGTTTTCATGACTGACCAGAAAAGACGCACGTGATGTCATGTTAACATGACTCCCGATTGTTAAAATTAGTATCAAATTAACGATAAACTTTAACAACAGAGACACACTTACGCACTGCACAGGTACGCAGTTTATTTGTTGCGCTGCTGTTTTTGTTTCACGCTCTAGCAGTTAATAAACAGAACTGCATGAGTCTTGCAGAAGAACATGGTAACCTGCGCTACTTCTCTCCATTTATGACTATGGACGAGTCACCCAGGTCCTGTGCTACTCCACAGCGGCGGCGACCCGCTGGACTAAAATAGGTGTACCGTGATTCAGGATACTGACTCCAGTACTCACCGATATGGTTTCGGAATCGGAACAACTGTAAGTAAAAGGAAAGAAGTGTGAGACACAGCTTTGGAGCAAATTAGTTGATTCACAACACTACATAACGGGTTCTCACTCCGCGTGTGTTTCATGCTGGATGACGGTCGTGCTGAGCGGTGCAGGTACAGAGGAGAAGTAGAAGAGAAGAGGATGACACAATTTGCTGAGCGGGGATGTTTTTATTTTCATCCTTAACACATACATTTTAAACCACAAACTACGGAGTATGTTTTGGACATTATTTAACAAAAATGTTAGAATAACAACATGTCTTACTCCAGGTTTTAGGGGTGCTGAAGCACCCCTAAAAAGGGGCTAGCCACGCCCATGCTATATACAGTACTATCAACAATCAGAGCACAAATAGCGTATAAAGAGGTTATAGTATAGAACAGATGTGTCATATGAAACTTATCACAGTATCAACAGGTGGCACGAAAGAAAAAAAAAAGAGCTGTGGTTTATCAGACCATATACCTTTGTATGCCTATACTTTGCAGTGTCTGACAACAGCCCTTAACTGTGGTATATGTTGTATATAGCCTACTATACCATACCATACCATCTTCTTCCGCTTATCCGGGGCCGGGTCGCGGGGGCAGCAGTCTAAGCAGGGATGCCCAGACTTCCCTCTCCCCAGACACTTCCTCCAGCTCTTCCGGGGGGACACCGAGGCGTTCCCAGGCCAGCCGGGAGACATAGTCCCTCCAGCGTGTCCTAGGTCTTCCCCGGGGTCTCCTCCCGGTGGGACGGGACCGGAACACCTTCCCAGGAAGGCGTTCCGGAGGCATCCGAAAAAGATGCCCAAGCCACCTCAGCTGACCCCTCTCGATGTGGAGGAGCAGCGGCTCTACTCTGAGCTCCTCCCGGGTGACCGAGCTTCTCACCCTATCTCTAAGGGATCGCCCGGCCACCCTGCGGAGAAAGCTCATTTCGGCCGCCTGTATCCGGGATCTTGTCCTTTCGGTCATGACCCAAAGCTCATAGGTGACCATAGGTGAGAGTAGGAACGTAGATTGACTGGTAAATCGAGAGCTTCGCCTTGCGGCTCAGCTCTTTCTTCACCACGACAGACCGATACATCGACTGCATTACTGCAGAAGCTGCACCGATCCGTCTGTCAATCTCCCGTTCCATCCTTCCCTCACTCGTGAACAAGACCCCTAGATACTTAAACTCCTCCACTTGAGGCAGGCACTCTCCACCAACCTGAAGTGGGCAAGCCACCCTTTTCCGACTGAGGACCATGGCCTCGGATTTGGAGGTACTGATTTTCATCCCCACCGCTTCACACTCGGCTGCAAACCGTCCCAGCGCATGCTGAAGGTCCTGGTTTGAAGGGGCCAACACGACAACATCATCTGCAAAGAGCAGAGACGAAATTGTGTGGTCCCCAAACCTGACACCCTCCGGCCCCTGGCTGCGCCTAGAAATTCTGTCCATAAAAATTACGAACAGAACCGGTGAAAAAGGGCAGCCCTGCCTGAGTCCAACATGCACTGGTCTGACTTACTGCCGGCAATGCGGACCAAGCTCCTGCTTCGGTTGTACAGGGACCTGACAGCCCTTAGTAAAGGACCCAGGACCCCATATTCCCCAAGCACCCTCCACAAGATGCCGCGAGGGACACAGTCGAATGCCTTCTCCAAATCCACAAAACACATGTGGATTGGTTGGGCAAACTCCCATGAACCCTCCAACACCCTGTAGAGGGTATAGAGCTGGTCCAGTGTTCCACGGCCCGGACGAAAACCACACTGTTCCTCCTGAATCCGAGGTTCTACTATCGGCCGTATTCTCCTCTCCAGAACCCTGGCATAGACTTTCCCGGGGAGGCTGAGAAGTGTGATCCCCCTATAGTTGGAACACACCCTCCGGTCCCCCTTCTTAAAAAGAGGGACCACCACCCCGGTCTGCCATCCCAGAGGCACTGTCCCTGACCGCCACGCGATGTTGCACAGGCGTGTCAACCAAGACAGCCCCACAACATCCAGAGACTTGAGGTACTCAGGGCGGATCTCATCCACCCCCGGTGCCTTGCCACCGAGGAGTTTCTTGACCACCTCAGTGACTTCAGCCCGGGTGATGGACGAGTCCACCTCTGATACCTCATCCTCTGCTTCCTCAATGGAAGAAGTGACAGCGGGATTGAGGAGATCCTCGAAGTACTCCTTCCACCGCCCGACGACATCCTCAGTTGAGGTCAACAGCTTCCCACCTCTACTGTAAACAGCGTTGGTAGGGCACTGTTTCCCTCTCCTGAGGCGCCGGATGGTTTGCCAGAATCTCTTCGAGCCTCTCCATGAACTGCCACCTTAACGTGGTGGAGGGGTTTGAGTACCCGAGTGACCCTAGGAGCTATGTTGTCTGGGGCTATATGCCCCTGGTAGGGTCTCCCAAGGCAAACAGGTCTTAGGCGACGGGTCAGACTAAGAGCGGTTCAAAAACCCCTTAATGATGATTAAAATTATGTGTACCGTGACGTCGCCCGGTATGGCGCAGCCGGGGCCCCACCCTGGAGCCAGGCCCGGGGTTGGGGCTCGTATGCGAGCGCCTGGTGGCCGGGCCTTCCCCCATGGGGCCCGGCCGGGCTCAGCCCGAACGGGCGACGTGGGGCCGCCCTCCCGTGGGCTCACCACCCACAGGAGGGACCATAAGGGGCCGGTGCGAAGAGGATCGGGCGGCAGTCGAAGGCAGGGGCCTAGACAACCCGATCTCTGGACACGGAAACTAGCTCTAGGGACGTGGAATGTCACCTCGCTGGCGGGGAAGGAGCCTGAGTTAGTGCGTGAGGTTGAGAGGTTCCGATTAGAGGTAGTCGGGATCACCTCTACGCACGGCTTAGGCTCTGGAACCACACTCCTTGAGAGAGGATGGACTCTTCACCACTCTGGAGTTGCCCATGGTGAGAGGCGGCGGGCTGGTGTGGGTTTGCTTATAGCTCCCCAGCTCTGCCGCCATGTGTTGGAGTTTACCCCGGTGAACGAGAGGGTCGTTTCCCTGCGCCTACGGGTCGGGGATAGGTCTCTCACTGTTGTTTGTGCCTACGGGCCGAACGGCAGTGCAGAGTACCCGACCTTCTTGGAGTCTCTGGGAGGGGTGCTGGAAAGTGCTCCGACTGGGGACTCTATTGTTCTACTGGGGGACTTCAACGCCCACGTGGGCAACGACAGTGACACCTGGAGGGGCGTGATTGGGAGGAACGGCCCCCCTGATCTGAACCCGAGTGGTGTTCAGTTATTGGACTTCTGTGCTAGTCACAGTTTGTCCATAACGAACACCATGTTCAAGCATAAGGGTGTCCATCAGTGCACGTGGCACCAGGACACCCTAGGCCGCAGGTCGATGATCGACTTTGTTGTCGTCTCATCTGACCTGCGGTCGTATGTCTTGGACACTCGGGTGAAGAGAGGGGCGGAGCTGTCAACTGATCACCACCTGGTGGTGAGTTGGATCCGATGGCGGGGGAAGAAGCTGGACAGACTCGGCAGGCCCAAGCGTACTGTAAGGGTCTGCTGGGAACGTCTGGCCGAGTCTCCTGTCAGAGAGATCTTCAACTCCCACCTCCGGCAGAGCTTCGACTGGATCCCGAGGGAGGCTGGAGATATTGAGTCCGAGTGGACCATGTTCTCCACCGCCATTGTCGAAGCGGCCGCTCGGAGCTGTGGCCGTAAGGTCTCCGGTGCCTGTCGAGGCGGCAATCCCCGAACCCGGTGGTGGACACCGGAAGTAAGGGATGCCGTCAAGCTGAAGAAGGAATCCTATCAGGCCTGGTTGGCTTGTGGGACTCCTGACGCAGCTGACGGGTACCGACAGGCCAAGCGGGCTGCAGCCCGGGTGGTTGTGGAGGCAAAAACTCGGGCCTGGGAGGAGTTCGGTGAGGCCATGGAGAAGGACTATCGGCTGGCCTAGCCTACTATAGGCTACAAAACCCTGCATACTGTAAATGTCATTAGGTTGTATTTGAAACAACGTAACCACACAGGTACTCTACATACATAACAATCAGAATGGTATATACAGCCCTGGAAAAATTAAGAGCGCACTGCACCTTTTCCTTTCCTTTCCAAAAAAGTTGAAAAGTAAGGTTTTGAGTGAGGGACATTTAATTTGTAGTGTTCTCTTGATTTTAACCCTTCTGGACCTCACTCAAAACCTTCCTTTTCAACTTCTTTGGAAAAGAAAGAAAAAAGTGCAGTGGTCTTTACATTTTTTCCAGAGTTGTACATATCAAAACAAGCTAGATCATGTGGTGGTCCAAATTAAGTTGGCACGTTTAATTATTTAAGACTGATACATGCACATTGCATATGCCTGCATTTTGTTGTATTTGCTTGAAGACTAAAACACACTGTAGATGCTAGAGTGTCAAGAAGAATGCTTGAGGCATCAAGACATAATACCACGTTGTCTGAACTTGGGTTGAAGTAGTTGTGCAACGTAGAGCTGAAACAGGAGCAATTGTCGTTATCATCTAGGCAAAGGAAGAAACAATCAAATGACTATGAGAGAGCTAGAAGTGAAACTATCAAAACATAGGATGGATGGCTTGATAGATGGCTAGCTAACAAACTGCTTTGACAAGGATAAATACATCAGTCTGAGAGAGTGACGCGAATATCACTAAAGTGTCGCTACTCTATCTAGTAAAAAAGCCTATACCTGGTTAAATAGTTAGTAGCGTTGCGATTCGACGCTATATTTTAGTCAAACACAAAACAAACACTTACCTGAGTCAAGCGTACAAATAGCTAGATGGTTACAGTAGATATCAAGCCATTTCCTCCAATAAGGTTTTTATAAACAGATTACCAGTTTTCTGCATAGTTGCTGTTTTCACCAGGACTTCAGGAAAGATCACACTTCGTAGCTCTCGAACCAAGACCTGACGTGAGACTAAAGGCAAGTGCCTGATTGGCTGGAGCACAGGCCAAGATGGTGTAAAGAGTGCTAGAGAACAGATAACCCTATTAGCCTCATTGGATTGCAAGTACAACTCGTTACTGCTGTGAAGTTAGTTTTATATTCAAGATTCAGAATTTGATAGTCAATACCTCATTAACGAAACCTACCAGAAAGACAGCAATTGCATATTCTGAATCTGCTGGCGATAGCGAACAAGCAACACTCCCTGTTTTCTCTGTTGTTTTCAATTTTTATAAAACGACATTACAGTCATGTCTAAGGCAGATTTTCTGTGTATTGCCTTTAAGGGAGCGTGTTGAAAGTGCATATTGAATGTAGTTTTACTGACAAACGCCAATTGCATTGCAACCAATAAAAAAATTTACGAATCAAAACAACTATAAAGAGCTCAGTATTCGGTGCCCTAAAATTCTATTGTTTTGCATTGAAAAAATACTTTATCTGTTATTAAAATAAAGGTCAGTACTTGAGACCCAAGGTAACTTTTATAGTAGACCATCAAGGACAACTGCCCTACCATGAACATCATTCAGTCTTATAATTAAGGAAATTATTTAATATTAATTAAAACATTTTAATTCAGATCTCAATCTCAAATCTCAATAGCTCTGACCCAATAAACCATCGGTTGAAATAACCAACTCATGTAGCTTCAGGGAGACCTGCTCTACCATCAACATCCTTTAGATTGGCTATTTTTCCATTTTGGACATTAACACTTAATATTCTCATCAATAGTTAGGACCCAATAAATCGTAGATGTAAATAATCAACTGATATAGCTTCAGAGACAGACGTGCTTCCATCAACATTCTTTAGATGGTCTGGTTTTCCATTTTGAATATTATCACTAGTTTATAAAGCAATTTATCATGAATTCTGTTCAATAGCTCTGACCCAATAAAACTTCTGTTGCAATAACCAACTGATGTAGGTTCAGGGAGACCTGCTCTACCATCAGCATATACCATCAGCATTGCTTCAGGAAGAGCAGCTCTATTTATAAAAGTTGCTTTATAAATTAGTAATAATATCGTAAATGACAAAATAGCCAAATTAAAGGATGTTGATGGTAGAGCAGCAGCCCCTGAAGCTATATCAGTTGGCTATGTCCATATACGTTTTATTGGGTAAGAGCTATTGAACATAATTCATGACAAATGTTGTTCTGCCCTTTATCTCAAACACCTTGCTTGAGTATGCAGTCAGATAAAGCCTGCCAAAGACAACAGACACAGGGATTGTTTCCAAGGTTTACTGTTGACCTAGGAATAACTTAAAACTGTAAAAATACAAAATACAGAATCTTAGATGTACAAAGTCAATTACATCTTCGCATAAGCACAACAAAGGCTTTTCCATTGCATATAATAAGCATCAATTATCTCAGAAACAGACTGTGCTTTCACACAGCAAAGAAAACTAAAGTTACATCTGAAATATAAGATATAAGAATCAAATATGCATAGAAATTATAATGTAGCAACATCTACATACCGAAAGTGCCTTCAAAACAACTTAAATATAGGAGCAATAGTAGCCATGACCGCATGCTCTTCTGTGTTGCCGGGCTCACATTTGTGATGTCATCATATAAGGACCCTAACAACATTAAATGCAATACCCGACTTTGAACAGAAGAGGTCGCTTTACTACAACTTTTGTATCAAATAAATGCAGAATGTTCATATACACTCACCTAATGGATTATTAGGAACACCTGTTCAATTTCTCATTAATGCAATAATCTAATCAACCAATCACATGGCAGTTGCTTTTAGGGGTGCATTTAGGGGTGTGGTCCTGGTCAAGACAATCTCCTGAACTCCAAACTGAATGTCAGAATGGGAAAGAAAGGTGATTTAAGCAATTTTGAGCATGGCATGGTTGTTGGTGCCTCTTTACAACCAAGGTATGCAGCAAAGCATTTGTGAAGCCACAACACGCACAACCTTGAGGTGGATTGGCTACAACAGCAGAAGACCCCACCGGGTACCACTCATCTCCACTACAAATAGGAAAAAGAGGCTAGAATTTGCACAAGCTCACCAAAATTGGACAGTTGAAGACTGGAAGAATGTTGCCTGGTCTGATGAGTCTCGATTTCTGTTGAGACATTCAGATGGTAGAGTCAGAATTTGGCATAAACAGAATGAGAACATGGATCCATCATGCCTTGTTACCACTGTGCAGGCTGCTGGTGGTGGTGTAATGGTGTGGGGGATGTTTTCTTGGCACACTTTAGGCCCCTTAGTGCCAATTGGGCATCGTTTAAATGCCACGGCCTACCTGAGCAGTGTTTCTGACCATGTTCATCCCTTTATGACTTTATCCTCTGATGGCTACTTCCAGCCGGATAATGCACCATGTCACAAAGCTCGAATCGTTTCAAATTGGTTTCTTGAACATGACAATGAGTTCACTGTACTGAAATGGCCCCCACAGTCACCAGATCTCAACCCAATAGAGCTTCTTTGGGATGTGGTGGAATGGGAGCTTCGTGCCCTGGATGTGCATCCCACAAATCTCCATCAACTGCAAGTTGCTATCCTATCAATATGGGCCAACATTTCTAAAGAATGCTTTCAGCACCTTGTTGAATCAATGCCACCTAGAATTAAGGCAGTTCTGAAGGCGAAAGGGGGTCAAACACAGTATTAGTATGGTGTTCCTAATAATCCTTTAGGTGAGTGTAAATATTGGAAAACTAAAGCATTTTGATGGTAGACGAGCTAATTTTGAGACGAGCTATTGACATTTAAATAAGCAACTGACGTTTTTCATCAAAATGACCACATAATGGTGCACTTTTAAGACGATGCCTTAACCCTTGCATCGTAGGAAAGCAGTTTTTCATGTTCTTTTCGGAATGGAGAAACAAGGGAGTGTTGCTTGTTCACTATCGCCAGCAGATTCAGAATACGCAATTGCTGTCTTTCTGGTAGCTTTCGTTGATGAGCTATTGACGTTCAAAGTCTGAATCTTGAATATAAAGCTAACTTCACCGCAGTCAAATCGTTTTTGCAAATCTAATCCGGAAAATTCTGTAAACAGGAACTAATCCACAAACACAATTGGCTTATCCACAAATACGATACATTCCACAAACTCAAATGTCACTTACAAATACCTCTTCCCCTAATGAAAATAGTTTGCATATTGTAAATTCGGATCGTATTTGTTTGTGAATTTTAAACGCGTTGGTTTCAAGATACTGAATTACATTTGTGGACCGTGTTTCGTATTTACAGATCATGATGTATTTGTTTGTCGAATTTGTGCAATTGTACAAACCCGATTCCAAAAAAGTTGGGACACTGTACAATTGTGAATAAAACAGAATGCAATGATGTGGAAGTTTCAAATTTCAATATTTTATTCAGAATACAACATAGATGACATATCAAATGTTTAAACTGAGAAAATTTATCACTGTAAGGGAAAAATAAGTTGATTTTAAATTTCATGGCATCAACACATCTCAAGAAAGTTGGGACAAGGCCATGTTTACCACTGTGTGGCATCCCCTCTTCTTTTTATAACAGACTGCAAACGTCTGGGGTCTGAGGAGACAAGTTGCTCAAGTTTATGAATAGGAATGTTGTCCCATTCTTGTCTAATACAGGCTTCTAGTTGCTCAACTGTCTTAGGTCTTCTTTGTTGCACCTTCCTCTTTATGATGCGCCAAATGTTTTCTATGGGTGAAAGATCTGGACTGCAGGCTGGCCATTTCAGTACCCGGATCCTTCTTCTATGCATCCATGACATTGTAATTGATGCAGTATGTGGTCTGGCATTGTCATGTTGGAAAATGCAAGGTCTTCCCTGAAAGAGACGACGTCTGGATGGGAGCATATGTTGTTCTAGAACTTGGATATAACTGTCAGCATTGATGGTGCCTTTCCAGATGTGTAGGCTGCCCATGCCACACGCACTCATGCAACTCCATACCATCAGAGATGCAGGCTTCTGAACTGAGCGCTGATAACAACTTGGGTTGTCTTTGTCCTCTTTAGTCCGGATGACATGGTGTCCCAGTTTTCCAAAATGAACTTCAAATTTTGATTAGTCTGACCACAGAACACTTTTCCAGTTTGCCACAGTCCATTTTAAATGATTCTTGGCCCAGAGAAAATGCCTGCGCTTCTGGATCCTGTTTAGATACGGCTTCGTTTTTTGACCTATAGAGTTTTAGCCGGCAACGGCGAATGGCACGGTGGATTGTGTTCACCGACAATGTTTTCTGGAAGTATTCCTGAGCTCATGTTGTGATTTCCATTACAGTATCATTCCTGTATGTGATGCAGTGCTGCCTGAGGGCCTGAAGATCATAGGCTTCCAGTATGGTTTTCCGGCCTTGACCCTTACGCACAGAGATTGTTCCAGATTCTCTGAATCTTTGGATGATATTATGCACTGTAGATGATGATAACTTCAAACTCTTTGCAATTTTTCTTGGAGAAACTCTTTCTGATATTGCTCCACTATTTTTCGTCGCAGCATTGGGGTGATCCTCTGCCCATCTTGACTTCTGAGAGACACTGCCACTCTGAAAGGCTCTTTTTATACCCAATCATGTTGCCAATTGACATAATATGTTGCAAATTGGTCCTCCAGCTGTTCCTTATCTGTACATTTAACTTTTCCGGCTTCTTATTGCTACCTGTCCCAACTTTTTTGGAATGTGTAGCTCTCATGAAATCCAAAACGAGCCAGTATTTGGCATGACATTACAAAATGTCTCAACTTTAACATTCGATTTGTTATCTATATTATATTGTGAATTAAATATAAGTTTATGAGATTTGTAAATTACTCCTTTCCTATTTTACTCACAATTTGTACAGTGTCCCAACATTTTTGGAATCGAGGTTTGTAGATTTTTATATAAAACATTGCAAAACTCGAGTCAACATGTTACAAAGAAATAGGAACCAATCCACAAATACAAATCACAAATGATGTGATTAAAAAGTTAATTTACTGTTCAAAAGTGTGAGGGATAATCACAAATATTATTTCATATAAATCCTTGCTTTGAGGTACAAGTAGAAAGGAGTGTATTTATGGGTAGTGAAATATATTTGTGGATCGTGTTTTGTATTTGCAGATCATGAGACATTTGTTTGTGCATGTTACATTCATTTGTAAATTGTATTTTCTGTTTAGACATTTTAATACACATTTGTAAATTGTGGTCTGCACATTTGCAATAATTTAGAAGCAATTATATCTCCATATACAACGTTAAGAACAGCAACTGGTAACTTGGAACAATAACTCAACTGGATTATTCTGAATTGCAGTATTGGGCGGCCGCGAAAGTATTTACCAGGTAGTGAACAACAATGATCTGGTGATGAGTAGAAGGCAAACCAGGGTATTTAACAACAAGTTGATGATGAGATCAACCGAAGCTGTGGAGACTTGAGGAGGTGTAGTGGAAACCAGGAACTGCATTACAGGAGCCCGGAGACAAGCCCAAACACACACAGACACAGACTCAAACAGGAGAGAGGGAGAGCCTGGCATGGATTAAGAGGAGGTGGATGTGGAGGACATAACAGCAGACTCTGCATGATCTGCACAATAAGTGATGCGCACATTATGACAGGAGAGCTCTTAAAATGAGTTTTAAAGTTATTGTGAAAAGAGTGCACACATCAAATGTGTGGACATCGTTAGTTAATTACTCCAACAGAAAATGCGTGTGCACCCACCAGTAAGAAATTAAATCTGTTTTCATCCCTGGGTCTCCCAGCTCAGTGATTTAACTTATTAGTCTGAATTTTGCCTGAGCTCTTTTCATACGGTTGGTGTTAAGTCATGCTTTCTGCATGAACAATTGTTTTTCTTTAATAATTGAATTTGAAATTGTATATAAAATGTATGCATCAGTCTAGCATAAAACACAATCCGCTATTGTCTGGAGAACAAGATTAAAATAAGGTAGATTCTACTTTATTAATCAAAACGGTGACCAACTCCACTGTCAGTTTAGAGCAGAACGCCTTTATCTTTTTCTTTACATGATAAGACAACCAGTTATAAATCTCAGTTTAACAAGTGAATGATCACTTTTAAATTAGCTACATAGTTATCTATTAGCAATTTCTTATTGTTACCATATTCATGCTCATTCATTTTAGCATCGCCTGAAGATTTTATTTTGTACATTTTGGGCCCCCTTAATCCCCCTTGTTTAACATTATCCACCCCTACCAATTTATGAATAGCTACACAGGAAGATATGGACCTAAAAAGTGACGGCAAGTAGGCTCTTTTTCTCTGACAGATAAGCTATAAATATGTATTTGAAGTAGTAAGCCAGCTTAGCTATCCATCTCTGTCCAGTACTACAGGCAGGAATTACAAACTCCACAAAGTATACTTAGCAATACAGACTTTGCAGCAAGCTAGTTTGTCAATCTAGAGCAAGGGTGTTTAAACAGTTCCACAGAGGGTAGATTTTCTGCAGGTTTTTACTCTCACATTGTACTTGATTGACTAATTAGGTTACTAATTGATTAGTTTCTACCCTCCCCTGATTGTTCAGGTGTGAACTGGGAACCAATTTATAGGAAAAACAAAAAACCTGCAGACACTCGGCCCTCCGTGGAACTGTTTGGACACCCCTGATCTAGTGTAATGAACACATTATCTTCTCCAAATAGAATAGCAAAAACAGATGGCTGAAAATACATATTTCCTTAATAATAAAACCTCTGGAGTAACAAACCAAGCTGGAGTTTTTATCTAGAATCAACATGTTGGCATTAAGCATCATGGCAACCTCTCTGAAAAGGTTCAGGGGACTGGCTATCTCAATATCCCGCCTCTAGGAGGTCTAACCTTCTCGAGGACATTTAGTATAAATGCAGTGCCAAGCAAATAAATAAATGTTATTGCTCTTGCTGAAAAACGATTGATATGGGGTAAGTGAAATTAACTAATTAGCTAAAATACAGTAATTCGCTATAGGCAGCTGGCTTACAATAGCCTATATGTGCTAGATAACATTAGCAAATGTACATTCATAAATTGGCCTAAGAAATCCCCATTAATGGGGAGTATTACATTAAACGTTTGACTATACTCCAATTAAACATGGCTTTATAATCAGGCTACAGTACATGTACAGTAGTAAACAGTCCAGTCAGCCAACATTAACTAATGGCACAAGCTATTTGTAGTCAGTTGAACAAAATAATTTCAGAGAAGTTTTACTTCAAAAGTTATTCAATAGCCTATTATAGCCTACCTCAAGCCAGCTAGCATACACACAAAACCTACTGTAGCCAATATGAGTAAAATGTATGTTTTACTTCATACATGCAGAAGTAAACTAGCTACGGAATAGTATGGTACCTAACACTCCACTCACATAACTAACGCTATTTAGTAACATGGGTGCAGTTTTTCAGTATGGCTAAAGTTAACATAAATAAGCACAACAATATTTGCTTTGGTTAATACCTAGTTCCTAGATAATGCCTATCAAAATGACTCCGGGTCCAATGTCTTCGCTTCGGTAACCTCTCTGAAAAGATTCAGGTGACTGGATGGCTCGATTTCCCGCCTCTATGGGATCTAAGCCTTATTGAGGACATTTATGATAAAGGCAGTGCTAAGCAAAAAAAAGGTTAATTCCTCTCGCTGAAACCCTAGTTTCTAGTAGCAATACAGTCAGTTCATGTACAGTAGTTAACACTCCCGTTAGCCTACCGTTAACTAATGGCTCTGTAGTCAGTATGGCACTGTACTCAGTTGGCTCTATAGATTCAACAATAACACCGTGGCTACTTTACCTAGCCAGTCAATTGCCTGTAATGATTATCTATATAGCAAACAATCCACTTAACTTCTTTGGTTACCCTTTGCTGAATACACACCTTCACGTATTGCTGGTGATTTGTGTGTAGGTGAGCAATTAAACAAATATCGAAAAGAATGTTGTAAAATTGCCTGTGCTGAGCTATAGAATAATGGCTTTAGATTGTGCATAGCGCTGCTGGCCTCATCAACAGAAGTTTTTTAAATCATACCGGCCAGTCCTGTCTCTCCAAAAAATAAAAATGTGATCCTCTAATCTAATGTATTAAAAATTAATGAATAGACCCCTATGTGATTCCTTATTCTACATATCAGATCCAGTGTTTTTATTACATTTTATTTTGCAGGTAAATCTACTTTTTTTTGTTTGTTTCCAAGTGTGCTTGGTAAAATACTCATGGCATAATCCATCCATCCATCATCTTCCGTTTATCCGGGGCCGGGTCGCGGGGGCAGCAGTCTAAGCAGGGATGCCCAGACTTCCCTCTCCCCAGACACTTCCTCTAGCTCTTCCGGGGGGACACCGAGGCGTTCCCAGGCCAGCCGGGAGACATAGTCCCTCCAGCGTGGCATAATTACCCAATTAAATTTTTCAGATGACAACACCCTACTGGAAGTCCAGAACCATAAAGGCAAAGTGTAACAGCCTGGAGAAAGGCTATGTATTTCAACTTTTTACCGCAAGGTCAAGTCACAATTGGCAACGTGAACAACACAACATGCTGTGCCTTGGTAACAGCCCCAGGATAAGTTTTAAGGGTCTATCTACCCAACAGTACACCAATGTTGGAGGGGCAAAAACTACACAATAAAGAGGTAGTCAATGCTTGAGGGGGAAATCTCTTTCGAAGAAAAGAGTCAGATATATTTAGATATTAATTGTTTGAAGTCAAAATAAGCATTTTTTTTAAACAAGTTACAGGTGTACATAGACCAGAAATGATATTTTCCTGATTCGTTTTTTGATACAATAAGATGAAACATATAATAATAAAACATTTGCGATATCTGTGTATATTTGGCCTCCAACACAGGTGTGCATTCATCACATATCCAGAATGAAAACTCAGTACCAAATAAATTGTAATAACAATAATGTTTCATTACATATTTAGCATTTTACATTGCATTTTAACATTTTCAATCTTGCCCACCTCCTGTCAATAAAATAATGTCCACATAGTACATGTGCCGACAGACCAGACATCATGTAATGTTACATTTTTTCATTATCGGAAGGCAAGTAAGGTAGATGGAACTTTCTAGTCTTTCTAGTCTGTCATTTGCAACATCCATAAAAATGAAATATAATGCAATTGAACAAAATAGTAAGGTAGACGATAATTGGGAACGGGTTCATATTATTTTAAATACGTCGGGAAATGTCAGAAATTGTAATTAATGATATGCTAGTTAACATTTTATGTCGCTAATTATCAGAAAACATTGACGAATTTGGTACAATAAGATATATTTCAAAGCTGCTGCTGACCAGAGGCCTTTTTTGCTGGCCTAGTGATGTCAGAATCAGAAAATTTGATTTTTCAAATTTTATATATGTCTTCATTAATGCAATATGTATTTTAGGGCCCCAATACAAAACACTACAATAAACATATAACGTACATATTGTCCTATACAGAAAAAACGATTCTATATGCCACCGTGAATGTATTGTAAGAAATGTTCAGGAGACTCTATAGAGTGATTATATGCAAAAAAATCAAGGGGCCCTGAGTATTTGGATTGCTGTTGGCATTTTACTCAGCCCATACCATTGGGCACAATGTAACTCAATGGATATGAAATACATATTGCCCCATACAGCAAAAACTATTATTTTTCATTGGTGATTCTCATCTCTGTACCTTAGTGGATAACATTGTCCCCATGCCAAATCAGGCTGATTCCACTTGTCGACCATCCATGGCTTCACATCTGATGGCAGATGGCTCGAACTGCATTGTGGGATTGTTGACGTGCTGTACTCTGCTTGCTGTTACCTACCTGGCTACCTGCCAAACTTTTTCGAATTTACTCGATATAAACTAATTGGTCAAAACTCTATTTTAGAGTTTTACCAACGCAATATTTATCTGTTGACCTCTTACCCAACTTTTCTACACCGGGACTCTTTTTGGACATAATTAACATAACTACTCACCCCTGAACACCTGAGGCTAAGTATCATTACAATGCCTTATCACTGTAATTGTTGTAGGAACAACACGGAGGAGAATGTTCGTCTTAAGTTATAGATAGCAGAGTTAGAGGCTCGGATTCTGACGCAAATGCCAGGCAAGGATTATGCTAGTGTAGAAATAGAAAAATCTGCGTCAGTGCCACCAGGTAGAAACGATAGTTTTGTTAGGCCCCCGGCACAGCTCCTGCAGCCGGGCAATAACTTTCTCTTGGTCACTGGGAAGAAATGCCGTCGACCAGTTAAACCTGAATCGTTGCTAAAACCAACTGAGACTTTGAACAGGTTTTCCCCACTGGAGTCGGAGTCAAGGCCCGAGCCGTCTTCGGAGGGGAATGATCGGCAGGCATGTTCTACAGGTGGCCTTGAAAAACTGAAAACTTTAGTCATTGGCGATTCCATTACACGCAGTTTTAGACTAAAGAATCAGCCGGCGATCGTACATTGTTTACCGGGGGGCAGAGCCACCGACGTAGCCGCAAATCTGGGGTTGGTGCTAGCGAAGTCTAAAACTGGCAAGTATAGAGAGTACAGAGATATTGTTATCCACGTTGGCACCAACGATGTTAGGATGAAACAGTCAGAGGTTATGAAGCAGAACATAGCATCAGCGTGTAAATTAGCTAGAAAGATGTGTCGGCATCGAGTAATTGTCTCTGGCCCCCTCCCAGCTAGGGGTGATGACGAGCTCTACAGCAGACTTGCGCAACTCAATCGCTGGCTGAAAACGGAGTTCTGCCAGTCGCAGGAGGTAGAGTTTGTAGATAACTGGCCTTCTTTTTGGGACTCTCCCAGAAATAGGGCCAGGCCTGATCTGCTGAGGAGTGACGGACTCCATCCTAGCTGGAGTGGTGCTCTTCTTTTATCTAGGAACATTGACAGGAGTCTCAGTCCTATAGCTTTAACATGAGATAGGGTGCAGGTCAGGCTGCAGGCTGTTAGCCAGCCTGCTAGCATAGTGGAGTCTGTCAATAGCATAGCCAGAGTAGTTAGTACAGCTTTACCTATTGCCACTGTGACTCGTTACAGGCTGAGAAAAGTTAAACAAGGTAGTGCTAACAAAAACAACCTTATTAAGATAAAGCCTTCCTCCACCTCGGTCAAAAATAAAAATAATTGTATCACTTCGCATCTCAAAATGGGACTCTTAAATATTAGATCTCATGCTCCAAAGGCAGTTGCAGTAAATGAATTAATCTCTGATCATAAACTAGATGCTATTGGTTTATGTGAAACGTGGCTAAAGCCTAATGAATTCACTGCCTTAAATGAGGCCTCTCCTCCTGGCTATACTAGTGATCATATCCCTCGTGCATCCCGAAAAGGAGGGGGTGTCGCTAATATTTATGACAGTAAATATAAACTTACTCTCAAACATATCACAGAGTTTCATTCTTTCGAAGTTTTACTCATGAAAGTTAACCAGGCCGATAAATCATTTTACATAGCTACTATTTATAGGCCCCCCGGGCCATACACATTGTTCCTCAATGAGTTTCCAGAATTCTTGTCTAACCTTGTAGTCATGGCACATAGTATTCTAATTTTTGGCGATTTCAATATTCATATGGAAAACTCCAATGATCCTCTTCAAAAAGCCTTTGAAGCCATAATTGACTCAATGGGTTTCATCCAACATGTCTCAGATCCAACACATTGCCAAAATCATACCTTAGATTTAGTCCTGTCACGAGAAATAGATATTGTAGATCTAATAATTTCCCCCCAAAATCCTGGATTATCGGATCACTGTCTTATTACATTTAACGTTAAAACAAGAAATCCACTTGCCCCCCAAACAATGAGTTTCAAAAGCCGTACTATAAATTCTCGGACTACAAATAAATTCCTTGATATTCTTACTAGTTCGCTCATTAACGACAGAGTAAATAAATCTGTAAACGATCAAATCGAGGATCTAAACTCAATACTGCGAAATACATTAGACATAGTTGCACCACTAAAAACTAAAGAAATATGCAACAAGAAACTTTCTCCCTGGTACACCGACAATACTAGAGCACTTAAGCAAGCCTCCAGAAAATTGGAGCGAAAGTGGCGCTCCACCAAGTTGGAAGTATTTAGACTAGCCTGGATAGACAGTGCAGTACAATACCGAAAATCACTCACGTCTGCTCGATCAGCTTATTTCTCCAACCTGATTGAGGCGAACAAAAACAATCCAAAATTTCTCTTTGATACAGTTGCAAAGTTAACAAAAAAGCAAAGCTTAGCAAGTGAAGTGGGTCTTCACTTTAGTTGTAATGAATACATGAACGACTTTGATGAAAAGATCGTCACCATTAGAAAACAAATAACTGACTCCTTAAATAGTTATGGTCCTCAAAATCTCAGTTGTCCAAAAAATTTCCTGAACCTCCCTGACCAGGTGTCAATGGGGAATTTTTTGATACCGTATCGCTCGACACATTTACAAAATTTGTAATGAGTTCTAAACCCACAAACTCTCAGCTAGACCCGATTCCTACAAAATTACTTAAGGAGTTATTTCCTGTGCTAGGTCAGCCAATGCTGAACATAATAAATTGCTCCCTTTCCTCCGGATGCGTACCAAACTCACTAAAAATTGCGTAAATTAAGCCTCTTCTAAAAAAATCTAATCTAGATCCCGACATATTAAACAATTATAGGCCAATATCGAACCTCCCGTTCCTCTCAAAAATCTTAGAAAAATGTGTTTCCCAACAACTGAATGCCTTCCTAAAGACAAAAAACATTTATGAAATATTCCAGTCCGGTTTTAGATCCCATCATAGTACTGAGACTGCACTCGTGAAGGTAACAAATGACCTTCTAATGGCCTCAGACAAAGGTTCCGCATCCGTCCTGTTGCTTCTTGATCTTAGTGCTGCTTTTGACACTATTGATCACTCCCTTCTCTTAGAGAGACTGGAAACCAATATTGGGCTACGTGGACATGTTCTAGCCTGGCTTAAATCTTATCTGAAAGATATCAGTTCGTTAGTGTGGATGGCATATCCTCTGACAAGTCAAAGGTATGCTTTGGAGTTCCTCAAGACTCGGTTCTGGGCCCATTATTGTTCTCACTATACATGCTCCCTCTGGGCGATGTAATCCGAAATCACAATATTAACTTTCACTGTTATGCTGATGACACACAGTTATATATTTCAATGAAGCATGGAGAAGCCCCTAAATTAGCTATTTTGGAAGCATGCAAGAGTTTAAACAACTCCTCCTTGCTGGCCTCAGGTAAAACTTTAACTGCCATTACTAGTTGTATAAACATGTTACTGTAAATGAAATGTGCAATTTCCCTCACGTTTCAGTAAATGACTAATATCTGTCAATACCACATCAACTTATTTTCAGATATTTGTCCTTGATTTTTCACGCCGCATTGATAGGAAAAAGGACCTAAAGCATGGGATCTGGGTGTGACTTACAGAAGGTAGATGTCCAGGGCCTTCCGGGCCTAAGAGCAGTGGCCCGAAAATTCATTTGAGCAATGATTTTGAAATGCAAATTATGGCTATATTGATCAAGGAAACTTCCAAATTGTATGCTATCTCGTAATTTATTACGGTAATGTCTTTACTTAGTAGTAATGCAAGTTCAACATTTGTCTAGGTTAGGGTTAATGGTAATCCAAGGTTTGTATGCAGTGACCAGAACATTAATGTTGTTTTTAATGATTTCAGGTTGATCTGGGTGAACGTCAGGTTGGTCAGACCACTGAACTCACAGATGGATCAACAGGAGCTGCTGTCTCTACATAAATTGCTCCTACCCATGTTGCTTCTCCATCAGTTCAGCCATATCGAGGTAAGATGCTTTTCGTGCCAAGCTGGCCGTGAAGAGGAGTACTATCAAGAGATCCACCGGTTATTTTATTGTGGTCATCAAAAATGTATTTAATAATGTACGTTACAAATATCAACTGTTTTAACCTAAAATATTCAAATAATTTACAAGGTGCTGTCAATGGTGGCGTCATCTGCAACACCCAGATACCCATCAATGGTCAGCCTGACATTTGTTCGCTAAAGCAATCTTATTTGGAGATTTGAACATCCATTAATTTATTAAAAACAACATGAGATGTTCTATTTTATATGAATTTGTCATAAAAAAGTTTATTGCATTAATGTCAGAACATATTCAGCAGATGGTGAGCACCATGAAAAAATTCTTCAATGTACATTATTACAAGAAGATTAGTCTACAATGATGTGCACTTGCACTATGGCTCTCAGAATGTTTTCAGGTGCTGATATCCTGACCCTAATTTTACATAAGGACATCCAATAAATGTTGCTTATCTAAAAAGTATAAAACTGTAAACAGTCTTTTGGGCTCAACTACATCTCTAACGGTGGTACAGCAGGCTAAAAAACGGTTAATGTAAGTCATTGACAACTACTTAAGATCATTGGTTGAATTGTTTTTTTGAATTGTTTGCATATAGTCACTCTATCCACTCTCCTGAACATTTCCTACAATTCATTCACTGCAGCATATAGAATAGTTTTTTCTGTATGAGTCAATATGTATTTCATATCCATTGACTTACATTGTGGCCAATGGTATGGGTGGAGTAAAATGCCAGCAACAAATACAAATACACAGTGCCCCTTGATTTTTTTGCATATAATCACTCTATCCACTCTCCTTGACATTTCCTACAATACATTCACTGCAGCGTATAGAATAGTTTTTTCTGTATGAGTCAATATGTATTTCTTATCGATAGAGTACCATTGTGGCCTATGGTATGGGCAGAGTAAAATGCAGTGCCTCTTGATTTTTTTGCATACAGTCACTCTATATACTCTCCTGAACAATTCCTACAATACATTCACTGCGGCTGTAACGTTGGATTTGGTTTGTGAATGTTGCCTGTTGTGTTTAGTTTTGTTCTTTTATGCAGCCTGTCCTTGTCCTCATTGTTTACACCTATGTCTTATTTATTCCCTCGTTGTGTCCCTATTTAAGTTCCTTTCGCCCCAGTGTTTCTTGTTGGTCACTATTCACTCTGCCCTGTTAGCTGTTGCCTGTCTCTGTTTTCTTTGGAGCTTCTGGTTTTTCATTATGTGGTTTCTATTAAAATGACCTTTTACTATTAAGACCTCTGCGCTTGTGTCCATATACCTCCTGATAGTGACAGCGGTGTATAGAATAGTTTTATTCTGTATGAGTTATCCATTGAGTTACATTGTGCCCAATGTAAAATGTGGAGTAAAATGCCAGCAACAATTGCATATACACAGTGCCCCTTGATTTCTTTGCATATAATCACTTTATAGAGTCTCCTGAACATTTCCTGTAATACATTTTTACAATATACACTAAGCAAAGTGGCAAAATAGATTCATTTAATATTATTAATATTGTGTTTTACTGCAGACTTATTTTGAAGGCAAAATAAGAAAACCGGAAGTCTTATTGTTGCTACAGAATCTCTAATGTTGCCAGCATGACGCTAACCTTGTACTTATACCCTTACCAAGTGATGAGGAAACTCCGTTTTTGCCTTGATCAATAGAGACTACAATCATTGTTGCATGTTAAATGAATAAACTGAATTGGAATTTAACAGTCTACAGAGGGGGTTTACCCATGTCATACAAGGCACGCACAAGAGTAAACCAGAAAAAGTGTATCAAACTACACAAATGCTGTTAGAGTTACATACTTAACTCATGCTATAGGACACTGACAATTAACATTAACCTGGACTTATTAAGAATCATCTTTAGAAATCAAGGTGGAATGTTATTGGTGTCTTGTACGCCTGTATGGGAACTTCCCACCAGTTCATGGTGGCTGTTCTCAAAGTCCAGATTGGTTGAATGCTCTCCATAAACCTACAACATGGATTGCAGTCAATTACTCTGAATAGGACCTTTACAGCAGTTAATGTTCTCATCCAAACACACAACCAATTCACGTACAAACTCAGATTTTTATTAAACTGTACAACAACATTCAAATTTTATATATTGTTGCTTGTGAAGTGAGAACAAATGGAATTCAACATTCTTGAAAAGGTTTTCCAGCCTATGTATGATATGTGGGCCCCACAAGGCTAGAACAGTAAATCTGTGTATAAACCCGTACTTATATAAGAACTACCATTTAAGCCAAAAATATGTCCACTGTTATGTCTATGTTTTTGTTCAAATGGCCAATGTTGTGGTCCATGTCGTCTGCATTGTTGTCAGTTTTGTCGTTACAATGTGCATTTGGTATTGCATTTCCTGTAAATTTATGTCATTGGCCTTGTTGACTACATAGGATTTTTGGTCATTACCTCAGGCCTTTGTTTAAATCGTTGTCCAGTCCACTCCTGTGTACTTACTCCTTGTTTTACACTATGTCCATGGCTCCCTCACTTTTTGATAATGTGACGTGCACTACACATCTTTGGATTTACCAACTCTTCCTGAAAGCGTTTATGTTTTAAAGTTTAAACGATTTGTTACATTATACTCTTAACTCGGTTGGATTATACTTTCTTTTTACTACTCTGTTGACTGAACAATTAGTATGAACTATTAATATATATCAGTATTTGGTTTGGTGCATTAATGATCTCTGTATACACACAACCCTGCTACCTGCAAAATGAGTCTCAGGGACAGACATCCTGTACCACACAACAAACCATATAAAACAATTCTGCATAATATTTCAATTAAATATAGGCCATATGAGAATTTATATCACACAGAAAACTTCAAATCCTGCATATTAGTCTCACTAATCTTGTCAATAGTAGCGGATTGCATAAGCATTCACTCCCGTTAAATTTCTTTGTGTTATGAGTGTGAACTTGAATATCCTACAAATAAAATTTAAAAAAAGAATATAGTTGTGGCATATTCATTCAGATTCTTTGTTTAGGCAAGCTTACATTTGTTCAGAAGTCAAAGTTAGCCAAGTTACATATGAAATTATAGGACTAACAACTTCTTTGTCCCCTATATGCAGTATGGGACCTTCAATATTAGGCCTAGATTCAAATAAGTCACATAAAGGGAAGTCATTGGGAGATGTTTGACAATAATAAATAAGACGTTTAGTTTGTCTTTAAGCATGGTGTATCACAACGATGAACGAGTGGGGACCCAAATGCGGACACAGAGGCAGAGGAGGGCGGTCCAAAGTATTTATTGAACAACCAGGCAGTGGGCAGGCTCGTAGAGGTGGACAGGTAGGGTTCGTTATCGGACGATCAGATGGTCGAAGGTACAGGAGTGGGCAGGCAGGCTCGTGGTGGGGGACAGGCAGTGTTTGTTGTCGGGCGGTCAGATGGTCGAAGGTACAGGAGAGGGCAGGCAGGCTCGTGATGGGGGACAGGCAGTGTTCGTTGTCGGGCGTTCGGATGGTCGAAGGTACAGGAGAGGGCAGGCAGGCTCGTAATTCGAAAGACAGGCAAGGGTCGTAACCGGGGAATGGAAGGACAGGTAGACTGGATGATGCACACATAGAACGCTGGAAACGACTGTACGGGACAAGACGATCTGGCAACTGCCAAACAGAGAACAGGGTTTAAATACACGGGGCTAATAGGGAACCGGGAACACCTGGTGAGGGGCGGGGACAAAACAACAGGTGAAACACATCAGGGCGTGACATGGTGAAGTTAACCATTATTTTCTGGATCATTTATTAAACCACCCAGACACAGTGATGATATACACACCTAAAGGATTATTAGAAACACCTGTTCAATTTCTCCTTAATGCAATTATCTAATCAACCAATCACATGGCAGTTGCTTCAATGCATTTAGGGGTGTGGTCCTGGTCAAGACAATCTCCTGAACTCCAAACTGAATGTCAGAATGGGAAAGAAAGGCGATTTAAGCAGTTTTGACCGTGGCATGGTTGTTGGTGCCAGACAGGCTGGTCTGAGTATTTCACAATCTGCTCAGTTATTGGGATTTTCACACACAACCATTTCTAGGGTTTACAAAGAATGGTGTGAAAAGGGAAAAACATCCAGTATGTGGCAGTCCTGTGGGCGAAAATGCCTTGTTGATGCTAGAGGTCAGAGGAGAATGGGCCGACTGATTGAAGCTGATAGAAGTTACAACCGAGGTATGCAGCAAAGCATTTGTGAAGCCACAACACGCACAACCTTGAGGCAGATGGGCTATGTTGAAGTCTAACACTTCCCCGAGTTGGTTTGTTGGAAAGGAGAATAAATCACCAGGAGTCAGGTCAATTATCATATCATATATCCATTTATTACAGAAGCTTCTGGAGACAAGTGTCGCCGCACAATGTCCAAAGATCAACAGTCATACAGCATTATTTATACTTCAAATACGCCCAAAATATAGAGGTGTTAAGTTAGCAAAGCAAGTGTGCCATTGGTCCAATTTATGTTCTATACCTTATATGTGTAAATGCAGCCCCAAGCGTCATCTTTGCGCTTTGTGGTTTTCTGTCTGTCTATTCTGAACTCAGTTCCAGACTATGTGTGTGTGTCGTTAACCTGTTTCCTGTTTGTCAAAAGACAGACATGCTAAATCTTTCTCTCCCCGGCAACAGCTTGAACAGGATTTCCTGTTCTCCTACTTGCACCTTCAGTTTTAGCTCATGTTACAAACACTTAATATTTTGCTTCATTGCTTACAACAGTTCAATAACTAATACAATCAATATATCTACAATTCCCCCTTTTGATCTCTCCCCAGAGAGATCACCCCTATTCGCCAAGCTCCAGTTCTCCCGGGTCATGCTGCTCCAGTTGAGGCCTCAGCATCCCTGGTGGCGGTCCTGGAGCCTTCTCAATGGCTGTAGAGATCACTCTCATGGCAAGCCCTCTTATGCATGGGATACAACAACACCCACAAGTAACCATTATAGCACAAAATGTAGCAAGCGATAAAAGAACAGACATTATCAAACCTTTCCACTGGCCGAACATCAAAGTCATCCATTCCTCCAGCGGATTATCTATCCCAGAATGCTCGTATGCGACCCCTTGACATAGCCCAATTCAATGCCCCCAAATTTCCTCAAACAGGTGTGCTCAGGTGGGGTCGCGAACCTCTTCGCTGGGGGAATGAAGACCCAATGCCAACCTGGGAAACCTGTAACAACATACAACACACATCATTATTCCACCAATGTCCATGTACCACTTCATTCTATTCTCATCTCCTCAGACCTTTCTCTGTAACCCTGTATACCCCCTTTTATTACAGTATTCTTCAGTTCCTTCCCCTAAAAGTCTATTCCCCTGGCGTCGTCCTTTGTCTCCTTCTCTCGCTCATAGTCCCGCAGTGTCCTGGGGTCCGCTCCTGGCACCGGTCCAGCTGGTTCTGGTCCTCCTTCCGTCCACACTGGGGCAAGCTCCTCCTTCCCGGTTTGGATGAGGTCCGTCAGCGACCTCCCTGGCTCCTGCGCTGGTGTACACTGGCTCCAATGGTACCATGTCTCTCCTTTGTCCCTCAGGCGGACCGCATGGCTCGTTCTCTCCACCACCTGATGAGGACCCATCCACCTTGGCTCCGACCACTTTCGCTTGATGACCTTCAGCAGCACCCACTCCGCCTGGGGCAGGTTCTGTTCCAGTGGGTGCAGGTTTCTCCATTCTCCGACTCTATTGAAGAATTCTGAAATGAGAGCTCGCAATTCATCAAAATACACTCTGTGATCTTTGGGCCATCTTTTTTTCCCCTTCCGGGACCGCAGGCCCCGCGGCTGGTCCTGGAAACTGTCTCCCCGTCAGCAGCTCGTATGGGGTGAACCCAGTGGTCTGATTTAACGAGCATCGAATTGTCATGAGTGCCAGTGGCAGTGCATCTACCAAGTTCAATTTAGTCTGTGCACATATCTTAGCCAACTTGTTTTTTAAGTTTTGGTCCATCCTTTCTACACTTCCCTGGGACTGTGGATGGTATACAGTGCCAAAAGCATGTTTTAGGCCCAATAAGCTCTCTACCTTCTGTAAATCACTGTTCTTAAAGTGAGTCCCATTGTCTGACCTGATTTTCTCTGGGAAGCCGTGTCTGGGAATGTACTGGTTCACTAAACACTTGATCACTGTCTGACTGTCCTCCCTTCTTGCTGGCCAGGCTTCTGGCCACCCTGTGAACACTAACTTGTAACGGCACCCCCGTACAGTTTCCCCCATGTCCGTGTAGTCTATCACTATCTCTTGTCCAGGTCTTGTCGTCATGGGGAACGCCCCCATCTCCGGTTTAATCGTCGGTTTTGGATTGTGGTGAGTGCAGATGGTGCATGTCCTAGTGTAGTTGCGTACCATGTCTACCATAAACGGGTGCCACCAATGGCACAAGTACCTCAACATCTGCACTGGCCCTACATGGCCCAACCCATGGGCTTCTGCAAATTTATCTCCCCGCATGGCTGGTGGAAGTATTACTCTACCGTCTGGCCCTCTCCAGAGCCCTCTCGTCTCTGTTGCTCCTCTCTGTCGCCAAATTGTTTTCTCTTGTGGGGAAGCCCCCTTTTGATGTCTCACTAGCTCGTCTCTCTCAGGGCCTTCTCCCCACCCCACTTCCTCTTCTGCTCTTACCATCATCACTCGCGGAGTGTACCCTGCTGCCTGTTTTACTGATGTGTCTGCCGCTTGATTTCCCTGAGCTACGGCACTATTTGAGTTATCGTGTCCTTTGCATTTTATGATGGCTACCTTTTCGGGCAGGTCTAGGGCCTCGGCTAGTTCTCTCATCTCCACCTCGTGTTTAATCGGTTTGTCTCCTGCTGTTCTAAACCCAGCTTTTAACCACTGTCCTAGCTCCACGTGCGCTGTGCCTACTGCGTATGCCGAATCTGTGTAAATGTTTACTCTCTTTCCCTTGGCCTGCCTGAGTGCCTCTATCACTGCTCTCACTTCTGCTCTCTGAGCTGACTGCAGCCCCTGGAGCCTCTCTGCTTTCACTATAACTAAACCCTCTGGTGTTAGTTTCACTACCGCAAAGGCCGCCCTCAGCCCATCTTGTTCGTGTCTGAAACAGCACCCATCAGTGAAGAGGTCCTCTGCCCCTGGGAGGGGTTCTGCATCCAGATCGGTTCGTGTCTTACTCTCCCTCACTACCTCTTGCGCGCACTCATGTGGTAGCCCCGTCCCCATTCAGTCTGCCATATTTATCCCTTCATGTGTGAAAGTCAAATTTGGAGCCCCGAGAATTTTGCTTAGGTGTTGTTGCCTGAGGGAAGTCATAGTGAACATCTGTGAATTTACATACGCCACTACACTGTGTGTTGTGAGTATCTGAAGTTGATGTCCCATCACTATGTGTGCGCATTTTTGAATGAGTCTCGCTACCCCCGCTGCATGCTGTGTGCAGGTGGGGTGCCTTTTTTCGGTTTTGTCAAATCCTACGCTTATGTACATAAGGATGTTCCTATCTCCCCCTTTTTTCTGAAACAGGACCCCGTTCATGACTTGTCCTGTTTCAGAAACATCTAGAAAAAAGGGTTTTGTGTAGTCGGGTATGGCCAGATCAGCTGCGGTGGCTAGTTGTTGTTTCAGCAAAATGAAGGCCTGGTCGGCCGGGCAAGTCCAATTGAGTGTGGCTTTAAGTTTACGCATTCCCTGCTCTTTAACTAGCGCTCTAAGTGGCTCTGTGAGCCCTGAATAGTTTGGGATGTAATTGCGGCTGTACCCCGTGAGCCCCAGGAATGATAGCATTTCCTGAACAGTAGTGGGTTTAGGATGGTGGAGGATGGTTGTGCGGTGTGCTGGGGAAAGCCCCGCTCCCTTCTGCGAGATTACTCTGCCCAGAAAGGAGACCTGTGTTCTTACCAGCTGTAGCTTTTCTTTTGACACCTTGAACCCTTTCTCAGCCAGTCTGGTGAGGACCGTCATTGTAGCTTGAATGCAGGCGGCCACCGTTGGGGCCGCCTGCATTGGTCCAGTCTACATACTGGACCAAAGTTACCCCTGTAGGCAGGCAGCATCCCTGCAGCGCTTCTCTCTGTACCTGGTTGAATATGCCAGGGGAAAGCGCGAACCCCTGTGGTAGTCTCGTGTATCGCCATTGTCGACCCCTATGTGTGAAAGAAAAGATATCACGAAGTTCCTCTGCTAGTGGGAGACAGAAAAAAGCATTAGCCAGGTCAATGCAGGTGAACCATTTTTGATCAGGGGTCAAATTAGTGAGTGCTACATACGGGTTAGGTACCGGTATGGTGGGTGTGAGTAAAATGTCGTTAATGGCTCTGAGATCATGGGCCATACGGTATTTCCCTGTCCCTTTCTTTTCTACCGGGAGGATAGGCGTGTTCCACGCGGAACATGACTCCTCCAACACCCCTGTGGGCCACAAACCATTCCGTGTTACATCCAACCCTATTAGATTCTGTCCAAGTTTGATCCATGAACAAAATAAATGCAACCAGAAGTCCATAAAGATGAGATCCATCTTTATTCAGCATGAGTCTATGATGTTTTCCTTCGGTTTCTCATTTCTCTCTCTCCAATGATTACAAAGTGGACACAGTATTTATGCCCCAGCACATCCCCACCAATATCTGGCTGTCTTCCAATCACATACGTGTATTCTACATCCTAACCTTACATGGCCTAATAGTGTCCCCTCTTAAGTTTCTTGGCTCCACAGCTTATCAGGTTGTGTGAGGCCCCTCAGTAGTAGATACCAACTGCTTGTGATACGGTACCTCATATAGCACAAGATAACGAACCACTCCTCTAACAAGAGAATAGAACTAAAATACATGCATATCATCAGGTACAGACAGGTTTCCTCACAATGTTATGTGCCAACCTACGGTCCATGGGTCTATTCATAGGGTCTATGACAGTCAGATGGAAAACTCCTATCAGGAGGTATGGACAGGATGTGTGGAAATCATCAGAAATGGGGCATCACATTTCCTACCTAGTGTCCTTCGTACAGAGATCATTAATACTCTCATACATTGTGTAATTCAGCTACCTTTCATGCCCAATATCTATCAGTCCCCCCTTCACACATTAATGATTAACATATAATAATTACATGTTGATAAAAATAGCAAAAATAAAAGTACAGTCCAATTCCTAATGAACTGAAAAGGTCCAAACACTTTGGTTAAAAAACAATAAATAAAAATAATAAAAAGGATTATCTGGCCTATGAGGCTTTATTATTCCTGAAATGAAAATAAGATGCAATGGACACAGCTTGCCCTGGCACATAGCACTGTATGGTACTGCAATCACAATAACCATTGTGATCGATCTTTACCATACACATCAAGTCCCAGGCTACTATAAGTCTAACCAGTGTCCAACAGAAAAAGACCTAACATGACATATTAATGAAATGCATAATTCATTCACAATGAACCCTTTAAACAATCAAAGTCCACCCTTGTCCATATCATGAGTCATACGTCAACATCATACCAACAACCCAACATATCCTGAACGTAACACAACACTCAACTCCAATGAATGTACTAGTGACAGTTTCTACCTTTTGAAAAGGAATATGGCACTATTAAACATATCAGGATAGTTGTTGTAATTATGACTATTATGCAGCTTCACAAAAGTATCAATGACCAATGTTTGTGTAGTGATCATATGTAGTCCTCTACCTGCCTTGTGAGGAATGAACATACATACATACATAAGATATCAAAATATCTGTCAATTTAGGAAAACTATTGATTGTTAAGAATGAAGCTAGATTCCCATCAAATGTCCTGTAGTTCTAGTCTTCAGTCTTCTCTGTCTTGCATCAGTGATGTAAAGTTCCAATATCAGCTATTGCAGTCAGTGTGATGTGGACCCACCAAATTGCCTGGTTATTCTAACAAGTCAGTGTAGGTGTGTAGTGGAGTAGTGAGTTTCCAAAACTTCACTACTTCAAGATTAACACCACAACAGTGTCTTCTACTGTGATGGGACCATGTGACCTTTCCAGTCAACTGGCCCGTGGTACTCTGACCTGTAGTATGTGGAGTCCCTCTGGACTCTCCTCTCATCTTGCTGTCAATGATTCATCTGGAAATGGGATGTGAAGCCAAGTGATCTGACCCTGGCATCGTTCTGCCATGTGATTGGTCAGGAGGATTCGGAACAGATTCAACCAGTGTAGTTGTAGAAATCCTTCTTGAACATGTTGCTGGTACTCACACACTCAGTTGTCTGTGTCCAGTCTGTGACGTGATGTATCATCAGAAAAGGGGGTTGTGATGTCCTGATCTGTTGAAAGTATAACTGCAAAACAACGATTAGTGTGGTTCAACAGTCCATCTGACTTTCATCCACTGGGTCTGGTTCCGTCAACTCCCAACAATGAAGACAATAGATCAGTCCTGAAAACTTGTGGATCTCAGAAGTTCCATAGACAAGTTTCAAAAGTCCATGTCAAATTTCCTTTTCCATCTAGAACGGGCTTGGTTGATGTTTCATTCAATGTGCTATATTTATGCTGGATAGCACCTAGCAGTAGAATGAGATTCCGTTGTCTGATCAGACTTGACTTTGCATAACCAAATCAAAAATGGTAAGATCTAATATATTCCACCATTAAAATGTTAGACCTTACAAATAAACAAATGAAAACAAATCCTAAGAATGGAAGATGTAAAACATAACAGATGCCAATGCACCATTATAACTATGCAAACAGAAAAAAAACTAAATGTTCATGTAACTCCTTATAAGTACCAATTTGATTTGCTTTGAGCCCTAAGCTCAACTATTTCCAATCATAATCAGTTATTATATCATACATCCCCCCTGCTTTCACTTCATTAAGTCAATGGAAAGCGACACCATGAGTGAAAGCAGAATCACGGCGAATACGGCCACAGGAGGCGCCATCCTGAACCCACACTGGCCATCATTTTGGGATGGACATGTAAAATTAAAGAATTGGTAATAGGGATGGATCTAGAATCCATTCGTTATGGATTTTCATACTGTATATTCATCAAAAACAACAAAGTGAAAATGTTAAAAACACAAACATTCCCTAACACAATCAAAGACATCAATGTGCAACACAGACTTGTGCGAAGGAATTATAAACCATATAACCCATTGACACATTTTGTCTTACAGAGCTAAACAGCTCTCAAATTTTTTTAATTGGCTATCATGCATTTATAATATCCTGAAGTTTCTTGGCACATGCCTAACTAAATTGGTTAGCCCACTAGGGGATATGCTGAGCAACTAAATTGTCGGAGAGAAAAACTCCAGCCCAAGTTCCAGGAATACATCTACTGCAACCACCAGGGTGATTGTATTAGCATAACTACAGCACCCAAATTTAGCATTTTTAAAGGCAACGACCAAACTACCTTGTGACAAACAATGTCTTAATTAACCTTCTACATTTAAGTAAAATTTTCCAACTTTGATTCATTTTCATTCCAAATAGTGGCGGTCAGCCAAAAACTAAATCACAACTTATATTTTGACCACATCTGTGGTTCTATTGACATCAGAATTACTCTATCATCAACAATGGAGGATGACTTTTGGTCTCCACCCTCACTGTAGTCCATAAATTCCTATATTAAAGCTATTGAGTGGAAAATGGGTCTAACCTTTACCTAATGTTTGACTATCCCAAAACTGAATATGCCTATTTTGAGGAAATAACCACAGTTGAGACCAGTCTTAACACTCAATTTGAACCCTTAGTAATAGGCTGCCCTGATTTAATGGGAGAGGTTGTTTGGGGTCTTCCTAAGGGTCTGCCCTCCTTCCTGGAGCCCTTGACTTTTCCCACTTATAGTTAGCCATGAATAAAGGCAAAATTGATCATTTAAAATGTGTATGAAATTTAGGTTTCTATGTATTAAAAATCTGTACATGGTCCTCAGACTGTCAGTAGCACCATATGTTATTCTCTCAACCTAGCCAATATCCTTTAAATGAAGGTTCAGATTTATTGTCTTACTCATCTCTAGTATTGTGTGCAGTTTGTAAAAATATGCTTGTCATATCTGTACAATTACTTAACATTCTTGTAGACATTCCAAAACATTGATAAAAATTATGACTAAACCGAAAACAGACATGACCACCCAAGTAAGCCTATGTCTTTTAACACAGGGCAGTGTGTGGGGGAATTGGCTCAAGCACTCCTCCCCCCTGTGCTGCTCTTAGAACCCAGGATGAGTCTATTTTTGTCAGTCAACCTATTTAGAACTGAGTATCTAGCTTTTGTTATTGTAGGGGATAAACTCGCTTTTGGCAGTTTTCACCCTTTTTGTCCTAATTTCACATGAGACTGTAACATATATTAGAACCAAATTCAGTGCACATGGAAAACCATGTGTCTATTTAAAAAAAAGTATTACCCTATGTGTATTGTTTCCCTCTCACCAGTTGTCCTGTGACAAGGCAGAGAGAGAGAGAGAACACACACACATTCCAACTTGGTGGAAACCCTCTGTAAAGGCTTATGGCTGTTTTGGATTCATATTCAGTCCTCATGGGACACAGCGTGTCTTCTTAACGTTAAAGATTATCACCATGTGGATTCTTCATTCTATCACTGATATAATATATAAGGAAAGAGAAAACACAATATTTTAACCTTTTATAAGAAAACCATGAGACTATTTTACCAGATTACAAAATCATCATTGTACCAATTCCTAATTTATCACTAGGGTTAGATGTACCCACGTGTTAAAGCCTGTAGTGAGACCCTCCTTGAGGCCTTACGGTTTTAAACATTATCATCAATGCAATAAATACGTTTGATTTAAATTTACAGAGTGAACATGACAAAGCACAAAAAAACAGGCTATTCCTTGAATACCTATTAAAACATGTTCAAGCATGACAGAACAAAACAGGCTATTTCCAATGCTTATTAAAACATGCTATATACCATCAAAGTGCTTTCAAACTAATATTAACTTGAATAAGCATGGTCATTATCAAGGGAAGTGATCAGGTTTCCTTGATAAGTTCCAGCTCTACTCAATATTTAGGTACGATACATTTTTGGAAACACATTTAAAACTCTTAATCAATGATTATAAGCTCACGTCAGGTCCCGGTATCACCAGGAAATCCTCTGTCTTTGATTCCTGAATTCCATACATGCTGCTGATCGGAATGTGGGTAGAATGTCTCATGTTCCAACTGTCTGTGCATCCTGTCTTTTTCTTTTGGTTCTTCTTCTTCTTGCTACACTCATCCTGCCAATGTCCAATGATTCCACAATAGTGACATGATCCTGGTTTCTTTTTTAATGGGCTTTGAGTGTCTTTAGATGTTGTTCCTGCTTTCAACGTTTCCAGTTCCTTTTTCCAACTTATCCAGTTCAGCCATTTGTTCAGCCGACGCCAGAACACATTCTTTCTCATTCTATCTTTGAGGAATTTATCAATC
This sequence comes from Esox lucius, assembly GCF_011004845.1. Taxonomy (NCBI): domain Eukaryota; kingdom Metazoa; phylum Chordata; class Actinopteri; order Esociformes; family Esocidae; genus Esox; species Esox lucius. The sequence continues at coordinate 15,288 of NC_047572.1, read as the reverse complement.
CATTCTTCAATTTCTGATAACACAATCAACGACCACTGTGTTTTTTGTAATTCATCAGGCATTCTTTGAATTTCTTCCCATATTTTCTGTATATCAAAAAAACTCCAAAAATCCTCTTCTGGAACAATGGGATATTTTTTTATTATCTCTTGGTGACAGTCATCTATTTTCAAACTCTTTTTGATCTCATAGGCCAAGGATTTCACCATTTTCTAAATTACAACGGGAGGGCTGCAGTCCCTGTATTTACCATGTTGTTTAAAGATGTCTTTTTCTTCCCCTTACTTACAAGATTTAAATTATTACTACATACGCGTCAACCTGCTATCCAAATAACAAGGACTTAGATGAATACCGAAGCTTTGCACTAAAGAGTGTATATTAGGACTATATTAGGACCATGTCACTTACTACTCAGTCTAGTAAGTACTTCCCATCACAACAAGGAAGATTTAGCAAGGACTTCTAGATGACTTAACAAAGATTTATCTTCTTCTGTGGAATCTCTGGACTAAGACTAAGAACACATCTTTCAGTGTCAACGTAAGTCTTGCATGTCCTCACCACAGGTTTCCATTGCCTAAAAAAAATATTTATTTCATTTCTAGGTCTTCTTATTGTTCCAGATGTGTTCATCTGGATACTCATGCTGATTTAACTGACTTGTTCTTTTAGAGTGGTTTGACTCACCATTCAGAGTGCAAATCCATCTATCCGGGTCACGGCACCATGCTGTTAGATTCTGTCCAAGTTTGATCCATGAACAAAATAAATGCAACCAGAAGTCAGGGGAGATCCATCTTTATTCAGCATGAGTCTATGATGTTTTCCTTCGGTTTCTCATTTCTCTCTCTCCAATGATTACAAAGTGGACACAGTATTTATGCCCTAGCACATCCCCACCAATATCTGGCTGTCTTCCAATCACATACGTGTATTCTACATCCTAACCTTACATGGCCTAATAGTGTCCCCTCTTAAGTTTCTTGGCTCCACAGCTTATCAGGTTGTGTGAGGCCCCTCAGTAGTAGATACCAACTGCTTGTGATACGGTACCTCATATAGCACAAGACCACGAACCACTCCTCTAACAAGAGAATAGAACTAAAATACATGCATATCATCAGGTACAGACAGGTTTCCTCACAATGTTATGTGCCAACCTACGGTCCATGGGTCTATTCATAGGGTCTATGACAATCAGATGGAAAACACCTATCAGGAGGTATGGACAGGATGTGTGGAAATCATCAGAAATGGGGCATCACATTTCCTACCTAGTGTCCTTCATAAAGAGATCATTAATACTCTCATACATTGTGTAATTCAGCTACTTTTCATGCCCAATATCTATCAAACCCTTCCTCCGCCTCTGGTTTGTGTGGGTATTGGGGCAACCATATGGGTTCTCCCGGTCTGATTTTAAAGGTGACTGGTGGGCAATCGGTGAGCCCCACGTCCGTGGGGCCCTTGGATCACAGTGAGTCCGGTAACTCATTAAGTCTGGCCGTGGCTACAGGGTGATCCAACTTTTCCCTCCCATGATCCCGAGTTATCTCCCTTCGCTCTAAATATACCCAATCCGTCCCTGGTGCCTCTAACCGATACCTCTTACAGCTGGGTGAGTACCATACGTTTTGCGCCTGAATGAGTGTCCAATCAGTGCATTCCACCGCCCTTTTAACCATGGGCCCCAGGTCTTTTGCTTGGTGTTTCGGATGCAGGGCCAGTGACACATGCGGGACGGACTCCTCCGCCATCATGTACCACTGATCCTGCTCGTCTGTCAACTGTACATCTGCCGCTACCCCTTCAGGGCCTACATATATGAATTTAGACCCGACCTGCCACGTGTCCCCACACACTACATCCCCAAACCCCTCTCTATACACCTCATCGCCCTGTCGATCATAAAATAGGGTTACATGTGGGGGGTCTGGCGGAGGAAAGTACGGCTCGAGGAGGGAGATCCACGGCCTCCACTTGAAGTACTGGGACAAAATACCCTGTTTGTCCGGCTTTTCCGGTATCAATAGTCCCCAGTATATCTTCGCTATTTCACCCTTCACCGGTTGTACCAGGTACTGCCCTTTGCGTGTGGTTTCAGGTCCGCATACCGCCGACGTCCCGTCTGGTAACGTGACAGTTAGTCCATCTGGAGAACACAAGATATTAGCCCCCAGTTTTATCAACAAGTCTCTCCCCAATAAGTTCACTGGTGTGTTTGCCGACACCACATACAGATGGCCTGTTTACCCAGTATTGTTTTAAGAGGAAATGTCACTGGCAAAGTCTGTCCCACCCCTTCAAACCCCACAACTTCCACTGTCTTGGAGGATAGTAGTCCTGTGGCGGGAGGGGCGGTGATGGTGGAAAAAGTGGCACCTGTGTCAACCAGAAAGGGGAAGTCCTTCCCGTCGACATTCATGGACAGCATGGGGTCTGCCTTTCCCCCGCTGTCCCCTCCCCTCCCTGTAGACCGTCATTCCTGGTCCCACCCTCTGTCATAAGAGAGTGGGTACTGGCCAGGTGCACTAGGTGGTGGGACGGCATGTGGGTTGGGAACTGGAGCTGCCCGTTGGTTTGGGTATCCTCTGCCCCTTGCAGCGTTCTGTGGGCACTCTCTGGACCAGTGGTTCAGGTCACCACACGTAAAGCAGGCTCCGTATGGGACTTGGGCTCCTGGAGCCCCTCTGCCTCTACCCCGCCCCCTCCCCCTACCATAACCTCCCCTCGAAGTCCCTGGTCGATAGGGCGCGGTGAATGCCCTCTGGCCACCGTGAGGTTGGGGTGCCCATGTGGGAACAGGGTATAAGTCGGGTGTGTCAGGTTCTCCCGAGCCTAGGGCTGCCTTCTGTCTGTGTTTCTTTTTCCCTTCATTGAACCTCACTTTGGCTTCACCCAGCTGTAAGCGCAACAGTTTCTCTTTCAGTTCCTGTATCTGTTTGTCTTTCTCTGTCTCCTCGTCTTTAGCCCTCTGTAAATGATGCACTACATGTCTTTCCCATACGTGTGATTCACTACCCGGCAAGTCAGGATTTGCCATCATTGCCTCTTTTATTTTCTCTGGAAGTCCCTCTAAGACCGCCCTTCTAAACCACTCCTGCTGCAGACCTCCCTTCCCCGGGTGGTGCCCTGTGTGTTTGGTCCATGTTTCTTTACATACTTCTAGATACTGTCTAGGGTGTTGGTCTTTTTCCCAAGGTAACTTGGGCATCGGGGCCCCAGCGGGCAAGGGAAATCGTTCCCTCAGGGCCGTGGCTATGCGCCCGACCACCTGACTGAAAGGGGTGTCGTCAGGGCTCCGCCTAGTGGCGGCCCCTTTTTCTATCTCAGTCATAGCCTGGGCGGACATGGCTCGGGCGGCTACTGCCCTCTAGTCCCCCAGTGCCAACATTTTACCGGCTGTGAGTTTATCAAATTGTGCCAACAGCTGAAACCCTTAGTGCCAATTGGGCATCGTTTAAATGCCACGGCCTACCTGAGCATTGTTTCTGACCATATCCATCCCTTTATGACCACCATGTACCCATCCTCTGATGGCTACTTCCAGCAGGATAATGCACCATGTCACAAAGCTCGAATCTTTTCAAATTGGTTTCTTGAACATGACAATGTACTGAAATGGCCCCCACAGTCACCAGATCTCAAAACAATAGAACATCTTTGGGATGTGGTGGAACGGGAGCTTCGTGCCCTGGATGTGCATCCCACAAATCTCCATCAACTGCAAGATGCTATCCTATCAATATGGGCCAACATTTCTAAAGAATGCTTTCAGCACCTTGTTGAATCAATGCCACCTAGAATTAAGGCAGTTCTGAAGGGGGTCAAACACAGTATTAGTATGGTGAGTGTAGTTCATTCTCTGATCTAAGCAGGACAGTGTGATAGAGAAATTCCACAACAACAAGTGGGCAGGTCAATCAGCAACACTGCATGAAAAGGCCTGTTTCGGAGTGTGTCCATATAAGTACATATTTTTGTAATGATGACAGGTAAAAGGCCAGTACAAAGAAGTCACAATATAAAACTATTTTAACCAGTCGTAAGAAGTCAGCTCTTGAAATTTCTGGAAACTCCTCAAACTTTGCACATGCAAATTTGTTCTTAACACTTGTCTTTCGTCCTCATTCTAATTTCAACAGTTTACATTCAGCAGGCAACCTAAAGTTAAAACCTACGGATTGACTGATGTTTGGCGCTTTCAGAATCCTGGGTGCAGGTGTTACTCCTTCTATTCACCGGTTCACAAAACATATTCTCAAATCGATAATTTTTTTGTTGATAATAGGTTACTTTCATTAGTAATTAATGTGAATACCAGGCTATAGTAATTTCATACCGTGCTCCGTTGTTGATCACTTTTAACTTGCCTACTACAAGTAGTGGATATCGGCTGTGGCAATTCAATACTTTACTACTCTCAGATACTGAGTTTGTTACATTTCTTTTTAAGGAAATACATGAGTTTTTAGAACGCAACCGGACCCCAGGGATGTCTTACTGTCTAATTTGGGAAACGTTAAAAGCCTATCTCAAAGGCCAAATCATATCGTATAGTGCTTGTGTAAAGAAAAAACAACAGGAAAGGCTTAAAGATATTCTGCAAATCGATGGGGTTCTCTCACACTCGCCATCAGCTGATTTATTTAAGGAATGATTGGCTCTTCAGACAGAGTTCAATCTGTTGTCTACGAAACGTATTGATAACCTTTGGAATAAATCCGGACACAAATCTTATGAACACGGTGAAAAAATAGGAAAAATCTTAGCTCATCAACTACGGCAACAAAGTGTCGACCAGTCAATCCTTGAAATTATTGATGAACATGACAAAAAATTAACTGATCCATTAGAGATTAATAATAGGTTTAGGGAGTATTATTCGCAATTATATACATCTGAATCCAGTAGAAATGAGGCACTGTTTGACTAATTTTTTTGCAAATTCACTCTGCCCACTGTTGATGAACACTACGCCTCAAAGGCTGAAATATTGAAAGCAATTGCCACCATGCAAAGTGGAAAATCGGCGGGTCCGGATGGCTTTCTGAGCGAGTTTTTCAAAAAATTATCTTAGGACTTTCCACTATCTTACTCGCTGTATACGATGAGTCTTTCATCTCAGGGTCGTTACCAGAAACCATGAGACAAGCCATTATTTCTTCAATTCATAAAAAGAGTAAAAGTAAATTAGATTGTAGCTCATATCGACCCATTTCATTATTAAACGTTGACAGTAAAATATTTGACAAACTTTTAGCATGTCGATAAGAGACTGTTATACCTTCAATAGTGTCTGATGATCAGACTGGCTTTATCAAAAATCGATATTCATTCTACAGTATACGCAGACTTTTGAATATCCTTCATCATCCCGCTCCACCCGATATACCTGAGGTGCTTCTGTCACTTGATGCTGAAAAAGCATTTGATCGGGTGGAGTGGGACTACCTCCTCTATATATTGAAGAAACTTGGCTTTGGTGCCAAATTCGTTTCATGGATTAATGTTTTATATTCTTCTCCTGTGGCAGCAATTCGGACAAACAATAACATATTGTCCTTTTTCCAATTAGGCTGCAGAACTAGGCAGGGTTGCCCATTGTCCCCCTCCTTATTTGCACTGATGATTGAACCACTGGCAGTGGCAATACGGTCCGATAATGCTATTACAGGCATACTGAGGGGTGTATCCGAACATAAAGTATCCCTATATGCGGACGATACCCTCCTGTATGTGTCTGAACCGCTTAAGACCCTGCCTCGTCTACTGTCATTACTTAGTAGCTTTGGGAAAATATCAGGATATAAAATCAACATACAAAAAAGTGAACTTATGCCGATTAACGCTGCAGCCAGACTTATCACATTTAACTTACCATTCCTACCATTTAAATTGAGTAAAGATTTAAAATTTAAGTACTTAGGTATATGGGTTACTAATAATTACAAGAACCTCTATAAAACACATTTTGTTCCACTGATAGATTCTATAAAACAAGATTTTGAGCGTTGGGGTACACTACCGCTATCACTGGGAGGCAGGATAAACACTGTCAAGATGAATATCCTACCTAGATTTCTATATCTGTTCCAGTGTATCCCACTATTTTTAACCAAATAGTTTTCCTACTGATAGACAAGCTGATATCAGCTTTTATATGGAATGGGAAAAATGCACGCATCCGTAATAGTGTTCTGCAGCGGCACCGAGAGCATGGAGGACTATCATTACCCAATTTTCAGCACTATTATTGGGCAGCCAATGCTCGTTCTATGTTATATTGGTTTAATTTGCATGCTGGTGGGCCTATGTGGCTATCCCTTGAGAATTTGTCATGCCATCCTGCTTCTTTACATGCATTGCTCTGTTCAACATTGCCATCACCTCATCCAATATACAAATACTCTTTGAATCCAGTGGTTAAGCACTCCTTTAAAATATGGGGACAGTTTAGAAGACATTTTTCACTTAATAATCTATCAATCTATGCTCCCATAGTAAGAAATCACATGTTTACTCCTTCTATTATAGATGATTCTTTTGGTGCCTGGTCTGTAAATAGCCATAGGGCACTAAAGGATATGTACATTGATGGCACTTTTGCAACCTTTCAGCAAGTGAAAACTAAATTCCAAAAATGCTCACTTCTTTAAATGTCTTCAAGTTCGCAGTTTTGTTGCATCTTCTGTTAGTCACTTTCCCTCACTAACGACTGAGTCACTTCTTGAGTCTGTTCTAAAAGTGAATCCATACTCTAAGGGGGCCGTTGGTGAAATCTATAATGCACTGAATACTCATAATATGGAACCTCTGGCTCACGTGAAAAGATTATGGGAAGAGGAACTGGTCATAGGAATCTCTGAGGATTCATGGGAATTTATATTGAGAAACATTCATTCATCTTCAATATGTCAAAGACACAGAGTGGTTCAATTTAAAGTTGTTCATAGATTGCACTGGTCTAAAGTAAAGCTGGCAAAATTTTTATCAGACATAGATCCTCACTGTGATAGATGTGAAGCCGAACCAGGCACTCTGTCTCACATGTTTTGGTTCTGTCCAAAACTTGAAGATTTTTGGAAGTCTATATAGATTTTTGGAAGTCTATATTTAAGTTTATTTCCGACACATTGGGGACAGACAAAGAGCCTGATGCCATGATCTCTGTATTCGGCATTATGCCGCAGCATTTTTACTTAAATCAAAACAACAAAAGCCTCATAGCATTTGCTACTCTTTTAGCTCGACGGCAGATACTGCTTAAATGGAAAGACAAGTCCCCTCCAACTTTTTAAATGTGGCTCATTGATCTTTTGTATAATCAATCAATGGAAAAAATAAGGTATGCTACAGCAGGCTGTGCCTATACATTTTTTGATATCTGGCAACCGGTTTTGGATCAAATTAGAAAGGTGGATCCTTCTCTAATCTCAATTTCAGAGGAGTAGTATACTATACTTGTGTTTTCTTATCTAAAACATGTTAAAGATTGTTTTTATTTTATTTTTATTGATGTGTATTGGTGCAACAGGTGGGGATTGTTCCTGGGTTGGTGGGTGTAGATATATTGATTGTATAAGTTAGTGAACTGTTGTAAGCAATGAAGCAAAATAAATAAAAAGTGTTTGTAGCATGTGCTAAAACTGAAGGTGCAAGTAGGAGAACAGGAAACCCTGTTCAAGCGGTTGCCGGGTAGAGAAAGATTTAGCATGTCTGTCTTTTGAGAAACAGTAAACAGGTTAGAGACACACACACATAGTCTGACAGACAAGACAGAAACCGCAAGGGGACAAGAAGATGTTTGCATTTATCCTTATAAGGTATAGAACTGGAATTGGACCAATGGCACACTTGCTTTGCTAACTTGACGCCTCTATCTTTTGGGCGTAGTTGAAGTATAAAATGCTGTTTTGACTGTTGATCCTTGGACATTGTGCGGCGACACTTGTCTCCAAAAGCTTTTGTAATAAACAGAATATGCGGTACGGTAATTGACCTGACTCCTGGTGTTTTATTCTCCTTTCCAACAAACCAACTCGGGGAAGTGTTGACTTCAACAATTTTGGGGGCTCAGTCCGGGATTGGAAAAAGGAGAAGGAATTCGACCCGGTCCAGACAACCTACACGAGATTCACAGGTTCCTGAGCCGGCTCATGATAAAGGTAAGCAGAGCCTGTTATATCTAAATCTGCATATTGGCTGTGAACTAAATTGTGAACCTGTGGAGAACGTAGTGGTACTGGTTTAAATTCAGGAGGGCGAGGCAATTGGTATTTGTTCTCGGGTTGACTACCCCAGACCACTTCCCGACAGGACGGTCGAGATTGTAAGCAGGAAACTTGACAATCAGTCGGGTTAAAGGCCCGAGGACTTAGGGGCACCTCGAAATATTTATTGTGTGTAAAGGTACATGTTCAGCTGTAAGAAGTTAATGTTTCATATAGGATCTGTTTCAATCATTGTGAAAGCTTTCACCAATCTATCTAAATTACATTCAGTATAAGCCTAGAATAACATGTTCCAATTGAAACAGTTATGTGGTTTTCATTACTGTCCACATGCTTCCTACCTATAACGCTCAGAGACAGTACAACCTTTGAGTAATAACAAGATGTTCCAGTATGCAATAACAACTAGAGATACATGTGTGTTATGACTACTGAACGCTGTGCTTCTAAATAAAAACGAGTCCACCCATGGAGAAGTGTGAGTTGCTGAGTTGAATCCTACTGGCAGGCTCGTTCCTGGCTCAGTTGAGATCAATGGCTCTCTCCCTTCTGCAGAAGTGACTTCTAAAACGTCTTTCTGACTCTTGGTGTGGTTCTTTCTCATTAGACAAATTAGACTATATAGAAGTTTGGTGAACTGAACCCAACATTAACTGGTGCCGAAACCCGGGACCCGATACCTGCCCGTCGGGGCGACGGAGGAACAACAGGTCATTAAACCTGCCGGCAGCCCCGCCGACCTTCACGGAGGGGGACCACCTAGGTGTTGATCCGCGGCCGTCCCGAGGGACAGTGAAGGATCCCGTCGAACCAGGACCTCACCGGGAGCCGGAAAAACGGTAAAAGTTTTCGTTATCTTTTAGAAAATTGTAGTGAGTCGTGTGGAAACCACTAAGAAACTGTATTCGTGGGTTAGATAAAAAGCGTGTCTGGGATACGTTGTCTAGGTCTGGGACCTGGTGGGGAAATCAGGGATTTCTAGCCAACCTAAACGCTCTCTACGGTCGTGGGTTAGATTAAAAATGTGTCAGGGATACGTTGTCTAGGTCTGGGACCTGGTGGAGAAATCAGGGATTTCCAGCCAACCTAAACGACAGTCGTGGGTTAGATTAAAAACGTGTCAGGGATACGTTGTCTAGGTCTGGGACCTGGTGGGGAATCGGGGATTTCCAACCAACCTAAACGCTGAGATCTGGGATTTTCGTGGAGAGACAGTAAATGGTGGATTCGATAGGATTCACTATAAACAAGATAAGAACCTTTTATTGAATTAAAGTTAAAATTAGAGGGGACGTCCCAGGTAAGTAAATGCAATTATAGTATTACAAAATGGGGCAATGTAATGAGAAAACGTTAACCACAGATGAAAAATACATGCGCAATAATCACCCGGGTGCCATAACGTACATAGGAGGATGGAAAAAACATTTTGATTTTTCAGGCAACTTTAAATTAGAAGAACTGCAGTTCATTAGGCGAAGTTTGCAAAGTAAGGAAGTTTTAAGCAAGGGAAGAAAAAAAAAATAATCCAAGCCCAATCAACGGCGATAGCTGTGTGGATAGAACAAGCAAAGAAGAGGGAACAATACAGGGAATATTGGTTGAGGTATTAAATACATTGGTAAAAAAAAGTATACATAATGGCCTCTGAAGAAATCGGTGGAATCTAATCAGAATTAAATGCGTCCAGAACTCAAGCTATGGAGTTAGATTTGATTAAAGGTAGAAAAGTGCCTTTTCCAGATTTGCCAAGCATGTTTCACCATTCACATAGGCATACAGGCACACATGCACGTCAATAGTTGACCGCGCACAGAAGCTGGAGTCCTCAATCTATACTATGTCCTTCAAACAAATCAAGAAAACCCCACCAGAGATCCTGCCGTACAAAAAATAAGCAGGATAATAACAATTGCATTGTGCTGTGGAACACAATGTTCCTATTGACAGTAATGCGATGAGCATGGGCCATTATTTTGAAGTTAACCACCTGGAACATGTGCATTGAAGAGGACAGAAAAAAAATATAGACAAAGAAAGAATAGAACGAGATTCCCTATTTGGGGGACTACATACAGAAAATATTTTTGACAAAGAGGATTATCAGGGCGCAAAAATATATTGGAAATTAAGACATTAAATTGCATTTCAAAATAAAAATACATTTATTATTTTAGATTTTGGAGTATGTGTGTGTGAGTGAGTGAGAGGGAGAGCTCAGTGATTGGTTCCATTTGTGTGTGTTTGTGTGTGTGCATGGTTTACTCTGTGGGAGGGTATGTGTGGAAGTGGAGAATGTCACCTAATGAAGGTATAAATTAAGTCGGTATATGTCACTTTGAAAGGTGTTGCAGACACAGAAAGTGGATTGAATACAAGGGAGTCTAAACGTACACTGTAAGAACATACTCTTTAATGATATGCTTCTTAGAAATATGGAAATTATCAGCAATTTCTACATTATTAATAACCTTTCGGTTCCTTTTTTTTTTTCATATAAAGTGTTTGATTCGCTCTGGCTGCAAGATTGAGCCACGGTCCCTGCCATGTCTCAACAGGAGGGATGGAACTAATAATAAGGAATGCGTTCCACGCATCTCCAGGACTAAACTCTTATTTAAAAAAAAATTGTAGACAGTGTTTGATTTGCTGTAAGCACAACCCTCAAGGTAACATAAGGCCAAAACGGGGCAGATGTCCTAGCGGTACTTACCCTTTTGAAATCATACACATACTGTCTAGTGTTAATAGATACGTTCTCCAAATGGGTAGAGATAGTACCAGCTAAAAAAACAGACGTATTGACAGTAGCCAAAGCCATCTGTAAAGAAATTGTTCCAAACCATGGTATCCCGAGAGTAATCTGGAGTGATAATGGGACTCATTTTGTAAACGAAATCATACAGAACATGAGTCAACATTTAGGAATTACATTAAAAAATCACTGTTCATACCACCCCCAAAGTGCAGGGTTGGTCGAGCGTACGAACGGGACTATCAAGCTAAGGCTTAGGAAAACCATGGAACAAACAAATAAAACATGGCCGGAATGTCTGCCATTAGTCAAAATGTACATGAGAATAGTACCAAACACAATGGGCCTGACACCTTTCGAGATAGTATATGGGAGACCTTTCAGATTACCTTTGTGGGAGGGGGAACCATGGCAGGAGAATGAGGGGGAATTGGATCCATTGACAGAATGGATGTGCAAAATGTTTAGAGAAAAGAGTGTGCAAAATGCCAGTAACTTGCCAGTCTCCTTGTCTCCTCTTCCACAGGCTCTCCTGAAACCGGGTGACGAAATCCTGATAAAGGTCATCAAAAGAAAGTCCTGGGCGACACCCAAGTGGGAAGGACCGTTCCGAGTACTCATTACCACCCCAACTGCGGTAAAAATCGCAGAACGAAGCACCTGGATACATCAGTCTCAGTGCAAGAAGTTGACACCAGACGCTGCCCTTGAGTAAGTGGGAAGACGGACGGTATCAAAACCCTTGTCCGCCGAAGAAACCAACAGACACTCACTCACCAGCCACAGGGAAAAACCACCCTCCTGAGGGTTGGTTGGACTGGTTCACATCAGGGTCATGGGCTATGGTCCAGTATGCAGAGATACATTATCAACAACTCAATGGACAAGAAATGTATGAGAGACCATGTGACGATGTTTAGACTGTGTAAATAATGTAAATAACCAGACGGTGCCTGACCAAAATTAGGGTGGTCGCTCCTTCCGAGGGCCGGAGGAGGAATTTTTGCCCATATGCTTTCGGGTTTTCGCCTCCCCCAGAGTGCTGTCTGGTGCATTTCTATCCTGTTTTCCTTTTATGAAGGTTGCACTGAAAACCTTAACCCGGAGAGGTGCATCATCTGATTTCAATGGGAACAACAGGAGGGAAATGTAAGAAGTTAATGTTTCATATAGGATCTGTTTCAATCATTGTGAAAGCTTTCACCAATCTATCTAAATTACATTCAGTATAAGCCTAGAATAACATGTTCCAATTGAAACAGTTATGTGGTTTTCATTACTGTCCACATGCTTCCTACCTATAACGCTCAGAGACAGTACAACCTTTGAGTAATAACAAGATGTTCCAGTATGCAATAACAACTAGAGATACATGTGTGTTATGACTACTGAACGCTGTGCTTCTAAATAAAAACGAGTCCACCCATGGAGAAGTGTGAGTTGCTGAGTTGAATCCTACTGGCAGGCTCGTTCCTGGCTCAGTTGAGATCAATGGCTCTCTCCCTTCTGCAGAAGTGACTTCTAAAACGTCTTTCTGACTCTTGGTGTGGTTCTTTCTCATTAGACAAATTAGACTATATAGAAGTTTGGTGAACTGAACCCAACACGGGTAGAGAAAGATTTAGCATGTCTGTCTTTTGAGAAACAGTAAACAGGTTAGAGACACACACACATAGTCTGACAGACAAGACAGAAACCGCAAGGGGACAAGAAGATGTTTGCATTTATCCTTATAAGGTATAGAACTGGAATTGGACCAATGGCACACTTGCTTTGCTAACTTGACGCCTCTATCTTTTGGGCGTAGTTGAAGTATAAAATGCTGTTTTGACTGTTGATCCTTGGACATTGTGCGGCGACACTTGTCTCCAAAAGCTTTTGTAATAAACAGAATATGCGGTACGGTAATTGACCTGACTCCTGGTGTTTTATTCTCCTTTCCAACAAACCAACTCGGGGAAGTGTTGACTTCAACAATTTTGGGGGCTCAGTCCGGGATTGGAAAAAGGAGAAGGAATTCGACCCGGTCCAGACAACCTACACGAGATTCACAGGTTCCTGAGCCGGCTCATGATAAAGGTAAGCAGAGCCTGTTATATCTAAATCTGCATATTGGCTGTGAACTAAATTGTGAACCTGTGGAGAACGTAGTGGTACTGGTTTAAATTCAGGAGGGCGAGGCAATTGGTATTTGTTCTCGGGTTGACTACCCCAGACCACTTCCCGACAGGACGGTCGAGATTGTAAGCAGGAAACTTGACAATCAGTCGGGTTAAAGGCCCGAGGACTTAGGGGCACCTCGAAATATTTATTGTGTGTAAAGGTACATGTTCAGCTGGGTTAGAGGCCCGGGGAGTTTGGAACTCCCCAAATTTTTTATGAGAGAACTGGGTTCAAGTCCCAAAAGTGTTGGGTCAGGGACCCGTTAATCATTTGTTAATCATTCTGAGTCTGGGACTCACAGTAACATAAGTCAGGGAGAAATGGACGGGGAGTTTGAGAGAGAAGTAGATGACGATGGGTGGGGTCCAGGTACGGGAAAGTGGAAACAATTGGGGATACAGGTGGCAAATGTAATGACAGTTGTAGGCAGGATGGACCCAATTCAGAAAGAAAAAGAAGATATAGAAGAGAAATTGCGACAAGTGGTGAGAGAGGCAGGATTAAGGATGGAGGAAAGGAGACCATTACATGTTATTTTGTGGAATAAGGAGAAGGATTGTGCCAAAAATCGAGATAGAGTTAGAGACAAGAAGGAAACAGCAAATTTGGTCAAGAGAGGGAGATATAGAGAACAGGAGAAGGAATGGGAAAAGCACAGAAAAGAATGGTGTAAATTAGCAGTGTGGTGTCAGGGTGTAGACCATTTGAGCAAAGAGAAAAAGGAACAGAAAATTAAGGAGGAGAAAAAGGGAGGAGAGATAGAACCCCCAGCATATGAAAATGACCCGGTGTTGCCTAGTACACCGCGTGTACCACTGTATCCAGTGTTACGTTTAGAAAATGGGATATTGTCTTTAGACCCCCACAACAGCGAGCCCGTACATCAATTCACAGGAAAGCAAGATAAGAGAAAGTTGAGTAGGAAGGCGGAGTCAGAGAGCGAGACAGACACTGAGGGGGAGGTGAAACCGTTCAAGGCAAAGGCAGAGAGAGAGTACGGGAGGTACGAGGAGAGGAGCGAGAAGGGGAAACAACTAGGAGAGAAAAAACAGGATGAGATTAAAAGGGCCAGAAAGAAAAGGACAGGCAGTACTAAAGGCAGGTTAGGTGAGGACACAAGGTCGGGGTCGGGGTCGGATGATAGTGACACAGTGAGAAGGACAAAAAATAGGCAGAAAAAAGGAAATTCACATAGAGGACGGTGGCACTGGGGGACTGGAGGGCAGTAGCCACGAGCCGTGAGCCGTGTCCGCCCAGGCTATGACTGAGACAGAAAAAGGGAGCCCTGACGACACCCCTTTCAGTCAGGTGGTGGGGCGCATAGCCACGGCCCTGAGGGAACGATTTCCCTTAACCGCTGGGGCCCTGATGCCCAAGTTACCTTGGGAAAAAGAGCAACACCCTAGACAGTATCTAGAAGCATGTAAAGAAACCCAAATTCAAACTGCCAATAGGCTTACGGCCACACCTCCCTGAGCACGCCCGATCTCGTCTGATCTCGAAAGCTAAGCAGGGTCGGGCCCGGTTAGTACTTGGATGGGAGACCGCCTGGGAATACCAGGTGCCGTAAGCCTTTTTGATTGAGCTCAATTCATTTTTGAAAAAAATCCTGTCAATCATTCTTTTAGGACATGTCCACACACTCTATAAAAGGCCCAAATTCAAACCGCCAATAGGCTTACGGCCACACCTCCCTGAGCACGCCCGATCTCGTCTGATCTCGAAAGCTAAGCAGGGTCGGGCCCGGTTAGTACTTGGATGGGAGACCGCCTGGGAATACCAGGTGCCGTAAGCCTTTTTGATTGAGCTCAATTCATTTTTGAAAAAAATCCTGTCAATCATTCTTTTAGGACATGTCCACACACTCTATAAAAGGCCCAAATTCAAACCGCCAATAGGCTTACGGCCACACCTCCCTGAGCACGCCCGATCTCGTCTGATCTCGGAAGCTAAGCAGGGTGGGGCCCGGTTAGTACTTGGATGGGAGACCGCCTGGGAATACCAGGTGCCGTAAGCCTTTTTGATTGAGCTCAATTCATTTTTGAAAAAAATCCTGTCAATCATTCTTTTAGGACATGTCCACACACTCTATAAAAGGCCCAAATTCAAACCGCCAATAGGCTTACGGCCACA